>NW_020230700.1:0-1200000 GCF_003227715.2 Harpegnathos saltator
GGCGGGGTCGATGTTGGCAGCCTGTGGCGGCCATGTTGTTTTGGCGGCGTCTGTCTAACCTGTTGTTTATTTATTCAGTCACGGATGCCAAATCACCATGGACAAGTACACGATTGAGCAGCACGTCCAAATAGATAAAACTTTATATCAAAATGATTGTTCGTTAGTGCAAACGTTGCGGCGTGCGCCCATTTTACGGCAGATGAACGGTGGCCCTTCAAAGTCGACTCTCTCAACGTTTGGTGGCAAATTAGAGACGACCGTTTCGGTAAACGATCAGCAACACCCGCACTTCGAAGGAACGCCAGATCGTCCGAGAACATCGCCGCCTGTAAGTGAAAGTTGCAGGAGACCCGAGGCAGTTAATTCCTCGCCGTGCAACAAGAACTCGGCCTTCGCAGACTTCAAATTGGGCGGAATTCTGCATCAGACTTTCGCCTGCACCCGCTAAAAGTTCACGGCGAGGTGGGGGACAAAGGAGGGGGCCAAAAAGGAGAAGGGGAATAGGCAAGAAGAAGAGGAGGAAGAGAGCCATAAAGATGAAGGAGCAGAAGAGGAGAAGGCCCCCGGGAGGGAGGAAAAGGGACGCCGCAAAGAGCTTGCTGAAGGCGATTCCGGATCGCCAACCGGACCCCGCGGGGAGCCCAGCAGAGAACGGACGAGCCGAAGTGGTCCCAGTGGGGAGGAAGGCGAGGGCAGGGGGAAAGAATAGGGACCTCCACCTTCCTCTGCCATCCTCCACTAAAACAGAATGATCCGGGAGGGGGACGTCGGCGGCAGTGTCGTGCAACGAAGGCCACTCGCTCAGCGGCCGTTACCGTAATGTGCCCTACGGAAAGTTTCACGAATTCATGTTGCGAGGCAGGCTGCCGAATCAGACCGGCGGACCTTGGGATCAACGCGTCCCTGAGGGTCCGCCGGGCCTTGAATGGGCCATGTTAAAGAGGTTCCTGGCGCCTCAACGTCGGGGCGTCCGCCGAACCGGCTTGCGAAGGGAGTCCGCCAAAGCTGGCGGAGGAAAAAGGCCCCGTTACGGGTCAGCGGCCGGCAAAATTCGCAGCGTTGCGAGTTTGCTCGGCTGGGCCGGCGACGACGGGGCCGAGGGAGGTGGCGGCCGCAGCGGTGGCCCTCGCTGGGATGCACGCCCGAGCAGGTTTCCTCGGGTGCGATTGAGCGTCTCCCAGCGGGGGGTTGGGCGCCATAGTGGTACAGAAAAATGTCCGCTGGCGGCGGCCGCTAAGGTCGCCGCCGCGGAGCGGTACCAGTAGGTTGGGCCCGCGCCGGGGTGCGCGTTGCCCTCTCGCGCAACGTTGTGCTTCCGTTGACTTAGAACGGGGGGCACGTCGCGAGCGGTACACCAGCGCCGTCAACCGAGCGATATATTTACCGCTGCGGTACCGGCCACCGTGCAAGGGGTGCGGCAGTCGGTTGTTACTGCCAGTGTGCGCGAGGCGGGTAGGGCCCTCGGCACAAGATCGAGGGCTGCCTGCAAGCCCCCTCATGGAAGGAGAAATGGGGAAAAGAAAAGGAAGGAGAAAGGCGAAAGGATGAAGTCACCACAGGGGGGGAGGCCCGAACCGTCATCGCCGGAGGAGGGAAGGGGCCCCCGAACCCAACCAAGCCTGAGGAGGGGAGTCGACCAGCCTCCCCCCTTGCGAAGGGAGGAGCTGGGCGAGCCGGGGCCCTCCCTGGGAAAAAACCCCGGAGGAGGAGGGGGACGTGTCATGATTTTATGACCTGGATGGAGTCGGAGACGACCCAGGAGCCGGAAAAGCCACTACCCGTAGGAGAGAGAGGGAAAGGGGACGACACGACCGAGGACGGCCTGGAGGCTGGAAGCCCAAGGACCAAGGTGAGGGAAGTGGAGCCCTCGGGCACACCCCCAACGAAAGTAGATAAAGGGGGTCGTGGGAGCGCTGCCCCCGACTTCCCTACAGGTTTGGCTCCCCCTCTACCCCCCCAGAGGAGTAGACCACGCAGGTAGGGGACCCCCTGTCTCCGCGGCGACACCCGCATTGGAAGCCACCTTGGCCTAAACCTCCTCTGGGAGACCGAGACGGCGTTGCCCGGGGATTCTCCCCAGGAGGAGGTGGACGTAGGCGTGTAAGGCTTAACCTTCACGCTACTCCGGCCCTACAGACCAACCTCGGCCACCGGGCGTCCGGGCTCAGGTATTCTCTGCATCAGAGAATGTCTGAGCTGGCGCCGAACTGGGGGTGGTCGCCGAGCCGTACTGGGTGCCGCGTATCCAGCGTGAACTGGTTCGGCAGCCCGGACGGCTCCGTGGCCATGGTGGGCTAACTCCTGCAGCGGGGACCCCTCCCTGTATGTATCAAGGGCGGAGAACGGATCCATCGTACGTTGGCGGTCGCATTTGGGGTCCCATCACTGTGGTGGGAGTGTATCTCCCCCACCACAGGAAACAAGGCCGGTCTCGGGACTGCCCCAGTCAAGAGGGTCCTCGACAAGATCGGGGAGTTGGTTCGTAGGTGCCATCCCCGGACCTGTCAGGATTGCCGGGACTTCAACCCACTCGAAGGGTGGGTGCAGTCCCCGGCAAAAGGGACCCTTCGGGGCGAGATCGGCTGGGCACCGGGGACTGGTGCCTACTGTTAATGAACAGAGGTTTCAACAGGCACCTGTGTGCGTCCGGGGGGGCGGTCGGTCATAAGATTTGACCCTGGGCTACCCCCTCGCCGCGGGGATGTTCCAGGAATGGAGGGATGGAGGCGGAGAGTCGTCCGAGGCGATTCGCTGTCTGATCACAGACCACATTAGCAGTGGCCCCTCCGCCTCCCAAACTCGCAACCAGGTGCTGGCCGCTGGCCCAGGGGAGGGGAACTTTCCCCTCCCACAAAAGATGGGCTCTACAATCGGCTAGAATATCGGCACAGGTTTCGGGCGGCCGTCCTTGCACCACCTGGTACCTAGATTTGTGGGGCCAGGTGGTGGGCACCCCAGCCCGCGGATGGGTCTGGGGAAAATTGTGGGGTATCGTGGCGTCGGGGCCTGCGACGTCGCATTGCCCCAATCCCACCCCCCCGGCGCCGGCCATGTATTCTAGTGGACGGATGAGTCTGAGGTCCTCCGAAGCCTCCTCCGTCCCACGCCAGACGTGGTACTACCGGCCGGCGCGAGGCGGGGATGTCCGCAGGGACAAGAGCAGGGCTGCACCTGCGACAAGGGAAGCCCTCAATAGGCCGCCATCATCGGGCCAAGCGGCAGCCTGGGGAGCAAATGTGTGGAGCTCCTGCGACGACGATCCGTGGGGACACCCCATACAAAAGGTGATGGGAAAGATCCGCCCATGGGCGCCCCACCAACGGAGTCGCTGGATCGCCAGGCTCGAGGGGCTCCTGGATGTTCCTCTTTCGAGGGCAGAAGGGGGCCCCCGAGATCCCGACCCCCCTGTGGTGGAGGGTGATTGGGGACGAGGGTTGGCAAGTGAAGTCCAGAGGAGCTCACCGCGGCCAGAAAAGGCTCGTGGCCAATGGGTAAAGCCCCTGGCTCCGACGGAATTCCTGGCCGGGGCCTGGGACCCTCGCCCTCTGGGCGAGGGGAAACCCTGTCCGAGGCCACATGCAAGGGGTTCTCAACGGGGTGTCTGAGGCAGTGGGGTATTCCCCCAGAGTGAGAGGAGGGCAAATGGTCCTCCTCCCCAGGAGGGCAAAGCACCCGGGAGTGCGTCGGCCTACAGGCCGATATGCCTGCTGGACGAGGCGGGCAAAATGCTTGGAGCGCATCGTTGCCGACCGCCCTCGTCCAGCATCTGTCTCGAAGGGGCCTAAACCTCCACGACCGCCAGTACGGGTTCAGGCCCGGACAGATCGACGTTGGAATGCGATCAATGCTTTCGCGGACCGACCCGGGCCGGTCGTTGGAAGAGGAGGGCGGGGTGTGTTGGCCCGACTTTCGTGAGATATAAACGAATGCCTTCAAACACCTGCCTGGCCGGAGATTGGACGGGCCCTCGACCACCACCGGAGGCATGCCTGTCTATCTTCCGGACGGATCTTAATCGAGTCTACTTCTTTCGGGGGGCAGGGGCACATCTTCCCGGTGCAGAAGGCAGGGTCCAAGGCCGGCGCGCAATGGCAAACCGGTTATATCCGCAGAGGTCGTTTCGGCCCCCTGCTATGGAACATCGCGTTCGACCGGGTGCTTGCGACACTCCCGCTCCCCGGGGGCTGCCACGTGTCTGCTACGCAGACCTACACCGTTAGTGGTTAGCCGGCGGGAGAGTGGGGGAGCCCGCCTCCGGCGGAGACGGCATAGTGTCATGGTGTAGTACCATCAGAGACCTGGGTCTCATAGGTGCGCCCCCAAAGACCCATGACCGTGTGATACGACTGACATATTTCGCCGACGGATACACAACTTTTGGCGTACCACTCAGCATGTTGCTAGGATTCTGTGAAAGACTACAAGCATTTAGTGATTAACGCGCGTCACGAATTGTGTTATACGATCGCGCAGCCGACAACAACAGTTCTACTAGGATTTTCAGCGCTGGATCTAAAGATGACTATTCAGATACAAATGGGCGAATGCTTCACCTTAATTTTGAACGATATCAATAAAACTTTACCTGCTGGAAACTTTGGAGAACGGACGATACCTGAGTATGAGTTTCCTCTCGTGGGATCTATATGAATTTCACTACTGCAAAGCACGGGCAAAACACCTGTGGCTCGTCAAACTGCTACTTAGTCTGGAGAACCTCGATTCGTTATCTTTGCGCTGCAGGACTGGGCCGGAAGGAATGTCATGTCGGAAAATATAAGCTCGTTTCGATGGACTGCTATTGATCTACGTGAAGCTCTATTTGATTTCAGCATTGTTATGCGTACGGACATGAATTTTAGACTTTGCAAAGAAGTAAATGCGCCATTACTTTACGAATGATAGACGTTTCCGTAAATCGTATTATGGATGCGACAGGGCTGAGGTATGATTAACATTACCGACCTTCGGCAGCTAGGTCCATTTCGTGGCATTGATTGTGGGCGTCGAAAAGAGTCGGTCAAGCGTGCCACTGTGGATGTGTTGCGGATGGGAATTTGAACTGTAAAGATAACACTATACGGCGAATACTACCGCAATTCTCCATAGTCTCCATCCCTGCATGATCGTGTACGTTGAATACAGCCCGCTACACCAAATAGTGCGCCAAATGCCAACTAACATCACAATAACGCAAAACATCAGGAAAGTCGTTGTACGAGAAAACATAATAACATCAGAAAGTTATATTAATGAGAAAGCGATCAATACACGAAACAAAGTGCTATGAAACGGCATTCTCTCTAACGGACCGTGGTCGATGAATGTCACCATGTTGTCCGAATTGTGGACTGCAAGAATTTCACGGTTGGAAACCAGATTTATTGAAAAAGAAGCAAGCGATACTGATAACGGAACTATTCTTTCCATTATGTCTCACGAGTGCTGATTGCCGTGGTAACGGCTCATAAGATCAGACAAATGCAAGGGCTACTGCTTAAAACGGGCTAATCTCATAGGCATTAGTGGATAGGAAGATAGAACCGTCATATTAACTACAAAGCTAAACATTTTGGTTACGGAGCTGTGGTGGGTGATATGTATGACGAGCCTTAAGACGATGCATCTCAATTTTGGTGTACATGAAAAGGACATGAGAAGCGGATGTGTTGTTACCAACTTCTGGATAACAAATGTGAGAGCAGCGTGATCGATTAACTACCATGAAACACGATGTACGACGATATGCACCTTCCTTGCAAAAATGCAATACATACTTTCGATGTAATAATCATAATCGAAACAATTAGTGCCACTAACAGCAAATGTACTAATATTTCTCAATTGGCGTCTCGAACGAATAATTCGTACGAACCGCTATATCAATAAATCACTATTTCCAAATGTACCAAACTTTTTTCCAACACGCTATCCCCTCTTCTTAGTGATTTTATATGGTAATTTGTGTTGAATAAAAAATACTTCTTTATTTGCGGTTATGATGGTCTTAATTAGACGTTCGAGAGACGTCGACCTACACGTCGATATGACTTTTCGATAGACGTTCATAGACGTTCGTAGAGACGCTTCGATAAGACGTTTCGATAGACCGTTCGAGAGCAATGTCGAAGACATTCAGACGTTCAATAGTACGTTCGATAGATCGTTCGATATGCCACAGTACAAACGCAACAAGCGTCTGTGAGGTTCCGAGTCTGGCGCCTAGTTTCGGAGTTTCTCTCATACCGTCATCATTACCCACTGTAACCTTACTAGACGTCGATAATAGCAATTAGGGACGGTAGTCTAGGAGGCTTTGGGCATTGGGGATCCTAGTAAACCCGCGCACGCCGAGGTTACGAGCTACCTACATCCAGTACATTCTTTCCTCGCTCGATCGGTCACGGTCGCTCAGTCTTATGTGAGCACGTCCCTACCCATTGAGTTCCCCTTCTTCCTCGCGCCCGTGACCGAGTATACCCTGCAGCCCTGAGGTCCGCCGCCTTCCTCCGATCCCTCAACAACTACTCAGCGTTAGTAACCGCCTCTACGATATCCTACTGGCGAACAACATACCTTACGTCTGTAGTAAGGACTCAGGACGCAATTCCTACCTTTATCAGGCACACGCTGTCGAACTATGGAGCTTCCACAACCCTATCGAATGCCGTCCAGTGTGCTCACTTCTCTTCTTGGAGCCTGAACTTTCTCACGCCAGTAGATGTTGGCCTGCGCACCTCCTGCCTACCAATTCCATGACTGGAAACTCCCGCCAAAACGCACCCGCCTCATTAGGCGATAGTGCGAAATACGTCGCTCGCTTCGGTGGCCAAACAGTTGCTGGGTCGACTATCGACGGGCCGCATCATCGGATCGAAGAGCGCATTCGCAACAGTCCCTCGATCCACCGACTTTCAGCACGCACTCACATCTGCAGATCCTGCTCTACTACTTAATAAACTCGATTAACTAGTATTGACGATTTTCCCATACAACAGTGTGCTTTTTGTCTCTATCTTTACAGCGCTTAACCAACCTTACCTCACATTCGGAGGTTCCGGCAAGCTAATTAACCGGACACCTCTGCTATATGACTTACTATTAAGAGCATATCGCAAAATTTCCAGTGTTTTTACAGGACAATATCTTCTTTTATTAAATCTTATTATAACCTGGACAGATGCATTTTCCAATCAGAGAACTATCTCCCGATTATCTAAACACATTACTTTTGCCACCTCTTCCAAAGCGGCAAAAGAACGAAAATAAGATCAAAGAAGCTTATTTTTTCAGGACATGAAACGAGTTCAATCGACGAACGTTGGTGGACACTCGTCACCGTATACATTGCCGACACAACTCGTAATATTAGAACGACAATGTCTGGTCGATCAGATATCGACTGGAATTGTGACACCTTCCTCTCAACACTTTGCGAATCTGTATATTGGACACGGACCCGGTGCTATAGAACGAAATAATCTGAACAAATCCGTGCATGCGGACCACATATGTGGCAGACATATTGCCGGGTTATGACTAGCGACAATCTACTTGCAATTCCATTATAAAGTTTCCCATGGGTCGTCAGTGGCCAATAATGCGAACTCGCATTTGTCGTACAGAAGAAATCCATACGTTGTTTCTTGTTTCTCACCTCGCAAACGCACGACCGCATATGGCCCGTGCTCCACATCGACGTCGAATCTACGCCTCATCTCACTCTTATAATCTAAATCGACTGTATAATTCCGCGAAGTGCATACTCCTGGGATCGCGTTTTAAAGCCTCACTATACCACATCATCTTGACATTCTCACCACAAACATAGGACGGACACCTTTGTGGACCAGGGATATTCGTTTGAGGTGGAAGTAGAGTGTTCTCCGGGAACCCGGGATGATCGTCGCCGATCTATGGATCTACACCATTGATCTTTGAGATGGGACTGTCATTAATAAATCCATTTTTTGTCTCCAGTCACAATTCGATACAAGAAAAGACTTGTGTATTTAGGTCCTATTGAGCCAACAAAGACAAATGGTGACGTCAGCTGGCAATAACGTCTCGAGATACATCATGGGCGAAACATCCCGATTCCCTTCAATCCTTCAGAATTTATCAATCTTCATCCGGCTAGATGGATATACTCATCAATCCGAAATACACTCTACCAGAAGGCTCGAGGAACCAGCCCTACACATCTCCGTTCAGAACGGCTGCTACGAATACCTGGCAAGTAGTAACGCACGTTACAAGATCCGATACTGACTTGCGCGCATAACATGTACATCACTGCCTGACACTTACAACAGTCATCTTGACAGTTACAGTTACTTAAAAAGTATATACAAGAGCTTCGTTACTTTTACAGTTAACCGTTCTTATTACAACAGAAGACACACATAGTGCCCTATGTAATATTTCAAATTTTCGGTAATTGTGGTAAATTTCCAAATTACATTACACAAGCTATACCATTAGATTAAATCATCAATACAGTTTAATTACATCTCGAAATAACTAAGATCATGTATATATATAACATACATGTGTACTCTTTATTCTTATAAACATACAGTAAATACGACATCTGAATAATGTGAAATCAATTACTTCGAATCAACTTCCGCAATGCACAGTGTAAGCCATGGGCAGCTGTTTAAGAAGATCTATCTACATCGTCATCCTTCGCTGCATTGTCTCTACATCCATCTAGCTTCAACAATTTTAAGTACTGAACTACGCAGTGTAACGAGCGGCAATCTTGAAATGTTTATGAGCCCTCAACATGAAAACACGAATTGCAGAACAATACCACAGACACTACGAAGAGTCGTTCGAGCCTTACCGACACTCACCTATACTAAGCCACAGCTACCTTTGTGAAACCCTGGACGTTACACACAAGCGTATATGGGAAAAGAATGGCCAACGAAGAAGACTGGAACGGATTCGCGAGAAGAAATCTAGCCACCACGTTGCAGATTGACCAATCTCTGCACCAATCGGCAAAATGGGCACAAGACCACCACGATATCGATACAATCACACAGTCACGAAACAAATCGCCAACGTCGAAATGCTGCTCAAAAGGTTGAAAGGGAAAGCGTCAAACTTTCGGCACATCGACTCATAAACCGGCTGCCGTTATGAATTACCAAAACTGGCATTTATTTCGAATAATCCCCAAGCGAATAAAAATATATGGTTATCACCTGGCGAAGGTCGGCCGTCGACTGCCAGGCCAAATTCCGCCTTTGGTCGACACAAGACCATGGCTCCTGTGCTCTGGTGGGACCAGTTGGAGCTTACTCGCTACTTATTATGACACTGTTGCAAACCTGGAGAAACAGTTCACATTACTGACTCGCCTACCACACAAAAAAATGGAGCAATTTGAACTAGTGCATTTGATCGGAAAAACGTCGAAAAGCGGTCACAATACGCTGCAAAACATGATAAGGTGATTTTTGCAGATGACCAACACGCCGTCTCATTACAGTAAAACCAGCAAAGAAGTGTGAAATCACCTTGGATTGGAAGTGATTTATCGCACCCGCCGTACTCTCCAGACCTGCCCTCCATCCGACTAACCACCTTTCAGCATCGACTGGGCATCGCCTTGCAAGAGCCAGTACTTAGCCGATTATTCGAAAAGTTTAAAAATGGCCTCGATGAATGGTTTACGCTTCAAAGGAGAAACAGTTCTTTTGGAATGGCATCCACAAATTGCCTGAGAGATGGGCAAAATGTATAAGGAATCAGAATGGTCACAATACAATGATAGCACCTGATAGTCTTAACTTCACTTGTGACAAATAACGTGTTTCTTACGCCGAACCAAAACCGGCCAAAGGCAAATTTACCGACACACCTGGTATGACTCTACTCGTCAAGTAACCTTCTCGGTTACATAACAATGGTACTATACCTTTTGAAAGATGACTGTTGAAACATTTGCAGCCATTTGAGACGACTCAGTTAACATCTGTCTTAGACCAGTCACTTCTGTGTCAAAGTCGATTTCAGTGTTCTGGAATCGCAAATCATAATCAACACTCGTAATCAACTCGTCGCCGAATTTAAATTCTTGGCATTTCCGAAAAAAGACAATACGCCTAGATGCAAATAAGAAACCTGGTATGGGACGCTGTTTACCGGGCGACTCTGTCCCATTTCATTCACCGTGAAAATAGATGGACAGCCTGCACATTTAAACGTGGTCGTACCCAGCTTGGCTAATCGCATGAAACAGTCGAACGGCCAAAAACATTGCGCACCACAGCATAACCATTAAAATGCTTCACAAAGCGTGAGGTAGTTATACCTGAACGGGCACCGCCTCGAATCCAGGTTAGATTGACCTAGGCTCAGGCTACTGGGGTATACTCGAACACAGTAGCGCGTTTGTCAATATATTGACTGGACAGAAAATTGAACACTGCGTTAGTTATCCAGCAGCGATTGCGGTCGCCGCGCGTGCTCACTTTGCGACCAAAACTCGTACTTCGCCGTCGTCCAATCGGTCAAAAACCTCATCTTACGAACGCTGGACGTCTCGAACTTCTGTGACCAAATCACCACTGTATCTCACACAGATACTGAGCCCCCAGCAATCTTTTTCCTTTTTCCCAGTTTAAATTCGCTTGTAGGAACAAGACGATTTTCATCGAACGAGCGACGGTCATCCGGCATTGTAAACGCCCTATTTTGCACAGCAAGACGTCCAAAACCTACTATTTGGAAGGGATTACAAAGATAGTTAAAAAACACTCGCCGGCGACAAAATATTATCGCACTTAAAAGCGAGACTATGTTTGACAAACGTAAAGACCACTGATATTATGCAACCCACCACGCAAACGAAACAGTAACCCTTAGTTTCTATGTCTACGGCCTACAAAACTTTTCAGATACTCGTACATTCACGCCTAAACACAGGTTCCATCATGTTAAGACTACGGACAACCTGGCATCGCAACGCCGACAGCCAGCGGTTCACAGTGATCATCAATACTATACGTGAGATCACTCAATTTCGCGTCTGTGGAATAGACAGCTACAGCGTCAACATTTGTGCGTATTCGACAACGCAACCAGCGGCAGGACACTGCATATACCAGCGCTCAATTGCGGTCACTATTCCCATCCTGGCGTCAATATAGCCGTTATATGACAATGACCTAAGAACGAATGGTCCCACGACTTACATAGTCGACACGTTCTGAACACGGCCTCCAAGTGCCTTACCAGCATACAAATACACTACAACTGGCTCTAAAGTCTACAGTATCACACGTTCACGGTGCTATCGCACAGAGTAACGACATCTGCCCCGCTTCACCGCAGCTAGTGAAACACTGTGCTATTCTACCCATCCGACAAGATTGAGCGTCCAGTCATATCTGACCACACACCCACACCTCTATAAGTCAATCCACTCAAGATGATTCCTCGTCTAAAGTCCAGCTTAACTAGCCCGTAATAATATACTATCTGATGCGGTCCATCTACTACGCAATAACAAGCCTATCACGAGCGATGATTTGACCACATAAACTCATGACAGTATGAACATACGTTTACAACGTACACATTCTACACACAGCTAATAATAGACTTACTCACAGCTCTGACCACGGTCTTATATTCCAGTCTAACGTTATCCATCAGAAACTCAACAAAACTGCAACACATCATTCCAACGTATGATAAGTATACGTTAAACACCAGTTAACCCATAAACCGACAGTCAAAGATACGAAACGAAGGTTCACAGCTACGCTCCTATCCAGCAGATACCTAGCATTACTACAACACAATTATGCAACAATGGCTAATCCACTACAGATGTATTAGATCTCTGTATCGCTAGCTCGTTCACGACAGCGTCAATACGTACGTTCACAATTCCCAACCTCTCTGATGATGCTAAATCCATTCTCGAAGGTTAAACTTACCGCGTTCGACGCTTCTCATGATCAACATACGTACTCAACCGCCATCCTGCCCAGTCAACCGAACCACAAATAGTAGCTGTCAACACACCGCGGTCACAGATCCGTCAACGATCCTACTCTGTAGACTGTTATTAGAAAATAGGAATCGCTTCCTCTTTGTAATGATCTGATAGCTCATGAACAATCCTGACCTGTTGGCTCGTTGAACGCTAATCTTCGCCATCTAGAAGTTATACCTCTCTCGAAACAGAACACAACGCACCTATGAACAAGAATCCTACATTAACCTTGACTAGCCCAACCCTCCACACATCTCGCCGTCGCCACGAACAAACGCCTATCACTGATAGTTTATTCATCGCGCCCGCTGCAGACGCGGCCGTACACACGCCTACACATATGCTCCTGCCCTTCGCTTCGGTAACACATCCCTACACGGGTGATAACTCCAGGCCCGTCCACGGCACCCCACCGCATAGTGTACACTTTGTCTTCCTCTCGCACCCTAATCATGATGTGGATCGACGATGCCACAATGTCTCTGAGTAACCATCGTACCGGCCCCTTCACAACTTCGAAATATGCTACCTTCATTTCACACGCTCTCAATCCGGTTACATAGTATAGACTACTGCGAATAATCGGAGCGGTGAACTTGCTCCGATAACGCGCTCCCTTCATCTGCGCAGGCTCGTTAAATACCACATCTCACTCACCAAACACCTCGATTTCCTAGCGTACATAAAAAATTGTTTAACACACTCCCGTAATTGCCATAAATCCGTCACGAAAATAGTTTCCGTCAATACATAGAACTAACATCGGCTTTCCTCTCACCTTACACTAATATTATGTAGCACACGGCATAATGACTCACCTTTCCTGTATCGCTACAGCATCGAGAAGCTTACCACACTCTTTTGACTCGAGTCCTATTATACTATAGTCCTTCTCGCTCATCTATGTTTGTTATAGTTAGTGAGGTCTATCATGTTGTAAACAAACTTATCTGTAAATCGCTCTATCAAATAATCTTGAAATACACAGAAAAATAAAGTGAACATTGAGGCGTTTCTAGTACAATCAGACTCAATACGACACGTGTTGCGCGCTGTACTTGAGCCGCCTTCTTTACCTTTTTGTTTAAAAGGTAAGTTTATATTGAATCTTCGCTGTAGTTAGGTAAAGTTTTATTTTGTAAGAACAAGACCTCATCGTTTACCGTTATACCCCTTATTAGTCATTTACAAGCGGTTACTGACATAGCCTGATCATGCAGACGCGAACGAAGTTGGCCGAACAGACACTTTCAGCATATCAAGCGACACGAGCTAAGATTAGGCGCCGCAAAGAATACCGACGACTAAACAGCGCCATCTATATGATAAACCCATAATCCGCTAACACATAACATAGGCTTCAAGCCGCCAACTACATTTAACATGACTAAATTCAATCAATCTGACACATCATGTGACAGCCACAGACGGGAAGCGCGTACGCAGAGTCCAACGGCGGCTACCTCGACGAAGCCGACACCGCCACGTAAGCAATCCCGATCAGATCACATCGAGTACAGTCCAGACATAACCAACAGGCGCAAGTCACGAGTCTCAAAATTGCGCCACTTCACTAGCTAAGCGAGATTCAGTAGCACCACCAGCGCAGCGCGCCGGACAGCCATGAGTGGGCACACGCTAACGCGTCATTGCAGTGACGAACGATCGCCTGCAATCCGCGCCAGCCTCTGACACCAGAAGCGCGCGATACGCGCAACGCGAGCGACTTTTTCATTTACAGCCTCTGCTCCACTTTTGATCACGCCCTACCGCTGCGAGACGTCCTCGCTACGTTCGCCGAATACAATGCGTCTGCGAGCGCTTATCGTCGCGCTCACCGCCTCAGTCTTCGCCTTCACTTTGTCGCGATCCTTACAGCCCGTGGACCTCGCCTCTGAGCTTCCTCCGCTGTCTCTCTCGCGCCCGCGTTCGCCTCTTGGTCTGTCATCTCAACTAGTCTGCCTCCTTCGCCGTGCGCGACGTCCGATTCACCACTCCTAAAACCCAGTATTCGCTAACTCCCTGACTCAAATGTCTACATGGCTTTCCGTTCGCGGCCGCCCCTCCGCTCCTCTACGAGCGCTCGTTCTCACAATGTTTTAATTATAACTCGGTACACACTACTTGCCAATACTAATTATGGCTACCATAGTACCTTTCTCTTCTCGGCCTACACCCAATCTAATCACCACCCACACAATTACACCTTCTAGCGCCATGCACTCAGCCTACTCAAACACCCTGTATATTGAAAAACACGTAGAAATTAACTTTGAAGTTTCTGACAATTATCTAAACATAACAACTCATCAAAGAATCATACATCTACACAACTATTAAGCATTAACAATACACATTATACTAAATTCATCATCATCAACATGTACATGCTACATTATCATATATCATCACCACTACGTTCGCTCCATCCACAGCTAGTACTAGAACAGCACATTAGTTCCACACTAACCATTAATTGACTGTCTCCTATTTCTGTCACTGCCAAAACTGTAAGCTTACTATATCATTAAGTATAGATCATAGATTGGATTTTCATCATAACAAGAAGACTTGCATAAGAAGAACAGGCCACAGGGACGTAATGATTGCCACCGCAATTCTAATCTGCCTTTATTCAACCATAAACATTCAACCCATTACAATTTAATTTATAAGTAATACAATACAACGTCCTATAAGACTCAAGAAACAACTTCTTCTGCATGTCACACTGAAAATACCATTTCTACTCATAACGTTCACATCGCTAATAGAAAAACATCTGTATATACATCTTTCTGTTACATAATCCAATGATAACGAATACTCAACACATATTGGATTCCTCTTCGATAGTTTGGACATTAATATCCTCTGCGAACTGCCTAAATGTCGCTACATGAAAATTGCTATACTCTGTGATGAACAAAAATCAAAACTTACCTTAGGCCTGACACAGTGGCTTATTTGTAAATGATCATATAAAGAAAAATAACAAAACGAAGCTTGTCCACAATCATGTCGCAGTTTCCAATACATCTGATGATACCGAAAACAAATTTCAACTATGTATCATTTCATCATCATCTGAACGACCATATAGCTTCGAAATTACAATTTGAGTCGATGGCGAATAACGATTATTTGTCGAAAAAACTCGTCTTTCAATCAGCCTAGCACAACAACTCGATGAGGTGAACCGTTCAACTTTTATTTAGAATAATTGCCACTATGTTAGTCGAAAACATTAAAACAAAATTACTTACCTTCTAGCTCGTTCTGCTTTAAATGTATACGTTAATCAAGACCGTTACACTTTTATAAACAATGAGACGATCGTAAACCTGAGAGAGAAAAGAGCGTAAAATATCTCAGATCACAATAGACAGAAATCAGACTGTAATTATCAGATCATTTTGAATAAAAAATGTAATAAATCTGGCGTTTTCACCTCCGTCTAACTGCGATTTTGCTTTGTCAAGTCGATCCATACGTTCATTCCAGAAAGATTGTGTTCAATTACTCGCAATATATACAGTCTCTCATGACAAGATCACGATAAAAATACCAGCATAGTTTCACTTTACTCTCTAAGTAACACACCATGTGTGAACATGATTCTATAATTAGCTAAATAAAAACAGGTGTAGTCAACTTACTCAAAAACTTATGTTACTTACGTTAACTCCTTCACGCAGAGGACCGGTTCCATATCATCAACAATCTCTTCTGGATCTCGTTTAGTTATTTCATCAGAACACGACTCCTAGCGCCACACTAATATCATTTTCGTATATTCCCAATTGGTTTAGTGGAAATGTGCCAAAATGCAAACTCTGAATTTAAGTAAAAAGTCCTCTGGCAATGCCACTCAACCTGTGATTTAAAGAAGTCGTAAAATCACATTAGGCAAAAATCATGCCTTATCTACACCAGATAGTACTACGTCGTTATTGTAAAAGCGAAAAATAGTGACAGAAAAGAATTGTTGAGTTTTATCTTTAATGGTAGGTATATTTCGTGATATTTTTAACACATTATCTGAGCCTTAGCTCAGTTACATCTGGCTTCAGCTCAGACATCATATTGATCTTAGCTTTATAGCTATACAAGGTGTCCTATTGTAAACAGTCCCGATCGAATATCTCGAAAATTGAGTCCGATAAACAAAAATAGTTTCAAACCAAAGTTGCATGGTTCAAGAGAAAACATAAAACAAAGCTTATACTCAGCTTGTTTTTACAGAATATTGCACTTCAAGATTATTCATTGTTTATACTTTATTTAAATAGAAACCCTAATTTTTTATTATATCTTCTGGTTTCTACTAATTAATTTGAACACATCTTTATCTGAAATATTTTATTCGCCTAATATTTTTTAAGATATTTAAGAAAAACTTTGGTAATTTTTTAATATTTCAGATAAAGTTGTTCAAATTAATTAGTAGAAACAGAAGATAATAATAAAAAATTAGGGTTTCTATTTAAATAAAGTAATAAACAATGAATATCTTGAAAGTGGCATCTTCTGTAAACAAGCTGATATAGTTGTTTTATGTTTCCTTTGAAACCATGCAACTTTGTTTGAAACATTTTTGTTTATCGGACTCAATTTTCGAGATATTCGGATCGACTGTTTACAATAGACACCTTGTATACTATAGACGCTAAGATCAATAATGTGTCTGAGCTAAGCTCAGATGTAATCTGAGCTAAGCTCAGATAATGGTTTAAAATAACGAATATTACCTACTTTAAGATAAAACTCAACAATTCTTTTCTCACTATTTCTTTTACAATAAACACGTATACTTACTGTAGATAACATGATTTTTTTGCCAAATTGATTCGACCTTCTTTAAATCACAGGTTGATGGCATTGCAGAGGAAATTTTTATAAATAATTGCATTTTGGCACATTTCACACTAAACAATTGGATATACGAAATGAAAGTGCGATAAGTCTGTCTGATGAAATACTAAACGATCAACAAGAATTTGAATATGGAACGGTCCTCTCTGAAGGAGTTAACGTAATAACATATTTTGAGTAAGTGACACACCTGTTTTATTTACTAATTATAAAATGTCACACATAGGTGTTTACTAGTAGATAAATGAAACTATTTATTTTATCGTATCTTTCATAGAGACTGTATAATTGGAGCTAAAACACATCTTCTGAATGAACGTATGGATCACTTGGACAAAGCAAAATCGCAGTTTAACAGGTGAAAACCCAGATTTTATTACATTTTTTATTGCAAAATGATCTGAAATTTACATTATTCTGTCTATTGATTGAATATCTTTTACGCTCTTTCTCTCTCTTTACGATCTCTCATTTTTATAAAAGATTAACGTCTTGTTAACGTCACATTTTAAAGCAGAACAGCTAGCAGGTAAATTTTTTTAATTTCTCGATAACATATGGCAATTTTTAAATAAAAAGTTGAGTTCCACCTCATCGAGTTGTTAATGCTAGGCTGATTAAAAAACGAGTTTTCGACAAATAAAGTTATTCGCTTCGACTCAAATTGTAAATTTCGACTATATGGTCGTTAAATATATAATAATGAACATATTTATTTGTTTTCGGTATCATCAGAATGTATTGGATCGACATAATTGTGAAAGCTTCGTTTGTTATTTTCTTTATATGGATCATTTACAAAAACACTGTGTAGCAAGGTAAATTGATTTTCATCAAAGTATACAATTTTCATGTACGACATTTAGCATCGAAGACTAATGTCCAAATGTCAAAATCAATTAATTATTCATTATCAATTAATTATTAAAAATAATAATTTTTATTAGCGATTACTTATATAAAATGTCAAAGTTGACATTTGAAAAACGTTGTTTCTTGAGTCTTATAGGACGTTGTATTGTATTACTTTATAATTAAATTGTAATGGGTTGAATGTTATGGGTTGAATAAAGCAAAAATTGTGAACATCGTCCCTCTTTTCTTATGCAAAGTCTTCTTGTACAAAATCCAATCATACATTATATATAATAAGCTTACATTTTGCATGACAGAAATAGTGAAACACAATAATGTTTTATGTGAATAAAATTCTTTCAATACTAGTGGAGAGCGAACGTAGTGGAGATGATATATATAATGTACATGTACATGTTATATATAATTTATATAATGTTATGTTAATGTAATTTGTGTAATGTTATATTAATGTTATTTTTAGAAATTTCAAACTCAAATTATTTCTTTTTTCAATATACAGGGTGTTTGATAGCTGATCATGCAGACGAAAGTTGGAGATAGATTGGGTGTAGCCGAGAAGAAAAGTCATGTACCATAATATCAAATTGGCAATAGTTACCGAGTTATTAATTAAAACATGTGAGCCAACGAGCGCGTAGAGAGCGGAGGGCGGCCGCAGTAAGCATGTAGACATTTGATACAGGCGGAGTCAGCGAATAACGGTAGGCGAGCGCGCACGGCGAGAGGCAACGTAAACAACAAGAGGCGAACGCGCGCGACGAGGAGCGAGCGAGCGCAAGCGACAAGAGGCGAGCGAGCGCGACGAAGCGCGAGCGATGCGAACGACGAGGAGCGAGCGAGCTATAAAGAAAAAGCTGTAAAGAAAAAGCTCGCTCGCTCCTCGTCGCGCGCGATCGCCTCTTGTCGCTTACGTTGCCCCTCGCCGCGCGCGCTTGTCTACCGCTACTCATTGACTCCGCCTGTATCAAATGTCTACGTGCTTACTGCGGCCGCCCTCCGCTCTCTACGCGCTCGTTGGCTCACATGTTTTAATTAATAACTCAGTAATTATTGCCACTTTGACATTATGGTACATGACTTTTCTTCTCGGCTATACCCAATCTATCTCCAACTTTCGTCTGCATGATCAGCTATCAAACACCCTGTATATATGTACGTAACATAAGTTTTACAAATAAAACTTACCTAACTACATGCGAAGATATCAAAAATATAAAACTTACCTTTTTAAACAAAAAGGTAAAGAAGGCGCCAAGTACACGCGCAACACGTATTGTTATTTTTAGAACCTCAAATTCAACTTATTTCTTTTTTTCAAGATATGTATGTACATAAGTTTTTACAAATAAAACCTATAACTATAACAAACTATAATAAAACTATAATAAAACTCGATAAAAGATTATTCTACTGTACAAAAGAAGTGATATATTAAAATAGTAAGTGAAGGAAACGTGTAGGATTACGACTTTTCGTGACGCAATTTAGCAATACGGGAGATGTTAACATGTTTATTCAGAAATCGTTCGTGAGTGAGATTGTATTGGACCTCAGATAAGGAGCTTATCGAGTCACCGCCCAGTAGTTACCGAGAAATGAGGTGCATTTCGAGTTGTAGGCCGTACGAGTCGGAGATTGTGGCACGCCAAACGTTGGGCAAAAAGTAACATTGGGCCGTACGGGCCGGAGTTTACGTTAGGCCGAACAGGCCGGAGATTACGTTAGGCCGAGCGGGCCGGAATATACGTTAGGCCGCACGGGAGATTGATTTCATATTGTTCTAGGTTAGTTTTAGGTTATTCTAGCGAAAGATAGCGTTCACGAGCCAACAGGTCAGGATTGTTCATGAGCTATACAGATCATTACAAAGAGGAAGCGATTCCTATTTTCTATACACAAAAACTGACTGACGTGTGACAGCATTACATGTTAATGAGAGGTTACATGTTAATGAGAGCACTGTAAGTACTTCGAGATGAAGAATTCAGAGTTGGGAAGTAACTCGTTACTTGTAACGAAGGTACAATTACAGTTACTTTTTTTTAGTAACTATAACTTAACTTCGTTCCATTTTTCATTTGTAACTGTAACTTAACTTAGTTACATTTATTTGATAACTAGTAATTAATGCAACTAGTAACTAATTTAATAGTTACTTTAATAGTTACTTTATATATTTCAAACCTAAGTTTCTAGTAGTACCACAGATATTTATAGTATAGACATCTGTGGGTAACATTATAATGCTACGTGCGATACTCGATATCTAATAAGCATTAGTTATTCTAGCTGCGTTCGGAAAGTGTGCTATTACGCCATCTTTATCATTCATTAGATGTAAAACAAAGATAAAATGACGCAATAGCGCTGATAGTCTCCTCTTCGAACGCAATCTGTATTCTTTTCAAAAAATTAAATTCCTATTAGACATTTCCGTCGCGCGTCGCCAGTCCTTAGTCATTAACATAACCTGCGTTTAGCGTGAAGTACGAGGGTAGTCTGAAAAGTTTTGAGCCTAACATAGAAACAAGTATTTTTTCGGTCAAATGTAGTTTTACTTTTCAACATAGTCTCCTTTTAAGTCGATATATTTTTCCCAGCGATGTTTTAACTTCTTTAACCCTTCCAAATAGTAGTTGGCGTCTTGCTTCGCAAAATAGGCGTTTACATATGCGATGACCTCCTCGTTCGATGAAAATCTCTGTCCTCCAAGCGAAACTTTAAACTTGGGAAAAAGGAAAAAGTTGCTGGGGGCCAGATCTGGTGAATACAGTGGGTGGTCAACCAATTCGAAGTCCAATTCGTAAATTTTGACCATGACGACCGGCGAATACGTTTTTGGTCCAAAGTGAGCAAGCGCGGCACCCAACGCGCGGATAACTAACGCATGTTCAATTCTTCAGTCAATATATGACAAACGCGCTCTTTCGATATACCCATAGCCTCTGCTATCAATCTAACCTGGATTCGACGGTCGTTCAGTACCATTTGGTGAACATTTTCAATGTTATCGCTGGTGGTCGCAATTTTTTGGCCGTCCCGAATGTTCATCATCAGCCAAGCTGGTACGACCACGTTTAAATTCAGCTGTCCATCTTTTCACGGTGGCAAATGATGGGACAGAGTCCCCGTAAAACAGCGCCCAACTAGGTTTTTTATTTGCACAGGCGTATTGCTTTTCGAATGCAAGAATTTAATCGGCACGATATTCGATTTTTTATATTTTTACAAAAACACTGAAATCGACTGACACAAATGACTGTCAAACAATAACTGAGCGTCCAAAATGGCTGAAATTTTCACAGTCATCTTTCAAAGTATATACCATTGTAGTACCAGAATGGTACTTGACGAGTAGAGTCATACCAGGTGTGTCGGTAATTCCTTTCCGGTTTTTTCGCTAAAGAAAACACGTTATTCACAATGGATAGTTAAAATATATTTATTCAAAGTATTGGCCATTTGATTCTATACATTTTGCCCATCTCTCAGGCAATTTATGGATGCCATTCCAAAAGAACTGTTTCTCCTTTGAGCTAAACCATTCATCGAGCCATTTTTTAACTTCTTCGAAATCGGCTAAGTACTGCTCTGCAAGCGCGTGCCCCATCGATGCGAAAAGGTGGTAGTCGGATGGAGCCAGGTCTGGAGAGTACGGCGGGTGCGATAAAACTTCCCATCCAAGTGATTTCAACACTTCTTTGACTGGTTTTACTGTATGAGACGGCGTGTTGTCATGCTGCAAAATCACCTTATCATGTCTTTGAGCGTATTGTGACGCTTTTCGACGTTTTTCGATCAATGCACAGTTCAAATTGATCATTTGTTGTTGGTAGCGATCAGTATTAACTGTTTCTCCAGGTTTCAACAGTTCATAATATACGATACCAACCTGGTCCCACCAGACACAGAGCATGGTCTTGCGACCAAAGCGATTTGGCCTTGCAGTCGATGGGCCGCCTTCGCCAGGTGATAACCATTATTTTTTTCGCTTGGGATTTTCGAAATAAATCCATTTTTCATAACCCGTTACTATTCGATGCAGAAATGACTTCCTTTCATACTTTTGAAGCAGCATTTCACTGACGATTTTTCGATTTTCCAATTGCCTGTCATTCAATTCATGTGGCACTCATCTTCCCATCTTTTGGATCTTTCCCATCGCTTGTAATCGTTCACAAATTGCTACTCGGCTCACATTCAACTTTTCTGCCAATTGTTTTCATGTTGAGGCTCAAAACTTTTCAGATTGCCCTCGTACACTGCGTAGTTCCAGTTACTTAAAAATTGAAGCAATGGATAAGACATCGCAATCATTAGAAAAAGATCTTAAAATGCCATGGTCAGCATATGCGGAAGTATTCGAAGTATTATTCATTATTCAATATATTTATAATAAAGTAACATTGTAATATATAACATTTTATATTCATAATAAAGTATAATTAACTAAGGTATAATTTAAATTAATTTTGAAATTTACACAATTACGAAATTTAAAATAATAGCACATTTATTATAGAAAAGTAACTGAAAAGTAACGACTCTTTACTTTTTAAGTAACTGTAACTCAAACATGTTACATGTGTACTTTTGAAAGTCAGTAACTTGTAACTGTAACTAGTTACTTTCACGAAGTAACTTTCCCAACCCTGGAAGAATTTATATGAGATACATTACATGAAATGAAAAAAATTCTGAAGAAAGGGAAATGGATTCCCCATGAATTATCCGAGAACGTTATTGCCAGCTGAGTCACCATTTGTCTTTTGTTGCTCAATAGACCTAAACACAAGTCTTTCTTGTATCGAATTGTGACTGGAGACAAAAAATGGATTTATTATGACAGTCCCATCTCAAAAGATCATGTGTAGATCCATAGATCGGCGACGATCATCCCGGGTTCCCGGAGAACCCTCTACGTTCCACTCAAACGAAATATCCCATGGTCACAAGGTCCTCCTATGTATTTGGTGAGACATGCAAAGAGTGATGTGTTATGAGCTGTTAAAACCATCCCAGACTATCATCGCGGAATTATACAGTCGATAATTAAAGCAGTCGAATGAGCAATTGATCGAGAAACGGCCATATTTTGCGATAAAACAAAACAAAATGATTTCTCTGTACGACAATGCCAAGTTCCATATTGCACTGACGACCTGGGAAACTTTAATGGAATTGCAATAGAAAGTCCTGTCATACCCGGCATATTCTCCACATATTGGTCCATCGGATTTTCAGTTATTTCGTTCTATACAACACGGTCTTTCCAATATACAATTTCGCAATGTTGAGAAGGTGTCACAATTCGTCGATTCTATACAACATGGTCTTTCTAATATACGATTTCGCAATGTTGAGGAAGTGTCACAATTCGTCGATTGAACTTCGTTCATTCTAAAAATAAAGGCTTCTTTGATCGTATTCGTCTTTTGCCTGAAAGATGGCAAAAAGTAGTAGATAATGCCGGAAGATATTTTGATTGAAAACACTCTGTCATTTATAATAATATTAATAAAAAATATTGCCTTAAAAACACTGGAAACTTTTGCATATCTCTAATATAATCATATACAGGGTGTCCGGTAATTAGCTGCCAACCCGAAATGTGAAGGTAGATTGGGTTAAGCTGAAAAGAGAAAAAAGCACAATTTTGGGAAAATCGCAATAATTATCGAGTTATTAATAATAGAAATCTGACAAATGAGTGCGTGCTGAAATCGATGATCGGAGGAGCGTTGCAGCCTCTCGAGCCATAATGCGGCCCAGTCGACCCAGCAACTGTTGGCCACCGAAGCACGAGGATATCGCACTATCGCCTATGAGGCGGCGTGCGTTTTGGCGGGGTTTCCATCATGGGAATTGGTAGCAGAGGCGCAGGCCAACATCTACTGGTGGAAAGTCGGCCTCAGAGAGAATAGCACCCCGCATTCGGATAGGGTTGTGGAAGCTCCAAGTTCGACAGCGTGTGCTGGAAAAGTAGGAATTGCGTCTAGCTCTTACTAAGACGAGTATGCGCACTAGTAGAATAGTAAGACCGGTTCTAACCTAGTAGTGTTGAGGGGATCGCGGGGAAGCGGGGAACTCAGGGCGCAGGGTATACCGTCGCGCGAAGAAGGGGAACTCATGGTGGGACGTCACATAAGATGGCGACCGTGACGTCACGAGGAAAAAATGTACTGGGATGTAGGTAGACTCGAACCTCGGCCGTCGCGGTTACTATCCAATGCTCCAAAGCTCCTAGACTACCGTCCCCTATTGCTATTAGACGTCTAGTAAAGGTTACAGTGGGTATGATGACGTCATGAGAGAAAAACTCGAAACTAGGCCAGACTCGAACCTCACAGACCTTTCGTTTACTGTGGCATATCGAACATCTCTCGAACGTCTATTGAACGTCTCTCGAATGTCTATCGAACATCTCTCGAACGTCTATCGAACGTCTATCGAACGTCTCTCGAACGTCTATGAAACGTCTATCGAACGTCTATCGAACGTGTATCGAACGTCTCTCGAACGTCTAATAAACATCATACCGCAAATAAAGAAGTATTTTTATCAAACACAATTACCATATAAAATCCTAAGAAAGGGGATAAGCGTGTTGGAAAAAAAAATTTGTACATTTGAAATAATGATTTATTATATAGCGTCGTACAATTTTCTTCGAGACCACCAATTGAAAATATTTAGTACATTCTGTAGTGCACAATTTTTCATATGATTATTACATCGAAAAGTATTATTCAATTTTTGCAAGGAAGGCATATCGTCGTAATCGGTGTTCATGGTCTTAATGATCACGCTGCTTCTCACATTGTTATCCAGAAGTTGTAACAACCATTCACGCTTCTCATGTCCTTTCATGTACACAAATTGAGATGCATCGTCTTCAAGCTCGTCATACATATCACCCACCACAGCTCCAGTAACCAAATGTTTAGCTTTGTAGTATATGACGGTTCTATCTTCCTATCCTAATCCATGATGATTAGCCGTTAACCAGTAGGCCCTTGATTTGTCTGATCTTATGAGCCGATACCACGGCATCAGACTCGTGAAGACATAATGCGAAAGAATAGTTCCGTTCTTCAGTATCGCTGCTTCTTTTACAATAAATCTGTTTCCAACCGTGAATTCTTGCAAGTCCACAAACTTCGGCACAACCATGGTGAAACATTCATCGACACGTCCGAGAGAGAAATGCCGTTTATAGCACTTTGTTTCGTGTATTATTCCTTTCTCCTATATACTTTCTGATGTATTATTGTTTTCTCGTACACACTTTCTGATGTTGCGTTATTTATGTTAGTTGCATTTGCGCACTATGTTGGTTAGCGGGCTGTATTCAACTACACGATCATGCAGGATGAGACAATATGCGGTAGTATTCGCCGGTATATTTTCTTTACATTCAAATTCCATCCGCACATCCACAGTGGCACTCTTGACCGACTCATTTCGACGCCAACAATCAATGACCACGAAAGGACCTAGCTGCCGAAAGTCGGTAATTGTTAATCATACCTCAGCCCTGTCGCATCCATAATACGATTTACGGAAACGTCTATACATATCGTAAAGTATGGCGCATTTATTTCTTGCAAAGTCTAAATTCATGTCGTACGCATAACACTCTGAATTCAAATAGAGCTTCACGTTGATCAATTCGCAGTCATCGAAACGAGCTATATTTTCCGACATGACATTCTTCCGGCCAGTCTGCAGCGCAAAGATAACGAATCGAGGTTTCTCCAGACTAGTAGCAGTTTTGACGAGCCACAGGTGTTTGGCCGTGCTTTGCAGTAGTGGAAATTCATATAGATCCCACGAGCGGAAACTCATACTCAGGTATCGTCCGTTCTCCAAAGTTTCCAGCATGGAAAGTTTATTGATATCGTTCAAAATTAAGTGAAGCATTCGCCATTGTATCTTGAATAGCTCAATCTTAGGATCCAGCGCTGAAAATCCTAGTAGACTGTTGTTGTCGCTGCGCGATCGTAATAAAATCAATTCGTGACGCGCGTTAATCACTATGCTTGTAGTCTTCACAGAATCCTAGCAACATGCTGAGTGGTACGCAAAAGTTGATGTATCCGTCCGGCGAAATAGTGTCAGTCGTATCCACACGGCCTGGGTCTTTTGGGGCGCCACCTTGAGACCCAGGTCTCTGATGGTACTCACCACTGACACTAATGCCGTCTCCGCTCGGAGGCGGGCTTCCCCCCAGCTCTCCCCCCCGGCTACCACTAACGTGTCGTCTGCGTAGCAGACGACGTGGCAGCCCTGGGGGAGCGGAGTTCGCAGCACCCGGTCGAACGCGATGTTCCATAGCAGGGGGCCGAGAACCGACCTCTGCGGAATACCGCGTTCCATTGCGCGCCGGCCTTGGACCCTGCCTTCCACCGGGAAGGCGATGTCCCTGCCCCCGAAGTAGACCGATAAGATCCGCCGGAGATAGACAGGCACCCCGTGGTGTTCGAGGGCCCGTCCAATCTCCGGCCAGGGCAGGGTGTTGAAGGCATTCGTTATATCTAACGAAATCGCCAACAACACCCCGCCCTCCTCTTCCACGACCGCCCGGGTCAGGTCCCGGAAGCATTGGATCGCATCCAACGTCGATCTTCCGGGCCTGAACCCGTACTGGCGGTCGTGGAGGTTCGGCCCCTTCGAGGACAGATGCTGGACGAGGCGGTCGGCAACGATGCGCTCCAGCATTTTGCCCGCCTCGTCCAGCAGGCATATCGGCCTGTAGGCCGACGCACTCCCGGGTGCTTTGCCCTCCTTGGGGAGGAGGACCAGTTTGGCCCTCCTCCACTCTGGGGGGAATACCCCCTTCCTCAGACACCCGTTGAGAACCCTGCATGTGGCCTCGGACAGGTTTCCCTCGCCGAGGGCGAGGGCCCAGGCCCGGCCAGGAATTCCGTCGGAGCCAGGGGCTTTCCCCTTGGCCCCGAGCCTTTTCCTGGCCGCGGTGAGCTCCTCTGGACTCACTGCCAAACCCTCGTCCCAATCACCCTCCCCCAACAGGGGGGTCGGGATCTCGGGGGGGCCCCCTTCTGCCCTCGGAAAGAGGACATCCAGGAGCCCCTCGAGGGCCTGGCGATCCAGCGACTCCGTTGGTGGGGCGCCCATGGGCGGATCTTTCCCATCACCTTTTTGTATGGGTGCCCCCACGGATCGTCGTCCAGGGAGCTCACCATTTGCTCCCAGGCTGCTCGCTTGGCCTCGATGATGGCGGCCTTGAGGGCTTCCCTTGCTCGCAGGTAGCCCTCTCTTGTCCCTGCGACATCCCCGCCTCGTCGCCGGGCCCGGTAGTACACACGTCTGGCGTGGACGGAGGAGGCTCGGAGGACCTCCAGCTCCTCCGTCCACTAGTACATGGCCCGGCGCCGGCGGGGGTGGGATTGGGGCATCGCGACGTCGCAGGCCGACGCCACGATACCCACAATTTCCCCAGACCCATCCGCGGGGCTGGGGTCCCACTCACCTGGCCCCACATCTAGGTACCAGGTGGCTGCAAGGACGGCCGCCCGAAACCTGTCCGTATCTAGCCGATTGAGAGCCCATCTTTTGGGGAGGGGAAAGTTCCCCTCCCCTGGGCAGCGGGCCAGCACCTGTGCGAGTTTGGGGAGGCGGAGGGCCCACGCTATGTGTCTGTGATCAGACAGCGACTCGCCTCGACGACCTCCGCCTCCATCCTCCATTCCTGGAACATCCCCGCGGCCGAGGGGGTAGCCCAGGTCAAATCTATGACCGACCGCCCCCCCCCGGCCGCACACAGGTGCTGGTTGAACCTCTGTTCATTAACAGTAGGCCCAGCCCCGCTGCCCAGCCGATCTCGCCCCGAGGGTCCCTTTGCCGGGGACTGCACCCCCACCCTTCCGAGTGGGTTGAAGTCCCCGGCAATCACGACAGGTCGGGGATGGCACCTACGCACCAACTCCCCGATCTTGTCGAGGACCCTCTTGACTGGGGCAAGCTCCCCGAGACCGGCCTTGTTCCTGTGGTGGGGGAGATACACTCCCACCACAGTGATGGGCCCCCAATCGACCGCCACGTACGAGGATCCGTTCTCCCTGAATATACAGGGAGGGGTCCCCGCTGCAGGGTTAGCCACCATGGCCACGGAGCCGTCCGGGCTGCCGAACCAGTTCACGCTGGATACCGGCACCCAGTACGGCTCGGCGACCACCCCCAGTTCGGCGCCCAGCTCAGACATTCTCTGCATGCAGAGATCCTGAGCCCGGACGCCGTGGCCGAGGTTGGTCTGTAGGGCCCGGAGTAGCGTGAAGGTTAAGCCTTACACGCCTACGTCCACCTCCTCCTGGGAGATCCCCGACGGCAACGCCGTCTCGGTCTCCCCAGAGGAGGTTTAGGCCACGGTGGCTTCCAATGCGGGTGTCGCCGCGGAGACATGGGGGTCCCTACCTGCGTGGTCTCCTCCTCTGGGGGGGTACGAGGGGGAGCCAACCTGTAGGGAAGTCGGGGGCAGCGCTCCCATCGACTCCCCTTTATCTACTTTCGTTGGGGGTGTGCCCGAGGGCTCCACTCTCCTCACCTTGGTCGCTTGGGCTTCCACCTCCAGGCCGTCCTCGGTCGTGTCGTCCTCCTCTTCCCCTCTCTCTTCCTACGGGGTAGTGGCTTTTCCGGCTCCTGGGTCGTCTCCGACTCCCAATCCAGGTCGATCAAATCCATGACGACGTCCCCCTCCTCCTCCGGGGTTTTTCCCAGGGGAGGGGCCGGACTCGCTCCAGCTCCTCCCTTCGGCAGGGGGGAGGCTGGTCGACTCCCCTCCTCAGGCTTGGTTGGGTTCGCTCCTCCTCCGGCGATGACGGTTCGGGCCTCCCCCCCGTCGGTGACTTCCTTCCCCTTTCGCCTTTCTCCTTCCTTTTTCTTTTCCCCCTTTCTCCTTCCATGAGGGGGCTTGCAGGCAGGCCCTCCGATCTTGTGACCGGAGGGCCTACCCGCCTCGGCGCACACTGGGCAGTACACCGCCTGCTCGCACCCCTTGGCACGGTGGCCGGGGTTACCGCAGCGGTAACATATATCGCTGCGGTTGACGGCGCTGGTGTACCGCTCGCGGACGTGCCCCCGTTCTAAGCAACGGAAGCACAACGTTGCGCGAGCGGGCAACGCCGTCACCCCGGCGCGGGCCCAACCTACTGGTACCCGCTCCGCGGCGGCGACCTTAGCGGCCGCCGCCAGCGGACACTGTACCACTATGGCGCCAACCCCCCGCTGGGAGACGCTCATCGCACCCGAGGAAACCTGCTCGGGCGTGCATCCCCCAGCGAGGGCCACCGCGGCCGCCACCTCCTCGGCCCCGGTCGTCGCGGCCAGCCCAGCAAACCGCAACGCTGCGAATTTTGCCGGCCGCTGGACGCGGTAACCGGGGCCTTTTTCCTCCGCCAGCTTGCGGAGCTCCTTCGCAAGCCGGTCGGCGGACGCCCCGACGTTGAGGCCAGGCACCTCTATTAACATGGCCCCATTCAGGGCCCGGCGGACCCTCAGGGACGCGTTGATCCCAAGGTCCGCCGGTCTGATTCGGCGCCTGGCCTCCAACATGAATTCGTGAAACTTTCCGTCGGGGCACATTACGGTAACGGCCGCTGAGCGAGGTGGCTTCGGTTTGCCCGACACTGCCGCCGACGTCCCCCTCCCGGATCCATTCTGTTTTAGTGGGGGGATGGCAGAGGAGGTGGAGGTCCTATTCTTTTCCCCCTGCCTCGCCTTCCTCCCCACTACTTGGGACCACTTCGGCTCGTCCTTCTCTGCTGGCTCCCGCTGGGGTCCGGTTGGCCGTCGGATCGCCTTCAGCAGCTCCTTTGCCGGCGTCCCTTTTCCTCCCTCCCGGGCCCTTCTCTCTTCCTCCTCCTTCATCTTTATGGCTCTCTCTTTCCTCCTCTTCTTCTGCCTCTTCCTCTTCTCCTTTTTGGCCCCCTCCTTTGTCCTCTCCAGCCTCGCCGTGAATCTTGTACGGGTGCAGGCCCAAGTCCTGATGCAGAATTCGCCAATTTGAAGTCTGCGGAAGGCCGAGTTCTTGTGCACGGCGAGGAATTAACTGCCTCGGGTTCTCCTGCACACTTTCACTTACAGCGGCGATGTTCTCGGCCGATCTGGCGTTCCTTCGATGTGCGGGTGTTGGCTGATCGTTTACCGAAACGGTCGTCTCTAATTTGGCCACCAAACGTTGGAGAGTCGACTTTGAAGGGCCACCGCATCTGCCGTAAAATGGGCGCAACGCGCGCAACGTTTGCACTAACGAACAATCATTTTGATAATAAAGTTTTATCATTTGGACGTGCTGCTCAATCGTGTAACTTGTCATGGTGATTTGGCATCAGTGACTGAATAATAAACAACAGGTTAGACAGACGCCGCCAAAACAACATGGCCGCCACAGGCTGCCAACATCGACCCGCACCAATTGAAAAATCCTGTATATCGAACCTCCTAGACCACCGCCTATTGCTAGTAGACTTCACGTTTACGGGTAAGATGGCGACCGTAGCGTCACGCATATGTCAAAAGAACAAACATGGCGGCGGTGTAGGTAGGGTCGAACCTAGGCTCCGCGATTACTATCGAACCTGGACCCCGCGATTACTATCGAACGTCTATCGGACGTCTCTCGAACGTCTATCGGACGTCTATCGGACGTCTATCGAACGTCTATCGAACGTCTCTCGAACGTCTCTCGAACGTCTAATAATCATCATACCGCAAATAAAGAACTGTATTTTTATCAAACACAATTATCATATAAAATCCTAAGAGGTGAAAGGGGATAAGCGTGTTGGAAGAAACATCTGTACATTTGAAATAATGTTTTATTAAGCGTCGTACAATTCTCTCTAAGACCACCAATTGAAAATGTTTAGTACGTTCTATAATGCACAATTTTTCATATGATTATTACATTGAAAAGTATTATTCAATTTTTGCAGAGAAGGCATGTCACCGTAATCGGTGTCCACGGTCCTAATAATCACGTTGCTTCTCACATTATCATCCAGAAGATGTAACAACCATTCCCGCTTCTTATGCCCCTTTACATACACAAGTTGAGATGCAACATCTTCAAGCTCGCCATACATATCACCCACCACAGCTGCAGTAATCAAATGTTCAGCTCTGCAGTATTTGACGGTTCCATCTTCCCATCGTAATCCATGATGGGATTATGATCCTCTGGAGGTGTATTGTCAATATGCATTAATTCATTATTATTGATGATGAACATTATATATGTCAACCTTTATATCAGTTTTATTATATGTATCTACATGAGTACTATATTTAGAAGATGTATTGACAGTATAAGAATCTAAAATTTGTTTTGAACTGCCAGCAATATCTATTTCAGTATTATTGGCAATTATTCGTCTATTATGGCGCTTGCAAACAAATCCGTAATTTTTATTTATGTTATACATATTTCTTATAAGCAATATTTACATTCAAAGCACACTATAAAAATATAGATAAGATATATATATTTGCAGCATATTAACCCTTTAACTGCTGAGATATTAAATGACCAGTATGACCCTCTTTGCTGAGTAATTTTTACAATTATAAAATATTTTATAATTTGCGGATGATCCAGATTTTCACAAATTCACATTTTTTAATTAAAAAAAAATACCACACGCAATACCACACACATTGAAAGTCCAAATCGAGTGAACTCGATCGTAGCAAGGCCACCATTTGTTTCCACATTCGAGTTATCTCGACCGTAAGAGTTAAAGCGTTAACAAATATTTAGGTGTTTATATGTATATTGAATAGTATAGTATAATTAGTATATAATCATGTAGTATTGAACATTAAAATATTGTGATATTAGGTGTACAACTTTGCTTCCGCCGTTTTCATTCCGAAATTCGAGGCTTTATAGAGGCTTATAAAAAACATTTATGATTCAAAGTTATACATTTATGATTCAAAGTATTGTCCATCGCTGGCCACTACTTTCTCCTATCTTTCGGGCAGCGTACGAATCCCGCGTTGAAAAAACTGGTCATCTTTTGAAGCGATCCACGAATCGATCCAATTTCTTACTTCTTCATAAGACCGGAAGTGCTAGTCAACCAGACCGTGTACCATTGATCGAAACAAGTGATAGTCAGAGGGAGCAACGTCTGGAGAATACGGCGAGTTGAGTAGGACTTCTCATTTCAACGTTTCCAAGTATGTCTTGACCACTTTCACAACATGGGGTCAAACATTGTCATGCAGCAAAATCACTTTATCGTGTCTCTCGTTGTATTGCGGCCATTTGTCTTTCAATGCTCGGCTCAAACGCATTAATTGCGTTCGATAACGATCGTCTGTGATTGTTTCAGTCGCTTTTAACAGCTCATAATACACTACGTCGAGCTGGTCCCACGAAATACAAATCATGACTTTGCAGCCGTGAATATTCGGTTTGGCTGTTGACGTGGAAGCATGGCCGGGATATGCCCATGATTTGCTGCGCTTGGGGTGATCGTAATGAACCCATTTTTCATCCCCAGTCACAATGCGATGCAGAAATCCGTCTTTGCCTTTCAGGCAACTGTTCACAAGCAAACAAACGCCATTCAACATCTCTCGATTTCAACTTGTACGGTAACCAATTTCCTTGATTGTGAATCATTCCCATGTCTTTGAGGCGTTTTAAATTGCTTGTTGAGTCACTCCCAATGATCGTGCCAATTCTTCTTGACTTTGACACGAGTCTTCATTAAGTAATGCCTCTAATTCTGCATCTTCGAAAACCTTCTCTTTTCCACCGCTATGCCGGTCTTCGACGTGAAAATCACCGTTCTTGAAACGTTGAAACCACTCACGACACGTTTTTTCACTAATAGCGGCCTCACCATAAGTATTTGAGAGCATTCTATGAGCCTCAGCCGCAGATTTCTTCATATTAAAGCAGAAAATTAAAACCTCCCGCAAATGAAGAGAATTTGGATCGTACACTGACATTTTCAATTGAGAATAACTTTATGACATAAATCGATTAATGTTTCTATGGGGTTATGTAGACAGATGCCCAAGTTTATTGCATGACGTCTATGATCTATTTATTTCGACCACTACTTACCGCTAAAGCCATCTATAAGAAAACGGCGGAAGCAAAGTTGTACACTTAATAGCACAAATATTCACTACGCATACCAGGTATGTAAATATGAAACCGGAATTTTTGTATAGAAAATATACGTTTATTGTATGAAAATGATTAAAAATCTTTTATTCGAAGTATTGCCCATCGTTAGCTATACATTTTTCCCACCTGTCTGACAATTTGTGGATGCCACACCAAAAAACTGTTGCTCTTTTGAGGCAAACCAGTCATCGAACCATTTTCGTACATTTTCGTAAGAAGTGAAGCGCTGCTCAGCAAGTGCGTGTCCCATCGATGTAAATAAGTAGTAGTCGGATGGAGCCAAGTCTGGTGAGTAAGCCGCATGCGAAAGTATTTCCCAACTAAACGCCTCAATTGTTTCCTTGATCAGTTTTACTGTATGTGATGATGCATTATCATGAAGCAAAATCATTTTATGTTGCCTTTTTTGATATTCTGGTCGTTTTTCACGCAAAGCTTGATTCAAATCGATCATTTGTTGTCGGTAGTGTTCAGTATGAGCGGTTTCGCCAGGTTTTAGCAGCTCATAATAGATCACATTCTTTTTTTTTGGTAACGCAGGGGAAATCCATCATGTATACCCCCTCCCCTTGGGGAGGGAGGGGGTTATGTCGGACTCTTACCGACTAAAACCCCTGCGGGATGTCTACCTGTCGGGCCGTTGGGTGGGGAGTTAGGGGAACTGCTCCCGCATTCCCTCCCCAACCCTTCGGCCCCAGGGCTCTCCGGGAGCCCCACGCCATCTATATACCGCGCCCTGTCCCACTGAGGGAGTCCAGGGCGCGGTCCCTGGTGAGTTGCCCCACCGGTTGGCCTTCTGGTCACACCTATTAGGAGGAAGGGGACACCCACCCCTCCTCCTTTGCCCCCCTCTTCTTGTCAATCAAGGAGGGAAGGGCTTTGAGGGGAGCGGGCCCGGCCCCAACCAGGACACCGCCCCCCCTTTGCCCTAGCTATCCGAACGCGCGGGGGGGACTACGGTCCCTTGGTCCCCCCCGCGCGGACAGTGGCGGGCCCGAGGCGGCCGAGGAGTCCCCGACCCGTCGCTATCGACGGGCAAATCCTCCTCGGCCGACGCCACCTCGGATCCGCTGCCGATTCCTCCTCCTGGGGAGCGTCGACCGGAGCGTCGCCTCTTGCGACGCACTCCCGGTCGACGTCCCCACTCCGCGGCCTCCTTCTGCGAGATGACCTCTCTGCAGAAGGAGGCCGCTGCGTCCCACGCCTCCTCGCTCCCGCGCATGGCCTTGACCATCCGCGGGAGCGAGAGCTCCCCCTTCGGCACCTCACTGCCTCCTCGAGGACACGGCGCTCCCCGTCCCATGCCGAGCATGCGGACAGGGTGTGATGCGCCATGCCCTCGAGAATGGGGCAGCGATGGCATCGAGTGGTGGGCTCCTTTCTTATCTGGTGCAGATACCGACCGAAGCAACCATGCCCGGTCAGCATCTGCACCAGGTGGAAAGTCATTCCACGTCCCCTCCTGCCTGTCACCTCAGACAGGCGGGGGCGGACCAGCCGTGGCCGTCTTGGGACCGGACACTTTCGGGTCTGACAACTCGTCCGCCCACTTCCGAAGCGTCCGGTCCCTGGCCTGGAGTTTCAAGCCCTTTATGTCCCTGGCCCTTAGCGTCCCCTCCGCGCGGAGCTCCTTCACTCGCCAATAGAGGATATATCTCTCGTCAGCGAGGAGCTCTACGGGAGGGACGCCGGCCAGGGTGGTCGCCGCCATGTATGACACTGTCCGATACCCTCGAATCGCCCTGATCAATACTGGCCTCAAGGCCTGCCGGAGGGAGCGTTTTCCCCTCCGGCAGACCAAGAGGCTGGGCGCTCATATGGGCGCCCCTTATAGGGCGATCGAGAGCACGGCCGTGACATACAGGCGGCGTGCCATCCATCCCGGATCCTCCTGGGCGCGCATCAGGCTGGCGACAGCCAGACCCGCCTTGCACACCCGGGGGGCCAGGTTCCCAAAGTGGGGCCCGAAACTCCAACGGCTGTCCAACGTCAGGCCGAGATACTTTATCGTCGGCCCGACGTGGACGTGGACGCCATCCACAAGGGCCTGTATCTCCGAGGGCGCCCCTCGACCTCGGCCGTAAAAATATACGGCTTCGGTCTTCTGGGGTGCCACCGAGAGACCCAGGTCCTTTATGGTGCCCACCACCGATGCCAGTGCCGCCTCCGCGCGGAGGCGGGCTTCCCCCCAGTTCTCCCCCCCGGCCGCCACTAAGGTGTCATCTGCGTAGCAGATGACGTGGCAGCCTGGGGGGAGCGGAGTTCTCAGCACCCGGTCGAACGCGATGTTCCAGAGCAGGGGATCCAGGATGGACCCCTGCGGAACACCGCGCTCCATGGTGCGCCGGCCCTGGACCCCGCCCTCCACTGGGAAGGCGAGGTCCCTGCCCCCGAAATAGGCCGACAGGATGCGCCGGAGATAGGCGGGCACGCCGTAATACACCCCGCCCTATCTCCGGCCACGGCAGGGTGTTGAATGCGTTCCTTATGTCTAAGGAAACGGCAAGCAACACCCCGCCGTCCCTCTCCACGACCGCCTGAGTCAGGCCCCGGAGACACTGGACTGCGTCCAGCGTTGATCTCCCGGGCCTGAACCCAAACTGGCGGTCGTGGAGGTTCGACCCCTCCGAGGACAGGTGCTGGACGAGGCGGTCGGCAATGATGCGTTCGATCAACTTGCCCGCCTCGTCCAGTAGGCATATCGGCCGGTAGGCCGACGCACTACCGGGTGCTTTGCCCTCCTTGGGGAGGAGGACCAACTTGGCCCTCCTCCACTCTGGGGGGAATACTCCCTCCCTGAGGCACCCGCTCAAAACCCTGCGCATGGCCGCGAATAGGTTTCCCTCGCCGAGTGCGAGGGCCCAGGCGCGGCCAGGAATTCCGTCGGGGCCAGGGGCTCTTCCTGGCCCCGTTGAGCTCCTCTGGACTGACCTCCAGGCCCTCGTCCCAATTTCCCTCCCCCATTTCTGGGGGAGGGATAACGGGTAGGCCCCCTTCTGCCCTCGGGAAGAGGGCATCCAGGAGCCCGTCGAGAGCCTGGTGGTCCATCTGCTCGGTCGGTGGGGGCGCCCACGGGCGGACCTTCCCGGTCACCCTTTTGTAAGGGCGCCCCCACGGATCGTCGTCCAGGGAGTTCACCAGTTGCTCCCAGGCCGCTCGTTTTGCCTCGGCGATTGCGGCTTTCAGGGCCTTCCTCGCCCGGAAGTATTCCCTTTTTGCCCCCGTGACATTCCCATCATCCCGCCGGGCCCGTGTTAGCAGCCTCCTGGCTGCGATGGTGGAGCATCTGAGCTTGCGAAGCTCCTCGCCCCACCAGTACATTGCCCGGCGGGAGCGGGGGCGGGATCGGGGCATCGCGACGTCGCAGCACGACGTCACGATGCCCACTATTGCCTCGGCCCCTTTGCAGGGGTCGGGGTCCCGCCCCCCTGGCACTTCGAGGAGGTGCCAGGATGCCACGAGGACAGCCGCCCGAAACCTATCCGCGTCCAGTCTACCGAGGGCCCATCTCTTGGGGAGAGGGAGTTCCCTCTCCCCGGGGCGGCGGATGAGCACCTGGGATTTGGGGAGACGGAGGGTCCACACTATATGTCTGTGATCAGACAGTGATTCCCCCTCCGCCTCCACCTTCCATTCATGGAAGAACCCCGCGGCCGAGGGGGTCGCCCAGGTCAAATCAATGACCGAGGCTCCACCCCCCCCCCCGGCCGCACGCAGGTGCTCTCTGAGCCTTCATTCATTAGAATGAGGCCCAGTCCCGCAGCCCAGCCGATCACGGTGTCCTCTCGGCGGTCCCGTTGCCGGGAACTGCAACCCCACCCTTCCGAGTGGGCGTTGAAGTCCCCGGCAACTATGACTGGTCGGAGATGGCACCTTCGCACCAGCTCCCCGACCCTGTCCAGGACCGCCTTAATCGGGGTTGAACGACTGAGACCGGCCCTGTTCCTGTGGTGGGGAAGATATATCCCCACCACAGTGACGGGCCCCCAGTCGACTGCCACGTACGAGGGCCCTGATTCCCTGAATGTACAGGGTGGGACCCCCGTCGCAGGGTTTGCCACCAAGGCCACCGAGCCGTCTGGACCTCCGAACCAGTTCGCACTACGAACCGGGATCCAGAACGGTTCGATGACCACCGCCAGCCCGGCGCCCAGCTCAGTCATCCTCTGCATGCAGAGGTCCTGAGCCTGGGCGCCGTGGCCGACGTTGGCCTGTAGGGCCCGGAGTGGCGTGAAGGTTACAACTTGCACGCCTCCTCCGGGCTACCTATTTCAACCTCCCCCTGGTCACCCACCGACGGCTCAGCCGTCTCGGGTTCCCCGGGGGAGGTTTCGGCCGTGGTGGCCTCTTCAGCGGGTGCCTCAGCAGGTGCCTCCGCGAAGTGGCGGGGGGTCCCTACCTGTGCGAGTTCCTCCTCTCGGGAGTACGAGGAGGAATCGGCAACCTGGGGAGATGGGGGTGGCGTTCCCTCCATCTCCCTTTTCTCTACAGTAGTTGGGGGTGGGCCCGTAGGCTCCACCCTCCTTACCTTCAATTCTTCGTTTCCTGTTAGGAGGTCCAGGTCTCCTCTATCCTCTCTTTTCCTCCCGGCTGCAGCTGGTTGGGCTTCGCCCCATCCCTCTGTACCTGGCGTTGCTTCCTCCTAGTCCAGGTCTATGAGGTCCCCCTCTTGGGTTGCAGCTAGGGCGGATGGCAGCAAATCCGCAGCCTCCCCTTCCTTCTCATGGTCCTCCTTGGGGGAGGGGGGGTTGCTCCCCTCCCTTGGTTGCTCCGGCAGGGGCTGTGTCGATGCATCAGCGATGTTCCGGGCTTCCACCGCCTTTGCATCCTTCGCTCCTCCTCTCTTCTTCCCCTTCCTCTTCTTGCCTGGGAGAGGACCGCAGGCAAGCCCTCCGATCTTATGACCGAAGGGCCTGGCCGCCTCCGCGCAGACGGGGCAGTTGGCCGCCCGCGGGCACCCCTTGGCGCGGTGGCTGGGGGTACCGCAGCGATAACATAGATCGCTGCGGTTGACGGCGCTCGTGCACCGTTCGCGCACGTATCCCGGTAACAAGCCACGGAAAAATAGAACTGTGCGAGCGGGCAGCGCCTGTCACCCCGGCCCGGGTCCACCCTACGTGGACCCGTTCCGTGACGACGGCCTTTGCGGCCGCCGCCAACGGACACCGCACCACCATTGCGCCCGTTCCCCGCTGGGTGATGCTCATCTCGCCCGGGGAAATTTCCTCGGGCGAGCACCCCCCAGGGCGGGCCACGGCGGCCGTCACTTCGTCGGCTCCGGTTATCGCATCCAGGCCGGCAAGTCGCAGCGCTGCGACCTTTACCGGTCTCTGGATGCGTAAACCAGGGCCCATCCCGCCGCCAGCTTGCGGAGCTCGCCCGCAAGCCGGTCGGCGGATGCCCCGACGTTGAGGCCAGGCACCTCAATCAACAACGCCCCGCTCAGGGCCCGGCGGACCTTCAGGGACGTCCCGATCCCTAGCTCCGCCGGGATGACGCGGCTCCTGGCCTCAACCATAAACCTGTTATATTCTCCCTCGGGGCATATGACAGTGACGGCCGCCGAGCGCGGCGGGCCTAGGTCTGCCCCGTCCCGCCACTGCGGCCCCCCTTCCCCCGGGTCTAGTCTTTGGAGGAGGAGGAGGAGGAGGAGGGGTCGACTGACCGGCCGGGCCATTCGTCTTCCTCTCCTCCTTTTTCCTCCTCTGCTGCTCCTTTCTGCCGACCACCTGTGCCCAGGTTTCTTTCGGCTCCTGGCCAACATGGAGCGCCCACCTCAGCGCCTTCTGGGCAGAGTCAAAACCTGCGTCCATTAGGTCCTTGGCCGCAATGCCTTTGCCTCCTTCACGAGCCCTCTTTTCCTCCTCCTCTTTCATCATCTTGGCCCTGATCTTCCTCCTCTTCTTATTTTCTTTCTTCCTCTCCTTCTTTCCCCTGCCCTTCTGTCCTCCAGGTGCCTCGAGGACTATCCTTACCTCTTTGGGAGGGGCCGCTTCCCGTATCCCACTCCCATTTCCTGATCCTGTGTAGGGGGTAGATATCGAGGTTCCCGACGCCGCGACGTCCCGACTCCCGGACCCGCGGCCGCAAGGCGGTCGACCACGGCTCTGAGCCGGTCGACCTCCGCCTTGCAGCTGCAGTCCAGGAGCCTGGCTCCCACAGCAGCGTCGAGTTCCTTCTCCGCCCCTATCGTTCTCACCATGGGGGGAGGGGTTTCCCTCAGGTCCTCCATGGTGTCGTCCAGGACTGGGATGTCCAGGTCCTTCCTCCCTATTATGGTGGGTGTGGGACTGGAGGGAAGGGTTGTGGCTATTTTCCTCTTCTTCTTCGTGCGCCTCTTAACCTTTTCCCTCCCCTCCCTTTCCTTCCTCCTCTTTTCCTCCTCCTCACTTATCACGGCCGACAACGACGAAGACGACCCCCCGGTCACTTCCGCGTAGGTCAGCCTCCTCGACAAGACTGGTGGAGAAGAGGCAGCCGCCGGAGGAGCCTTAGGAATCGACGTAGCGACAAGTCGCTTCGTCCATTCCAGCTCCTCCGCCAGCCGCCTGTTCTCCACCCTCATCTTCTTCAGCTCCTCTCGAAGCTCTTCCGCCTCCCTCTCAGCCAGGGTAACGTCCCCATCCTTCTCCCTGCTAGCCACCCTGGCCATCAGGGTGGTGAGCACGGCCTCGGAGACCCCCATGGCGCGATTCAGCGCTCCCACGAAGGTCCCTTTAAGGGTCTTGGACCTCCGTGAGACCAGCCGAGTCTCGCGAGAATCGCGCTGAGGGCGCGACCTGCCTCCGAGGCCAGCTCACTCACCCTTGCTTCCCTCAGGAGCCCCATAGCGGCACTGTCCCTAAACACCTCCTCCATGGGGCGTTTATCACCGAGGGACCGGAGCATCCCTGCGTCCAGTATCGCCTGGATCTCCTTCTCCAATCTTGTCCTCTCCGCCTTCTTTTTCTCTTCTTTTTCCGCCTCCTTTCTCTCCCTTATCCCAACGTCGTGACCGGTGACGACGGGCCTACCGCGTCCCCTCTTCACCTGTATCAGCGTTGGACCCTCGGTGACGACGCATGAGCGATGAGCCGCTGCTACTGCTCGCATTGGAGCTTGTCGGCTCCCTGGTCCTCTTCTCTAGTCGGGATGCCGGGATTCTCGAGTCCTGCGAGAGCAGGACATCGGAGATGACCACCGGCCCACCGGTGGTCCTCTCCGATGCCCCTTCGGCCCTCGCAGGCCCCAAGGTCCCAACATCCCAACTCCTGTCCTGATGTCCCCTCTTAGAACAGAGGGGACCAGGTTTCTCGGCCGCTTACCGGGCCTCCAGACCCTGACCCCTTCTTACTCCCTCGTTGAGTGGCCGCTCGTGTCGTCCTACCCGACGAGCTCACCTCGCCATCCTCACGGTCAGGGAGGCGCAGTGTCGAGGACGGTCGATCCTCTATAAGCAACCCTCCAGGGGCTAGCCCCCTGGAATTTGCTCGCTCTACCTCCCTGGAGGGAGGGGAGGAGGAGCCTGCCATACAGATTCCTACCACCTCTTTCCCCCCCTTTCTTACCTTCAAAAAATCACCCACCAAGGTGGATGGTTGGTCCAAGAACGGGCTGCTACGCCCGTCCATTAGCGACCGTGAGTCCGAAGACTCAGAGTCCGAAGACTCGTTAGGTTTTGTTTTTATAAATTTGGAATCCATTTTGAGTCCCACGAGTGCGGCAGGAATAGGTCATCAACCCCGGGCAGAGCCCCCGCATTGCCGGGGGTAAGGCTAGCGTGTCCCCTGGGTTCGCCAGGTGCCCAGGGTGAGGAACCACTAGCGACAGGTCACGCACCTGCCATTCATCCCATAGGCGTGGCATGCCTCAACCGTAGGATTACGTGATGTTTTATAGAGGACCCGCCTCGCGGTCCGGCCCCAGAGACATAACCTAGGGTTATGGTGTGATAGGCTAGGGTGATAGGCCGGGGATGCCTGAGCCCCCTGTACCAGAATGCCGAAGCATCCTGGCCCCTCGCAATCGTGTCAGGTTATACGTCCTGACAAGTACGGGTTTGCAATCAGGGTTTTCCTTCCCCTAGAACGGTTGCCTTCACTCGGCTCACGAGCCCGTTCTGCCCGCGCTGTAAGGTCCTTTGGGTCGCACAAGTACAAATACAAGTGCGATCCTCCGGTCCCTGTATGAAACTCGGAGGCAGCTGCCCCTCCGAGAGTGAATAAGGACGCTCTTTGTCTGGCCTCTCAGTACAGATCTCTCCGGCATGGTAGAACCTGCCAGGGGTCGAAACCCCCGCTGGCACAGCTCTGTATCTCATCGGGGCACGCAAGCTCCCCCACCACGGCAAGGTGGCGTCCACGGGGGAGAATAGATCACACCCTTCTGATCCCACCAAACACAGAGCATTGTCTTCCGTCCATAGCGATTTGGCCTTGCAGTCGATGTCGATGGTTCGCCTGGAGTTACCCATGATCTTTTACGCTTAGGATTCTCAAAATATATCCACTTTTCATTGCCAGTCAATTCGATGAAGAAATGACTTTCTTTTGGCGAACAGCATTTCGCAAGTGGTTTTTCGGTTTTCCTGCTGTCTTTCATTCAGTTCATGTGGAACTCATTTTTCCATCTTCTGGATCTTTCCCATGGCTTTCAAACGTATGGAGATGGCTTCTCGTGTCACATTTAATTGATCCGCGAGTTGTTGCGTTTGAGCGTCATCCTCATCCAACAATGCTTGCAATTCGCTGCCTTCAAAGTTTTTCGGTGGTCTTTCACGTTCTTCGTTTCTCACGTAAAAATCGCCACGTTTGAATTTTTTAAACCACTCAAAGCACTGTGATTTACCGAGAGCATGCTCACCGTAAGTTTCGACAAGCATTTGATACGATTCTGCAGCAGTTTTCTCCAAATGGTAACAGAAAATCAATGCTGCCCGCAAATCGTAGTTTCCAGGCACAAAATTCGACATGTGCAACGCTATTACAAACTACATTGTTGTATGAAACAAGTATTGTTGTGAGTTGAAAATCTTTGTCAGATGTCAACAAATGGAAATGGCGCCAATGACGCGGTTTGACGGTAACTACATTGGCAGCTAGGGCCATCTATGGGCAAATTCCGGTTTCATATTTACAGACCTGGTATATGCCGAGTAAAGAGGACTGGATAATGAACTTGCGAAACACATATAATGATTTGTTACATATACCTAAGTCCATAAAATAAGTATGTGTATATGTAATATAAATGTTATATATTTACACACTTTGTAACTATATAGAGCAATATCTTATAATAATAAATTCGGTATGCAACTCAGGACCAAGTTCAGTTAGATTATGTTATGTAGAAGATATTCTTAGGATGTTGTATATCCTTTAAATGTCTTTCTGAAGATTGCAGAACATCTCTTGAACATTTATGCTGTCGGTATTCAACTGTGTATTCAACTATTTATTTAGATTCCCGAGCCTTACTTGCAATATTGATCAAAATCATCTTGCTTTACGGAGTAGAATAACACTTTTTTCTTTAAAATTCGTTCATTTTGTGTAAAAGCGAATCGAAATAGCTTAGTCTAATCAATTTTCGAAGTAGAATCCGGGAAACTAAATAAATAAAAAAAAATATAGTCTTACCAGTATGCATTACTTACACCACCTATTGCAGGGTTTAGTCTACGTATATACTTATATAGGTCGACAAAATACAATTTCTGAGTACGGTGGTTCCAATGAGGCCCTTCAGAAAGGTTATAAGGCTCCGTCAGTTTCTCAACACTCGCATTTGTATCATCTGCAACTTGACCAAATAAAATATAAAGGGACGAATTGTAATATCTTACAGAGTGAATTGCGTTGCAAAACGATATTTACATTGCCATTATACAGGGTTCTCAAAAAGTCTCCGAACGTTAAAATATCTCGAAAACAATCAGTTTGTGGAAAAATGTTTCAGGCAAAAATTGTAAGGTTTAAAATGATCTAATTATTGATCTTATCAGTTTGACCTTGGCTAGCGTCAACAAAGTCAGGGCAAAGTCACCTTGAACTTTTCAAATGGAATGCCCTACTTTTTTGACATATTCTTATAACGTATTTCAAGAGCTTTTCAAAACACTACAATAAAGTATATTTTTGTTAAGTATATCCCGAGTTATGAAGCTTCAAAGTTACAATACCGTCGTCATTAGCATTACCCAAGGTGTACCGCGTGGAGGTTGCACGATCGGATTTACACCTTTTGTGTGTGTGCGTGCGTGCGTGCGTGCGTGCGTGCGTGCGTGCGTGCATGCGTGCGTGCGCAGAGAGAAAGAGAGAGAGAGAGAGAGTGAGTGGGAGGGAGAGGGGGAGCGAGAGGGAGAGAGAGTGGGAGAGGGAGTGAGAAGGAGTAAGAGAGAGAGAGAGAGGGAGAGAGAGAAAAAGATTTAAAGCAACTTTGTACCTTCGACAAGAAAACAATCCTGTTTGGAAACCAGAAACTATTTTTCCTTTAACACATTCTGGTCAAAACCTAAATTAAAGTTAGGAAATGAATTTTTTTTATTACGGAACGGATGTAGGAAATATGTAGTGGTAACATAATTCACTGTTAAACACGACATACGTCTCATGTAATGATGCATGTTCGATAGCAATTAGCGCCTTTACTGCCTATCCTATGTCTGTCTTATAATAAGAAATATCCACATCTCCACATATCATGCTATAATCCGCAATAACCTTTTTTTTTCCTTTTGTAAGCTTGATAGTATGATATGCGGAAACCACGCTTCGAGCGAATTCTAAGCAGCTTGTTACGCTGCAGAGCGTTTAGGAAACACGGCATTAGGAAGCGGAATTATTTAAAAATTGACCGAAATTGTATTGAATTGTATTGTTTCGCGACCTTTGCTTTAAAGTTTTTGGATATTCATCCGCAGCTATGTTCCACTGTGATATTTGAGATGAGTGACACGCTGAAAATTGTTGCGAATCAATTTCAAATAAAAAGACCTATACAATCTGTATGAAAGATATTGAAGATTACTCAAACATTTGTAAAGTGCCCTCTAAACTACTGTTCTTTCTTGACAGATAATCAGGAAGCATTGAACGATCGATAAAAGATGTTATAACTAAGAAAGAGGAAGAAATATATTTTTAGACCATTTTGCAAACATATTTAGGTAATCAGAAGTATTCTTTCATACAAATATTTTTATTTGCAAATAGCATGCAAGAATCTTCAGCGTGTCATTTTATACTTCTGACGTATCAATTAAAATAACATAAAAATGTCCAAGAGTCTTAAGATTATGCGCAGTTTTCATATTTTTATGTTATAAATATTAAAAATGATACACTAGAAGAAAGTATACATTGGTTACAACATAATCAAGCTCCATGGGAGTTAGTCTTGCAACATTGGAATATATGTTACACTGTTCGCTCTAAAGATCTACAGCAATTTGAAGACAACAATTTAACGAAAATATTTGATATTTATAAGCATCCGCAAGGTCACGAATTAATAGCACTGGATTTCAAAAAAATGAATGTTTCAATAATTAATCTTAATTATGACATGTGGTTTAATTTTTTTCAAATTCTTAAGCAACACACGAATATTAATTATAAAAATAATGATATAAATTTTATACTACAACAAGTTGAAGATGCAGAAGTAAATGAAGGTAGAGATCAGTTATATTAATATTGTTTAAAATAAAGTAATGTAATATTTGATTTATTTATATTTACTTTATAGATGTTAAAGTTGCTATTATTTTACAATTGTTACCGCACTTTATTCCACCGAAGAAAGTGGTTGTGTCCGGTAAAAATAGCTATAAAGCCTCTATTGGAGCATCTAAAGATAATATAATAAAACATGTTAATTGATAGTTAACTTTGGTTTATTTCGTTTTGTAAATTTATTTTAATGCTTAAATAATGAAGTGAATAATTCCTACAGGTACTTAGTGACATTGTTCGTCTCAGATTTGAAACGAAGAAATATGCTGAGACTCTGAAGATGTTCAACCGTATATTATAACTGTTGGTGATTACAATACACATGCAATACTGCAATACACATGCGTGTTATAACAAAAGAAATTTTATTATCTGAGTTTAATCGGATCATTAATCAGATCACACATTTTATATTAAGTACATACAATATTTGCTAATAACATTTTTTATATTTACATTGCATTGTTTATGCACGCGTTATAATATGTTATATTGTATTATATTATATTGTAGTTATTATTATATTGTATTATATTATATTGTAGTTATATTGAATTAAGATTGATGTTACTGTTATTTGGCATCCTCTAGATTAATAAGTACCAACTTCAATAAGTTATATTAAATAAGTTATCTAAACACTTATATATTCTTACTTGTTCTCATTATATGTATTATAGAGGGTATCTTAACTAATCTGGCAGAGCTCGTGGAGACATAGAGCGGGTTAAGACAAATATAAAAGTCCCATACCGTTTTGTGAGATTCGCAATAATTATCGAATTATTAATAACAGAAATCTGAGGAATGAGTGCACGTCGAGACGTTATGGGAGGAGCATCTAGCCGCTTAGGCTAAAGAGCACTGCCCAGTCGACAAAGGAACTGTTGCCGGCGCGCAGCGAGAGGAAGGACGACGCGCCAATGTTTATGTCCTTACATAAACATACGAATCGGAAAAAAAGTTTCGGACAAAATTTACGTATTTTGTGGCGTAGAATCCGTATCTGCAATAAAAATGGGAGTTTCCATTTAAGATTTCAAAGTTACCCCCAACCCCCACCCCGAGGGGGTGGGGTGGGAGGTCGAGTTTGGTATCATTGGATGTCCCTCTTCGAGACTAACAACTTTCATTAACCACTCTTTTTTATCCAATGCATAGTTCTCGAGATATTTCAATGTCTTCAGATAAATCGTGCACCCTGTATATCAGGTATTTCAGTCCGCCCGGATCACCCAATTTTTTGTAAACGTGATATTTTAGAGAAAAATGTTTCAGACAAAAGTTATAAGGCTTCAAAGAATCTATTCACTGATGCTATAAATTTGACCTTGAGATGACCTTGAAAAGCTCAGTCAAGATCAATATAAAAATCTTAAATGGAAACTTCAACTTTTTATTACACCGTCTTTTTCCACCAATTAATTCGAATAACTTTTGTTTGAAACATTTTTTTTCTAATATTTTTTGAGATATTTAAGGATAACTTGTTAACTTTTTCAATATTTAATTTACGATATCTCGCTAAGTGTTTGTCGGGATAAAAAGATGGCACTAGACTTTTCTATTCTATTTGGTCTCAAAAATATATTGCTACAATAGCGCCCTGATTTTTGTTAATTTGATGATTGAAATTTCGAAAGATTGATAAATTAACATAGAATAGAGCATTATTGTACCAATATATTTTTGAGATCAAGTAGAATAGAAAAATCTTGTACCATTTTTTTATCCCGACAAACAGTTAGCAAGATATCGTAAATTAAATATTGAAAAAGTTAACAAGTTATCCTTAAATATCTCAAAAAATATTAGGCAAAAATATGTTTCAAACAAAAGTTGTTCAAATTAATTGGTGGAAAAGGACGGTGTAATAAAAAATTGGAGTTTCCATTAAAATTTTTATGTTGATCTTGACTGGGCTTTTCAAGATCATCCCAAAGTAAAGTTTATAGCATCAGTAAATAGATTCTTTAAAGCCCTACAACTTTCGTCTCAAACATTTTTTTCTAAAATGTCGCGTTTACGAGAAAAAGAGTGACCTAGGTGATCTGAAACTTCCTGTATATATAAGAGAGACAAAATATGAACTAGTGATTACTTTTAGGACGTTACATACGCATATTATCAGCACCAAGATTTAAATGTATGCTTCAATATGCATGGTATGCGTCCAAATTAGCTGACGAAAGAAAAATGTTTCTAAATGTTAACCAACTATGCTTTCTTCCAAATATTTATAATAAAAAATGCGTATGTGAACAACATAATTCATTTATAAAATGTTCGTGGTGCGACAAAGTTTTATGTTTCCAATGTTTTTACATGAATTTTCATCCACAATATTGCGAAGCAATAGAAACATTTTATAATATGTAGACATTTATAAAGTTCGTATTTGATTTTGACATGTATAAAATTTATACGTTGCTTGAAAAATATATAATCAGTTCATACGATTTATATTTTTTATTCCTTATTGCGTTCAAATATCCCGAAATGTCCTTTTTTTATATAAAAACGAAATAAATTAAAAAATAAATAAATAATTATTAATAACGTATTACTATATGTCGAAAATTAAAGAAAAAAAGAAAAAAAACCATGAAGTGAAGCAGTCGTCGGTGGGATCCGAATGCTCGCCGTCGGTGCAAAAATCTATGTGTGGGAGCATTAGTCCCCTCAGCTACGCCGCTTACTCAAAAGAGGTCGTAAAGTTCTGCTTATGTGCGACGTAGTTGCGTGACTCTAACTTTGTCTCTTAAATTCTCTTAAACAAAGACGCATTTACACGAACGGTTCTAGGGTTTTCATCACCTACATACAAGCTATCGAACGCACTATGACTCGTTCGAAAAACGATTTTCTAATTGGCGTCATCTCATTGTGAGTGGTATTAACGGATATATGCGTTTGTTAGTTTTTTTCAATCCCACACGTACTGTACTGACAATCATCAATGTATGAGATGAATGCATGTGCATTCCTTAACAACAATAATAAACAAAAGAAAATTCCATTCATATCGGCTATTTTTTGTCTGTTTCGTTTAACAAATAGGTATTTCGTATCAAAATGTTCGGGTCAATCGAGCAATGCATGATTAGCAAGAATAAAATGTGTTTCTAGAAACATGAAAAAACTGAGAAATATACGATATGAATGCAGAAAACGCGATGTCGATTTTATGTGTTGATAATTGTTCTGAGACTTATCATACCAAATGAATTATTAATTTTAGTGGATTTAAAATAAATAGTTTTAATTTTTTCACAAAACAATTGGACCATTTTAATTATATCAATATGTATAAAAGTTTCATTTTTTGCAAAATAAATCTAGTGTAGATATAAAGTATTTATGTGGTTTAAAAATAAGTATTTTGTTCTTTAAAATATAAATTTTAAGTTTTCCATATTTTTTGTTATATTTATCAAGTTAAAATATTCAGATTCATTAATATTTTCAAATTAAGGCTTGTTTTAGATTTTGATGTTTCTAGTACAATAAAATAATTTATGCTCGAAAATAATAGTTTTGCATTATTTAATTTGGCGTAATTGAAAAATTACAATTATAAATTAGTTGCTCCTTGTATACCAGGTATGTCGGTAATTACTTTCCGGTTTTTGTAACAGATGTCACTAGCCATAAGTATGCAATGTTATGATTTGATACATATGTCATTTTATTCTACTGACATTAACCTCAAAACTACACAAGTTACGTTCCGCCAAAATAACAGCGTTATAGATTAATAATTTTTTGAAAATGTCGAGTTTTGTGCCTGAAAACGTGCATTTGCGGCACGCATTGCTTTTCTCGTTTAATCAAAAGAAAAAAGCCGCTGAAAGTCATCGTTTGCTGGTAGAGACTTACGGTGAGCATGCTCCAACCATAAGAACATGTGAAACGGTGGTTTCGACAATCCAAATGTGGTGATTTCAACGTTCAAGACAAAAAACGTCCTGGTAGGCCGAAAACGTTTGAAGATGCGGAATTACAGGAGTTATTGGATGAAGACCCAACACAAACTCAAAAACAATTGGCAGAAAAGTTGAATGTGAGCCGAGTAGCAATTTGTGAACGATTACAGGCGATGAGAAAGATCCAAAAGATGGGAAGATGGGTGCCACATGAATTGAATGACAGGCAATTGGAAAATCGAAAAATCATCAATGAAATGCTGCTTCAAAGGTATGAAAGGAAGTAATTTCTGCATCGAATAGTAACGGGTGATGAAAAATGGATTTATTTCGAAAATCCCAAGCGAAAAAAATCATGGTTATCACCTGGCGAAGGCGGCCCATCGACTGCAAGGCCAAATCACTTTGGTCGCAAGACCATGCTCTGTGTCTGGTGAGACCAGGTTGGTGTCGTATATTATGAACTGTTGAAACCTGGAGAAACAGTTAATACTGATCGCTACCAACAACAAATGATCAATTTGAACTGTAAATTGATCGAAAAACGTTCACAATACGCTCAAAGACATGATAAGGTGATTTTGCAGCATGTCAACGCGCCGTCTCATACCAGCAAAACCAATCAAAGAAGTGTTGAAATCACTTGGATGGGAAGTTTTATCGCACCCGCTGTACTCTCCAGACCTGGCTCCATCCAACTACCTTTTCGCATCGATGGGGCACGCGCTTGCAGAGCAGTACTTCGCCGATTTCGAAGAAGTTAAAAAATGGCTCGATGAATGGTTTAGCTCAAAGGAGAAACAGTTCTTTTGGAATGGCATCCATAAATTGCCTGAGAGATGGGCAAAATGTATAGAATCAAATGGCCAATACTTTGAATAAATATATTTTAACTATCCATTGTAAATAACGTGTTTTCTTTAGCGAAAAAACCGGAAAGGAATTACCGACACACCTGGTATATATAGGGTGAGTCAATTAAAGTGTTACAGACTTATATCTTGGAAATGAATAATCGTAGAGAAAAATGTTTCAGACAAAAGTTGTATGGTGTCAAATGGGACATAAGAAGGTATCATTGATTAGACCTTGATTAACCATTTGAAGGTTACGTGAAGGTTACCAATAATTTTTCAAATAGAACGCTCTACTTTTTTTGGCATATTCTTATAACGTATTTCAAGAGCTTTCCAAAACACTACAACGAAGTATTTTTTTGTTAAGTACATCCCGAGTTATGAAGCTTCAAAGTTGCAGTACCGCCGACATTTGCATTATCCAAGGTGTACCGCGTGGAGGTTGCACGGTCGGATTTACACCTCTTTATATGTGTGTGTGTGCGTGTATATATGTGTGTGTGTGTGTGTGTGTGTGTGTGTGTGTGTGTGTGTGTGTGTGTGTGTGTGTGTGTGTGTGTGTGTGTGTGTGTGTGTGTGTGTGTGTGTGTGTGTGTGTGTGTGTGTGTGTGTGTGTGTGTGTGTGTGTGTGTGTGTGTGTGTGTGTGTGTGTGTGTGTGTGTGTGTGTGTGTGTGTGTGTGTGTGTGTGTGTGTGTGTGTCTGTGTGGGTGCGTGCGAACACGCACACACACACACACACATATACACGCACACACACAAGAGGTGTAAATCCGATCATGCAACACCTTCACGCGGTACATCTTGGGTAATGCTAATGCCTACGATACTGTAAATTTGAAGCTTCATAACTCGGGATGTACTTAACAAAAAAATACTTTGTTGTAATGTTTTCGAAAGCTCTTGAAATACGTTATAAGAATATGTCAAAAAAAGTAGGGCGTTCCATTTGAAAAATTGTTAGTGACCTTCACGTAACCTTCAAATGGCTAATGAAGGTCTAATCAATGATACCTTCTTATGTCCCATTTGACACCATACAACTTTTGTCTGAAACATTTTTCTCTAAAATTATTAATTTCCAAGATATAAGTCTGTAACATTTTAATTGACTCACCCTATATATAAAACGGATACGTATATGCGGGGGGAGGGGCGGAGCCCCTCCCCTACGTATACTATTTACGTATACTATTTACTATATACGTATACTATTTACTATATTTCTTTGTATATACTAAGTGCAAAAATATACACATGAGTACTGTTTGCGATCCGTCCAAGGCGCCGCTCTTTGTGTCGACAAAATCGAGAATTCTCGATATCACGAGATATCCTGCGTGACTCGCGCGTGAGAACGCCGTGCATGTTTGCTATCGAGCACCGCGTTGTTGTTGTCACGTTTGGTCCGCATGTGACTGCCAAATATGGTCACGTTTTCGACAATAGCGGTTACCATATCTTCTCCGAGCGACGGAAAAAACTAAAATAAATGTAAGATCGAAGTGACGAACGTTTTTCGGTTCCTCGCTTCGACCAGATTCTCTCTCCGCGCGAAACCGCTCGCAAGTAATATTTCAACTCGTTCCGCTCCGTTTTTCGTTTGATCGCCAAATCAGCTGCTTGACCGCTCCGGTCGAACCTCAACGTACGAAATACGAGTGCGGCCTCAATGCACTGCGCTTCGAGCGGACGTGCTGCGTACGATCATATCAATCGCACATTGTCAAAGTTTATTTTGTATTTTTTTTTTATATAATAAAAATTGGGATCGTGTGTTCGAGTGGTGCTCGCGCTTCAACTTGCGAGCATTGGCCTCCCAGCGCCTCGACGAACGTCGAAGCCGAAAAGGAAGGAACAGAGGAACGATCCCACGAGAAACCAAAAGATCATTCTCTTCCTTTTAAATCGCACTCCGCGCTCAGTGCTGAGCCGTCCCGGCCTCTTGTTCGCTTAGCCAAAAGAGCGGACAAGTACATATATGCTATATTTATACAACTTCTTTTGTTAGTAACTTTTTAATAAACAATAAGCGACGGCTAAAGCTTTTTTAGTGTTATTTAGGAAAGTGAGTTCTATAACATATATCAATATGAAAACTATCGGAGGTGAGTCCCCTAAACCCCACTTTTACCCTTATTTTATTAACTTTTCATTATTTAAGCAATACAAATATGAAAGCAGGTCAAATCCCGGTATTGTTCATAATTGATTCTTATTATTTAAAATTGTCTTAAACACAGTCTTAAAATGTCGTAAACTAATCACAAAAGAACCGTATGAGCGTCTTAAAAGACTACTTATGATTACTAATCGCGGACTAGATACACGCGAGTGAGGCGCGCGCGCCGGCCCTGAATGTTACATAGACAAGAGCGCTTATTCGTTAAATTTAACACGCTCTCCTGCAAAAACTACTTGTCGGACGCAATTTTGCTAAAGGAAAAAGTTGTTTGTTTTAGCATAAAGTATCATGTCCTGTATTCCGAATGCGGGAATTTCGGATCACCCAGTATATGTTACACGTTTAATTTTTGATGTTGTACATGTTTGTCACTGTAGTCACTGTAGTTTACGAAGCAAAATCACTTTTTGTATGCTTCTCTGATATTATCTAAAGAAATAATTTTGTTATTTATTTGACTTCCTGAAGTTTCATTTGCATAAAGTTTGTCTTTATAATTGAATTGTAAATCCCAAAGTAATAAATCCAGAAGTTCTAAAGTAAATATAACGCTTTTGAATTAAAATTTTAGCTTACAATTAATCTTCGACATACGCTATCATGCGTATGAAGTATCATGCTATATTTTTGCCAAATCGTATATAAATATTTATTTCAAGCTTTTTTGTTAATTCTGTATCTATTGACTAAATAATAATAATAAAAAATTAATTTGTAAAGAGAAGTGTGACTATTAATGACACAAGATATATGTGCAGGTAGAGTGCATCAAACTGCATAGAAAAGTCTCTTATCATTTTGCTAATTTCACAATTTAAATATCAAAGAGTTAATTAACAAATATTATCGAATAAATATACGAAAGTGACATGGTAAGGTGACTGTAGGTCAGAATATCATTCAAGATATCTCGAGTCTGTTGATGATGTCCAGATAATTATAAACAATATTTGACACTTAATGCCGAAAACGAGCAATTAAAAATAGAGTCAATTCAACGTGGGAAAATGACTAATTAAAAGTTATAATGTTAAATGAAATTAATATTTAAGTTATAATGTTATTAAAAACGTAGAGCTCATCTCGATATTACAACATTTCAGGACAATTTCATATTTCCAATTTCATGTTTTTTGGAAAATTGTGTTTTGGAAGAAATAATCTCTTGATATTCGGAATAATATCTTTTAGGGAAATAAAAACTCTCTCTCTCTCTCTCTTAGTTTCTCCTTAAATCCTTCATATAAAACTTTCAAAACCGTTCACTTTCCGAAGATTTCCTATTTGGATATTTTGATTTTTCACGACAATGCATGTTCAACGAATTCCTTCCAAACGTTATATACAGTACATTATCAAAGAAGCAACGAGATAACGGACGAAGAAAGGAGAAGATAATCATACAAGCGCTCGGTCCCTTTCTTTTGTTTTTCAACTGGCGCAATTTATGAGACCACTTTGCGCGCGGATATAGCGAAAATACGACAGACAGAATAATGCAGGATGCCCGCATTGGGATGCTATCTCGTAATATATAGCTATACCTCATACATCACCATCTGAAGCATCCGGTATTACTCTCATATGCCGCGAGTACGTAATATCCTGGCATGTTATAACTAAGTAAATACTATCGAATGCTCCCATGAGCCGGAAGATTAAAAACCAGAGCTGATCGACGGCAGTCATGGGCACGTCATTATGTAATTTCTCCTGGTGCGCGTGGGATTCCACTAATGTAAGACCGTCGGAAAATGAAACGCACGTATGTATTATAATTATAGTTACAATAATGTACGTAACGCGTACATCGTCATGTGTACACCAAATTGCATCGCATTATCTAGTTATCCTTTCAGTCCCAATGTTTCATCCTCCATTCAGCAGGTACGTCTGAGAGTATGTCTATCAAACGCCGCGGTCGCGGCGCGACGCCAAGTATTATACAAATGAAACAAAAGCGACCGTGATAGCTTTTCCGGAATTTCAGGATCGATTGGTCTTCCGAGTCAAATATCTCAAGCATGGAAATTATAACCAAAAATCTGATGACATTTTTCTTATATAATGTCTATCTCGCGCATAATTTGCAACAAGCCCGATCAAGATTGGTGCAGGAAATACGGAGATCTCGAAATCTCACGTGCAAAAAGGTCCTTTTTTTCGTTACGAATTTCAGATTTCAAATCTCACATATACGCACACAAGCAAAGCGAGTTTGTCCATCAAACTGCGTTTGCATTGCCACGCGATGTCAGCTTCAGATTATACGTATATGCACGGACACAAGTAATGCGAGTTTGTTATCAGATATATTTGTAACATACAGGTTGAAATAAAATAAGCATTTTATTGTCTCTGCGTTCGCTTTAAACGCTTACGCATTATTTATGTAAGCGTCATTCTATTCTTTATTGCTCATTATATGCGAAAGGAAGTTTCTTGAAGGACCGATTAATCAAGAATCAAATCGCGTTTCTTTCAGTCAAATTTTCTCTCGCGGAACCGACTATTTTCATTTTAGATAATAGTTAAATATAATTTAGGCACGGATATATATAAAATCATTAGTGCAATTTTCCACAATGGTGAAAACATAACTGATGGACATTATACATACAAACGTTGTGCGTGTTAAGTGCACAGAATGCATTTTAATTAATAATTCTAAAATAAAAAAATGTAGTTGGCCTCAAAATTTCAAAAATGCATATATTTTCTTTGCTGAAAAAGAGTAATATAATAAGATTTGTACATAAATAATTTACACAAAAAGCAGTGAAATCATAACAAAAAGTCTTTACAAAAGAAAAAAAACGCCGAGTACATATGAAAAGAAGTACCAAACCAAAAAATATCAAAAAGGATATCAATGACTTTAAATCTTGGGATGTATGCATTGCAGCTTGGGATCATCGCAGCCATCCACTCGTTCCTGCACATACTCCAACAAAAAGTACCAAAATAAATAGTATATATGGATTTAGAAAAACGCAAATGTTTCATTAATTTTGTTAAAAAAATGCGATTAATATAATTAACCAAGTACATAATTAACAAATACATAATTTTGTTTATTACCAAAGTCTCGCAAACGTTTCTGAATGATATGTGCTACACAGTATGTTTTTACGAAGTACACCGTAATTTATTATATATTTATTATATTATACTTATTAAACGGTGAAATATCTAAATAAGATACTGAGGAAAAACTTAACATCGAGATCAAAAACTCGGCGTGCCTTGAGCGTTGAAATGTATATACATATACATGTATATATATATATATATATATGTATATATTTTAACGCTCAGGGCACGCCGAGTTTTTGATCTCGATGTTAAGTTTTTCCTCAGTATCTTATTTAGATATTTCACCGTTTAATAAGTATAATATAATAAATATATAATAAATTACGGTATATTTCGTAAAAACATATTATGTATTGTAGCACATATCGTTCAGAAATATTTGCGAGACTTTGGTAATAAACAAACTTATGTACTTGTTAATTATGTACTTGGTTAATTATATTGATAGCATTTTTTTTAACAAAATTAATGAAACATTTGCGTTTTTTTAAATCTACATATACTATTTATTTTGGTACTTTTTGTTGGAGTATGTGCAGGAACGAGTGGATGACTACGATGATCCCAAGCTGCATGATCCCAAGCTGCATGATCCCAAGCTGCAAATGCATACATCCCAAGATTTAAAGTCATTGATATTCTTTTTGATATTTTTTGGTTTGGTATAATTGTTATTATTGAATTATTTTCCGCGGAAATTTATCGTACTGTCGTGAAAGAAATCAATCGATCTCGCAATCAATTCGATTGGTTTCAACCAATCGTAATTAACATCTAGCAAATTTATGGCCGCTGGATTTTTTCCAATTACACGCATTCTCTCGAACTCTTCGTGAGATCATGGCTAATTATTCGAAGAAACAGCAACGACATCTCGAACTTATTATTATTCACACAGATTGACATTTGCAATGTAAAATGTTTCGAAAGAGAAATACAGATCTGCCTGCGAAAAATAACAAATAAAGCGGATGCATGACCCGTGAAAGCCAACGCTGTTATACAAGCGCGCGCGTTGCGATTCATTTAATTTTTTTAACAAATATTTCAGTCTATTGCAGACTCTCTTCAGTTAAATCAGAGGTTAACAGGAAACGTTGGTGTGAAGCATTTTTAAATAAACTGTAACGCTGCAACTAACTGTAACTCGTGCAACAGAGATCGGTCCTTATATGTACATAGGTCAAACACGAACTTTATTCGTAAAATGCGTTGCACATAAAAGAAACGGTAATACGCGAAGCATCTTATCGCTGTTTCCTTCAATTATTTCAAGCAAATTTTCACGTTTTTGCAATCTTTTAATTTGTATAGAACAAATTCGAAGTCCAGTTCAATAAAAATCAATTATAAAACTGATCCAATATATTTATCGGTACACTCATATAATTGTGGCAGTGATATGGGCATTAAACAATCGAAATTTTATTCAACTGAAATAATCAAAATTAACATCGAGCGAATAATATACATAATTACATATAATGACTGTTTCGATCGATCATTTTGATTTCATTGATGATACACTGACTAGTAATCAATTTCATCGATCGATTAAATTATTAATTTTTAAATAAAATTAATTTTTAAATATTAATTATTTATAATTACATATATATGCAGTATTACGTTTAGGTGATTTTAAAATCAACCAAATAATAAGATGAAATTTGTAAATTCCTCTTAATATTCTTAATATTGTAGTTTGTAGGTGAATCCTCCAATATGTGTGTGTTTTATTTTAATTTCAATACCGTCTGATCCATGCTCCTTGTCTACTAATGCAACGTCTGCAACATCAGAACAAATGTTTCGATATTTATAATTCCCACAGCGATGTAAACAAATTACCTATCAATGTCATCTTAGGTCAATTTGCGAAAATAACATTTCATTTTTATTTAAAACATAGGTAAAGATAATAGAGATCTAGATAAAGACAATAAATGAATACAAATGAAGATGATATTGATTTATAGTATCTAGATAAAAATAAGTTTGATAGAGCTTTATCTGGATAATCATCTATATAACTTTATATAGATGAGAGCAAACACCGTATATATATGACGATTGATTAATTCCGATTATTGATAAACTGATTGTTTTAATCAGCCGAGACTAATCGATTAATGATCACTACTGAAACTGCGAAACTTTTACGTGATAACACCACCGACTTGGTTCTTCGGTTTGTCCCTTTCGCACGGAACCTGACATATCACGCTACCTTTCACGTCCTTCGACACATCTCTTCGGAGATTGTAGAACCTACGCATACGTAGCAAAAATGAAAATCGACGATGCGCAGGCGATTTCTTCGTTATCTTCGTCCATATTTTATACTAGAGATGTGCAAACTATTCGAATTCGAATCGAATCGAATCGAATCTAATGTATAATAATTCGATTCGATTCGAATCCGAATCCCTATGATTCGAATCCGAATAATTCGAAAATTTCGAATCGCGAAGATTCGAATACGAATCAAATACATTAGTGTTTGCGCGCATCAGTCACAAAACGGACCATCTCGGCCTGTATGTTTGAACCCTTAACTTGTAATTAACTTAACTTATAATTAATAACTTAATTATAAATTACTTTAAATATTTAAATATATATTTTACTTTAAGATGACATTACAATATCAATATTCCCTTTCATATTAAAATCTTGCCATCATTATTTGCATATTTAGTAGTCATGTTAAAGTTTTTAATGATTCGATCTGTTCTCGTCGGGTTCCGCCGACGGCGATCGCGCGGTATCGCACAGCGCTGTGCGCGGAGGGCGCAAGTACGCGATCCTTAATCGCTATAAGTGCAGGAGAACAGAGAAGCCGATCGCGCAAGATTACGCTTAAACTGAGTTTATTCTTATTTACAACAAACAGCCGTACCCGGCGGCGAACAATTCTTCGATCGAGCGGAAATCTTGCGACACCTTGTTTTTCGTTTGTAAGACGCGGACGGAGATCTTGGGAAGCGTCTGACTGGATGCCCGATCGACAGAAATCTTCGCTGTAGACCGGCGGACGTAAGGTGTTGCGCGACAAGCGGTGCTCGCGGACGGGACGTTCGCCGACGGCGCACGGAAAATGGATATAATTTCACCTGATATAATACAGACACAAAGTAATACAAGTTAACGCGTTGAGTGCTCGATGTACCGATGGGTACGCGATCGAGCGTCGGAGAATGACGCGCAAACCAGGCGCGTAGAACAGAGAACAACTTCATGAAATCCGAGTGCAACGATGCAGCCACGACGAAATAAAGCACTGATCACGCGAACAGAAAACGAGTGAAGCTCTCGCCCGCCCTTTGAGATCGGAAGGAAAAACCGCTCGGAAGAAAAGACAAATAAGCAGAGTGCGAAGAGAATCTTCGGTCTCACTTATATCTTTTTGCAGTTCTAGCTAGCAGATAATGATTGGCTGTAACTCGTTCACGCCGTGATCGCCGCATGTTTGGGGTCTGCCCGGTATACACGGCTAACGCGGGAATAAATATTGTTTTGAGGAGCGTTCCTCGCTGGGGATCTCATGGTCCAACGTTCGGCGACGAGATCTCCACTAGCGCTGAGCACGCATCGATCACGCGTGAGCTTCGTGATATCGAAGCTAAAAGAATCTTTGGGTTCTTCCAGAAAACTATCGTGTACGCTATGAACCCCGAACAGATTCTTCATTCGATTTGATTCAAATTCGAATGAAATTTCATAGATTCGATTCGATTCGAATTCGAATGTTAAAAATGAGATTCGTTTCGATTCGAATTCGAATTTAAAAGATGAGATTCGATTCGATTCTATTCGACATAAAAATGCTTGATTCACATATCTCTACTTTATACTCTACTTTATACTCTATTGACGCATCGAAGTTGACGTTTTTCGGTACCGTTGGAAAACAAACAGCGCACGGATTGAAAGTTGGAGCTAATCGTCGGCGAAAGAAATCACATCTATCACAATTAAGCTTGAAAGCTGATAAAGCTTCGTAAGTACCTGTATCCAGCACGTCAGCCTATAAAGATTGAACGATTGATAGTCCTTGATCCGCTGCAAATAAATATGGGCGTACGAATTGATCTTATTATACCATTTGATTTTTTTCGTGGGACGCAGCGCGGCATAAAATGTACGATTCGAAAGTTTTGTATTCCGAGATGGAGAAAGTGGGACGAGTTAGCACGTTTTTCAGACAATTAATTAATTAATTGTATATACAAGGTGTCCCAAAAGTAACGGACCACCTTAATAACTCTTCAGTATTGAAGTTTCAAGGAAAATGATTTGAATAAAAGTTATAGGGATTTAAGTGAGCTACCTTATGATGACATTGACTTTGACCTTGAACTCTATTTTCAAGGTCATTTGAAGGTCAACTTGCGTTTTTTAAAAGGGAACCTTTATTTTTTATTACACTGTTTTTTACTAGTTAATTTGAACAACTTTCATCTAAAATATTTTTCTATTTATCTAATATTTTTTGAGATATTTGAAGAAAACTTGATAACTTTTTCAATATTTAACTTATGATATCTCGCTAACTATTTGTCGGAAGAAAAAGTGACACTAAACTTTCTTGCTTTATTTAGTCTCAAGAATATATTGTTACAATAGTGCCTTGACTTTTATTAACTTACTGACTTTTGGAAATTTCAAAATCATCAAATTAACAAAAATCAGGGCGCTATTGTAACAATATATTCTTAAGACTAAATAAAGCAAGATAGTCTATTATCACTTTTTTCCGACAAATAGTTAGCAAGATATCGTAAGTTAAATATTGAAAAAGTTATCAAGTTTTCTTCAAATATCTCAAAAAATATTAGATAAATAGAAAAATTTTTTAGATAAAAGTTATTCAAATTAACTAGTAAAAAATAGTGTAATAAAAAATAAGAGTTCCCATTTAAAAAACGCAAGTTGACCTTCAAGTGACCTTGAAAATAAAGATCAAGGTCAAAGTCAATGTCATCATGAGGTAGCTCACTTAAATCCCTATAACTTTTATTCAAATCATTTTCCTTGAAACTTCAATACTGAAGAGTTATTAGGGTGGTCCGTTACTTTTGGGATACCCTGTATAAAAAGAGAGAAGTCTGAATAAAAGTTCTATAATATGCAATCAAAAATTCCGTCCAAATCTATAAGAGTAATTCCAAAGTCTATAAGAGTAATTCCAAAGTTGTTTCTATAAGAGTTTGCTAAACGTAAATTTAAAGTGCGTATGTTAAAGGGAATGCGTTTACAAATACGTAGAGATGTGCGAACTATCCAAATTCGAATCGAATCGAATTGAATCTAATGTAATTCGATTCCGAATCCCTATGATTCGAATCCAAATAATACGAATGGGAATAAAATATTGTACATTATCGTTTGCGTGCATCAGCTACAAAACGGGCCATCTGGGCATATATGTTTGAACCCTTAACTTGTAATTAACTTAACTTATAATAAATAAGTTAATTATAAATTACTTTAAATATTTTAATATATATTTTACTTTAAGATGATATTACAATATCAATATTCCCTTTCATATTAAAATCTTCCATCATTAATTGCATGTTTAACAATTATGTTAAATTTTTTAATGATTCGATTCGATTTCATTCGATTTGATTCGATCGACATAAAAATTCTTGATTCGCACATCTCTACAAATACGAATATAAATATTTATAGAATTATAACACAATTATAACAATTAATTGTGCCTGACTGTAAAAAGATGACACGGACTGCTTTATATTTCATTTTAATCACTTAATTAGCAAAAGATACTTTTATAGCAGGATAGTATAGCATATAGCTGCAGGAAATCTCATATTAATCAATAATATGTCATTTGGATTTATTGCAATGGCAATGAAAAAATTAATGCTATAAAGTTTACTCAATTGCTTTTGAATAAAGCTTTTTCTTCTTTAACTACTGACATTTTGCCAATTTTTATAAAACTCAAGAGGAAAAAAATCTATATACTAAGAAAAATATATTTTCTTATTCCATTCTATCTCTCATAATAAAAATATAAATGCGTAGCTTAATGCCATCTTTGCCAATCATAGCTATTGTTTCTTAATGCTTTAATATTAATCCAAGATAATAAGATATCCAAGACAAGATTCATTTACTAACAATAGACGCAGTAAAATTCGTGTTAATATCATCTTAAAGATGGAGCTTCCCAAAGAGCATTTTCGACATGTTTTTCCTTTTTAATCAGAAGAAAACGGCGGCTAAAGGTCATAAAATTCTGATAAGAACTTGTGATGTTGCTTCTCAAAACTAAATTACACTCTTAATAGTTTAATCATTTAGGACAGATGCTAAGGAAGGATGTACAAAGGAAAAGGGAGGGAGTGGTGGCGAAGGAGAGGTGAGGAGGAGGGGAGTAACAAAGAAGGAAGGAGAGGGAGAGAAGAGGGAAGAGGGAAGAGAGAAGAAGATAGAAAAGAGGAGAATGGGGAGAGAGGAAGAGAGAGGAAAAGAGAGAGAAAGAGGGTGAGAGGGAGGGATAAAGAGAGATACAAATACAGAGAGTTGGACACAAATCTTAGCGCCGACGTTTCCGGCCACCTGCAATTCGCGCTACAGAGAGAGAAACACTAGGCAGGAATTGGTTCGAATTTCCGGCTCAGTGAGCTGGAAGCATAGACATATAATATACCCAAGTAGCAGTTAAAGTTTTAAAACGGCTGCGATAACGTTATTACAGCTCAAATCGCAGCATTTTTGTCCAGCACAGTTACTACCACAACGTTATTATAATGTTTTAACAACGTTGTACCAGCAAAAATGGGACAACATTTTTAAGCTTTAAAAATGTTGTTACAGCTATTTGGCTGCACAGCTATTTTGCTGTAAAGAAGTTATGACAGCCTCTTTGAAGAAAAGATAAAAATAGCTAATAAACGGAGAACGTTTTTTTTTATACGTAAGTTAATATCTAATAAATTTAAGTTTTAAGATTTGCTTAAATTTTAAAATATTAAAAAGAGAAAAAAAATTGTATTCAACTGAATACAAGAATACAGAATTGAACCTGTGACCGTACAGAATCTTTGTTACAATAAACTAAGATTAAATTTCGAGATTACCTAATCATTGCAAATTGTCACTTTATGACATACAAGTATACTAGCGCGGACGCAAACTTATAAGTATAGGTATTATATTATAAGTACTGATTATAGAACTACACGCAGATCTTTTAGTAATAATTTTAAAGCCATATAGCCTAACGCTTAGGTCCGCTTGACCAATGCTGATACATGCTAAGCTTAATGTCAAATTAATAGTCATGTTACTTCGTTGTAGCTGCGACATACAAATTACAGCAAGATTACAGCTATTTTGGCTGTTTCTAGCTTCATTCGATGGGCATGCGCGGTCACCACTCATGGTGCACGTGCATGATAATTTTTCACCTGATGCACATATACCATACATACATTCGATTATGATATAATCTAAGAAACAGAGCTGACAAGTGCTGTATAGTAAAGGAAAAATTTTAAGATGTTTGTAATAGTAGAAACGATTGAGGATGGCGAAATTAATTTATGTGTTGTGCCCGAGAGTTGGGAAAAAACGGCGTTTTATTTTAGCCACCAGGAAGAAAGGGATTGAACCTTCGCAAAAATGACAAAATTTTGCCAGACTTTAATAATTAGTCTAAACAAAAGTGTACTATGAAGAGGAGGAATTTTACAACATTTTAAGCTATTAAAGCTGAAAAATATTTGAGTCAGTTTGATGATACTGAAGACGAGCAAAAATAAGTAGCAAAATGCCCAAAAAAAATTTTGGTTTTTCTAGAAGCTGGTGCAACTTTACAGCTATTAATACAGCTACAATAGTTGCGGCTGTATTTTGACTTTTTTATTAGCTGTCACAACTACTTTACAGCTATTGATATAGCTAAAATAGCTAGGGCTGCATTTGAACTTTCTCATTAGCCGTGGCAACGTTTTTACAGCTAAAAATTCAGCGAAATAGCTTTTGTTGCCCAATAGCTGTAATTAAGGTTGGTGGGACGTTATTCCAGCCACATTTTTGCTGTTACAGCGAATATTGCCAGACTGTGTTACTTGGGTATAAACCGCGCATTCGCAACGTTTCCTTTGTCTGCACGTGTTCAATATTAGAAAGAGGTAGCATGCTTTCGTAGAGCAGTCTGTCTCTTTCTAACGATGCGTGGTGGGACATTTGGCCCCTCCGCCTGTTTAGAGTGGAGTGTTATGTCTCCGGTTCTCCTTCTTTTCGTGAAACAAAGCGTATGTAAACAAGACGATTGACATTAAATATTATAAAACGTATTTACTCATAATAGTATAATCATAATACAAAAAGTATAATCGTAACACAATGAGTCTATATTGTTGTGTATGCCGCAGTAATACATATAAAAGTGACAAACAGATTATTTTCCACCGGTATGTAATTATACCCATCGTCATATGTCCATATTTATCATTTTTCCATATAAAATCATTTTTCCATATGCGTGTATTTATATCAGACATATTTTCTTCTCTTTGCCTTTCACAATTCCCCTTTCTCTATAATCTCGTATTTGTTTCCCCTGTCACGGAAGACTGCTTTACCCCCACCACGCATCGTTAGAAGCGATAGATTGCTCAACGAAAGCATATTGTCTCTTTCAAATATAGAACGCCCCCTCCGCTGAACGCGCGGTCTATTTATTATACGTCTATGGCTGGAAGTGATTTCTCCGGGTAACATCGGGCTACGCGCCTGTACGTGAAAATGACCTGCAGAACGCAGCAAAACGTCATTTCCGACGCTGTTACCGCGCCACAGTTTACTGCTCTCTTCCCTACGTTATGTAAATACAACTTCCCCGGATCGACCGTGTCATTGCCATCGTTATGTCAACCTGCTATCTTTAACATTCACAAAAAAAAGATGCATATTTCTCTTCTTTTTTACTTCCTCCACTCTTCGTTACAGGTGGTAAAACAGAAGTCACGATGATTTCAAAATGACGAGAGAATAATCGAAGCGTGATCAAAAAGTTTCTAGCAGTAGATATGAATATATTGAACTTTCAATCCTGAATCTTAAACTTGTCGCTAGGCATAATAGTCCTCATGTAATTATATTAGGGGTACAAATTAATTCTCGGCCTCTACCTTTCATCGATTACAGAATCTATTCAAATTAGAATATTTTTCCTGCTATGTAGTCATTTTGAAGTGCCATCTTTTAGCTTTAAGATGAGGTACAATATTTGATCCTACTGTGAACATAACCTGAAAAATCAGTTGTAGACGCGATGTCATTCGAAAAATAACATTTGAAGAGCTGCTTTTTTCTCGCATTTCAACTTAAAAAAAATGCGGCGAAAGAAATGATTTGTTCAGTTTGAAAACGCTGTATCATACAGCACGTGTAAAAAATGGTTCCAATAGTTTCGAGAGGGAAATTTCAACCTTCAAGATAGTAAACTCCCTGGTCAACCAAAAAGAGTGCAAGACGAAAAGTTGGAGCAAATTTTGGACAAAAATCCTTACTAAACTTGTCAAACCGTCATTTCTGAGCTCTACCAACAACAGATGATCCACGTGAATGACGTACTTGAAGAAAAAAGACCGTTTACTGGCAGTGGGAGAAAGACGGTGATACTGCTGTAGGATAATGCCCGGCCCTACATAGCAAAAAAAACTCTAGAAACCATTTCAGATTTAGACTGGGAAATTCTCCCTCATGCGGCGTATTCTCCATATTTGGCCCCTTCGGATTACCACCTACTTCGATCCTTACAGCACCACCTAATTGATTCTCAATTCATGTCAGTTGAACAGGTCGAAAAAAGCCTCGATGAATTCATTGAATTAAAACCACCATCATTTTTCCGATCTGGAATCCGACAATTACCTGAGAGATGGCAAAAATATACAGGAAACGAAGGAGATTATTTTGAAGATTGAGTTTGTATAAATGTTTTTATAAATGAATGTCAAAGTTGGTCAAAAAGGCCGAGAATTAATTTGTACACCTAATAGATTAGGTTATTCTGAACAAAAAAGTCCTTTACTATTTTGCAAATAAGCACGCAAATTTTCACGTTATCAATTAAAAGAGCTTCTAGATGTTATTTTCAATCATTAATAACTTAATAACTATTGCGATTTTTACAAAATAGTACTTGACTTTTCTTCTCAGTTTGATCTGATTAATCTTCACAATTTTTCGTTTCCAAAAGATCTCGGACACCTTGTATATACAAAAAAATATAAAAAAATATTTTACTTATAGACATGAAAAATAGTTTAAAACAATAAAACTTTACTACATAAAAAAATAATTACATAATAAAATTAAATAATTTAATTTTACTACGTAAGATTAAAAATTATTGCTAAAATAACACTGTTGTGTTATTTTAGCAATAATTGTATTAATATCGAAAGAAATTGAGTATTTTATTAATTTTATCCGATCTTTGAACAAGTTCTCTACTACATACAATAAAAATAGATGTTATTACCAAGATAAAATCCTTATCTCATCTTTACTTTAATATTTTATTAATATCAGCGGCAACTGAGCATTACCAACTTAATTACCCTATCTCGAAAAAACTCTCAAGAAAAATTCTCTATCCTAATTCTATATCCTGTGAGTCAGACACATGTGGTCTAACCTTTGACGATGTCGTCGGTGTAAAACGATGTTTTAACGGTATCGTCATTGTTATATTATCGTTGCGCGAGCCCAATAAATGGTAAAAAATCTATGCAACAGCAACATAACAATAACGGCACTGTCGGTGAAAATTACAGAACAGGCTGGTCAGCTTAGTTTTTACAGACCTATTTTCTCGTTATTGTGACGTCATTTTGCATCATCGTGATTTCCCTTTCTCCCCGTAATGGATAGTCACGATGGAGAGTTCGATTCGATTCGACCCGTTTCAATCGATTGCGGAGTACTGTTGAAAATCGAGGCGACCAGTCAAGTGCCGCGAGTTAATAGTTTATCCAACACGTCGGCACTCGGGGAGCCTGATCACGCAACTTGCTGCGAAGTTCGCTCATAATTTTGCGGCATTCCCCCGATTGTTTAAGCAGGAATCCCTGGGCTAATCGAAACTTCACTGCACGGGCTCGAATCGAAGGCGAACGGCTGTGGAGAAATTAGCGGCATGTCGTTCCGGCACTGACGATTCTACTCCTAGCCTATCTGCTACCGCGAGCCACGGTGGCGATGGCGGCAGTGCTAGCGGTATCGAATCTCATCCCGACGCTCTCGATTAACGGTCCAGATTGAATCCCCAACCCCGAATCGCCCCGGGTACAGATGCATCAGTTCGATCCGCTGCCATTAATTTCGTCTCCGACTCTCCTGATTACCTTGCGCTTCCGGGATTACTCGGGTTCACCTTGAGTGTTTCTCCGCAGATCCCCGGAATGTGGAGAGCGTATCCGAAAGAATCTTCAGATACGTCCGGCCCGACCGCAGACTTATTGTAACTACTGGCCCCGGGTTTTTCGCTGTCTCCTTAACGACGCCGCGGAGGCAATTCCGCCCGCGTCGTCCATTTGTCGTGCACCGAAAGTCGAGCACATCGCAGCTTATTTATCTCAAAGGGATGCGGAGGAGATGAGGGTAAAAATTTGTCGGGAAGTATATCTCGAGAAAAACTCATTCTCTCTCTCTCTATTTCTGTCTCTCTCTCTCTCTCTCTCTCTCTCTCTCTCTCTCTCTCTCTCTCTCTCTCTCTCTTTCTCTTTCTCTCTCCTTTCTCTTTTCTCCATCTCTTTGAGCTTTTGTTTACATTTCCGTGAATCGCTAGGAATCTGTCCACTATCGACCTGAAGAGAACGCGTGAATATATCGAATACCGTTCGTTATCAATTGTTTGGAAGTTATCGAGTGCATCATTATCGTTGTTGCATTCGTCCAATGATCTTGACATTTGTGACTACTTTATGTAGTCGTTGATACTTTTATTCTTTATTCTTTATTTTTTCGCCGCTCTGAAGTACTTTGCGGACTCCGTACGCCAAGTTGCCGGCTTCCGTCTGATAATTCGCGAAACCTGTAACGCAAATGAGAATGCAACTATATAATTATTTTATACTTATTATATTTTATACTTATTATAATTATATGTATACATATATATTGGGTGTACAAATTAGTTCGGTCCGTTTTCAAAAAATGTTATGAATCCGGCTGTTATAAATAGTTCATAGTGACTGCCGATTTTGGCGGTTTCAGAGAGGTTAGACATCTGCCAATAATATTCAGTTTATATCGCTTTGAGTTTCATACAAAAACCTTGCTTTTTACAGTGTTGAAAATGTCGAATTTTGTGTTAACCAAGCAGCATTTGCGAAAGGTTTTAATTTTCTGCTTTAATTGGAAGAAAAGTCCAGCTGAAGCCCATCGAATACTTGTTGAAGTTTATGGTGACGCTGCTCCAACTGATATTTATCAGTCATCATGTAGGGAATAGTTTCGACGTTTCAAGGATGGAGATTTCAGCATCGAAGACAAACCTCGCTTTGGACAGTCAAAAAAATTCGAGGACAAAGAATTAGAGGCATTACTCGAAGAAGATCAGAGTCAAACGCAAGAGGAGCTTGCAGAATCATTGGGAGTGACTCAACAAGCCGTTTCTGTACGATTGAAAGACATGGGATTTATTCAAAAACAAAGAAATTAGGTGCCTTATGAACTGAAACCGAGAGACGTTGAAAGGCGATTTTTCACTTGCGAGCAGCTGATTCAAAGGCAACAAAGAAAAGGTTTTTTGCATCGGATTGTAACTGGAGATAAGAAGTGGATATTCTACGATAACCTCAAGAAGAAAAAATACTACGCCAAGCCCGATCAATTGTTGTCATCAACCTTAACATCAACACCAAAGCCGAACATACATGGTTCGAAGATCATGCTCTGTATCTGGTGGGACCAAAAGGGTGTTGTTTACTATGAGCTGCTGAAACCTGCACCGAAAAAATCGTATTCTTAATTTTAGAAAAATTCCCTCTAAAGCTTTCTTCTAATCGAATATTGTAAAAAGTTCAGAATATTCCCCTCTAAAAGTCTTTTATTTAGAACAACATCTAAAATAAAGAAAATATTCTAAAATATATATATATATTTCGTCGCCAGTTGATTGATGAACGACACTCGCGCTCGCGCATGCGTAAACTATAGTCTACGCAGCTTTTATTGCATTGCCGTATCGTGAACGTGTCCTGAACGTGTTTCGAAGGAAGTCTAATCTTGTGATGTAGTGCTGAAACATGGAAGAAGTGAAAAAGTGGCTGCTTGAACATAATTTATCGGAATTAGTCTGCCGTTTTGAAAGTAAGTACGAATTATTGAAAAAGTATATGAGTATTACGTAACTTAGACTGAAATGATTCGTCAAAATAATAGCGAAACAACGTTGAAACGATGTCGATGTTGTTTCGACACGATGACGTTTCTGACTGAGAAGTACTGATGCACACTCAAACCTCGTCGACAGTCTATCTAACAGTCGAGCGTGTGTCGCCACATGAATACAACGTGCATTCCACGTGGATTCGACGTACGTTTTTGTGAGGCTACTACTATTTATCCATATTAGAGGGATATTCTAACTCTTATTAGAATATCTCATTAGAATATTTTCTTATACTTATATTAGAAGGAAATCCTCTCTTTTTTATAATATATACTTGGCGCGTATTTTAGTAGCAAATACTCTATACTTTAGTTACTTTTTTATAATGTAGAATAAAATTTTTTCGGTGTGGAGATCCCATTACGGACGATCGGTGTCGACTACAATTGATTCGTTTGAGCCGTTCATTGCGAGAAAAACGGCCGGAATACGAGCAAAGACATGATAAAGTTATTCTTCTTCATGACAACGCTCGGCCTCATGTCGCAAAAGTCGTAAAAAAATATTTAGAAACGCTCAAATGGGATGTTTTACCGCACCCGCCGTATTCTCCGGACATTGCTCCTTCTGATTACTGGTTGTTCCGAAGGATGCAGCACGATTTGGCAGGTCACCGGTTCACTTCTTTTGCAGATATCGAAAATTGGCTCCAAACTTGGATCGTCTCAAAAGACGAGTCATTTTTTCGAGATGGAATTCGAAAATTGCCTGAGAAATGGGAGAAAGTAGTAGCCAACGATGGAAAATACTTTAATTGATCTGTTCATTCATTTTGTTTTGAAATAAATACATTTTTTAACACAAAAAAACGGACCAAACTAATTTGTACTCCCAATATATATATATAGAATCTTTTGGAAATGAAAAATTGTGAAAATTAATCAGAGCAAACTGAGAAAAAAAGTTAAGTATCATTGTACAAAAATTGCAATAGTTATTAAATTATTAATAATTGAAAATGACCACATCAAAATGACCACATGACCACTAGAAGCTTTTTTAATTGATAACTTGAAAATTTGCGTATTTATTTGCAAAATGGTAAAAAACTTTATGTTCAGAATGACCTAACCTACAGTTATATGACGGCTATTGTGCCTAGTAACAAGTTCAAGATTCAGGGTTCAAAGTTCAACATATTCATATCACTATCGAATTTTTAATAAAAAATGCTCAAAGAGCCGAAAGGAGCGCGAACGACAGAACCACGTGAAATTTGTCGCGATTTCATCAGGTCCAAGTGTATCCAATCTAAGACCTTTCCGAATTTCTTATGCATATAGATATGAATAATAATTAAATCCAATTGAATTGAATTTAATTGAATCTAGCGAATAAAATATTTAATTAAACAACTCTATAAATCGAGTACATAATCGAATATAATCAGAGATGAAAAATTTTACTCGTTTTACTTTTTAAAAGTAAAACAAGTCATACCATCACTTATTTTGCAAGATGATTATCACATTATCATTATTATTACTCACAAATTAACAAATTATTACTAATTAAAAAATATATATAAACGATAATAATACAGCAGTTTTTATATACTTTTTGTTTTTAATTAAAAATCTCTACAATCATTTAATCAACGAATTATTATAATTATTATTCAAAAAATATAATTGTGTTACCATTATCAAAAGAAAAGAAATACGTTAATTGTAACTGAAAAAAAAGTAAAAATTGTAAAAATGATACAAGAATATCATTAAAAGCCTAAAAAGTAGGAGGAGGAGAGTGTAAATGAGTAAAATAAATTACGAGATAATCAATTACCAATAATTACCAATAATCCTTGCTATCAACCCACATAGCACATAATATTACAGCAACATCACAGTAATATTACTTCTCTATTGCAATATTACAACGTAATATAGTAGAAATATTATTACAATGATATCACAGTAATATTAAAATGTCCACCAAAATGCATCATAGTATTAGGTATACAACTTTGCTTCCGCCGTTTTTTTTCCGAAATTCGAGGCTTTATTGTAAAAAACTGGTTATACATTTATGATTCAAAGTCCATCGCTGGCCACTACTTTCTCTCATCTTTCGGGCAGCGTACGAATCCCGCGTTGAAAAAACTGGTCATCTTTTGAAGCGATCCACGAATCGATCCAATTTCTTACTTTTTCATAAGACCGAAAGTGCTGGTCAACCAGGCCGTGTGCCATTGATCGAAACAAATGATAGTCAGAGGGAGCAACGTCTGGAGAATACGGCGGGTGGGGTAGGACTTCCCATTTCAACGTTTCCAAGTATATCTTGACCACTTTCGCAACATGGGATCGAGCATTGTCATGCTGCAAAATCACTTTATCGTGTCTCTCGTTGTATTGCGGCCGTTTGTCTTTCAATGCTCGGCTCAAACGCATTAATTGCGTTCGATAACGATCGTCTGTGATTGTTTCAGTCGGTTTTAACAGCTCATAATACACTACGCCGAGCTGGTCCCACCAAATACAGAGCATGACCTTGGAGCCATGAATATTCGGTTTGGCCGTCGACGTGGAAGCATAGCCGGGATATGCCCATAATTTTCTGCGCTTGGGGTTATCGTAATGAACCCATTTTTCGTCCCCAGTCACAGTGCGATGCAGAAATCCTTTCCGTCTTTGCCTTTCAAGCAACTGTTCACAAGCAAACAAACGCCGTTTAACATCTCTCGGTTTCAACTCGTACGGCACCCAATTTCCTTGCTTCTGAATCATCCCCATGTCTTTGACGCGTTTTGAAATTACTTGTTGAGTCACTCCCAATGATCGTGCCAATTCTTCTTAACTTTGACACGAGTCTTCATTAAGTAATGCCTCCAATTCTGCATCTTCGAAAACCTTCTCTCTTCCACCGCTATGCCGGTCTTCAACGTGAAAATCACCGTTCTTGAAGCGTTGAAATTACTCACGACACATTCTTTCACTAATAGCGGCCTTACCATAAGTATTTGAGAGCATTCGATGAGCCTCAGCCGCAAATTTCTTCATATTGAAGCAGAAAATTAAAACCTCCCGCAAATGACGAGAATTTCGTAAACTGACATTTTCAATCGAGAATAACTTTATGATGCAGACACAAGTCGACTAATGTTTCTATGGGGTTATGTTGACAGATGCCCAAGTTTATTGCATGACGTCTATGATCTATTTATTTCGACCACTACTTACCGCTAAAGCCATTTATAGGAAAACGGCGGAAGCAAAGTTGTATACCTAATAATATTATGGTGATATACTACAGTAATATTGCGATAATATATCATAGTAATATTGTCACAATGATATATTACAATAATATTAGGTGCGCAACTAAGTTCCCGCTGTTTTTCAAGAGATGGCTCCAGTAGTAAGTGCTGGTCGATTGTGACATAACCAAAACGTCATGAACCAAGCTTAGACATATGGTAAACAAACCGCTTTGACACATTAGTGATTTTGTTTTTGCGTCATATACTTTTGGTTGTGTGAAAATTTCTGATTTTGTGCCAAATAATCGTCATTTGCGGGAAGTGTTGCTTTTCTTCTTTCATTCGAAGAAAACGGCGGCTGAAGCGCATCGAGAACTCCAAAAAGTTTACGGAGATGCTGCTCTAAGTGAAACAACGTGCCGTGATTGGTTCCGTCGCTTCAAAGACGATGATTTCGATGTTGACGACCGTTCGCGTGAAGGAAGGCCAAAAACCTTCGAAGACGCTGAATTGGAGGCATTGCTCGATGAGGATCCGTGCCAAACGCAAAAAGAGCTTGCTTCAGCATTAGGAGTTACCCGCCAAGCCATTTCCAAGCGATTGCATGCGTTGGGAATGATTCAAAAACAAGGAACATAGGTTCCTTATGATTTGAAGCCAAGAGACGTTGAATGTCGTTTTTTCGCCTGTGAACAACTGCTCCAGCGGCAAAAAAGGAAGGGTTTTCTTCATCGCATCGTTACGGGTGATGAAAAATGGATTCATTACAGCAACCCAAAGAGAACAAAATCATGGGGACTGCCCGGTCATACTTCTACGTCGTCGGCTCGGCCGAATATTCACGCTGCGAAGGTTTTGCTGTGTATTTGGTGGGACCAGGGCGGTGTTATTTATTATGAGCTGTTGAAACCGAACGAAACCATCACTGGGGAACGGTATCGAACTCAATTGATGCGATTGAGCCGAGCACTGCGCGAAAAGCGGCCACAATACGAGCAGAGGCACGAAAAAGTGATTCTACAGCATGACAACGCTCGGCCTCACGTTGCCAAACCCGTTAAAACCTACTTAGAAACGCTCAAATGGGAAGTCCTACCCCACCCGCCATATTCCCCAGATATTGCGCCGTCCGATTATTATTTGTTCCGTTCGATGGCACATGGTCTGGCTAATCAGCAGTTCCGCTCATATGAAGACATCTCAAAATGGCTTGATTCGTGGATAGCCTCAAAAGACGAACACTTCTACCGTGACGATATTCGAGCTCTACCAGAAAGATGGGAAAAAGTTGTCGCTAGCGATGGGCAATATTTTGAATGATTCATTTGTAACCATTTTTTCACAATAAAGTTGCATTTTCATCAAAAAAACAGCGAGAACTTAGTTGCGCACCTAATATTATTGTAATACTGTAAATATTGTAAATACTATAAAGTTATAGAATACTCTTATAGAAAAAAATGCACAAATTTGAGTGTATATTTGAGAGTAAATTCGAATAATTGAATGTAAACATTCAATATTTGTATATTCAATATTCCAGTATTAAATGGAAATGAGGGAACACAATGGCTGCATTCAGCAGACTCAACAGTTGGACAACATTACTAGATTTTCCACTGAATCTCGCTCCTAATTGGTAAATACTTCTGGATCTATGAAGAATCTAAAAGAATGCTCCAATCACAGACAATAATCACTAACCCCTCGTCTACAATAGAAGTCGTAGAGTCGTAAGTCGTAGAAATTAACCAATTAAAGAAATTATGGTTTATAACTTTTTTAACTTACACTCAAATTTAAAAATATTTTTCATTTAAAATATTATTAAACAATTAATACTCTCCTTTAATATGCTGTTTTACAAATTTTATGAAGCCTTTTGCTACTTTTCTTCACAATCACTATTTGTTTTTTTCATTTCTTCAATTATAACTCAAAGTCTCCAAGACATTTGTGTCTACGTCACAATCACTACTTATTTGACACTCGTATATGCCATCCTTCTGCTCTCGTAATAAGTGACAGCGCTGACCTATGAAGCAGTGGTTGTCTTTCTCCTCAAGTTCGAGCGCGTTCCGAAGTCAACAAAAAATCGGTGCACATACCTTTTAGTTCACGAGTGTACTTGTCGGACACGCTCTCTCCAACGTCCCGTAACGATTAAGGGCTGGAAAGTTCTTGGAGGGCGCGAAATTTCACGAGATGATTCGTAAATATTGTAATATAAAGGATAGCGGCCCGGCCACGGCTGAGGAACTCGCGAGGCTGCTGGGGACCGCCGCACCGCGAAAGAAAGCGGCGACTGCGGAAGTTACAAAGCGTGTTCTTAAAATTACTTAGCGTAATTTTTGCCGGTACAAAGCCTCGAAGAAACACAGCGGTGTGGCGGCGGCTCTTTTCGCCTCCCTAACTCTCTCGTCGCGGATTTGGACGGGACTTTTCTTTGTTTCGCGCTCGTAGTCGCCAAGGTCAGGGGTCGCGGAAGTCCGTCCGTCATCTCTACCCTTCATTCTGCTCCAGAAGTTTCCTTTGTACTTGAGAGTAGTAAAGTTTGTCTCCTGCGGTGGAGAAATAATCGTTCGTGGGATATCTCTCTTGCGTGATACAAAGAGGAGGCAAGCTCGCGCGCGCGTCCGTGAATGCTTTCTTTACCATTAGAACAACCAAAGCGATCAACATGACTTCTCTGCAATTTATTACAAATGTACTCGTGTTTATATAAACACGAGTACATATAATGCTGAGCAGACGATGTGATGAGATGTACCACCGAAAAATCAATACCGGTGCTTATTGACGCGTCGTCCAAGGAGATTGCTTTTCAATTTTAAGATCTATTTGATACAATTTATAACGCAGTAGTGCAGGTAATACGCGAATTAGGTGAAGATAATTTACAAGTATAAATTAATGACATTTACATATTAATGGTGTATGTACATGACGTATATACAATTTTTACAAGTAAAATTTATATAAAACTTACCTTTTTAAACAAAACCTTTTTAAATAAAACTTACCTTTTTAAACAAAAAGGTAAAAAAAAGGCGCCAAGTACAAGCGCAACACATATTGTGTTATTTTTAGAAATTTTAAACTCAAATTATTTTTTTAAGGCATATATGTGTACATAACATAAGTTTTTACAAGTAAAATTTATAACTAAAGGATTTTTCAATAAGGGCGGGTCGATGTTGCAATGGAATAAAACAAGCTGTGTGTGAGGTATTAACGAAATTCTTTTTTTATTTGAAAGGCCCATGTATGCCATTATGTGTGGAATACGAGGGCAGTTTGATAAGTCAGTGACTTTTTGAATTTTCCGCGCAGTAACTTTAAATGCAGCACTGCTCCCGTCAACTGCCATCTATTAATAGACTACTGTACAAGTTTGGGCAAGCTGCGCCATTTAGTTAGTGTTTGACAGCCATTGAAAGCAGACAACCTCGTGAATTTTAACGAAAATGGAAAAAAGTGAATTTCGTGTGCTGATTAAGCATTATTTTTTGCGTAAAAAAACCATCACCGAAACCAAGGCAAAGCTTGATAAATACTATGAGGATTCTGCACCATCAATTTCAATGGTTAAGTAGTGGTTTACTGAGTTCCGTTGTGGTCGTACTAGCACAAGTGACGCCGAACGTTCAGGTCGCCCAAAAGAGGTCGTCACGCCAGAAATCGTCGATAAAATCCATGGAATGATATTGGACGGTCGGAGAATGAAAGTGCGTGAAGTGGCTGAGGCTGTAGGCATCTCAACTGAGCGGGTACATCACATTTTACATGAATATTTGGACATGAAAAAGCTATCCGCGCGATGGGTGCCGCGATTGCTCACACTCGACCATAAGCGCAACCGTGTGACCATTTCAAAGGAGTGTTTGGCGATGTTCAGCCGCAATCCGAACGAGTTTTTGCGCCGTTTCGTTACCGTAGACGAAACATGGATCCATCACACCACACCAGAGACCAAGGAACAATCAAGACAGTGGGTTTCTTCGGGTGAACGTGCACCAAAGAAGGCCAAGGTGGGTCTGTCGGCCAACAAGGTCATGGCCACAGTTTTTTGGGATGCACGCGGTATCATTCACATCGATTACCTTGAAAAGGGTAAAACGATCACCGGCGAATATTATTCAGAGCTTTTGGACAGATTCTATATTGATTTGAAGCAAAAACGACCGCATTTGGCGAAGAAAAAAAGTGCTGTTCCATCAGGACAATGCACGGGTGCACACATGTGTAGTCACCATGGCAAAAATCTATAAATTGGGCTACGAACTGCTACCCCATGCAGCATATTCACCAGATTTAGCCCCCTGCGACTATTTCCTGTTTCCAAACCTGAAGAAATGGCTGGGCGGTAAGAGATTTGGGTCGAATGAAGAGGTCATCACTGAAACAAACGCCTATTTTGAGGGCCTTGAGAAAACCTATTATTTGGAAGAAATAAAAAAATTGGAAAAACGGTGGACTAAATGTATCGAGCTAAAAGGAGACTACGTTGAGAAATAAAACGCTTATTTGCCGAAAAAAATATCTTTTATTAAAAAAGTCACTGACTTATCAAACTACCCTCGTATAACATCATTCAAATGTCCGCCGCAGCTTCTCACGGTGGCACGGATCCGAGTGGTCCAATTTTCAATGATTCTGCCGCATAGATCCGGCTGAATTTGAGCGATGGCCTGGGTTATGTTGACTTTAAGAACATCGGTCGATTGCAGCTTATTGGCATAGACCTGCGACTTCAGAAAACCCCACAAGAAAAAGTCTAGCCGGGTTAAATCGTACGATCTTGGTGGCCAATTCACGTCACCTCTACGAGAGATAACCATACTCTCAAATCGTGCATGCAGAATGTCCATCGTGGCGTCCGCTGTGTGGCACGTAGCGCCGTCCTGCTGGAACCACATGTCGTCCACGTCCATATCGTTCAATTTGGGCCAAAAAAAATTGGTTATCATCATTCTGTAGCGCTCGCTATTGACGATGATGGCCTCACCAACATCGTTTTCGAAAAAGTACGGACCAATGACGCCGCCGGCCCAAAATCCGCACTAAACAGTAACTTTTTGTGGATGCATTGCTACCTGTTGAACCTCGTGTGGGTTGGCGTCGTGCCATATACGGCAATTATGCTTGTTAACATAGCCATTCGTCCAAAAATGCGCCTCATCGCTAAAGATGATTTTTCGGCCAAAATTGGGGTCCTCTTCCAAATGTTCCGAAGCCCAGTCAGCGAACAAACGGCGTTGTCTATAGTCATTAACTTTGAGCTCCTGGGCCAGTTGGATCTTGTACGGGTGCAGGTCCAAGTCCCGACGCAAAATTCGCCAAGTTGAAGTCTGCGAAAGGCCGAGTTCTTGTGCACGGCGAGGAATTGACTGCCTCGGATTCTCCTGCAAACTTTCACTTACAGCGGCGATGTTCTCGGCCGATTCGGCGTTCCTTTGACGTACGGGTGTTGGCTGATCGTTTACCGAACCGGTTGTCTCGAATTTGGCCACCAAACGTATTGGCCACGACCAAACGAATTTGGCCACGCACGCACGCACGCACGCACGCACACACACACGCACACACACATACACATTTTGTCCTGTACTGTATTCTAACATATCTCTCGCTTACACACTCGCATTTGCTGCTAATTAATATAAAATATATTGTCGTACACGTAGACGTAGATGCGGAAAATACCTAAAAATGATTATGTACGTATGTACGTATATACGTAAGTATATATATTTATTTTATATTCTCTCTCTCTCTCTCTCTCTCTCTCTCTCTCTCTCTCTCTCTCTCTCTCTCTCTCTCGCTCTCACTCCTCTCTTTCACTCCTCTCTCTCACTTTCTCTCTTGCACATTTTGTCCTATATTGTATTCTATAGCATATCCCTCGCTTACACGCTCGCATTCGCTGATGTCTGCTTGTTCAGCGCTCTCGTAGCGCCCCTGGTGTCGGAAAAGCGAGATGCACATATCCCCACTCTTATGCGTCCGAAGCTTCTTACTTTCTTACTGAATCGAAATTTTCCGTAATTCGGACTTTTACTTAAAATACCTCCACTTAGAGACAACGTATACAAAAATCACAAGAACATTTTGCTTCCTATTTTTTAAGACCGAATCGATTGGGACTAAAAAAATTTCGATCGGTTTATCCATTGCTGAGATATTCATATCTCACCTCGTTTCAACTCGCAGTTTCGCGTATAATAGGCACGGTGTGCCTCTTGATAATGCGTTTTATATTTTTAACGAAGGTGAAATAAAACTAGAAAAAATATATAAACATTTTCTCCTTCGCGTAACGTATAAATATTTTTAGACAATTATTTTCCGATTGACCAATTTGTAATTTTTTATAAACGATGCATATTATATTTTTAATGAACTGGATAAAACTAAACAAACAATGGTATATTAATCTTCTTTTTTTCATGTACGTTAAAATAAGAGATTTCCATAAAACGACACTTATGATCGATTTTACAAATTTGTAAAATGTTCTGAACATTTTTCTTTTAATAATTTAATTTAATAGTTTTGAAATTTCCAAAGGTCGATAAGTTAACAAAAGTTAGGGCACTATTATAGTAATATGTCCTTGATAATAAATAAAATAAAAAAGTAATACTATTTTTTCTTTCGACGAATAGTTAGCGAGATACCGTAAGTTAAATGGTAAAAAAGTTACCAAGTTTTCCTTAAATATTTAAAAAAATATTAAACAAATAAAAAATGTTTCAGATAAAAGTTGTTCAAATTAGTTGGTAAAAAAAGATGATATAATAAAAGATTGGGATTTCTATTTAAGAAAATTGATGATTAGTGAATATCTCGAAAGTTGTGCCATCTATAAACAAAATGCTATCGCTGTCTTATGTCCCCCTTCAAGCGAAACAACTTTTGTCAGAAATATTTTTTGATTTAACGCAGTGTTTTTGAGATATTTGAGTGGGTCCCTTAAAATGGGACAACCTGTATACCAGGTATGTAAATATGAAACCAGAATTTTTGTATAGAAAATATACGTTTATTGTATGAAAATGATAAACAATATTTTATACGAAGTATTGCCCATCACTAGCCATACATTTTTCCCACCTGTCTGACAATTTGTGGATGCCACGCCAAAAAAACTGTTGCTCTTTTGAGGCAAACCAGTCATCAAGCCATTTTCGTACATTTTCCTAAGAAGTGTAGCGCTGCTCAGCAAGTGCGTGTACCAACGATACAAATAAGTAGTAATCGGGCGGAGCCAAGTCTAGTGAGTAAGCCGCATGCGAAAGTATTTCCCAACTAAATGCCTCAATCGTTTCCTTGACCAGTTTTGCTGTGTGTGATGGTGCATTATCATGAAGCAAAATCACTTTGTGTTGCCTTTTTTGATATTCTGATCGTTTTTCACGCAAAGCTTGATTCAAATCGATCATTTGTTGTCGGTAGCGTTCAGTATGAACGGTTTCGCCAGGTTTTAGCAGCTCATAATAGATCACACCCTTCTGATCCCACCAAACACAGAGCATTGTCTTCCGTCCATAGCGATTTGGTCTTACAGTCGATGTCGATGGTTCGCCTGAAGTTACCCATGATCTGTTATGCTTAAGATTCTCAAAATATATCCACTTTTCATCACCAGTCACAATTCGATGGAGAAATTACTTTTTTTTGTACCTGGCGAGCAGCATTTCGCAAGTGGTTTTTCGGTTTTCCTGCTGTCTTTCATTCAGTTCATGTGGAACTCATTTTTCTATCTTCTGGATCTTTCCCATGGCTTTCAAACGTATGGAGACGGCTTCTCGTGTCATATTTAATTGATCCGCGAGTTGTTGTTGCGTTTGAGCGTCATCCTCATCTAACAATGCTTGCAATTCGCTATCTTCAAACTTTTTCGGTGGTCTTCCACGTTCTTCGTTTCTCACGTCAAAATCGCCACATTTGAATTTTTTAAACCACTCAAAGCACTGTGATTTACCAAGAGCATGCTCACCGTCAGCTTCGATAAACATTCGATGTGATTCTGCAGTAGTTTTCTTCAAATAGTAACAGAAAATCAATGCTGTCCGCAAATCGTAGCTTCCAGGCACAAAATTCGACATTTTCAACGCTATTACAAACTATGCTGTTGTATGAAACTTGTATTGTTGTGAGTTGAAAATCTTTGTCAGATGTCAACAAATGGAAATGGCGCCAATGACGCGGTTTAATGGTAACTACATTGACAGCTAGGGCCATTTATGGGCAAATTCCGGTTTCATATTTACAGACCTGGTGCAGGGCCTGTCTCAGAACTTTGGGACACGGGCTCCGTAGGGATATAGAGCTAAGTGAGAGGAACAAAAATGTCCTGTGCCATATTGTGAAAATCGTAATAGTTTTTTAATTATAACAGCGCAAAGTTAGGCGTTTTCCACGCCCAGCGCGGCCTATAGACGCTCTCCGGCAGGCTATGTGCGTAGGGGCTAAGCGATAATGCGTCTTGCACTGACTGTCACGATGGCGCCTTAGCAGCTGTGTGAAGTTGGCCCCCCGACCACCGAGAATTTAATTTTGACCATTGCCATTCATTTGGTGGTCATTTGGTAGCGTTTGGTAGTCTATTTTTAACATTTGGTAGTCAAAAGTGCAATAGTTCTCGCACACAATAAAAATTGTATGTGAAGTTGACCTCCCCTCGAAAATCGGTTTCCACGGTGTCCTGGATAATTTTGACCATTACCAATCCTTTGGTGGTCGTTTGGTAGCGTTTGGTAGTCCATTCCCAATGTTTGATAGTCAAAACTGCAATAATTCTCGCACAAAATTATAATGTGAAGTTGTCCCCCCCCCCCGGCTCAGAAATCGGTTTTCACAGTGTCCTGGATGATTTTGACCATTACCAATCGTTTGGTCGTTTGGTAGCGTTTGATAGTCCATTCCCAACGTTTGGTAGTCAAAACTGCAATAGTTCTCGCACAAAATTATAATATGAAGTTGCCCCCCCCGTTCGAAAATCGGTTTTCATAGTGTCCTGGATGATTTTGACCATTACCAATCGTTTGATGGTCATTTGGTAGCGTTTGGTAGTCCATTCCCAACATTTGGTAGTCAAAAGTGCAATAGTTCTCGCAAAAAACTGTAATGTGAAGTTGGCCCCCCCGGCTCGAAAATCGGTTTCCATCATGTCCTGGATAATTTTGACCATTACCAATCGTTTGGTAGCGTTTGGTAGTCCATTCCCAACGTTTGATAGTCAAAACTGCAATAGTTTTCGCACAAAATTATAATGTGAAGTTGGCCCCCCCTCCGTTCGAAAATCGGTTTGCACGGTGTCTTGGATAATTTTGACCATTACCAATCGTTTGGTGGTCGTTTGATAGCATTTGGTAATCTATTCCTAATGTTTAGTAGTCAAAACTGCAATATTTTTCGCACCAAATTATAATGAGAAGTTGGTCCCTCCGGCTCGAAAATCGATTTCCACGACATCTTAACCGTTATTATTATACCATAATTTTGACCCTTACTAATCGTTTGGTAGTCGTTTAACTGTTTTATAAGTAAAAATAATTTTTTTGTCATCAACTTTTTTAATTTTCATTAAAACCTCTATTTTCCTTACAACTACAATTTCGATTATAGTTCGTGATGAAATAAACATAAAATAGCTTCCATTAAACCATAATTACTAAACTATAGAAGTTTACTCATCCCCACTCTTTCGTCATGTCACAGAGGATCCTAACGCACTTAATGTAGTAGTGGTTATTATATTATCAGGTGTAGTAAAAAGAAATCCATTATTTTTGCATGAAATTGAAGGCTTTAATTACCATAATTAGAATGATCCGATTTAGGTCAAATATGCGCCGTTTTGTTCGATAACTTGCTGCCATTTTGAAGGTAATTTCATTATGCTTCTTTCATAGAAGCCCTCGTCCCTATTGGCAAAAAATTGAGAGAGTCGATTTTCACAAGCCTCTCTTGAAGCGAATTTTTCACCAGCAAAATTGTTCGCCATGGATAGGAACAGATGGTAATCACTTGGTGCCAGGTCCGGACTATAAGGTGGATGCATAAGAACCTCCCAACCAAGCTCCCGGAGTTTCTGGCGAGTCACTATCGATGTGTGTGGCCTGGCGTTGTCCTGATGGAACATAATTCCTCTCCTATTGGCCAAAGCTGGCCGCTTCTGGGCAATTGCTTCCTTCAGACGGTCCAATTGTTGACAGTACAGTTCCGAGTTAAGAGTTTTGCCGTAGGGGAGCAGCTCATAGTAGATAATTCCCTGCCAATCCCACCAAACACACAGCAAAACCTTCCTGGCCGTCAATCCTGGCTTGGCCACCGTTTCCGGCGGCTCACCGCGATTCGACCACGACCGTTTTCACTTGACGTTGTCGTAAGTAATCCACTTTTCATCAGCAGTGACCAACCGCTTCAGAAATGGGTCGATTTTGTTGCGATTCAGCAGCGATTCGCAGATGGAAATTCGGTCCATGAGGTTTTTTTGCGTTAACTCGTGTGGCACCCATACATCGAGCTTCTTTTTGTATCCAGCCTTATTCAAATGGTTCCAAACGGTTTTTTGTGCAATCTTTAGCTCTTGGGCAATCGAAACAGTGCTTACATGACGGTCGGACTCGACAATGTCCATGATTTTATCGATATTTTCGACAATTGGCCTTCCAGTGCGTGGTGCATCTTTGACATCGAAATTACCAGAACGGAATCGACGAAACCAAAATTGCGCGCGATTGGCTGTTACAGTATCAGGACCATAAACACTATTCACATTTTCAGCCGCCTGGCTTGCGTTTTCGCTTTTATCGAAGAAAAACTGTAAAATATAGCGTATTTTCTCTTTGCTAGTGTCCATCTTTGACACGCGCTCAAACAAAACTGAATCAACTAATCACAAAACTGTCACAAAAGTTTTTTTACTACGAAATCTCATCTTTCTAACGCCATCTAGTGGAACTCGATCGGACTTATACAACGCGAGATACAGATAACTAAAGCCATCTATTGGAAAAATAATGGATTTCTTTTTACTACACCTAATATATGATCGTAGTAGCGGTATTTTAGTTTGTTAGTTTCAGAGAAAATAAATTTTTATATAAGTTATGTTTAATACTTTTTTTTTATCACGCAGGGGAAATCCTCATGGATGTCCCCGCTCTTTGGGGAGGGCGGGGGTTATGTCGGACTTCACCGACTAAAACCCCTGCGGGGTGCCTACCGCTCGGACCGTGGTAGGGGGAGTCAGAAGAACTACGCCTGCATTCCCTCCCCGAATATGTTCATGTTTAATATTTACCTCGATAATTGGTGTTTATATTCAAACTGACGTTTAAATTCGATTTTACATCTCACATATGGTCAATGAAAACCACTTGAAGCCGCTAAATAGACACCACTGGGATTCACGGTGATGTCAATACTCCTTCTTGTCGATGCATCTTCTGCCCACAAATTCGCTAATAAGCAAATCTTTATAGTTTAGTAACTTTGCATTAAACAAATGATTATAATGAAAATTACTAGGTGCGTAACTAAATTTCCGGGTTTCACACATAGATGGCGCTAACGACACATGTAGTCGACATACATGTCTGAAGTTGTGTTTTTTTATAGCTTGGACACCTGTTAACAATAACCAGTCATAATACCAACATATATCGCAATGCAAAAACATTTTTTCTAACAACAAAGATGTCGAGTTTTATGCCAAATAAACAGCATTTGCAGGAAGCTTTGCTTTTCTGCTTTAACTTGAAGAAAAGTACAGCTGAAGCATGTCGTTTGCTTGAGGAGGACTACGGCGAACATGCACCATCGAAAACTACCTGTGAAAATTGGTTTAACCCGTTTCGGACGAAAACGCCACTCTCGGTACACCGCTCTTTGGCGGCTCATAACTAATACTATTTGTGTCTGAAAAATTCGACAGGTACATATTTTTATAGTTTAAGATGTGCCCTTTCTGATAGTGTCCATAAAATTTCTCCAAAAAATTGTTAATTATGGAAAAAAAACAGTTTAAAACAAAAAAACATGATTTTTTCGCACTTTTTTTTTTTAAATCGAATTTTCAAAGGGTTTCCTGTCTGCAATGACCCTAGAACCCCACTAAACGGTGGAATAAACGTTTAAACTTTAATAATATATGGTTTGGAGATCGATTTTACTCCTTAATGTATTCAAAATGGCGCCTAAACTGAAAAATTTTCGTGAAAACATTCATGAATTTTTTATTGAAAAATGATGCATTTTTACGAAAAATTGTCAAGAATAAAAAGTTCTTAAAATCACTCAGAAAATGCACTCGAATTTTTTGAAAATATTTTGAGCAATTTTTTTGATTTTGTAAATAGTCAATTTTTGCAAAATTGAAAAAATTACTCAAAAAATTCCGAAAAAATTTGGGTGCATTCTTTGGCTAATTATAATAACTTTTTATTCTTCACCATTTTTCTCATTAGTGCATTATTTTCAAGAGAAAAAGTCGGACTCCGACGCCTCTCGCGCTCACGTACGCGACGCGCGCTTGTGTGCGTTACCCCTCCATGCTACGGCGTGCTACCAAACGGGCCAAACGTGGGATCACTGGGTTCATCTACTATATACACGGGATCAGTTGCGCGATACAAACTTAAAAAATTGTTTCTACTATTTCACAAAGCTATATTATTTTATAGTCTAAATTAAAATGTCGAAAAACTGAATAGTAAGTTGATCACGTAGAATAAAATGATTCTAATGATTTTCGCCTGCTACAGTTTTGGTATAAGTGATAGATTATAATGCTGCTGGCTAATAAAAGTCGTTTTATTGTCTATTCTATCAAATACTTAAAAGACAGTGCTGTAAGTGAGTTTTTAATGTTTGGAAATGAAAAGAAAAATTTTTCACTTTAATTATCGTATGTTTATTTTTTTTTTTCGTTTCTTATCATTTGATAAGATGCGATTGATTTACTGCGGAATTTCTTGTCCCTCCCATAAGAGCTCGTGTATATAAAAATGAAATTTTGACATTAATTATCTCAAAAATCATCATGCAAATCCTTCTAAAATTTTAACGCAATGTACACTTTGTTTGCGGCGGATTAACGATAGATGTGCGAATATATCAAACCTTTTCATGATCCGATACTACTTTGACATTTGAAAGTTTTTTTCTTGAAAATAATGCACTAATGAGAAAAATGGTGAAGAATAAAAAGTTATTATAATTAGCCAAAGAATGCACCCAAATTTTTTCGGAATTTTTTGAGTAATTTTTTCAATTTTGCAAAAATTGACTATTTACAAAATCAAAAAAATTGCTCAAAATATTTTCAAAAAATTCGAGTGCATTTTCTGAGTGATTTTAAGAACTTTTTATTCTTGACAATTTTTCGTAAAAATGCATCATTTTTCAATAAAAAATTCATGAATGTTTTCACGAAAATTTTTCAGTTTAGGCGCCATTTTGAATACATTAAGGAGTAAAATCGATCTCCAAACCATATATTATTAAAGTTTAAACGTTTATTCCACCGTTTAGTGGGGTTCTAGGGTCATTGCAGACAGGAAACCATTTGAAAATTCGATTTAAAAAAAAAAAGTGCGAAAAAATCATGTTTTTTGTTTTAAACTGTTTTTTTTCCATAATTAACAATTTTTTGGAGAAATTTTATGGACACTATCAGAAAGGGCACATCTTAAACTATAAAAATATGTACCTCTCGAATTTTTCAGACACAAATAGTATTAGTTATGAGCCGCCAAAGAGCGGTGTACCGAGAGTGGCGTTTTCGTCCGAAACGGGTTAAACGCTTCAGAAGTGGCGATTTCGACACTGAGGACAAGGAGCCGGAAGATCAAAAACAATTGAGGACGCCGATCTGCAAGCGTTATTGGATGGAAAGGACAAGGAGCGCTCCGGAAGACTAAAAACAATTGAGAACGCCGATCTGCAAGCGTTATTGGATGGAGATGATACGCAAACACAAGATCAACTTGCGGAGGCATTAAACATGACTCGCCAAGGTATTTCCAAACGTTTACATGCCATGGGAAAAATTCAAAAGGAAGGAAAATGAGTGCCGCATGAGTTGACTGAGAGACAAATGGAAAATCGAAGAGCCACTTCCGAAATTTTGCTTTTGCGGCATGAAAGAAAAAGAAATGTCCTGCATCGAATTGTTACTGACGATGAGAAGTGGATATATTTCGAGAATCTCAAACGCAAAAAATCGGTTTTCACCTGGAGAAGCATGAACATCGACGGCACGGCCAAATCGCTTCGGAAAGAAGACAATACTTTGCATTTGGTGGGACCAGAAAGGAATCGCGTACTATGAGTTGCTGAAACCGGGCGAAACTATCAATGGGCATCGCTACCGACAACAACTGATCAATTTGAACCATGCATTGCTCGAAAAATGGTCAGAATGGGACATGAGACACGAACGAGTGATATTGCAGCACGACAACGCTCCGTCACGACAACGCGCCAACGCACTTCCATCGTCCAGGACACCATCAAAATACTGAAATGGGATCTGCTACCGCATCCGCCGTATTCGCCAAACCTGGCCCCTTCCGATTATCACTTGTTCCGGTCGATGGCGCATGGCTTGGCTGGGCAACACTTGGCCAATTTCGAAGAAGTGCAAAATTGGTTGGATGAACGGTTTCGGTCCAAAGACGCGTCGTTTTATCGTCGCGGTATTCACGTATTGCCAGAGAGATGGCAAAAATGTGTAGCTAGCGAGCGACGGTACTTTGAATAAACCATTTTTTGTATTTCTCTTGAAATTTTCCATTTTTCATTGATCAAAAAAACCCAGAAACTTAGTTGCGCACCTAGTATACAGGGTGGACCATTTTAACCTTTAATGGAGAATAACTCGACCGGTGAGCGAAATAATGAAAAAAGTTTCATACAAAAGTTGTTGGACAAGGAGGGGGACGTATGACCATATCCTTGAATTTGACCTTGACTTTGACCTTAGGGGTTATTTGAAGGTTAAATAACATTTTTTAAATGGAATTACCTATTTTCGACCCCGGATTTGGAAAGAGCGGGAAATTTTAGAATAGGATATGGTATGATCGATAAGATCAAATGTCATATTTTGAGGTCATTTCAAAGTCAAAAGGAACTTGTACGTGTATTCATGCGAAAATCGTATCTGTATATGGGGATTTCTAAATTATCTTCTACACTTAGCATTACCCAGAGACAACGACGTGGACGTGGTAGAATTCTGTCTCTTTCGGGGTGCTTGTTTAGAGTGAGTCCCCTTGCCTCTCACTATGCATACTTTGCTATTGTTAATCTAGCTATTCAAAAGGTTTTCGAAAGTTGCACCGTTAGCATTTATGCAATAATTGAGCCTTCTTTGGAAATGGGCCACTGTGCTGAGCAAGACATTTCGTGGAATCGCTTCACAAGCTCGTCTTATGCGATTTTCCATATCTTCTCTTGTTGTTGGTTCTTCTTTGAAAATAACTTCTTTCAAATAGCCCCAGAGATAAAAATCGAGTGACGTCAAATCAGGAGAACGAGGAAGCCATGCAATCGGACCCTCTCGACCAATCCATCGGTTCGGGTACCTTTCATCTAAAAACCTCCTGACTATACGTGCAAAGTGCGGTGGTGCACCATCCTGTTGGAAGAACATCCTTCGCCTGGTTTCCAAGTCTACGTTCTCCAACAAATGAGGCAATTGGTCTGTGAGCAAATCGAGGTACGTATTTGCATTCACAGTACGTTCGAAAAAGAATGGACCGACCGAGTATCCATTAACAATCCCGCACCAGACATTGAGGCTCCAGCGGTGTTGATTGTCAATCGCTCTATGCCAGTGCGGATTGGTATCGGACCAATAATGGCAATTATGCCGGTTCAACTCCCCTGTGTTCTTGAACGTCGCTTCATCGGAAAACATCACAAATCTAAAAAAATTAGGGTCCCGATCGATCTGCTGTAAGGCCCACCGGCAGAACTCGAGGCGTCGATCAAAATCGGCAGGTAATAATGTTTGGGTCAAAGTGATATGATAAGCATGGTACTTCCGAGCCTTCAAAATCCGCAAAATTGTGGACTTCGGTATTCCTGTGGATACCTCCAGTCTACGGCTCGAAATATGAGGATCGAGATAGACCGATGCCAAAATAGTCAGCACTCGAACGTCATTCTCGTCATATTCGTGATGACGACGTGACGTGTCATTTGCCCAGTACGTGCCCTCGTGGTCAAATTTCTGATCGTCACGTTACACGGATGTCGTCTCCTCGGAAAGCGCTGAGCGTAAAGTGCTGCGGCATTCACATAGACACCTCGACATTCTCCTAAAATATAAATCATATCAACGATCTCATTGAGTGTATAATCTCCCATTTTAATCACACCAGATCTCTGCTTATTAATACTAAGAGACAAGCTGTATGATAATAATTGAGTTTTATCTCAATGAACAATATTTATTATACTAGCTTTATAATAATTATTGTTATAATTATTATTATCAATATTATTTTTGGGCGGATAATGATAATAATAACAATGATAACACTATTTTGTATTCTCAGCGAATAATTCCTTACGAGTGAAAAATGTGAGCATTACTCGGAAGCGACGTGGACATATTGTCTTTCTCTGCGTGCTCCTACCGGCCACATGTGAATGCCGCAGCACTTTAAGCTCAGCGCTTTCCGAGGAGACGACATCCGTGTAACGTGACGATCAGAAATTTAACCACGAGGGCACGTACTGGGCAAATGACACATCAACGTCGTCATCACGAATATGACGAGAATGACGTTCGAGTGTTGATTATTTTGGCATCGGTCTATCTCGATCCTCATATTTCGAGCCGTAGACTGGAGGTATCCACAGGAATACCGAAGTCCACAATCTTGCGGATTTTGAAGGATCGGAAGTACCATGCTTATCATATCACTTTGACCCAAACATTATTACCTGCCGATTTTGATCGACGCCTCGAGTTCTGCCGGTGGGCCTTACAGCAGATCGATCGGGACCCTAATTTTTTTAGATTTGTGATGTTTTCCGATGAAGCGACGTTCAAGAACACAGGGGAGTTGAACCGGTATAATTGCCATTATTAGTCCGATACCAATCCACACTGGCATAGAGCGATTGACAATCAACACCGCTGGAGCCTCAATGTCTGGTGCGGGATTGTTAATGGATACTTGGTCGGTCCATTCTTTTTCGAACGTACTGTGAATGCAAATACGTACCTCGATTTGCTCACAGACCAATTGCCTCATTTGTTGGAGAACGTAGACTTGGAAACCAGGCGAAGGATGTTCTTCCAACAGGATGGTGCACCACCGCACTTTGCACGTATAGTCAGGAGGTTTTTAGATGAAAGGTACCCGAACCGATGGATTGGTCGAGAGGGTCCGATTGCATGGCCTCCTCGTTCTCCTGATTTGACGTCACTCGATTTTTATCTCTGGGGCTATTTGAAAGAAGTTGTTTTCAAAGAAGAACCAACAACAAGAGAAGATATGGAAAATCGCATAAGACGAGCTTGTGAAGCGATTCCACGAAATGTCTTGCTCAGCACAGTGGCCCATTTCCAAAGAAGGCTCAATTATTGCATAAATGCTAACGGTGCAACTTTCGAAAACCTTTTGAATAGCTAGATTAACAATAGCAAAGTATGCATAGTGAGAGGCAAGGGGACTCACTCTAAACAAGCACCCCGAAAGAGGCAGAATTCTACCACGTCCACGTCGTTGTCTCTGGGTAATGCTAAGTGTAGAAGATAATTTAGAAATCCCCGTATACAGATACGATTTTCGCATGAATACACGTGCAAGTTCCTTTTGACTTTGAAATGACCTCAAAACATGACATTTGATCTTATCGATCATACCATATCCTATTCTAAAATTTCCCGCTCTTTCCAAATCCGGAGTCGAAAATAGGCAATTCCATTTAAAAAATGTTATTTGACCTTCAAATAACCCCTAAGGTCAAAGTCAAGGTCAAATTCAAGGATATGGTCATACGTCCCCCTCCTTGTCCAACAACTTTTCTATGAAACTTTTTTCATTATTTCGCTCACCGGTCGAGTTATTCTCCATTAAAGGTTAAAATGGTCCACCCTGTATATACATTTTATATACAAGATAATACACAAGTCAAAAACATTTGGAAATGATCAATTATCTCCGAAATAATTTGTTTCATGGGAAAATGTTTCAGACGAAATAAGTAGTATTCAGAAAATTCTACTAGATCGCAATGCTGTGTGACCTTGAAATGACCTCAAAATGACTTGCAAGATGATCTTAGAAAATTTAAATAAATATAAATTACAGAATTATAGAAAGTATTATTGGAAGTACAAATTAGTTCGGTCTGTTTTTTGTGTTAAAAGATGTATTTATTTAAAAACAAAATGAATGAGCAGATCAATTAAAGTATTTTCCATCGTTGGCTACTACTTTCTCCCATTTCTCAGGCAATTTTCGAATTCCATCTCGAAAAAATGACTCGTCTTTTGAGGCGATCCAAGTTTGGAGTCAATTTTCGATATCTGCGAAAGAAGTGAACCGGTGCCCTGCCAAATCGTGCTGCTTCCTTCGAAACAACAAATAATCAGAAGGAGCAATGTCCGGAGAATACGGCGGGTGCGATAAAATATCCCATTTGAGCGTTTCCAAATATTTTTTTACGACTTTTGCGACATTTGTCATGAAGCGTTGTCATGAAGAACGCCTTTCAACGTCTCTCGATTTCAGTTCATAAGGTACCCAATTTCCTTGTTTTTGAATAATTCCCATGTCTCTCAATCGAAAACGGCTTGTTGAGTCACTCCCAATGATTCTGCAAGCTCCTCTTGCGTTTGACTTTGATCTTCTTCGAGTAATGCCTCTAATTCTTTGTCCTCGAATTTTTTTGGCTGTCCAGAGCGAGACTTGTCTTCGACGCTGAAATCTCCATCCTTGAAACGTCGAAACCATTCCCTAGATGATTTATCAGTTGGAGCAGCGTCACCATAAACTTCAACAAGCATTCGATGGGCTTCAGCTGGACTTTTCTTCCAATTAAGGCAGAAAATTAAAACCTCCCACAAATGCTGCTTAGTTAACACAAAATTCGACATTTTCAATACTGTAAAAAGCAAAGTTTTTGTATGAAGCTCAAAGCGATATAAACTGAATATCATTGGCAGATGTCTAATCTCTCTGAAACCGCTAAAATCGACAGTCACTATGAAACATTCATAACAGCCGGAGCCATCTTTTGAAAACAGACCGAACTAATTTGTATACTCAATATAACTGACAAAAGTATTATAACTGTCGAGACTTTCCTAAAATACTATAATAATGTTAAATTCGGATCTTTAATTCAAGAGTTAAAAGAGTTTAATGTTGATTTGCAGCCAACATTAATATTACCTGACGGGCGCCGCAGGAATGTTATTTGACCAAACTTTACCTCATTTGATCCCAAACTTTACATCATTTGACCATAAAAAAGTTCGAATGCGTGTGTTTGTGTGTCAATATACACACTACCAGCCCTTTTCAGAATCACATGATAGGCAAAGTTCGACCAAACAACTTCTCCGTGGTCATACCGTTTACGTTTGCAACGCTCGTCGCGACGATGATCGCGGACTCACGGCATGATTCGTCTAACTTCACACTGGTCGATTTAGAAGCCTCAATGATATGAAACATTGCACACTGATCGGCTGTTTCAAGCAAGCCAACAAGTTTACAACTATCGTCACGTGTATTATGTTCAATATACATAGAAGAGCCTAATTCATACCCCTCGAGGAATGTCGTAGAAATAGACTGACTCGCGCTCTACTACCGGCACTTTCCCGAAGACGCTACATTCGAAATTGTACCTATCGACGCCGTGTCTAGAGAGAATGAAGGCACCCGTTTACGCGATCGACCGCGGAGAACGAATTAGCCATAGCTGCAGACAGATGGATGTCTGTTAGCACTGATATCTGTAGTACTGATTTCTATGGAAAATTTATTCCACAGAAGATTAACTGATGATCCAATTACCAAAAAAGAAAAACATAATTTCAAATGCATAGATCTTTCACCTTTCGTTTTATATTATACGGAAAAAAAAGATCAATTGAATTAATATGACAATGATGTAGCTAAACGCGTTTCGGAAGAAGCAGAATTTCTCAAAGGACGACTAAAATGTATACGGAGAAAATTTTCGTTTATTAATTATTAATTATTAATTATTAATTTATTTTATTAATTATTTCGTACACACATATAGAGATTCAGATTCATATCTTATTAATTATTTTAATTAATTATTATTATATAGTACGTTATTTATACAGAGTGTCACAGACCCATACCACTCGATTTTTTTATAAACGCGACATTTTACGGAATAATTGTTTAGACAAAAGTTGTATGGTTTCAAGGGGGATATATAATAATTATATCATTTTATTTACAGATAACACCACTTTCGAGATATTTTAATAATTACTTTTTTTAAATGGAAAGCCCTTCCTTTTCTTAAAGAAAAATGGCCCTGACTTTTATTAATTTGATGATTTTGAAATTTCCAAAAGTCGATAAGTTAACAAAAGTCACTATTGTAACAATACCCAGTAAGCAAAATGCTAGCAGAATGCGCACAGATTGACGCCAATTTCGATCAGATCCCCACATCAAAACCATAGCTGTGTCCTCATTAGGCTCGTGTTTTGTCGACAGGACCTGCATGACAGGCCGTGCGAACAGATTGTCGGCAGAAACTGTGCAGGTCCTGCTGCTAAACTACGTGCAGAGTCTGCGCGCAGAGTTTGCTCGGTTTCTGCTGCCAATTTGCCACCAAATTGTTACAAGTCTTGCGCAGTTTTTGCTACAAATTTGCCGTCAAATATCCGACAGCAGGATCTGGCGCATATTTGACCGCAGATTGGTGGTATAATTTAATATAACAGATTCTGCATTAAATTTGTTGCCTATTTGCCATCAAACTATGATAGCAGGCTTTGCTCGAAATCTGCTCGCACAGGTTTGGCTATCTAGGTATATTCTCAGACAGCGCACGGATGTCCATTGGACATCCATTATATGTCCATTTTTTTTACAAAAGACGTCCATAGGACGTATGTTTGTCATACTTCAGACATAGGATGTCCGATGGACGTACATCGGACGTCCTACAGGTCCGATGTCCAATAAGGACATCCTTGTTACGTCCAATTTATGTCCACGGACGTAAATCGGACATACGGACATAAATTGGACGTGAAACGTACATCCATTGGATGTCCGGTGCTGTCTGGGTTCTTAAGATCAAATAGAGTAAAAAAGTCTAGTACTACTTTTTCTTCCGCCAAATAGCGAAATATCGTAAGTTAAATATTAAAAAAGTTACCAAGTTTTCCTTAAATATCTAAAAAAATATTAGGCAAATAAAAAAATATTTCAGACAAAAGTTGTTCAAATTAATTGATAGAAAAATATGATCTAATAAAAAATTAAATTTCCGTTTAAGAAAAGTAATGATCAGTGAATATCTCGAAGGTGGTACCATCTGTAAACAAAATGATATAATTGTTATATGTCCCTTTTGAAACCATAAAATGTTTTCTTGAAACATTTTTCTCTAAACCCAGACCGCACATATGTCCAAAACTGGGACATAAGACGTCTTTAAGACATCTTTGAGTCGTCTTTAAGATGTCTGAAAATAAGACATCTTTAAGTCGTCTTAAAGACGTCTTAAAGATGTCTCATGTCCCAGTTTTGAACATTATGCTGTCTGGGAAGTGTCGCGTTTACAAAAAATCGAGTGATATGGGTGGTCTGTGAGATCCTATATACTATTAATTATTCGAATATCATTTTTGACTTTACAATATGAAAATGTCATACAAAATAATCAATTCGTATTTTATTATTTTATCCGCTCTGAACATGTCTTTCTTTTACAAACGAATTCGTGTTCTCGATTTCTAAATAGACTTCTAAATAGATAGATCGTGGCGACTCATAACGGAAACTTTGGAACTAACAAACTTTGGAACAAACGATAAGTTATAACCAAGACACGAACCAGAGAGAAGCCTGAGAGCGGGCATGGATGCATTTACAGCGTTATCGAAAAGTTGGCTGATTCGAAGCGTCAGCTGGGTCCATTTTTCATGGACATGAACTACTAAGCCAATGTCCACGATTTGTTGGTACTATTCCGTGCTATGTCCATAATTATTTGGTTCTGTCCTGTGCTATGTTTACGAGCGAGTTAGATTAGTTAGATAAAAACGAAGAATCGGTCTTTGTCTCACTACAGCGAATAGAAAATCGCGACGAAGCAAGTCAGCAGTGATGTTATCGTAAGGCAGACGTCGCCGTCTCCCCTTTCAGCCCTTGTTTTCCTTTCCACATTGTTTTATATTCATAATTCGGGAAGAAAATAATTTCGAGGGTTCGGACGATTTCTAGCAATGACGCGACAGAGATAACGCGCGACAACATTAATTTGTCATGACTTTTATATTACTTATAATTACATAAACGCCCATATATGCAAATTATAGATAATTATTGCGCGTATGTTTTAATATTGTACAATGGTATATAATAACAACTTCATTTCTTGCAGTAATTTTTTTAAGATCTTCGTTGAGGTCGTGAATTAATTTTTTTCTTCATCAATCAGTTTTCTGCAAAAATTAAGATATTTTAAATAAAATATAAAATATTTCTCTTCTCTTCTCTCCGAAGAGTTAATTAAAAAATATGTACTCCACAGAGTCAACTAAAAAATGTGTAGTCAGAAGAGTCAATTTAAAAATGTACTCCGAAAAGTCAATTTAATAGCGTATTCCGAAGAGTCAATTTGAAAGCGTACTCTGAAAAATCAAATTAATATTGTAATTCGAAAAGTCAATTTATAATAGAATATTTACTTCGATGATTCAGTTAAAGAAAAAAATATTTATTATTATATTCAGAGAATAATATTTAATTTATTAGTGGTTCCGTTTCCGGCGACAAAGGATTGTGAGTTAGGAGTGACAGGGCAGAAAGTGAACGAGGATTTCGTTGGGAAATAGTGATGGTGGAGGAGAGGAGAAGGGCGGGGGGTGTGTGGAAACGGAGTAGAGACAAGGGAGAATAAAGGCTGGAAGGGGGGAAATGAAGGGAAAGTGATAGGGGGGTCGGAGGAGTGAGCGAGCAGATAAGGTTAGGGAACAGAGAGAGTGTGGAAGACAGAGAGAGACAGATGAGTGAAAAAGGTGGCGCGGGCTGGCAGCAAAAAGAGGAACTAAAAGAGAGAAGCGGTGTATTTAACCCTCCATTGCCCTCGATTAAAAAAACGAATTTTAGTTTTCTCGTGTTAAAAAAATTGTATTAACATAATTCAGAAAATAACTATACAGATATAATCTAAATGGTTATAAGTAAAAAGTCAGAAAGTTTCAGAGTCAACTTTTATGCCACATCTAAGTAATTAAAAAAAAAAGAAATGTAAACTGAGCGTTTGCCTCATACGAGGGCAATGGAGGGTTAAAGGAAAGTAAGGAAAAGGTTAGAACGGGAAAGGAGGGGAGAGAGGATGGAGGAGGGAAGGAGGGTGGGAGGATGGGGAAGAATAGAGGGGGGAGGGCAAGATGGAAAAGAGGAGGGGAAGACCGACAAATGCGGAAAGGTTAAGAAGGGACAGTACAAGTAGCATGGGAAGTGCAGGCAGCTGTATAGAAGTAATGTGGGAGGGGAAAAGGAAGACAAGGGAAGAAAGAGAGGAGGAGGAAGAGGAAAGAGCCATGAAAAAGAATAGAAAGATAGCAGATCCACAGGAGTGGGAGGTAGAGGGGGGGATAAGAGGGATGGAGGAAGAGGAAGAGGAAGAAGGGAAGGAAGGATGGATAAAAGAAGGAGAGGTGAAAGTAATGGTGTGGAAGTTAATGGAGGAAGTAAGAAGTTTTAAGGAGGAAGTGAAGAGGGAGGGGGAGAGGAGAGAAAGAGAGATCAGGGAACTAAGAGAGGAGCTGAGAAGGGAGAGAGAAGAAAGAAGGAGAGAATGGGAAGAATGGAAGAGGGAGAGGGGGGAGGGAGAAGAAAAGATAAAGAAAATAGAAGAAAGGCTGAGGAGTTGGGAAGAAAGAGAGGAGAAAAGGGACAAGGTAGGAAGATTAGGGGAAAAGGAGAGAGAAAAGATAAGGGAGTTGGAGATAAGGATAAATAAAAAGGAAAGGATAGAGAGGAGAAGGAATGTAGTGGTAAGGGGGGTGGAGATAGGGGAGAAGGGAGTGGAGGAGGGAATGAAGAAGATATGGCAGAAATTGGAGTTGATAGTAGAAGTGAGAGAAGTGAAGAGGATAGGAAAGGGAGATAAAAAGGGGGAAGGGATGGTACTAGTAAAACTAGGTAGTGTAGAGCAGAAGAGGAAAGTGATGGAGGCAAAGAAGGAGCTGAGAGGAAGAAGGGAGAGGATAAAAGATGATTTTGATTAACAGAAGAAGAGAGGAAGACAAAATGGAGGATAGAGAGAGAGGCAGAGGTAGAGAGAAGGAAGGGCAAGAATGTGCAAATAGGATATATGAAGATGTGGGTGAATGGGAAAATGAAGAGGTGGGATGAAGTAAGAGAGAAGTGGTGGGAGATAAAGGGAAACTAGGGGGTGAGACGAGGGGAGAGGGGAGACAGGGGGAGAAGAGGGAGAGGGGAGAGAGGGGAGGGAATAGGGAAGGGTGAGAAAGGTATATAAGGTGGCGTTTTGGAACGTGGCGGGTTTAGGTGAGTGGTAGGTAGAGTGGCCCTCTAGATCACCAGATCTTTCTCCATTGGACTACTTCTTATAGGGATATGTTAAAATTAATGTGTACGGAACGAAACCTGCTAACTTGGCAGACCTTAGGGAACGCACCAAGTAAATCTTATTTCACCAGAAATGAGACGAAACGTTTTAAATGAATTTCATCTACGATAAGGTTATTGTCAAGCAGCAGACGGAAGACAATTTGAACACTTAATTCAATAAAAACCTGCTATTTATTAACTTACAGGATATTGTAATAAAAGCAAAGAGGTTTCATTTCGTACTTCTTGATTCCGTTACAATATTCTTTTATATTTCATACTACATCCTTGTATAACTTAAAATTGTTCTTAAAATATTATTAAACAATTCAATAATCAAACCTGTAAACCTGCTCCGCAAAACCGACTCCGCAAAATAATTAATAAAATATATTTCATTTTCTTGGCGCCGAATATTATTAATACTATTATAAATAATATTACAAATGATATAAACTTTTACAAATAAAATTTGTAAAAATTTGTATTATTTGTAACATTATTATACAATTACAAATAAAATTACAAATAATAATATTACAAATAATATATATTACAAATAATATTATTAATAATAAAATATTATTTGTAATAATTCGGTGCGCCGAGTAGACAAAACTTTTTAGTATTGTCATAGAGAGGAAAGGAGAGAGAGACAGTCGCGCCCGCGATTCAGATTATGGGTAAGAAAGAATTAGGCTCGCTCGCTGAGCAAGAACGAAAACGACAAGGAGGGAATGATATTCTCTCTCTCTCTCGCTCGCTCGGCGCGTGGACAATTGTCGATCGCGTGGCTCACACGGATTGACCGAGCTGGCTGTGCGCGTATATGGGGGGGGGAGGAGAATCCTCGTGCAAGCCCGTCACTAAATTCGCATCACTGATACCAATGATGTCAAAACCGAACAAGCTGCGGACAAGCGTAACTTGTAAATACCGGAGATCAATTACTTATCAGCTCATAGACAATTAATATGACGAGATACCCGCGGAGACCCGTGTACTTCTCTTTCGTCTTTGCGTACAATTGCGATCAATAAAAAATTTTCATGAATTGTTCGGTTTTGACATCATTGGTATACGTGTGTATGTGTACACGTACAATTGCGATATACACTTATCATGTTAGCATTGATCATTTTTATTCATGCTAAAAAAAATAAGTATGATTATGTAAAGAATTTGTCTGCGTATTATTATACATTCTACATAGTTCTCCCTGTGATAGTAAAAATACACACTTGAACAACCTCTACACTCATATCACAAAGCCTGATCCATTGCGCTACTGAAGCAAATTGGTAATTCTTCTGTTATAACGACATTAACAGAAAAGACTAAACTTCAAACTGCATTTCTCAAAAACGTTTAAGATTTGCACCATTTTTGGATAGCATTTGTTACTATTACATCAATATTATACTTTTCTAAAAGCAAAATCGCACGGTGATTTCAAGGATGAAGATTCCTCTAAGATGTGAGATATTAATTATTCATTCTTTATTAATGGGAAAAGATTTTCCTTTGGTTTAAATGTTCAAGAAAAGTTATTTGTTCTCTGAGAATCTTTCAATTTTTATGTTCGTGAAAAGTTTATAAAATTCGTAAAGAAAAAAAATTATTTTACTACCTGTTCAAGAGTTGCGCATAAGAGATATTTTAACAAATCTGAATCTGAATCAGTCAACAAATTAAATTTTTCATTCAAAGAAGCATATGTAGGGTAAGCATAAGTAAGATAAGTATAAATAATAAATTAAATATTATTCTCTGATATATTCTATAATAATAAATAAATATTTTTTTCTTTAGCTGAATCATCGAAGTAAATATTCTATTATAAATTGACTTTTCGGATCACAATATTAATTTGATTTTTCAGAGTACGCTTTCAAACTGACTCTTCAGAATACGCTATTAAATTGACTTTTCGGAGTACATTTTTAAATTGACTCTTCTGACTACACATTTTTTAGTTGACTCTGTGGAGTACATATTTTTTAATTAACTCTTCGGAGAGAAGAGAAGAGAAATATTTTATATTTTATTTAAAAAATCGTAATTTTTGCAGAAAACTGATTGATGAAGAAAAAAATTAATTCACGACCTCAACGAAGATCTTAAAAAAATTACTGCAAGAAATGAAGTTGTTGTTATTATATACCATTGTACAATATTAAAACATACGCGCAATAATTATCTATAATTTGCATATATGGGCGTTTATGTAATTATAAGTAATATAAAAGTCATGACAAATTAATATTGTCGCGCGTTATCTCTGTCGCGTCATTGCTAGAAATCGTCCGAACCCTCGAAATTATTTTCTTCTCGAATTATGAATATAAAACAATGTGGAAAGGAAAACAAGGGGTGAAAGGGGAGATGGCGACGTCTGCCTTACGATAACATCACTGCTGACTTGCTTCGTCGCGATTTTCTATTCGCTGGTGGTGAGACAAAGACCGATTCTTCGTTTTTATCTAACTAATCTAACTCGCTCGTAAACATAGCACAGAACAGAACCAAATAATTATGGACATAGCACAGAATAGTACCAACAAATCGTGGACATTGGCTTAGTAGTTCATGTCCATGAAAAATGGACCCAGCTGGCGCTTCGAATCAGCTAACTTTTCCATAACGCTGTAAATGCAGCCATGCCCGCTCTCAGGTTTCTCTCTGCACAAACTTTATTTAATCAAGACTCAAACCGCTTACTTAACGGGTTTTCATAGAACACCGCTTGATGACGCTGGACAATCACGTGTTGGGCCTGTTATTTTAAGATGTAAGATTAAAGTGTCCGCTATAAGGCACCATTGTTTCCACTGAGAGTATGGTTAGGAACGAATATCCTGCTCCAGAGAAAGAAATAAAAGAGGAAGAGATGGTTCAAGAAATAGTACAGCCGCAGGAAAACAATCAAGACAATGCCGATGAGCAAATGGAGTTTGCCGAAGGTGAAGATTATTCCAGTACCACTGGAAGGTCCCTCGAGTTCGATGTGTTTTCTGACGATATCGGTAAGCATGTGATCTTTAAAATAAATATTTTCGAAAATGCGTGGTAACTGAAGATTTTAAGGCGTACCTCTTTATATAAACTTCATATATATATAGGGATTTAAGATCAGGAATATAAAATGACACACGGAAATAGGCTAGGAAGTTGATTTTTTTACAAGATATTTAAAGTTTCTTTATATTTTGCATGGATAGTCTATCATATTATTGTATCAAAATTACAATAAATGACCAATCATGTTTTTATCTGTTTTTATCTGTCATGATTTTGATGTAATAATATAATCCCATATAAATATATATGTAAATATTTAAATAATAATTTTAATAATAATATACTTAGAATGAAAAAAGAATAATATATTTAGAAGTATTATGTATATGTTTATATAATAATTTAAATAATAATTTACTCAGAAGTAAATGTTAACTCTTACTATTTCTTTCTATTCTCTATTTTTTTATTTCTCTCTCTTTCATTTTATATATTTTGATTAAGAATATTTTAAATAGAGTTTTTCTTTATTATTTTATGCAAGAATTTGTATACTGCAAAAATGAAAATTATAAAGATTTTGACAGAATAATTAATAATTATATGTATTAATAACAATAACTATCAGTAGAATATATATGGAATTAAAAATATGTTAATAACAAGTATCAGTAACAAGAAATTATCTTTGTCAAAGTGCATGACAGTAATGAATAATTTAAAAAAAGTGAATTTTTACAAAACTATATATATACATTATTTCACAGGTGCTATGGAAAAGGCATTAGAGGACCAGTTGGATTATCTGCAAATTGCTTTAGATCATTTAGAGAAGAAAAATGACAACATACGGGCAGAGCTAATTGATTTATTGCAGTCCAATCGTGAAGCCAGGAAACAATTTCAAGAATCCCTAGAACAACCTGAAGGCGAAAAAGATCAATCAAAGTGATATTCATCTTATGTTTAGAATATTACATACTTTGTTAATATGTTGTCTAGAAATGTTTATTGTTAGAAGTATCTAAGTAATGTTGATTCCAATTATTCAAAAGAAGTATTTCTTATATGTGTGATGATCATTGTTATACGATTATAACAAAAATTTAGATTGTACATATTGATGTTGCACATGAAACTTTCAACAGCACATTCCTGATTATAAAAAAAAATAATAAAATGTGTTGAACACATGAGAATATTGTGAGAGGCGTAATGAATACATATAAACAGTTACATAAATTTTATTTGTAAACAAACAAATTTAACATAATTGTCGATAGTAGTAAAAGTATTTTAGTTTCGCTAATTTCAGCCACACTTATAATGAACTTAATCGTTTTATTATATGTGTATATGTATGTATATATAAATATATACACATGCGCATACACATGTATAAATTACTGACAGATGCACAGATCGAGAAACTAATACAAATTCCAATTATACATATTATAGATCTACTATAAAATAATTTTTTCTTACATTATCATTGATTATTCAAGCAGCATGTGCATCTCTCGACGTTATTCGATAAATGCTAATTCGATAAACCACTTTATCGGTGAATAAAAATTCAAAATTTCGGCACTATTAACTACTGGCCCCTAGTTATTTATCCTTGACAAAAAAGAAAAGGAAAAAAATCTGTCATAGTTTATGTACTCTGTTTCATTACGGCATTGACACTTTCTTAATGCATTCTGGAACATAACTCAAGACGCCTTTCGAAACAACGTCCAGTGAGAGAACTCATTCTCTGAGAATTATTCACAAACATCGTTTTCTGAACTGCGTTGTGAACGCTGTATCGAAGATAATATTCAAACCGAACAGAATGTACATCAGGTGCAATTTACGAATTAATTTGTTACCACCAAACGTGACACTGAGTACAGATGGTCGACCATTAATCTTTTCCTCGTGAGTTCACGAAAATTTTCTAATTTAGAAGCATCAGAAAATTCCAATTTTTTATGAATTTGCATTAGAGAAAAAGACTTACGATTGTCCCCACCATCTTGCCATTTTTATAACTTATTCACTAACATTCTTTTCATATAAATCTTTAAAATCTATATTTTTATAGTATAGTCGCCATTTAAAACTTGCTTCACATAAAATACTTAAATACAGGTACCTTAGCTAAGACCTGTCCTTAAACATGATACAGCTAGTGAATAACAGTTTCCCTATGTATCTCACATTTAGTAAAGAAAAATATACTTTCTGAAAATTATTAAAGAAAGATTCTCCTACTAGACGAGATATGCTGCAAAACCCATCGAGATATGTTGCAACTTTTTGTCTATTTATCATGTAGAACAATAAATTTATCATAAGAGCTAATTTGATATTTATGATGCTTCACTATTTTTTTACAAAGTATTTGAATTTTTATATGCAGATGATGTAAAATCAATGGAACAAAAGTAGAATTTTCATTCCAAGTTGCACAATGTATTTTTATCTAACAGAGAAATGTATCTTTTGAGAACTAAGATTGGTCTTTCGCCGCATAACTCCGCGGATGACGTCAAAAGCGATAAAATATGTAGTCAAAATTCTTGTATGCCATTTCCAGATAAAAAGATAGTTGTATGGAAGATATTCCAGGTTATCAGAATATATTTGCAAGATGCTGTGAATACTGCTACTCGTTTGAAAGATAATCAATAGCTGTAAAATGATTGTAACATGAGGTCGGTCGTACGGAATGACCATGCATACATAATTAAGTCTCATGTTGCTCATTTTATGGTTGATTATTAAAAGAAAAATTATTAAATTATTATATTAAATTAATATATTAAAAGATATTAATATATTAAAAGATATTAAAAGAAAAATATAATGTTCGGAATATCTTGCCAATGTACTCTAGCAATCTGAAATATACACTACTCAAAAAAATTATGGCATTAAAATATATGCGCTGAATATTGTTCAACTTTGAACAATGATTACTCAGCGACAAATGGTCGTAAGACGATGATTTCCTTTTTAAATTAAAAGTTGAAGTCTCAACTTTAACATGCTTTCGGTTGATTTTAGATCCAATTCATTTCTACAGCGTGCGATCCTATAATCCAATGGCATATTTCCGATTTAAAAATTTGCAAACTTTGACAAAACGCACGAGCTTGGGTAATTTTTTTTCGAAAATTCTATTTACGGGAAATGAAAGTTCGATTCTTCCCATTTAATTAAAAAAAATTCATGTCTCTACGATTTTTTTTGCGATTTTGCAGCGTTTTAAAGAAACTCTTACATTTTCGTTATTGGAAGTAGGGTTTGCTATACAGGGTGTCCCATTTTAATGTCCCATCCCAAATAACTCTTCAGTATTGAAGTTTCAAGGAAAATGATCTGAATAAAAGTTATAGAGATTTAAGTGAGCTACCTTATGATGACCTTGACTTTGACCTTGACCTCTATTTTCAAGGTCATTTAAAGGTCAACTTGCATTTTTAAATGGGAATCCTTATTTTTTATTACAATATTTTTTTCTACTAGTTAATTTGAACAACTTTTGTCTAAAACATTTTTTTTTGTCTAATATTTTTTGAGATATTTGAGGAAAACTTGATAACTTTCTCAATATTTAACTTACGATATCTCGCTAACTGTTTGTCGGAAGAAAAAGTGGTACTAGATTTTCTTACTTTATTTAGTCTCAAGAATATATTGTAAAATCGCGAAAAAAAATCGTAGAGACTTGAATTTTATTTAAATGAAAGAATCAAACTTTCATTCCCTGCAAATAAAAATTTCGAAAAAAAATTACCCAAGCCTGTGCGTTTTGTCAAAGTTGTAAATTTTTAAATCAAAAACATGCCATTGAATTATGAAATCGCACGCTGTAGGAATGAATTGGATATAAAATCAACCGAAAGCATGTTAAAGTTGAGACTTCAACCTTTAATTTAAAAAAAAATCATCGTCTTACAACTATTTGTCACTGAGTAATTATTGTTCAAAGTTGAGCAATTTTCAGCGCAATTTTTTGATGCCATAATTTTTTTGAGTAGTATACTTTCATATAAATATCTTTTTATTTAGGAATGACACGTAAGAATTTTCAATATATCATTCTTTGCCTCTGATATCACCATTTGATATGACAGCGAGCATCGAGGAATCATAATGGAAAATGGATTTTTCTATTCATTAGCTATATTATCATATGTATCAAGACCGCGCAAATTTAATATAATATCTAATAATATACTAATATACTAAATCATGTATTACCGAAGTTACTAGTTGCTACACATATTAAATAATCAGTATAAACAAAGCCAGATTTGTAACTGCGACATCACGTGAATCATGTCTGAAAACAGATTACTATATCATGCCTCAAGACAGATCTCAAGGAGAAACTCGGCTTGAGTACGTGATACAAGTCTCAAATAACAACTATAAATTCGAATGTATCGGAATTTGATATCTCAGAGTGCAATATTAATTATTATACAATTATTCGAATATAAACTCTCGACGTCGTCGACACCTCTTATCTAACATAAATTTGACATTAATGTAAACAGTTAATAGATATACTATCTTACATAATACAAAAATACACTCGCGAATGACTATCGATGATTAATTATTTTAACAATAAATATCCATCGTACACATTAGCGATTCTTTTTCGAAATAAGTCCATATATTCTTTCAAAAACGCTACATTTGCGACTTTTCATTTTACTTCGATGCTTAAAGCTTTATAAATAGTAAAATTTAAGCCTTCATAAAGTTTGGAAAGTTTATATGGCTGACATTTTACTACATGCGCGTGACAGAGAGAAAGAGAAGAAATAGGAAAGAAAATAGGATAGGAGATGTGGCGCTCGTATTCTACATAACACATTACATAAATGACGCTTCTTGTGAATATAAAAATCTAGTTATTTATTTCTAAAGATTCAAATATAATGTTAACCTAATGTTCATATGATGATAATAGCAGGGATCGTATTCTCTATTCTTTTTATTATAGAGGAATAAGGGAAAATTATGATGAGAAAAAGGAGAAGTATTTTATGAAAAGAGAGGAAATTTTAATTGATGAAAAACAGATTCATATCAAAAGACTAATAACACTGATGTATTTGAACAATAGTTTTATTGAAAATAATATTTTTATTAAAACAGTAATATCTTTATTGAAAAACGCAATATATATTTATCAATATATAATATCCCAAGTAATAAGATGACGTTATTAAGATGCTTAATGACGTTATTAATATGTCATTTAATATTACCCTGCTATCTGGGAAACATAAAACTTCTGATAAAATCTAAAATAACAAAAAAACGTTTGTACATAAGTTGTGAGTGGTACATATATATGTATCTATGTATGAAATATAATAAAATGAATTTTTAAAATATATTCCAAACAAAATATAAAAAATTACCAAGTAATTTAAAAGGAAAACGAACATAAGCTGTGCACGGAGAAAATATTATAGTAAAAATTATTAAAAAAGTGTGTAATGCTGGATTATACAGGAATTATTATCGAAATTACAATATATGTTGTAATCTTCAGTGATGTGTATACATCATATACATCACTAAAAATTAGAACATGTATCATAATTTCAATCATTATTCTGAATGTGATCCAGCATTGCCCAATTTTGTGTTAATTTTTACTACAATATTTTCTCCATATAGAGATACGTTTTTACATTGCGTTTTGTAAAAGTAATTGCATACTATTTCTTTAATTTTTTTGTTTATTATTAGCGCGCCATCTTCAGACACATATTTTGTCAGAATTTCGGAACATTCTCGGTCTCGAAATTCTGGCCCCCGGAAAGATACGCGTCGGGAGATGGCGCGCATATCTGCTTTTTTACACTATCTTATATTCAAAAAGGATTCAATTAATACCCAATATCATATACTCGCCATTGATAAGGTTGTCTGATTTTTTGTAAGTTTAAGAATTTCCTATTATAGGGGAAATAGAGGAGGATTATGGATTTAAGAGGAAAAAAGAGGACAACATAAAAAAGGGAAAAAGAGGAAATAGGGGAGAGAGTACGACCCCTGTAATAGTTGAACGCTGCTTAATATGCACTCATGTTCCCTGATCCGCACGATTCGTCGCAGATGCACTAAAAAATAGAGCAAACAACGAAGAGACTCGCCGCATCTGCGCTGAGCGTTCTCGTAGAATTTACGAAAACGCAACTCACACTAACTTATTAGTAGAGGTTCAAGAATAAGGTTCCTGTATTTTAATCAATGACACACTTGCTTTCCCGCCATGGTTCGAGATGCATATTGTGCCTGTTAACGAGCAGTTTTAATGAACAGAATATTGGCATAGTTAATGTTATCATTGATAATGTAGTCAAATAAGTTTGTGTAATCAATATTTAAGTATTAATTATATGGACCTCAGAAAATTAATTTTCTGAAGTCCACACTATGAATATTTGACAATTATCTTTATCATTGAGTTTCAGAAGATATTATTTCTACTGAATGTTTTACGAAAATGCGGAAAAGCATTTTGCGTATTTATATTGCATATAAAATAATGAAACCTCAACTTGCACTATCACCTTTTTTATATTACGTTGTACCATACGGGGATAAATTATTTATTACAAAGAAATGAAAATGTTTCTCATGTACTCTGTAGAAAATTTTTATATCCTAACGTTATATTTTGATACATTTGTTGAACAATAAACAAGGATCAAAATTTTAAGGTTCCTGACTCCTCGTTGCAGAAATCTTAATTGATGAAGCAAGAAATTCTGCCTACTCAAATTCCCTGTTTTAGAAATGAGAAAATACATAAAATTCTTGTATACAAGTATCATTTTATTTGGAAATTTTATTTTAATATTTTATCTGCAAGAATTTCATATATTTTCTCATATAGGATATCGATCCAAAGCATCCTTTCATATAAATATTTCTTCAGTTGAAAATGGCACAAAAAATTTCAGTGTCTCACCTCTAATGTTACTATTCAATTTGGCCACAGCGAGCACCCAGAAGCCTTAAATTGGTTTTACAAAATGTTTCATATTTTTTCAAACATAAAATTATTAAATCTTATATACAACAATAAGAATTTTATTAAGATTTCTTCAATTTATTTTTCACTGAATTCACAAAATTTTGAGAAGTCCATTTCGGAAATTACATGTTGCAAATGAACAAAATTTTGGAAATCTCATCTTGAATTTTGAAAATTTCATTTGTTTTAAATATTTATTTAGTATCTAATTTGCTAATTACTTTTGCTTATAAGCATTAAGATTGTTTTGTAAACTGTTAAATTGTCATTTCTATAGCGCATCGCGTCCTGTTCTGTTATCGATAACTAATAAATGATATCTCGTACATGTAAAACTCGTTCCACTACCAGCGTCAGAATGAGATTATTTTATCATAATCCAGATTTGTTTTTCTCTTTATTTGTTAAAAACTTACCATTTATATTCGTTTGAAATTTTACACAAGGCTAATTTCAATATTTTCAATTAACTTAATCGGCCAATTCCATTGAAAATTATTCCATTGAAATTAACCAGATCCATTTGTCGTTAAAATTGCCACAATTATTAAAACAATCACGGTCAATTGACGCTTAATTAGTCAATTAAGTTCGAGATATCAATTTTTAGCCATCGATATAATACATAATCTAAGTAATTACACATTATACGTTGCCATCGACTATAGACCTTACAGTTATGGACTGGCAATTAATAGGATTTGTCCGGAGAGAGTTATAGAAATAAACATCCTTTTCTCTATAAGTGTCTGGAAATATGTATGTATATATGTATGTATATATATAACCCAATAGAATAATAAAGCCTTGTTATAAATCCGGTTTCATTATAAGTTGTTCGTTTTTAAATTTAGGTTTAAAGTTTCTGATTGGAGATGTAATATGCACTTATAATATCTTCTTAGTATCGTGAGAACTAATTCGCACTTATTATAGACGAAAACATCCTGCATGCTCAAACACAAGCATATTAGGATGTGCAGAATCATGATAGTGCTGTTCTGTTTATCGACAGCTGTCAGTAAACGTACACGAAATAGTACTCTAAGAACTATATTTTGTATACGTTTGCTAAAAACTATTCATTCGATATATGTCGCATTGCATAAGTATAATTATACTGTAAAACAGCTATGCAGCGACACAACAAATCGACAGTTGTCGGTAGGCAGGTACAAAATAACACTCCAAGAACGAATGTACGAAGAAAGGAGGATAGATTTATAACGAGGTTTTATTTTATATATATATATATACACACACACACAGAGTGTCCCATTTAACCTGACAAATCGCAATATCTGGAAAACTACATGTCGGATCAAAAAAAATGGGTAATGAAATTTGTTCGTCTCGAAGGGGGACATCCAGTGATATCAAACTCGACCCCCCCACCCCACTCCCGAGGGGTGGAGGTGGGGGGCAACTTTGAAATCTTAAATGGGAACCCCCATTTTTTATTGCAGATTCGGATTCTACGCCACAAAATACGTAAGTTTCGTCCGAAACTTTTTTTTTTATTCGTGATAGATGGCGCTGTAATCGTAAAAAATTATATTTTCTGCAATTCTCCAGAAATGATCATTGGATTGAAAAATAAAAAAATACCTGTTCAATATTTTTAAAAATATTTTTAAAAAACATAACAGTTATTCCCCCCCATCCTCTCGGGGTAGGATGGGTGGTAACGTTCAAATCTCAAATGAGAACCCACATTTTTCATTGCAGAATTAGATTTTACGTGAAGTTTTTATGGAAACAATTTTTTTCATTCGTTATAGATAGCGTTGAATTTTTCCGAGAAACTACCTTTAGCGTTACCCAGGAACAACGACGAGGACGTAGTAGCTTTCTGTTCCCTTCGGGGTGCTTGTTTTATGTGAATCCCCTCGCCTCTCACCATCGGGGTGATTTTGCATAATTAATTTGTTAGTGGCATCTCTCCATCGTCCGCGTCCATACAACTTAAGAGACGATCATTATTAGACACTTACCTTTCTAATCAGGAGAAGTGCTTAATCAATTTTTGAAGAGTGTTCACCTAAAACAAGCACCCCAAAGGGAACAGAAAGCTACTACGTCCTCGTCGTTGTTCCTGGGTAACGCTAAAAGTAGTTTCTCGGAAAAATTCAACGCTATCTATCACGAATGAAAAAAATTGTTTCCATAAAAACTTCACGTAAAATCTAATTCTGCAATGAAAAATGTGGGTTCTCATTTGAGATTTGAACGTTACCACCCACCCTACCCCGAAGGGATGGAGGGAATAACTGTTATTATGTTTTTTAAAAATATTTTTAAAAATATTGAACAGGTATTTTTTTATTTTTTAGTCCAATGATCATTTCTGGAGAATTGCAGAAAATCTAATTTTTTGCGATTACAGCGCCATCTGTCACGAATCAAAAAAAAAGTTTCGGACAAAACTTACGTATTTTGTGGCGTAGAATCCGAATCTGCAATAAAAAATGGGGGTTCCCATTTAAGATTTCAAAGTTGCCCCCTATCCCCACCCCCCGGGAGTAGGGTGGGAGGTCGAATTTGATATCATTGGATGTCCCCCTTCGAGACGAACAAATTTCATTACCCACTTTTTTTGATCCGACATGTAGTTTTCCAGATATTACGATTTGTCAGGTTAAATGGGACACCCTGTATATGCCTATATATATACTTGGCTTATACTATATAATAAGTTCTGATTGATATACATATTGTGATATCATAAACAAAACGTATATAGCATATTATCACGATAGCAAAAAAAACATTGTTATTATTATTACATTCAGATTATGTTAGATTGCTTTTATTACAAAATCTCTGGTAGCACTGAAAATTTACAATTATATATATAACGTGAACTAAAGTTTTTGAGTACTGGTACTAAAGATTAGAACACGACCTATATCATGCATCATATGTTTGTTATCATTGTTGTACACTTCCGGACTCTTCAAGAGAGAAAAATGCTGAAAAGTATGTTTTTCTATCTATTTAACCTCTACCTCCTCCGGATGTTACTTCTAATATAGAAACTTTGAACATAAACAATGGCCAGTCCATATCTATAACACCTCAGCTATCGACATATAATTATCTGGACTGACCATGTACTATTAATTAACCTTCGTAATACTGACATCAATGTTGTCTGCACAGACATCAATTGTAAAGTCTACAATAAAACCTTGTTATAAGTCCATCCTCTTCTCTTCGTACATTCGTTCTTGGAGTGTTATTTTATACCTGCCTACCTGTCGATTTGTTGTGTCGCTACATAGCTGTTTTACAGTATAATTATACTTGTACAATGTGTCACATATCGAATGATTAGTTTTTAGCAAACGTATACAAAATGCAGTTCCTAGAGTATTATTTCGTGTACGTTTACCGACAGCTGTCGATAAACAGAATAGCACTATCATGATTCTGCGCATCCTAATGCTTGTGTTTGAACATGCAGGATATTTTCGCCTGTAGTAAGTGCGAATTAGTTCTTGCGACACTAAGAAGCGATCGCATATTATAAGTGCGTATTTCATCTCCAACCAGAAACCTTAAACCTAAATTTAAAAACTAACAACTTATAATGAAACCAGATTTATAACAAGGCTTTATGCTATTGGATTCATGTTAACTCAGGCATCATTCGGCGAGGGCATCAACGAAATAATACTGAAGACTGTCAACTTTGGATAAATGTTCGTAACTATCGAAGAGGCTCTGAGAGACTCGGAGATGTTTGAAGGATGATATCGTTCAAATATAATTTTCCCGTACATGAATGGACATACAGTATGTAGTAAAGTATAAATTTTGTAATTTACAACTATCTCGATGTTTTATCATTATTTATAAATATATACTATCTATAGTATAAATGATGCTATTACATATTTTTGTGAAATTATATATCTATATCTTTATCATCTACGCTGATTTAATATAAAATATATCGATAGGAGATTATTATTATATATACATAGCGTAACCTGTCTCTCATATCAAATTTTATGGTCAGGGCCAATAGTCTTTAGTACTATTTTGTTGGTGACGAGGGTTACAACAAGAGGAAAGTTAAAATAGTATTTTGATCACACACACATTCGATTCGACTCGCTACTATTCGACTACAAATACATGTATGCGAACTTCATGATCCCGTCAAGCTGGTAGTTCACCGAATGTATCTGAAAGTGCATCAATATGAAACCATACGAAGTGCCGTAATTTGCCCTTATTTTTTCTAATCATTTTCTCGTAGAATGCTTCATCCAAACGTCGATATATTGTACTTCATTATTTTCCCATTTCTATCCAAATAGTTAAAATTTTTGTGACTTTGTTATAACTGAAAAACAAACTAAAATAACTCATATTACATACAATAAAACGATGGGAATGCACATATTGTTAATGATACATTTATATATATATATATATATGAAATTTAATTTATAATTATATAAACTATATTAAATATAAAAAAACTAAGCTCACAAAGATACAAATCAAAATAACAATAATAAGTTAAGTAACTGAGAGCTAACGCCGGTGGACAAACGTAAATAATAACGCGGTATATTATTTACATTATTGGCGTTATTATTTACGTTTGTCCACGGGCGTTAGCTCTCACTTGCCTAACTTATTATTGTTATTTCGACAAAATATATTGATAAATTCTATAATTTAAAATTCAATATTTAGCATTATGTGAGCAAATTATTATTATATAAAATATGCAATGGTACAAATTCAAGAAGAAAGTTCTACTTTCTTCTCAGTCTCTCCAAAGGAAAATATTCCAATCCATTCAGTATTAGAATCCTTAGATAAATATATGTACAACTATAGTACATAATAACTGACAGATTCAAGGCCCTTAAATACTTCGCAGCCATATTGAAATTGTGATGTCATAGACAAAAATTGACATGCTGGGAATTCTTGCGTGCCATTTTTAAATAAAAAGATATTCCTCAAAAATAACATTCGAAATGGCTTCAACACACTTGTAAAAAATTCCGAGTTTTCCCCTTTTCCCTGAACAATTAATACAGAATCGTAAAATAGGTCATAAAATGAGAGCTATTCACGCATGGTCTAACAGTTAATCAAACGAATAGAAATTATACTTCCAGACATTATATTTCATGAAAAACGAGAACTCGGAATTTCTAACAAGTTCCCTGAATATATCACATGTTACAGAAATCCACGAATAATAAAAAATGGCACGTAAAAATAAATTCAGCTGTCAATACGTCACTTTTTCACGCTTTTTAGTCCAGCATTTTGCAGCGAGAGGCACTGCATGTAACATGTCGGAATTCTTGAGTTCTTTTCCGTGCTGTGTCTATGGATAAAATGTGTTAAACAAAGATGAACAACGAATCTCTGTCCGTTTTTGTCTCACTATTGGTCAACTGACAATGGCATTAGCAGGCATGAGCTAGCAGCGGTCTTATCTCATAGTCCATCTCTCTTATCTGTCTCTCCTTTCGAATGACGCCTTATGGCCTTCGCAGACCAGCATAATGCGCAACGCGTGATATCTAATGTGCATATGGTTCTTCGTCAGAAACTGACGAAGATGTTAATATTTTTAGCAATTCTATATATTTTGCGAAGAACGCTCATTGGATATCACACGTCGCGTACCGCGCTGGTTTGCAAGAACAATCGGAGAAACAGGAAAACATTCCATGGCTCAGGATGAGTGAGCTTTTTTTTAAGCTTATGTACGCGTTTGCCCGCTTCCTCTTAGCACACAAATATTCTCTGTCTAATCGTGTGATGACGTTATCATACCGATGCACAGAGTGCTTTGCATACGTAAGTGAAGGAGGAAAAATGCTTGTGTGTGCGAACTTGAAATCGCATCACTACTTGGGACAACTTACAGCAATGATGTATTGAAATAAGCGGTCACCATCATCAGCCGCGTATAAGTATCCAACATAAAAATATATACATTATACTCTTTCGCTCGCTCATGTTCGCACACGACTGGGAAATAAATACACATGTTCATAAAAAAACTCAAAGTTTAATAAGCTCATATTTACAGCGTGCTAAAGATAATTATAATTTCACAATCTTGAACTCGCCACACGTCAACCCGGCTTGGAAGTTTGTGTGCGACTCTCAGTCGTTAGCTGTTGTTTTGTGCATTGACTCGTTGTTCTGGGGAATACTTCCTTTTTCGTCTAGGATTCGATGCCTCGCTCGCATCAAAACCAACAACAATTGACTCTCGAAACAATCCTTATTCTCGAAAGAGCGGACGCAACATGCTTTCCTCCTCCTCTTTTTCAGAATTGTCGTCCCGACAATTCCAGGTCTCAGGAAAGACAACTCTGACATTCTTTATCCGAAGTGCTGACTCTAAGGCACCAAAATGACTTCCTGCTCTTCCTTGAACCGGTGCTGCAGATTATAATGAGCGTCGTTCTTCAAATCCCAATCAAAAACTATCCCAAATCCAGAATCCAACAGTTGCGATGCCGATCCTTTTTGGGTTTAGTGTACTGTCTCCCGTACTGGCTCTTCAAACTCCATCTTTGGACAAGAGGGGGTTAATATCCATAGATCCAATGTTCCTCTTTTAAGAACACTCCAAATCCTTGCCTCGATAGCCCAATGCTCTGTAGAAAAAAAAACTATAGTCAAAAACCATGAAGGAGTCTTCTTACAATAATTACTTACAATAAAGTTAGTTAAATGTTCTACAAAAAAATCCTCCCGTCGAATCCAGCAACCTTTTTCTAAAACCTTTTCCTAAAACAAATAATGAAAAAAGGCATATTGGGAAATTGTTTTTTATATCTACATCTACGAGTGTCATTTTTTTCCAAAATCTATCGGTCTCCTAAAAATATAGTAAATTTCGGAATTTTCTTTCTTGAAAAGACGCTAATCTATCTGCATGAACTATTTTCTTTTTATATCTTGGAGACAACTGGATACAACAGACTACATCACTTAGTTTTTTTACTATTTTTCATAAGGACCTTTCCAAAACATAATTCTAATTTAGATTTTAATTCTAAATGACTAAGATCTTTATCTAAATCTTCTAATACCGAACGCGCCTTGCCTCTTAAATTTACCTCAAGAATTATTACTTTTCCCCTCTCTTCCTATTCGTTTGCACCACCGAATCAAACTACGCGAGATATTCATATAGCGGTTCACTTTCGTCATAAATGTTCGGCCTAAATTTAATCACAGAGGAATGACATTGACCTATCAAGAGATGTTCTTCTGGCTCATCTCGGCCACGGCTTCTGCTGTTTCTCTCACAACATCCGTAGTTGGGTATATGAAGTTGGCACCCCGTTTTTCGAAATTTATAATTTTGAAAGTTGTTCCAAAGTTGTTTTGACTTTGTACTACATTGTTCCAAAGTGTTATTGCTTCATTCCAAACGGTTTTCGAATAAAACAAAAAAATTATTTTTGAGCTGGCACCCCTTTTTTCGAAAATCGAACATTTCGATACCGCTATAGATTGTTCTAGTTGTTCAAACATTGTTCCAAAAGGACAAATCCATAAATTGAATTATAAGTCCGAAAAGTGACAAAAGTGTCAAAAAAGTTTTTTGACAAACAGTCTACCGGACCAATAGTAAACTTATACTATCTTTCTTGTTACAACCGAGCCCTTTTTGTCCTAAATTGTTCTAGACCTAAAAATTATAGTTCTAAAGTATGAATCTCGTCTTACCATCCGTTCCCCCAAAATTAAAAAAAAATTGATTTTCCAGCCCGACGTCAAGAGTAAACACATGTTCTTTCTTGTTCCAACCGAACGCTTTTTGTTCTGAGTTGTTCTAGGCTTAAAAATTATAGTTTTAGAGTATCATCGTACCATCATCCGTTCTCCCAAAATTAGAAAAAAATCGATTTTTTAGCACCCGACGTCAAGAGTAAATACATGTTTTCTTTTTTGTTCCAACCGAGCGCTTTTTGTTCTGAGTTGTTCCAGGCTTAAGAATTATAGTTTTAGAGTATGAATCTCGTACCATCATCCGTTTTCCAAAAATTCGAAAAAAAAAAAACCGATTTTCCACCCGACGTCAAGAGTAAACACATACTTTTTTTAAGAGATACATACTCTAAAACTATAATTTTTAAGCCTAGAACGACTCAGAACAAAAAGCGCTCAGTTGGAACAAGAAAAAAAATATGTATTTACTCTTGACGTCGGGTGCTGGAAAATCGATTTTTTTCGAATTTTGGGAGAACGAATAATGGTACGAGATGCACACTTTAGAACTATAATTTTTAAGTCTAGAACAATTCAGAACAAAAAGGACTCGGTTGGAACAAGAAAGATAGTATAAGTTTACTCTTGGTCCGGTAGACTGTTTGTCAAAAAAACATTTTTTTCACTTTTCGGACTTATAATTCAACTTATGAATTTGTCCTTTTGGAACAATGTTTGGAACAACTAAAACAATCTATAGCGGTATCGAAATATTCGATTTTTTAAAAAAGGAGTGACAGCTCAAAAAATCATTTTTTTTTGTTTTATTCGAAAACCGTTTGGAATGAAGCAATAACACTTTGAAACAATGTAATACAAAGTCAGAACAATTTGGAACAACTTTCAAAATTATAAATTTCGAAAAACGGGGTACCAACTTCATACACCCTCCGTAGCTCCTCCATTGCTGCCTACAGAATCTTTCGCAGTGCGTCCTTCGTCTTCCCTTGCGTGGTCAGTAGCTCTCCGGCAGCAGTCAGCTGAAAGCAGGACGCCTCTAGAACCACTGAGGTCTATCCTCGTGTCTTCCTCAGCATGTGCATCATTTCATTGTCACTGTTCACTTTTCACTACACTTTTTGTAAACCCGCTCACAATCCGTCCGACAATTCTAATACCGGACAGACTCCCATGAAATGTTGCGCTCACTCATAACCAGGAAATAAATACACACGTTTATAAAAAATCAACGTTTAAGGGGCTTACCTAGTGTGACGGTTTGAAAAAATCGAATTTTTTTTTTGCATTTTTTGACAGTTTAACATCTGTAGAATAATATCCTGAAGTGTTATGGTCGTATCTGAAATATTTTAGAAACGACAGGTATGAAACGACAGTGCAGCTAGTCGGGGACCATAAACTCGATTCTCGCCGGCGAGGCAGGACGCCGGGCAGTTGCGGTAGTTCTTAGGCTTTGACGTAATCGTTTATACTTCAAAGATAGAAAAGAGAGCCTGGTAGTTCCAAGGACTCACAATAATCCCTATATGTTTGTACGAAAGCGTTATTAACAGCTCAAAAGATTTCGAAGCCGCTCGACGCAGATATACGTAAGTGGCCCGTTTAGTTTATTTTTAGCCACTGTGCAGAGCATATCGCAGCGCGAATTTCATTCAAAATGAGTGAGAAAAGTCAATCTAGTGTTCAAAAAGGCACACACGATACTCTAGCGCGTAGAAGTACCAATAAGAAAAGAAAGTTCCAGGGAAATCGACACACGTTGGAGCAGTCGACCGAGTACACCAGTACGACATGATGAAATTTAAACATGACTATCTCCCTCTGGACCTACAGATTCAAGAAGTTCTAGAGCCAATTTATAGTGATTTAAGTAGGCCTGAATTATTAAACAGGTGCAAGGATACTAATACACAAAATAATAACGAAAGTTATAATGGTTTGTTGTGACACTTTGCTCCTAAATACCTTCACAGTGGTTTAAAAACAATAAAACTGGCCAATTTCTTTGCTGTTGCAATTTTTAATGAAGGTTTCCAAGCTATTTTGGAAGCATTTGGAACAATAGGAATGATTATTGGGCCCTCTGCCAAAGATTATGCAGAAAAACGAGACATGAAGGTAGCAGAAAAACAGCACCGCGAGGCTTCAAAGGAGGCTCGGACAGCTCGCAGGACAGCTTCAGCGGCCCAGCAACAATTTTTCGAACAAGAGGAAGGCGAATTATATGGGCCTGGAATAGCTGAATAGCTGTAAGTATGATAAATTTTCTTTTATAACAAAAAAATCAATAGTTAAAACTTGAATAGTTAAAACTTGAAACGCGTTTTTCTCGAAACAACGTTTTCGAAATTTGCTGCAGTCATAACTCGCGAACAAATTAATGAATCAACTTCAAATTTGATAGGCATACTCAGTACATGTTTTGTCATACAGTAAACTAGGATTTTTTCAATCCGTCAACAAATGTCAATTTGCCACGCAAAAAACGAACTTTTTTTGCTAAATTCGAACTTTTTTTTTACAACACCGTAATTTTTTTAATTTTCAATATTTTTTCATAATCCTAGTTCACTGTAAAGGAAAACTTATTTCGTTTAACGCCTTTTTTGTCTTTTTTTATTTCAGGCACTCTGACGTCACTTATCGCTGCAGCAGTTGGGCTACTTTTTTTTTTTTACCTCCGAGAAATTATTAATATTTCCAATACATGTTAATATTTTTTCGTAATAAAATTTTTATAACTTCTTCAAATGTTACTTAATATAGCCTCAAACTTTTAAAATAGAATAGTTTTTTGGTAGAATAGTTTTTTTTTAAATCCTCGAAAATCGCCCTCATTTTCATGTGGTCACACTAGGTAAGCCCCTTAATAAGCTCGTCTTTACAGCATGCTGAAGATAATTGTAATTTCGTGATTTCGAACTCGCCATATGTCAACCCAGCGGCGCGGAGATTCGTATGCAACTCTCAGTCGTTCGCAGTTGTTTTATGTGTTGACTCGTTATCCCGGGAAATACACTCTTCTTTTATCTAGGACTCGACATTTTGTTTGCATCAAGACCAACAACAATTGAAACTCTCGAAACAATCCTTGTTCTCGAAAACACAGATGCAACAATACATATAAAAAGAATGCAGACGTAATCGACACTACAAGTTCCCAATATCGGTTGATGAGTCTGAATAAAGACTCATAACGAACATCCGCGAAGTGTGTGTCTCTGATTTCGATGAAATTTGGGATATTTGTAGAATATGCCAAAAATAAAAGACCCGTATTTTTTATCGGCAATGGCGCAGGTTTAAGGGGTGAAACTACCCCTCAAAGTTTCATCTCCTTTATACTATTTCAATAACTATTGCAGATAGAAAAAAACTTTTTAAACAAAAGTTGTACGGTTTTTTATGAAAAATAAAATAGACTTGGTTAAAGTAAAGAAATATTTTTGATAATTAACAAAATGACCATATCAGCCTTAATTAATTAATTTAAATTCATTCAAATTCATTATATGGAAGAAAAAGTTAGCATTTTTCATTCTGAATCCATCCATATATAATGTTTTATATTTAAATTATACGGACATTGCAATTTTATAAGTGAAAGTGATACCATAAGCAAGGTGCTCGGTAATATACGTACGCGCTTAATCGCTACATCGCTACGCAAATAGTGAAGATCTATTAGACTTACTCTTTATTCAAATTCATCAACTGACATTGGGAACATGATGTCGACTGCGTCTGCATTCTTTTTATATATATAATGTATATATTTATATAATGTATATATTTATGTGTTGGATATTTGTATGCAGCTGATGATAATCAAATACTATGGTCGAAATGTTCTGCGTAAGCTATTGTAATTTGGATTATATGCGCTGATTTTCTTTAATCTTTGACTCTTGATTGTCCTTTTACTTGCAATTTTGATTTATATAAAATAAATTAATTTTTGTTATGTTTTTATTAATAAAAATACATTATACAATATTGTGCTTTACCGTAGATAAAAGAATTGATAAAAACAAGTTTCGAATCCGCAACATACAGAATTGCAGCATACCAATCAATTGCCTTATAATCTCAATTATCGCCGTTTCTTGAAAATCTATTCTTATAACTTGGTACGTTATAACTATTTATAACTTGGTACATTAGGTACACTTTAAATTCATAATATTAATTTCTTTTGCGAATACCAGGTCTGCAAATATGAAACCGGAATTTGCCCACAGATGGCCCTAGCTGTCAATGTAGTTACCGTCAAACCGCGTCATTGGCGCCATTTCCATTTGTTGACATCTGACAAAGATTTTCAACTCACAACAATACAAGTTTCATACAACAGCATAGTTTGTAGTAGCGTTGAATATGTCGAATTTTGTGCCTGGAAGCTACGATTTGCGGACAGCATTCATTTTCTGTTACCATTTGAAGAAAACTGCTGCAGAATCACATCGAATGCTTGTCGAAGCTTACGGTGAGCATGCTCTTGATAAATCACAGTGCTTTGAGTGGTTTAAAAAATTCAAACGTGGCGATTTTGACGTGAGAAACGAAGAACGTGGAAGACCACCGAAAAAGTTTGAAGATAGCGAATTGCAAGCATTGTTAGATGAGGATGACGCTCAAACGCAACAACAACTCGCGGATCAATTAAATATGACACGAGAAGCCGTCTCCATACGTTTGAAAGCCATGGGAAAGATCCAGAAGATAGAAAAATGAGTTCCACATGAACTGAATGAAAGACAGCAGGAAAACCGAAAAACCACTTGCGAAATGCTGCTCGCCAGGTACAAAAGAAAGTAATTTCTCCATCGAATTGTGACTGGTGATGAAAAGTGGATATATTTTGAGAATCTTAAGCATAACAGATCATGGGTAACTCCAGGCGAACCATCGACATCGACTGTAAGACCAAATCGCTATGGACGGAAGACAATGCTCTGTGTTTGGTGGGATCAGAAGGGTGTGATCTATTATGAGCTGCTAAAACCTGGCGAAACCGTTCATACTGAACGCTACCGACAACAAATGATCGATTTGAATCAAGCTTTGCGTGAAAAACGATCAGAATATCAAAAAAGGCAACACAAAGTGATTTTGCTTCATGATAATGCACCATCACACACAGCAAAACTGGTCAAGGAAACGATTGAGGCGTTTAGTTGGGAAATACTTTCGCATGTGGCTTACTCACCAGACTTTGCTCCGTCGGATTACTACTTATTTGCATCGATGGGACACGCACTTGCTGAGCAGTGCTTCACTTCTTATGAAAATGTACGAAAATGGCTCGATGACTGGTTTGCCTCAAAAGAGCAACAGTTTTTTGGCGTGGCATCCACAAATTGTCAGACAGGTGGGAAAAATGTATAGCTAGCGATGGGCAATACTTCGAATAAAATATTTTTTATCATTTTCATACAATAAACGTGTATTTTCTATACAAAAATTCCGGTTTCATATTTGCATACCTAGTACTTGAGAATGATGTCGAATCACTTTACTTTTAATTAATGGGGAAGTACTAAAACATATCAAATTCGGTAAAACCGGAAAGGACAATCCTTGGTACTCTTTTTGTCAATAAATCAAAACTATATGTAATCTATATTTAAAATTCCTCGAAAGTAAAAACGTAGTAAGTCTCTTACAAAGAAAGTGCACAAAATGGTAATTGCGAATGGCTATATATTATAGGAAAAGTTTAGACTAGCATACTTTACCTATACAATAGTTCGCTTGAATGACGCTTCTAGAAGGCGCTATATGCAATGTATGCAAGATGAGGAAAAAATCAAAGCATTTTCGAAAAAATGTCTCATACAAAAGTTGTTGGATTTTAAATAACGCGTTACGTAGCAGTATTAAGCTTGAGTAGCGTTATCAATGCCACGTGAAAGTCTCCTTGAATTTTTTAAGTGAAACCTCCATTTTTTATTACATATTGTTATAGCTTACCTCAAGAGCTTTTCAAAACACTATTTTTTTTATATAACAAAGTATTTTTTTATAAAATATTGTTCAAGTTATGAAACTTGGAAGTTACAGTACCGCCGGCATTAGCATTATCCAAAATGTACCGCGTAGAGATTGAATTTACACCTCTGTATGCGTGTACGTGTGCATGCGTGTGCGTGTGCGTGTGTGCGTGTGCGTGTGCGTGTGCGTGTGCGTGTGCGTGTGCGTGTGCGTGTGTGTGTGTGTGTGTGTGTGTGTGTGTGTGTGTGTGTGTGTGTGTGTGTGTGTGTGTGTGTGTGTGTGTGTGTGCATAAGCACGCAAATCCCCACGAATCTATTGTAATAGTAATAATGCAATATAATGCAATATAATCAGAATGGTTTTTTTTCTGAATTTCGGTCAACGATGAATTTAAAAACATTTTGGAAGAAATTTCATACGAATCTCTTGTCTAATTTGCCAAATTTGGAACACTTTGGATAATGCTAATACTGACGATACCGTAATTTTTAAGCTCCATAATTTGAAAAGTACTTTATAAAAAAAATTTTTCGTTATGTTTTGAAAAATTCTCAAGGTGAGGTACAACAATATGTAATAAAAAAATAGGGGTTATTAAAAAATTTAAGGTGACCTTCACGTGACCTTGATAACGCTACTCAAGATCCTATACTAACACTGCTATGTAATACGTCATTTACAATCTTACAACTTTAGTATGAAACATTCTTTTCGGAAATTTTTTAACTTTTTCTTCACCCTGTATAACTTATATTGCATAAAGCACCTTCTAGAAGTGCCATTCCAGCAAACCATTGCACAAGTAAAGTCTGCTAGTCTAAATCTTTCCAATAATATATAATATATAGCCATTCGCAATCATCACTTCGTACACTTTCCTTGTCAATTATTATTGTTGGCATGTTTTACTTTAACATATTAACCAATATGTTATTTCTTATTATCCTATATAACGTAAGAACAAACGCATATAATTATTATGTATAAATTATACACATATGCGCGTACGTATGCAAGCATACTAAAATTTGTAAAAAGTGGGCGTTTACTGGCTTCGATATGCCAATGTTACGAGTCGTCCCAAGCCTCCAAATATTTTTCTATCTGACTAAGGACCACAGCATACCCATTGTCGTATAGTATCTTATATACTATTTACGTCAGAAGTTTATGTTACGTGACACATAAACTAACCCAATGTACAAGGAAAAACAATGTAACGTCTTACATTATGTTACATTACGTTACGTTTCTGTAGAATGTCGCATAACAGAAAATAGCGTAAGGGATTACAGTAATATATATACGCAGGTCTTAACTCTTTAACGCCTACTGGTAACTATAGTTACTAAAAACGCATTTAAGAATCCATAACTTAGTCAAAAAAGAAGATATTTTCGTTTTCTTTGCACCACTGTAAAGGTGAATTCTTCTTCTAAAAAATGATACATAGATTGTATATAGATTCGGTTTATTCTGTTTTTAGCTCAGTTTTAATGATAATATATTAATGATAATGTGTTAATGATAATATGTTGTCAAATTCCAAGTAGGCATAGTTATTGACATCTAGAAGTGCATTATAAATGAATAGTTGGTATCTGTTATAATTTTATACATTTTGAAGCTTTCTCAGATACAAAATGTGAAATCAAAAGAATACAGAAATTCAAAATGACGAATCCAATATGATGGACACGAAAATCAAGAAATCAACCTATTTTCGTGAAACCTGGTGACCTATAGTTTTTTATGCGACGAAAAATGAAGAGACGATTGATTATCTAAATGGTGATCTATAAGATATTCTTCTGAAATAGTATGCTTGACGCTCTGAATGATAAACTTCACTCACAAATATAGTAAAGTTTCAGCTAAAAAATATCAAGCTAACTATCAGAGTTATGTCGTATAGATTATCCTTCATTTTTCTCTGTATAGGTTGCTCATTTCGTATATGCTTTTAGGATCTAAGTCATATTTACCAATAAACAGAAAACGAACGATAAAAAAAACCCAACTAACGAAACCAACGAAACAAACGAAAAGCGGAAACGTCATGTACTCATTTATTCAGAAGGTAGTTTTCTGTACATATAAAATTCTGATATTTTTTTTGGTTATCACTATTTACAGTCTCAGTTAAAAAAAAACTCAAATTTTATTCTTAAAATACTTATAAAAAAGTCGGGCGTTAAAGGGTTAAGACATCGCGTGAAAGAAAGAATACATGAAGGGTAGACCATGAGAAATAAGCCGCTGACTCATGCCAACCGTTGCTAATCTATGTCAGCTATCCTATGTGAGACAAGGACAAACACAGATTTGCTGTTCATTGCTGTCTATCTTTACCACTCGTAGCACGCAACAGAACTTACTCGCATTTGCTATGCGGTGAAAAATGCATTTGTTATGCTGGAGAAAGTTTTTATTCTTGCCACTGATATTACGGCTCCTCTGCCAATATGAAGAACATCTACCATCGAAGAATGTATAAAAAAACATTAGCTTTAAAAATCGATTAAAAAAAATAGACTTACCAGAAACAGTAGAATTTACGTTGAGTTCATATCCTTTTATTGAAAATTCTCGAGAAATGAAGGTGTTTCTTCCTCTTTTGAATTTGAAGAATCAGGATTGGACATTTGCTCTGGAGCTAGACTTATAGTTTCAGGCACTGACAATGAAGATGATGGGTCCTCAAGTAAAAATATATCCTCAAAATCATAGTTTGATGAATTATACGTCATGAGTCCACGATTGAATCCGTTTCCCGGTTCTATAATCAAAATTATTTTCATCACTTCCATTTGATCCACGTTTCATTCTTTTTATTTAATTAAGAAAAAAATTTAAAGATAGTTCCAAGATTTAAATTAGAAAAAATTAAAAAAATATAATTATAAAAAATTAGATAACTTACCGTAAATTATAAAAAATTAGATAACTTACCAAGAATTTATTATAAAATTATAAAAAATATGATAACTAACCGGGAAAACGATTTTCTATCTCTTTATCGCTTTCCGGATTTAATTCCGGATTCAGTGGTAAATCTGCAATTCCATATGCCATAGGTTCTTCTGAATCGAATAACTGCAAGAAAAAAATCAATTTTATAAGTTAAAAGACGCGGAGAGAAGTGCTTCACTAAACTTTAAATACATATTTGTAAAATATGTAAAAAGTATTAAACATTTTTTGTATCCATTGTTAATCACATATATATATAAATATCGTTTAATTTTTTTATATACAGGGTGGGGGGTTATAAGTTTACAACCAGAAGTGTGAAGATAGATTGGGTTAAGACAAACATAAAAATCCCATACCGTTTTGCGAGATTCGCAATAATTATCGAGTTATTAATGACAGAAATCTGAGGAGTGGGAGCGCGCCGGCATAAATAATTAGAGAAGCGTTGCAGCTGCTTAGGCCGCAGCGTGGCCCACTCGATCTAGCAACTGTTGGCGGCGTGCGGCGAGACGTAGGTCCGGCGAGATAAAACAACGAATATCAGCGCATTGTCTTTCCCCTCGCCACGCACCGGCAACAGTTGCTGGATCAACTGGGCCTAAGCCTTTACATTTCGGGTTGTAAACTTATAACCCCCCATCTTGTATACAGGGTGTCTCAGAACTTTGGGGCACGGGCTCCATAGGGACATAGAGCTAAGTGAGAAGAACAAAAAAGTCCTCTACCATAATGTGAAAATCGTAATAGTTTTTTAGTAATAACCGCGTAAAGTTTGGCGTTTTCCACGCTCAGCGCGGCCTATAGATGCTCCGCAAGCTGTATGCGTAGGGGCTGAGCGATAACGCGGCTCGCGTTGACCGTCGCGCGGCGTCAAAGCGCCAAGACGCCATCGCGACAGTCAGCGCGAGATGCTGATTATTGCTCAGCCCCTACGCATACAGCTTGCGGAGCATCTATAGGCCGCGCTGGGCTTGGAAAACGCCAAACTTTCCGCGATTATTACTAAAAAATTATTACGATTTTCATTATGGTAGAGGACTTTTTTGTTCTTTTCACTTAGCTCTATGTCCCTACGGAGCCCGTGTCCCAAAGTTCTGAGACACCCTGTATATTTAACTCCGAAAATGCGGAAATTTTACTTTTAGTAATATTATCGAAACTAAAAAAGAAAGAGTGAGAGGGGAGCGCGCGCGCGCCTATGTATATATAAGTTTTTATACTTTTCATTGTTATACAGTGTTCCATTTTAAAGGACCTACTCAAATATCTCAGAAACACTGCATTAAATCGAAAAATGCTTAAGACAAAAGTTATTTAGCTTGAAGTGGGACATAGGATAGCGATAGCATTTTGTTTATAGATGGCTCCATTTTCGAGATATTTACTAATTACCTACTACTATATTAATGCCGTAACTTTTATTAATTTAATAATTTTAAAATTTCCAAAGGTCGATAAGTTAATAAAAGTTAGGGCACTATTATAATAATATATTCTTGATAGTAAATAAAGTAAAAAAGTCTATTTTTTCTTTCGATGAATAGTTAGCGAGATATCGTAAGGTAAATGTTGGTAAAGTTATCAAGTTTTCCTTAAATGTCTCAAAATATATTCAGCAAATAAAAAAATGTTTTAGACAAAAGTTATTTAAATTGATTGGTAGAAAAAGATAATATAATAAAAAACTGGGATTTCCATTTAAGAAAATTGATAATCAGTGAATATCTTGAAAGTAGAGCCATCTATAAACAAAATGCTATTGCTATCCTATGTCCCCCTTCAAGCTAAATAACTTTTGTCTTAAGCATTTTTCGATTTAACGCAGTGTTTCTGAGATATTTGAGTGGGTTCTTTAAAATGGGACACTCTGTATATAGTAAATTTGATGTTATTTTTTAATTTACTCTTATAAAAATCTCAAAGTTCATAAAAATAATAGTGGAATTGATAAATAAAAAAATTTTCGAAAAATTTTAATACACAATTGTGAAATACTATATTATGTCTATTATAATTATTTGTTCTTATGGTTTCAATCATATCTGCTAAAAGTGAAATTTCCTCATTTTCAGAAAATTAAGCGTGAAAGTAGAAGTAGTTTTTATCAAAATTCCGAATAATTTTGATAAGTAAATCAGACACACTCTACATCGGATCTTTTATAGGAAAACACTCAGAGTTTTTATACTCAATTGTTCGAATTTACTCTTAAATGTGGGTATATACTCTCAAATATATATATATTTCAATGTATACATATATCCATATTTGAGAGTAAATTTGTACAATTGAATGTAAACTCAATATTTAAGTACTTTTTCCGTAAGGGATGCTATTTAAGGCTTATACAAGGGATAATATTTTTAACTTCCAATTCGGTCCGGAAATATGTCATCCACACCAAAAATTGAAGTTTTTTGTAATATTTTAATGCGACCATTTAATGTACTTGATGACTAATGATACTTTTTAATTATAGATTTGGATTATACGCAAAAAAGAAACTTTTCTGTCTCAAATATTTTTCTTATTTATATAATATTTATTTCTTATTTATATAATATTTTTCTCTAAAAATACTTTCATTAATCTTGAAATGATCCCGAAAATAAGATGAAAAAATAAGCTTTAATTGTATTTCATGATAAGAATGAGTATGCATTTGTGAGTTCAAGCGAAATATTCAAATTAAGCACCAAGTTATTAAGAGTAAATATCCAAATATGGAAATTATCATATACCAAGTATTATCACACATATATCTATTTGTATTATTGCAGTATTAATACTAACTCCAAGGAAGGCATTGGCATCAATGCTGCAGCCTTCAGTATGCAGCAAATCACAAATGTTGTCCAGCTCCGCTTGCATCGATTCCAGGTGATTATCTAAATCTCTATAAATAATTACACAATGGTTAGAAATTTTAATATGGACAGAACATTATATGAACGGAAAGAAAATTATTAAATAGAAAATAAAGCAGCAGAAATAGCAATTATAGATGACTTATGTAAAATGTTCCATGTAAAATGCTATAGAATGCTTCTGAAAAATGATCGTTCAAATGGTGTGGTTCACGATAATAATTTTGATAAGAGATACATACTTTATCCTTATTCAGAGTGCAAGTATGACTAAATATATTACTAGTAGTATGTATCAAACGTTAACAAGTGCGTGTCTTAAACTATTAAATGAAAAATAAATAGAAGTAGCAACTATGGTTAATTTATATAGATGCTCTATATAAGATGATATAAAATGTTCCTAAATGATACAGAATAATCCTCAAAAATAATTGTTTAAAGTGTGGTTTGTGATAATAATTTTGATAAGAATGATGTATTGGGTGCAAAAGTTTTGATAGATTTCATCATAGAAGAATTAACTAATAAATAATGGAGTAATTTTATTGAAAACTTGTATATTGATGTATTCTCTTTTTTTCTACCAAGTAATCAACATTATTTTCTATTGTTTTTGTTATATTATACATCTACATGTTTGTAACTGCTGCTATAAAACTATATCGGTCACACATCGGTCACATCTTTGAAAAATCCATCAAAACTTTCGCACTCACCCAACACTTTATATTGTACAGATACAAATGCAATAAAAGCATGTATCAACGTAACGTTAGTAAGTGCATATCCTAAACTATTAAATGAAGAATAAATAAAAGCAGTAATTATAATCAGCTTATAAAAGATGTCCAATATAATATGCTATGGAATGCTTCTGAAAAATGGTTATTTAAGCAGTACAGTTCACGATGATGTCATAATTTTGTGACAAGATGTAATTATTTTACATCTATATTATATAAATATAAGTGCAGCAAGAGTATGTAACAAAGTGTTAGCAAGCGTGAATCATTAGAGATCAAATAGAAAGAGCAATTAATTTTCTTGAAAAATTATCACATAAACTATGCAATTCATCATAATTTTAACAAAAGATATGTGTTTTACTCTATGTCGTACAAGTATATAACAAAAGCATATATCAAGTATTAGCAAGCATGCATCTTAAAACGTTAAATGAAAAATAAATAAAAGCAGCAGTTATAGTCAGCAGTTTATAAAATGTTCAATTATAGTAATCTTATAGCATATATCTTATTATAGTAATCTTATAGTAAAATATTCAATATAAGATATTATAGAATAGTCCTAAAAATTCGCACAAACAATATAGTTTATACACGATAATAATTTTGATAAGAGAGGTATGTATTTAACCTCTATTATATTATACATTATAGTGCAAAATAACAGGATGAGGCACGTAAAACAGGCCACCTGCATAACTTTGAAAATATGGAAGATAGAAAACAATTTTAAAAATAGAAATTGTAAGGCTTTAAGTGACGTGTCACATAACAATACTAGTATGACCTCGAACACCGTCATCAAGATTACGAGAAGAATTTAATTTTTTTAATGGAAATTATCATTTTTTATTATATCTTCTACCAATTAATTCGATCAACTTTTATCTAAAATATTTTTTTTATTTATCTATTTTTCAAGATATTTAAGAAGAATTTGATAATTTTTTCAATATTTGCCTTATAATATCTTAGTAACTATTTGTCGGAGAAAAAGTGATATTAAACTTCTTTACTGTATTTAGTCTCAAGAATATGCTGTTACAATAGTTACATTAACTTTTATTAACTTAAAAAACCAAATAGAGTAAAATGTCAAATACCACTTTTTTCCGACAATAATTACCGAGGTATCGTACCAAATATTTAAAAAATTACTAAATTTTCCTTAAATATCTTGAATGAAAAAATATTAAACAAAAAAAGTGTTTTCGATAAAAGTTCTTCGAATTAATTAGTAGAAAAAAATGATATAATAAAAAAGGGGATTTCCAATCACAAATTTCAAAGTGATTCTTATGTGACCTCGGCACTATTCAAGATCATATTAATATTGCTATGTGATGTATCACTTAAAAACCTACAACTTCTATATTTAACATTTTTTTCTATCTTGCATATTTTCAAAGTTATTCAGGTAACCTGTTTTAGATGATTCATCCTGTATATTGTTGATAGTAGTCCATTTCTAGTATCATTTTTGTTTTCTATCTGATTCAGATAGAATTTATCAAATCAAATTTTGGCTTCCCAATCAATTCGAATGAATTATACTGAGTAGAATTTTGGTGCTAATATAATGAGTGAAGTCTTTTATGTCCAATATATAAAGTTTATATATATGTGAAGAACTTTATGTCCAATATATAAAGCATAAAAAAAATAAAAATAATGCGTTATTAATTCGGTCCATCATATAAATTTGATTTTCATTCTATTTAAACAAAATTGTTTTCTTTACTGATCGTTCGCAGATTATATTAGTACCTGTAATTAGTCTCAGATGTACTGGATGAATTGAGACAGCTCAAGGACAAGTCCTTGGACGAGCTCGTACTCGCTATGTTGTGATTATCTTTCTCCTCATGTAAAGGTTTCACCACTGCATCTTTCTCGTGCCATTTACTATTCTTTTTCAGAACGCTTTTACCACCATAAATATTATTAAATCCCTTGTTAATCCCTTTATTAAGTCTGCGATCGATGATTAATTGCTTCTTTTTGTAAATACGTGCATTCTTATTGTTGGATGCTTTCGAAACTGTTGGAATATCTTCAAACTCCACTGGACTAGAAGTATCATTGTCTGAAGTTTCATCATCTAGATCTACTGAAGCTTCCATATCTACTTCTAGATCAATGTTTTGCTGAGATTTCTTCATGTTAGCTGCCATTGCTGTAAGTTTCGAACTGCGCACCGTCGCTACGGGTACTGGCTTTGAACCAATCGACTTGTTGTTCAATAAAGTAATAGGTACTGGTGCTTCCTCCTCGACCGGTATTTCGAGTAAATGTAACTCTTCCCTATAAGTGGTGACAAACTAATGCTAATCCTCAATTTTAATTTATAACACCATTGGAAATTCATTTCTCCCTTCCTGTTTCATTAACCTCTTGAGTGCTCTGGATACATATATGCATCCTTTAAATCAGGGTTTCTCACCTTTATTGTATTTCGCACCCCTAAAAATTTATTAATGAACGCATTTCGCATCCCCTACAAAAAAAAATTATTCGTATGTTCTATGGTAAAAATTAGTTGTTGGAATTTTAAGGTAAGAAGTTAATTTATAGTAATTTATTATCATATAGTATTGTTTTATAGAAATTAACTATCATTTTAATATTATAAAATTATTATCCATGATATCAAGCTTCGCATAGTGATACGTAATGAATATATACGTACAGATACATAAAAGATATATAATTTCAATAACATTTTTTTTATTTGATAGTAAAAATGCCAGATTATTTCAGAATTCATCTTAATCATTATCAATTACAATCACTTTTCCTCGCACCCACAAGAATGTTTTCTCGCACCCCTAAGGGATGCGAGCACCTCCGGTTGGAAACCTCTGCGTTAAATGCTATGACATGCACTATAGATGCATATATGTATCCTATTATTTTCTTCAATTTGTATCATCGCTCTCATAAACAGTAGTTATCAATTATTGCTATTTATAATTATCAATTATTGTTAGATAATCATACTGACTGACTGTTCTTGCGTTTTTATAAATCATTCAATAATAATAATAAATTCAGCAATAATAATATATAACCTAATAGAATTAATTTAGTACAGTTTAATAATATATAAACTATATAATTAGTTAAATGGATAAATATGTAACAAATATTTAATATTAAATATTTAATATTAAATTATAATTGTTATTAAAAATTTCATTATTAGTAAATTATAACTATTCAATAAATAAATTATAGAAGATAGATTAAGTTTCATATGTCTAAATCTCCTGTTTTCGATATTCAGGAAGTTATTTCTTTTTTTCATCAATTAACGTACAACAATCCAAAGTCATAAATTTCACTCCCAGCGATTGTTTCATTCTGAGATATTTTGCACTCAAAAGGTCAATATTACCACTCAAGATAAATAACTAAAATACAAAAAAAAGTCTACCATATATTTTAGAAACTATTAGAAGAAAATTCATGCAAATATTCTAAATTCATCAAATTAACAACAAAATATATCTCGATACAATCGCTATCAAATAAATATAATTATGCTGAATGTAAGTCGATATTATACAGGGAAATAAAAACATAGAAGGCAAAAATTGCTTTTGACAATAAAGTGCCATATCTTTCTCATAGTTGACACTTTTTTTCTAGGCGGAATATTCCATTCCTTGAAACAAATATGTTAATATTGAAATGCAAAAAAATGAAGTATAGTGTAACAGAAACAATTAAGAGTTCCTGTAAACAATTTTAAAAAAGTCAACATGCTATAGGAAGTAACGATGAAATAATGAAGGATATTTTATTCTGACGTCATTAAGTATGCGTTTTCTAAAACATTTTTAATCATTATCGATCTCGTCGAATAACGAATAAGTTTTGTGGTGCCATCATTTTCATCTAATATATTTCTACAAAACGATATCACAAATGAATGAATTTCATGCAAAGTAACGTATGGCAATTCACTAAAACAAAATAACTGTAGACACATTGCACACTCTATTGCAGAACGGTACGAACATTTCCTTTCCTACATATTTGAAAGTGTATCCGACACGTCCAATGAATAAAGCCATTTTATGAGAATTACTCAAAAGTAAATTCGTCAATTGGACGTCCGCTACATTCCAGAGTGAGTCGAAAAAACGTGTTCAAACTGTTCTACAAACAAGAGTACAGTGAGTTAAAATATTTGTATGTTTTGTACTTTAAAGTCAATTTTTCATATGCGTGTGTGTGTGAGGATAAAAGCGCATTTTATAGCAACCGTTTTCTTTGATATCTCAATATTATGTTCACAAAACGTGCAAATACTTTCTCTATATTTCTGAGTACCAAACACCAAGTAAGAAAAACGAGAGTAAAATATTATATTTGACCTTGGTTTTTCTCCATTTCCCAAAGGTGGAATCAAAATTTTAACAGGCACCTTGGTTTTCCTCCTGATAATATTTAAATGAGTTGTACAATAAATTATTAACAAGAAAACACATGGAAGCGTCCCCCACCGATTTTCATGAGCTTATACAATATATTGTAATCTAAACCAAAATAAAGGACATGAATCTATTTATGCTCAATTGACCTTATAAAAAGAGAACACTCTTTTGAAAAAAAAATTGATATTTTTCTTTCAGAGCATATACCATCGACAAAAATACAAGAGGCAGAAAAGAACTTTCCGAATAGAAATTTAATGGTTTGGAGAGTACTTTATAACGGTGTTTTTTTATTATTATAGTAGTATATTCTTGATAGTAAATAAAGTAAAAAAGTCTAATATTATTTTTTCTATCGACGAATAGTTTGCGAGATATCGTAAGGTAAATGCTGGAAAAGTTACCAAGTTTTCGTTACATATCTCAAAATATATTAAGCAAATAAAAAAATAGTTAAAAAAAGTTACTTTAAAGCGGTCTTTTTTATTATTAAAATTATAATATAATAAATTATAAACGTTCTCTCCCCATTTACCAATTTTTTTATAATCCAAACATTTTGTTTCTACCAAATGAAAGGATATTTTATGCCGAATCCAATCATGTATATTAACGCTGCTTTCCGACATAGAGACTATTCGAAAGATAGATAGGAACACCTCTATATATTTGTAACACTGTATATAGCTGCCTATTCCATTCGATATACATATGCAACACGTTCCTTTAGAACTTCTTCATACTAAGAGATGATTAGTATTAATGTATAGAATATGTAATCATAAAACATTTTAATATATAATAACAACAATAATAATACTAATTATTTTATATGCAACAATAATCATATCGCCACTTCGTCTTTCTGAAAAGATATATAGGGTGTCCCATTTTAAAGGACCTACTCAAATATCTCAAAAACACTGCATTAAATCGAAAAATGCTTAAGACAAAAGTTATTTAGCTTGAAGTGGGACATAGGATAGCGATAGCAGTTTGTTTGTAGATGGCTCCCTTTTCGAGATATTTACTAATTACCAATTATCTTAAATGGAAATCCAAATTTTTTATTATATCATCTTTTTCTACCAATTGATTTGAACAACTTTTGTCTGAAACATTTTTTTATTTGCTTAATATATTTTGAGATATGTAAGGAAAACTTGGTAACTTTTCCAACATTTACCTTACGATATCTCGCTAACTATTCGTCGATAGAAAAAATAATATTAGACTTTTTTACTTTATTTACTATCAAGAATATACTACTATAATAGTGTCATAACTTTTATTAATTTAATAATTTTGAAATTTCCAAAGATCAATAAGTTAATAAAAGTTAGAGCATTATTATAATAATATATTCTTGATAGTAAATAAAGTAAAAAAGCCTAATATTATTTTTTCTTTTGACGAATAGTTAGCGAGATGTCGTAAGGTAAATGTTGGAAAAGTTATCAAATTTTCCTTAAATATCTCAAAATATATTAAGCAAATAAAAAAATGTTTCAGACAAAAGTTGTTTAAATTGATTGATAGAAAAAGATGATATAATAAAAAACTAGGATTTCCATTTAAGAAAATTGATAATCAGTGAATATCTCGAAAGTAAAGCCATCTATAAACAAAATGCTATTGCTATCCTATGTCCCCCTTCAAGCTAAACAACTTTTGTCTTAAGCATTTTTCGATTTAACGCAGTGTTTCTGAGATTTTTGAGTGAGTCCTTTAAAATGGGGCACCCTGTATATATACGCTGTCTAAAAATGAAATTTTATTTATAAGAAGTTTATGTATCTATTTTTGTAATGTGTGACGTAACTACTACGACGGAAGCTATTCACGTTGCAAGATTGTTCGTATTTATTAACGTGTTGTAAGTCCGGAAAAATATTCAATGCATGCAATAACACTCTGTCAGATATTATTACCCTTCCACAATTTAATATTCGCATGTATAAGACATTGTTTAACTAAATAAAATATATATAACGGGATACAAAGTGTATAATAATAGAATATAATGCCCATAAACATTATTATCGTTATTATTGCATTATTGTTATTATATATTAAAATGTTTTTTGATTATATATTCTGTATATTAATCGTCTCTTAGTATGAGAAAGTTCGAAGAGAATGTGTTGAATATATATATTATGTTTTGATGGTATATGTTCGGAAAAAAAATACCGATTTTTTTTAGAGTGTTTCACCCTTTAAAAAGTCGATTAGGCACGTATAAAAAAAAATTCATGTTTCTTATTTTGATTCAGATTACAACTCTAAATTATTTCAAGCTCATCAAAATCGAAAAAGGACATTTCCATATGTTTCTTTGTAAGACATAATTATCGAGGTCAATATATACGATTAATGAAGAGAATGTAACTGATCTTGACATCAGAATATTATACATCGCTAAAAACGTATGTAAATTTCCCATAAAATTTTGAGAGTTTTGATTCAGAATATTTGCATTCTTTATAGTTTTCTTTTTACTGTAGGGTTACTTTGGTATATAGGTTGTCTGATATGTTGCACATGTCTGCTCATGTGCAAGTAGAATTCAGTGAAGATGTATCATATTATCCAGTATCATGTATTACTGTTAACACTTTGCCGGGCGCTATCACGTACGCGTGACTTTTGTTCGCCGACGGTTATCGGTTGCTGTCATGTACGCGTGACTTCGATTCAGCGCGGCAACAATATTTCCACTATGCTTCTGTTTTAACTATCCCGATTATCTTTTCTTGACATTCTTTAATATCACCGTCGGCGAGCAGTAGAACCCGCGCGAAATTCGCCGGCGACAGCGTAAAGGCGATGCGAGAAGTAAGCGGCCGGCAAAGTGTTAAGAACTCGTCCTATCGTATTTATTTGTAAATTTTCTTATATCAATAACTTGAAATTTTATCATGTAGTTGTTTGCAAAATGATAAAAGACCTTTTCACTCAGTTTCATAAAAGACCTGCATATGAGCGGATGTGCATATGCGACGAGTCTCTCTCTTTCTCAGACAGCTTATATACAATCTCTAAAACTAAAAACCTATCGTGTTATAAAATGCCTCTATACAAAGCGTATGACGCAAAACACTTGTATATGTTTAAATTATACTAAAAGAGCATTATTTTGCCCTTTACTTACTACCAATTGGCAAACAGTAAGTAAAGGTTTGAGATATCACTTCGCACGCGCTAATCTCTCGCACATCTCTAATTTATAACTCAAAATTTTACGATTGTAAAGAAGTTTTTTGTTCAGTTTGTTATATAACTAATTTATATAAAACATCGATAATCCTCCCCTTCTCCGACATAGTCTACTATGCCTGATATGTCTCCTATTTTTGTCATAGTTCCTTACAACCAGATTCAAGAAATTTGAAGATGATCCTTCGAATCTTTGTAAATAAGTTTATAAATGTAATATTGAATATAGAATATACACAATTTTTTGAACTGCGAGAATGTATATTCTATCAATATATACAAGGTATTCGTTAACTCATGTGGCCATAGCCAATAGAAGCGTAATATTGATTGAAATAGAAAAAAAAGTCAAATATCGTTTTCAAAAATGTCTGAGCTACGCATGGAGAAAAATCGAATAAATTATCGTGCGCCACAGTAATAGTGGAACAGTCGCTCAGCCGCTCGAGATTGTAGCGCAGCCCACTTCGCCTGGCAATAGCTGCTGACGTGCGACCTGTCCTTCCTCTCGCCACGCTAAGCACGCCTCCCAATACTGCCGCGACGCACACTAATTCACCCGAGTTTCCTCCACATGTAACTCGACCATTTTTACGATTTTTGCACAACGGTATTCGATTTTTTTCTTTATCTCAATCAGCTCTACGCCTCCTAGCTATGGCCACATGAGTTACTAAATATCCTGTATATAAATTAATTTATACGAAATGTGTTATTATATCCATATAATATTAATTATATTAACCCTCCAGTAGGCGCGTAACTCACATACGTAGACTAATGTTTTTTTTTTGGACACTATTATTTATGTCACAGAAAGTACTGAATTTCCCTAACATTTTATATAATTGTCTAGAAAATCGGATGCAATTAGCCTCATCTATGAGGATCGAGATATCGTGGTCTACGATAGTATTCACGCACCTAAAGTTAGGACAAAATTGAGTGCGCCTATTAAAGGATTAATATATTTATATAATTTATATATATATATGTATACATATATATAAAGTAAATATATAAGTATATTAATATGTAAAAGTTTAAATATAAATACTTATATTTGCTATATTTATTAATAAAAAATATAATTGATAAAACTTACTTGTGTTCGGAAGTACATTTCTGTGTTTCATCTAGCTCTGGTAGATCAGACATGTCTATCTCATCCAAAAATCTTCCAGGATCTGTTAGATTAACATATGTGTTAGCTTCATTACCTACCGGTTCCTGTTTTTCAACATATTCATGGGTAGACTCCGGACTCTGGACAGTTGGAGTTCCACTTTGCATTATGCTAGAATGAAAAAGTATAAAAAATTTAATTTCTTCATTATTACATGACATATATGTGTAGTGCATATATTTTTATGAGATACTGACGTCATATACACATAGCGACAGTAATTTTATTATCTTATGTTCATATCAACAGTGGTAAATAATATATCAATACTAATATATAACGCTTATGCGCACGCATTATAAACTATTTAATATACAGGTTGCATGAAAAGTTCACGGAGCGAAACTGAAATAAAGAATACCTAATTCTAAAAATGATCTTATTCTTCAATATAGTCTCCATTAACTTCAATACACTTGGCCCAATGGCTCTCCAACAATTTTATTCCATCACAAAAGTGTGTTTCTGGAAGGTCTGCGAAATATGTCTCTACGGCTGCTATAGCTTCTTCATTCGACAAAAAATGCTTTCCACAGAGGAATTGTTTCAGGTTTCAGAACAGATAGAAGTCACTGGGTACCAAATCTGGCAAATACAGTGGATGATCAAGCAATTCTTCAATTCATTGAATTTAGACATTGACAAAACACTTTTATGAGCAGGTGCATTGTCTTGGTGAAAAATGATTTGTTTGTACTGCAAACTAGGTCTTTTCTCACGGATTTTTACATCCAATTGATCCAAAAAGTTACAATAATATTCAGAGTTAATTGTTTTATCTCTTTCCAGATAGTCAATTAACAAAATCCCTTTAGCATCCCAAAAAACTGATGCCAAAACCTTTTTTGCCGATCTTTCATGCTTTGTTTGCTTTGGAGCTGAACATCCAGCTTCAGTCCACTGTAAACATTCCTGTTTCAATTTAGGATCATGGTGATAGATCCAAGTCTCATCCATAGTTATAAAACAACGCACAAAATCGGTTTTATTCTTCTTAAAACGATCCAAATGACGCTGAGAAATTTGCTTTCGAGCAAGTTTTTGTTGAATTGTTAACGTATGCAGCACCACTTTTCCAAACACCTTTTTCATTTGTAATTCTTTATGCAAAATATGCTGTACCCGTTCATCTGAAATGCCTATGGTATGAGCAATTTCACGCGTAGTCACACTTGGGTCTTCAGAAACAATAACATGTATTTGCTCAATGATTTCTGGTGTTGATGCGCTTTTTGGACGTCCACTGCGTGGATCATCTTCAATGCTTGTACGACCACGTTGAAACTCAAGTACCCATTTACAAGCCATTGTTTTTGAAGGAGCAGATTCCCCTAACACATTTACCATCTCGGAATGAATTTCCATTGCCTTTAAACCTCTTTTAACAAAGAACTCAATCACTGCACGCTGTTTCAAATTTTCCATTGCAAACAAATATACTGACACGTCAACTACAATTGGCTTGTAAACATAGAAAGAATTGACAGATGGAAATGAAACCTAACTTAGGTTCATGTGAAGAGTGATTCTATATAACCGACTACAATTTATAATTCTACCGTTTACTTATAGATGCCGCTCCGCGAACCTTTCACGCAACCTGTATGTCAAATTTGAAAACAATGGTTGCGTTCAGAAAACAAAGCGCTCACTGAGTGCTTAGTAACTATTGGTCCTTACTGTTAGATCCTTACATTCAAACCAATAACGTTGACGAATTACTCAACCGGTGTGTAACCGTTGTGTTTTCTGAACGCAGCCAATATAAATAAAACATGATCAATATAAAGTGATAATATATATATTATGCAACAAAATCTCAAAATTTAAAAAGGTTCAAAAAGGAACTCAAAGACTGATGAGGCTCAAAGACTGATAAAGAGCCTCTATCCGCTGATGTTGAGTAAAACGTTCATCTATAAAAAATAGAGCAATGTCCGCTGTTTGGAAACTGCTACCAGAATCTGATATATTTCCACGGAACACTGTTTCTAAGAAACTTTATTTCGTAGCTCTGCCAGTAAATCCTACTTCCATGTCTCCATTGCGTCGTGAACTCTGGATACGACTTGTCTGTAGCAGACGGAAAAGGATAACGGCGAATTTTTGGTGTCGTAAAACCGGAACGTTTTCTAAAGAAGACGACCCCGATAGAAAAGTACCCTCCGATAGCGTTTGTCTCAAAATGAGCAGACTACCAACAGCGTCTGTTTCCCAAGTTGGGGTGGCTAATAAAACCTGTTCGGCAAGTGTGGCACTTGGTTGTCACTACCTTCTTAAACCTTCATGATGTCGAAGTTTAAAACAAACATGGATATATCTCAGACGAATGGAGCTATCAATTCAGAATCTCATCCTGATTCGTCAGGATGCCTTAAGAATTTTGGGGAAGGCAAAATTTCGATACAAAAGAAAAGACAATGGAAGAATAAAGACATATACTAACGTACAACATCCGTACTATGAGATTAGAGAAGCATTTAGAGAGCTTGGAGAGAGAACTAGAAAACATCAAATGGAATGTATTGGGAATTAGTGAAACCAGGTTGAAGGGAGAAGAAAATACGATCCTAGAATTAGGGCATGTGCTATTCCAAAAGAATTTTGAAGAAAATTATCGGAATGATGGGGTAACAATATTAGTACGCAGAAGACTAAAATATTTAGTTTCGAAATGCAAAGTTTTAAATAGGGTTATATATATCACCCTTAAATTAAACAGCGGATTTAATATAAAAATCATACAGACTTATGCACCCACTTCAACATCCACTTCAAGATCTTTTGTTAGCGAAATGTGAAGAACCTAAAAAATTCACAGTTATGATCGGCAATCTGAATGCGAAGATAGGTTGTAAATTGATAATAGACCCTGTAAATTGGATTTTACAGACTGGGCACAAGAAACGGAAGGGGACAAATACTGCTGGATTTTCTGAGCAGAGAGTGGATATATTGCATGAACACGTTCTTTAAAAAGCCTCCACAAAGAAAGAGGACTTGGAGAAGCCCAGATGGGAAAGTGAAGAACGAAATTGATTATGTAATTACTTCTGATAAAAGCATTTGCACAGATGTGTCAATCCTGAACAGATTCAGTACAGGTGAGAAGTGATCACAGAATCGTCAGAACTAAGATCAACATAAACACTCACCTGGAGCGAAAAATAATGATAGGGAGAGGACAACGACCAAGGTTAATTCAACTAAGGAATAAATTAGAATATAACACCGAACTGGAAAAGAGGCTTGTACCAACAGAAGCCCTAAGTAATATGGGAATCAATGAGTTAGCGAAAACTAGCAGCATTCAAAAACAGCAACTAAAAAAGTGTGCTCTATAAGAAAAAAGTTGGCCTCAAAACTAAACTACGCTTGAGCTCCTTCAGAAACGTAAAAAGATGGATAGAGATTCACCAGCGTACAGGGAATTAGATAAAACAGTAAAGAGAACTATTAAATAGAAAAGATTTGAGTATACAATACACAGTTAATTCAAGAAATTTCGTCTTCCTACTCTCTTCCTAGGTCAAAACCTGTTTCCGTTAATAACCGTATTCTTTAGCTTTTCAATTCCGAGGTCGGTTACTAGAACTGTGAGCATTTTGAAGTTCCCTAAATTTGTTGCTAGCCAGGCTTAGGTAGCCGGTACAGATCGGCATAAAAGTGAACAGTTGACATAAGTCAGTACGCACTGAGGTACTTCATAGCGGGTGCCAGCCATGAGTGGACTCACTGTTTAACGTCTTTTCCGGAAGACGGAGCCCAGTTTTCTAGGAAGGTTACCTCTTCTTACCACTAAATAAAGAGCACAGTTCTTTTTTGTGGCCTAGCGGGATTCAAATCCAGTTTCCCGGATTACGAATCTGGCGCTCTACCTGCCAGCCACGCTGCGACTCATCCAAGAAACTATAAAAGATAATATGAACATGAAAGTCCTGCGCATCAAAAGAATAAGAGGAAGGACGTTCATATACAAGATGAGAAACGAAGAAGCAGAAACTGTGACGGAGATGGAAGGAATTGCTTTTATTGTGCAAAACTTTTACCAAAGATTATACAACTACTCTGTCCCATCACTGGTTAGAGACATAAAACTTCAAGTTGTTTTGAATGTGGAATATCACGGAAATTGAGGCTTCAGAGTTAAGAACAATGTTGAAGCAAATGAGAAATAGAAAAACTCCAAAGATCACATCGAGCGAATGAGATGCTGAAGTCGGGAGGAGAAACATTGGAGAGAACATTGTTGGATCTACTCAATAAATGTTTACAAAAGGGGAAAGTTCCGGAAGTATGGGAAAACGCAGAGATCATACTTTTTAAAAAGGGGGACCGTGCGAACATCGAGAACTATAGACCCAGAAGTTTCTTGTCAGCTCTATATAAGGTATTCATGAAAATGATTACAAACCGTCTAGATAAAGAGTTTGACTTCTACCAACCAATGGACCAAACAGGTTTCCGGAAGGGTTACGGCACGACGGATCCATCAGACAAACCATCTATAAACTATATGCACACTTATTGAAAAATGCACCAAGTATAACGTTCCGTTACACTTGATTTTCATCAATTACCAAAATTCAATTGAAGGCTGGGCGGTATTGGAAACTATGGATAAAGCGAGAACCGACTCGAGATACACTAAAATCATCAGGGACACATACGAAAGGACTTCTTTACACATGAAGATTAATGAAGACCTGACTACAGGAAAGATACTCATCCTGAGGGGGATTAGACAGGAAGATTCAATCTCTCTAGAACTATTTACCTTAGCATTAGATGTCTTCAAAAGACTAGCATGGGAGGAAAGATGAGTCTGCATCAATGGAAAATACCTAAACGGATGACGTTGTACTGTTTAACAATAACGAAGAGGAACAATAACAAAGAGGAAAACATAATAAGGGAACTAAAAAACGCGTCAAAAAAGTCGGTTTGCAGATGAATCTCCTCAAGACAAATATGAGTAACATACATGTAGTAATTGACGGCTACGAGTTACAAATAGTTGACGAGTATGTATATCTCGGACAGGTTATGAAACTGAGGAAGGATAACCAAACAGCAGAAATAACGAAAAGAATTAGTTTAACGTGGGCGGCTTTTGATAAACTCGAGTATATCCTCATGAATTCAAAAATCCTGATTAATCTCAAGCATAGAGTTTTTGACACTTGCGTGCTACTAGTGACGACGTATGGACTGGAAACGGTCACTTTAACGAAAAAGAGTGCACAACGTCTGAAAGTATGTCAAAGGTCAATGGAGCGTGCGATGTTGAAAATTAGCTTGAGAAACAAAATAAAGAACGACGAAATTAGAAAAAGGACCAAAGTCACTGACGTTGTGGAGTATACCGCAAAAAAACAAATGGCGATGGACAAGACATGTAGCACGGGACGATGTAAAATGGGTAAAGATAATGCAGTGGAGACCGAGAGAAACCAAGAGAGGCATCGGTATACCTCAGGCGAAATGAAGAGACGATCTGTTGAGAACAGCGGGGAAAAATTAGATGTTACCGGTACAAGATCGACAGAAGTGGAGAAAATATGGAAGCCTATATCCAGAAATGGAATTCGGAAGGCTAAAGATGAAGATGCGACAAAGTAAATTGTTATTTAGAAAATTAAACAAAAAATTAAAACCGTTATTTTTCAAATAAAAGAAAAAGGATATATAAATTAGATGTATTTACTAACTCAGCAGCAATATATTCGGAATCCAACCCTGGCTCAGATGTATCGAGTTCATGAATTACTGGTCCAGTGGGTGACGCTTGCGACTACAAAAATAAATATTTACAATTATAGAGATTGATATAATTGATATTATACATGAGAAATATTACAATAATGATCTTACCTCTGACAATTTATTTTTCTTACGTGGACGATTTGAATTGTCTATCATTAACGGGTACAAACGTCTCTTGACAGTGAGACCGCCTCTCCTCGATTGTACAACGGTAACAAGGAAGTGAATAAGTTTGTTTATGACCTTTTGTTGTGTCATAGACTTCTGCCTTAGCAATATTATTTCTCTCCACAATATCTCATTTTCAGTCTTCATCGTACCTAATTTAGTATCAAACTGCTCTTGACGTCCTTGTAAACTTTTTACTTCCATTAATACTTTAGACATTAATTCTGGTTTGAAAGGTTGTTTTGCAGTATCTTGATTTGAAGTTTTGCTACTTGAAGCCTATAAATATAAATATATTTGATTATATAAATATATTTAATAAATTAAATAAATATATTTAATGTAACATAAATATATGTAATGTAATTATGGTATTTAATATATAATATAAAGCACATATTTATAATATACCTTTCTCTTGATATAAGCCATTAAAGTAGGACATTCCTTATAAAAGTACTGGTGTGCAAATTCCATCTCATCCTTATCACATCGTAGCCCACCTAGATCTGGAGATACCTTCTTGTGGAAGCCATCTTAAAAGTAAAGAATCCATTTTTTTCATGTTTTCTTATTATATCAATAAACCACGAAAAAATTATATAAAACTTGGTTGTACTTACACATATTCAGTTGTCGCACGAAACTAGTCATATGATTATGTTTATAATAATGTGGCAATAACTCTTTCGCAAACAATGCCGGATCTTTGATTATGAAACTTTTTCCATCCTAGAAGAAATATCAAATTACATTTTAAAGTACTTATTCATATGTGTATGTAGCATATAAATATTAAAAATTAACAAGAAATAAAAAAATATAATAAAAATCAATATAAAATTTAATTTGTAAAACTTAATCATTAAAGTTAAATAGAAATGCACAAAGAAATTGAATTTAAGAATTGTCTAAATATTTTGGTCATCATTTGATCTTCTTGAATGGAAAAGCTTAGATATAACATCAAACTAGAATTTTTTTATTAAAGATTATCATCAGGATTATCACCAGAATAGAAAGCAAAAATCTTAGGAAGGCAACCCAAATTTCAAAATCTGTATAAGATTAAAATTCATTTGATACTCTATTTTATATTTTATTTCAATAATAAATTTTATAAATTAAATCTTGCATTGTATAGTTTTTATTGACTTTTCTAAATTTCTTACTGATTATATATTCAAGAACCTTGATGTTTTATTCCATCTTTTCATTAAAAATTATTTCACAGAAAATACACATCATATCACATGCAAAAGTCACACACAAAATTATATTCGACCCTACATTATAAAACAAAATAAAGAAAACAATATAACATAAAATATAATAAACTTCTATTTTATAACTACTATTAGTTAGAGTTTAGCATATTATATAATTTTCGTACAATCTAGGGCATATTTATATATTTTCACAAAAGTTTGAGCAATTAATAATGTTGATTTTTTTAAAATAATTTTTCATATATCAACACAAAATAGGTCAATTTTGAAAAATGTTGTATGGTTATATTTAATTTATTCTTTTTCATTGCACCTCCTGTATTTTGTACTATAGTTCTCTTTTCATCTTTTTCTTATTGAATATAAACTATATACTTGTTTCTTTTTAAGTTTCAGAAATATATACTGAGTTTTTGAAACAAAATAAAACTAAAAGTATTCTGTAATATTGTATGTAATATTAAGTTAAAAAGAATACTCGAAGTTTCTATAAATGTGTTTAAAGATTTTTTTAGATTCTTTTAATCATTTATAAAATATAGAGGTATATCTCTTTTAGCTTTCCAATGCACAATTAATATTATATTTTTTTTTCTTATAACCAAAATCTTAAAAATTTAGAGATCTAACTTGTAAGAAGTTATTACTACTTAGTAAACTAAGTAATAATAATTTTTGTTTTATTTAACTGCTCTAAGGAATCTCATATATCTATTGATTGTTTATATAAGATACATCATAATAAGCAGCATAAGATAAACAAATATCTATTTGCTGAGAATTACTAAAAAAGTAAATTTTTCTATTAAATACAGGATACATTGTAAAACTCATTGCATTATATATATTGCAAGTTTGAAACATTTAATTATACATATGGCTATATAGAATAAAAAAATCATATAGAACAAAAAAAAATGAGAAATTAATCAATCATAGAATATGTTATTCTGTTTTCAGTCAATAACTTTTCGTTTTCAATATGTTTCCATTTTCTAAGCTATAGTTTTGTTTCCTTCATACTTAAAATAACTTTATTTGTTTTAATAATAAAATTACATGCAAGTTTTAATATTTTTTCTTCTACTTTCCCTTCTTTTATCCTATCTCCAGCTATCTTTTAATACAACTTATATTATTAGTTTTGTCTAATTATCTAATTAACTATTTCTCTAATTTATAATATTTGCTACATATAAAGACCATGTAATTAATTTGTTAAATCTTATAACTTCTCATCCTAGAATTTCCAGAACTTTAGCCTTAGAACTTTAGGTTTAAATGCATACACACACACGGATATACCTCACATACGCACATATGCACACATATATCATACCTCACATACACACATATTTATACATTTTTCTCAATTTCATAATTTATGAAATATAACAGTACTTGCATCATCAATATACATATACAGTTCTATAATATGTATATATATATATGTATGTATATGTGTATATATATACACAGGGTGGGCCATTTTAATTTATCCACATTGAAAACTTCGAAGATTATGGAAATATCGAAAAATGTCCAAAAGAAAAGTTATAGGGTTTGTACGGGGTCAACTGATGGTGACCTTGACTTTGACTTTGAAGGGTATTTTCAAGGTTAATTGAAGGTCAACTTAATTTTTTTTAATAGAAAGCCCAACTTTTTATTATATCTTCTTTTTCTACCAATTAATTTGAACAACTTTTGTTTGAAATATTTTTTTATTTGCCTAACATATTTTTAGATTTTTAAGGAAAACTTGATAATTTTTTCAATATTTAGCTTATGATATCTCGCTAATCATTTGTCGAAAGAAAAAATGGTAGACTTTTTACTCTATTTAATATGAAGAATATATTGCTACAATAGTGCCTTTACTTTTGTTAATTTGATGATTTTGAAATTTCCAAAGATCGATAAATTAACAAAAGTAAAGGCACTACTACAGCAATATATTCTTGATATTAAATAGAGTAAAAATGTCTAGTAACATTTTTTCTTTTGACGAATAGTTAGCGAGATATCGTAAATTAAATGTTGAAAAAGTTACCAAGTTTTCCTTAAATCCTCAAAAAATATTAAGCAAATAAAAAAATGTTTCAAATAAAAGTTGTTAAAATTAATTGGTAGAAGAAGAAGATATAATATAAAATTATATTTTCTATTTTAAAAAATTAAGTTGACCTTCGATTGACCTTGAAAATGCCCTTCAAAGTCAAAGTCAAGGTCACCATCAGTTGACCCCGCACGAACCCTATAACTTTTCTTTTGGACATTTTTCGATATTTCCATAATCTTCGAGGTTATCAGTGTGGATAAATTAAAATGGCCCTGCATGTACAGAGTATCCCATTTTAAATCTCCCAGGCAAATATCTCGGAAAATATGGAAGATATGGAAAAATGTTTCAGATAAAAGTTAAATAGTTTCAACAGGGACATAAAATAACTATATCAATTTGTTTACAGATGGAGCCATTTTTGAGATATTCATTGATCATTACTTTTCTTAAATGGAAACCTAAACTTCTTATTACATCATCTTTTTCTACCAATTAATTTGAATAATTTTTATCTGAAATATTTTCTTATTTAATATTTTTTTAGATATTTAAGGAAAACTTGATAACTTTTTCAATATTTAACTTATCTCGTTATTTGTTGAAAGAAAAAATAATACTAGACTTTTTTACTCTATTTGATCTCAAGAATATATTGTTACAATAGTACCCTAACATTTGTTAACTTATCAACTTTTGGAAATTTCAAAATCATCAAATTAACAAAAATCAGGATGCTATTGTAACAATATATTCTTAAAACTAAGTAGAGTAAAAAAGGTCTAGTACCATTTTTTCTTTCGACAATAAGTTAGCGAGATATTGTAAGTTAAATATTGAAAAAGTTATCAAGTTTTCCTTAAATATCTCAAAGAATATTAAGCAAATAAAAAAATGTTTCAGACAAAAGTTGTTCAAATTAATTGATAGAAGAAGATGATATAATAAAAAATTGGAATTTCTATTTAAGGAAAATAAAACGATCAGTGAGTATCTCGAAAGTGGCATTATGTGCAAACAAACTAATATAGTTGTTTTATGTCCCTCTTAAAATCATGCAACTTTTGTCTGAAATATTTTTCAGTATCTTCCATATTTTTCGAGATATTTGCCTGGGGGATTTAAAATGGAACATCCTGTATATATATATATATATCAACTTCACATTTGCTTACAAAAATACCCATCCCTTACATTTACTAGTCAGGCCAATTACTAGTTATAAAAGTCTGTTGCAGTTGTTAAATTAAAACTATACATATATTCATAATAAGCTTATTCAGCAATAAGAATGTAAATATTTTCTATTTAGTCTACTTGAATGCCACCAAGTTGATAGCATATATCAGTATTACAAGAAGCAATCTGATATTAAAATGGAAAATAAGGAGATTCTTAGATCGTAATAACGCATGAGCCCTTCGAATAGCTTAAAAAGGTAGTAAAAGCTTTACAATATCAGCGAATAACAAACGTAATCTGTACGAGCGTCGCAGTAGAAACGTCGGATGCTTCATTGTTTGAACTATAATTACGTGCCGACAACGATAGGAATTCAACAACAAAGGAAACTGAATGCGGCGTCGATATTTGGTTATACGCAGATGTTACTTCGCTAATTCGTGCCAATCAACCGTCAACGCGGTGCGAGATACAAAATAAAATTGCACTTACCGCCGACCAGCAAATGAACTTATCCGTTTTCGGATCATTGACAAGCCTCCAAAGTTTTACAAGGAACATCGCTATATTCTTCGGCAATTGTGATGGATTTTGTTCCCCATCAGGGGGATTCAGTATCTTCGAAAACTCCCCTTCGTACATTTTGCGTACAAATCAGCTCAGTAACGTTGACACCGAAACATTCGCGTCTCTTGATATAATGGCTGGCGATGATGTTTTCTGCTATGATCATCCGTTACCAGTGCCGAAAGGGATAAGAAAGAGGGGGCAAATGCATGCTGATACGTCGCTTATAACCAATCCATTGGTTGAGTCCAGCAGAACTCAGCTTTACAGACCTATGGTCTATCCTTTTTAGTTGCATTACTGAACTGGTGCAATAAGTTAAAGTGAAAAAAAATATAGTTGTCTCATTCTAACTTATTGCACTAGTTCCGCAGTGCAGCTAAAAAGAACAAACTATTAGGCTGTGTTCCAATATTTACTGCCAGCATTAAAAATCTATAATATAAGTGACACAAACTATATATTTTCAGTACTAGCAGTGAATTTTGGCACACTGCTCCAGACAGATCTACACCATCTACATGATTGGGTGTAAATCTATTCGACACAGCATGATCAGACACAAAGTAAATGATTGGTTGGATCTAGTAATTTACCAGATAATATTTTGCACCGGTTGGTTGTATCCAATCGTGCTGTATCGAATTGGGTGTCTCCTCATTATATATATCACCCTTGGGACTCGTGAAACAGTAATCACACTAATGAATAGAGGCCTTCTACAATAAGCAATTAGTCATAAGCTATAAGCAAATTGACCAATCACAATTGATTATTTCAAAAATAATCGACTGTGGTTGGTCAATTTGGTTACAACTTATGACTAATAGCTTATTGTAGAAGGCCCATAATGCTCGCTAATGGCTGCGTTCAGAAAACACAACGGTTACACAACGGTTGAGTAATTCGTCAACGTTATTGGTCTAAATGTAAGGATTTAATAGTAAGGACCAATAGTTACTAAGCGCTCAGTGAGCGCTTTGTTTTCTGAACGCAACCAATATAGTGACAAAGATGACACCACCTAACCTCATATAAGTTCACCTAACATCAATCCACTATTGAAAACAAGGAAAGTGAGCAAAAGAAAACTCAAAATCAAATTTGCTGATGTATCATATCTATTAGAATTATTTACCTGATGTATCATATCTATTAGAATTATTTATATATATACAGGGTGATCCGAAATTTCTGCATTCGGAGTACAGCAAATAATACTTTATGCTAAAATAAACTACTTTTTCCTTTAGTAAAATTGCGTCCGACAAGTAGTTTTTGTAGAAGAACGTATTAAAGTTAACGAATAAGGCCCAGTTCCACAACTTGCTTTAAACTCCGTTTAAAGCAAGTTGTGGAACTGGGCCTAAGTGCTCTTCTATGTGGTGCTTAGGTCCGGCGCGCGCGCCTCACGCGCGTGTATACTCGTGAACTAAAAGGTATGTGCACCGATTTTTTTGTTGACTTCGGAACGCGCTCCAACTTGAGGAGAAAGACAACCACTGCTTCATACGTCAGCGCTGTCACTTATTACGAGAGCAGAAGGATGGCATATACGAGTGTCAAATAAGTAGTGATTGTGGCGTAGACACAAATGTCTTGGAGACTTTGAGTTATAATTGAAGAGATGAAGAAAACAAATAGTGATTGTGAAGAAAAGTGGCAAAAGGCTTCATAAAATTTATAAAACAGCATATTAAAGGAGAGTATTAATTGTCTAATAATATTTTAAGTGAAAAATATTTTTAAATTTGAGTGTAAGTTAAAAAAGTTATAAACCATAATTTCTTTAATGTTAATAATTGTATAGCTATAAATTTGCCATCGACGTTAAATGAATATGTATGTAATGTTATCATTTACATAGGTGGAAAATTATGTTATAGCGCTCATAAAAAATAAGCAGCAGACCAAGTTGAGTGATATGAGTATCTTGTTAAAAAAATATCACTCGACTTGGTCTGCTGCTTATTTTTTATGAGCGCAATAACATAATTTTCCACCTATGTAAATGATAGCATTACATACCAGGTATGTCGGTAATTACTTTCCGGTTTTTGTAACAGATGTCACTAGCCATAAGTATACAATGTTATGATTTGATACATATGTCATTTATTCTACTGACATTAACCTCAAAACTACACAAGTTACGTTCCGCCAAAATAACAGCGTTATAGATTAATAATTTTTTGAAAATGTCGAGTTTTGTGCCTGAAAACATGCATTTGCGGCACGCATTACTTTTCTTGTTTAATCAAAAGAAAAAAGCCGCTGAAAGTCATCGTTTGCTGATAGAGACTTACGGTGAGCATGCTCCAACCATAAGAACATGTGAAACGTGGTTTCGACAATTCAAATGTGGTGATTTCAACGTTCGAGACAAAAAACGTCCTGGTAGGCCGAAAACGTTTGAAGATGCGGAATTGCAGGAGTTATTAGGTGAAGACCCAACAAACTCAAAAACAATTGGCAGAAAAGTTGAATGTGAGCCGAGTAGCAATTTGTGAACGATTACAAGCGATGGGAAAGATCCAAAAGATGGGAAGATGGGTGTCACATGAATTGAATAACAGGCAATTGGAAAATCGAAAAATCGTCAGTGAAATACTGCTTCTAAGGTATGAAAGGAAGTCATTTCTGCATCGAATAGTAACGGGTGATGAAAAATGGATTTATTTCGAAAATCCCAAGCGAAAAAAATCATGGTTATCACCTGGCGAAGGCGGCCCATCGACTGCAAGGCCAAATCGCTTTGGTCGCAAGACCATGCTCTGTGTCTGGTGGGACCAGGTTGGTGTCGTATATTATGAACTGTTGAAACCTGGAGAAATAGTTAATACTCGCTACCAACAACAAATGATCAATTTGAACTGTGCATTGATCGAAAAACGTCCACAATACGCTCAAAGACATGATAAGGTGATTTTGCAGCATGACAACCCGCCGTCTCATATAGCAAAACCAGTCAAAGAAGTGTTGAAATCACTTGGATGGGAAGTTTTATCGCACCCGCCGTACTCTTCAGACCTGGCTCCATCCGACTACCACCTTTTCGCACCGATGGGGCACGCGCTTGCAGAGCAGTACTTCGCCGATTTCGAAGAAGTTAAAAAATGGCTCGATGAATGTTTTAGCTCAAAGGAGAAACAGTTCTTTTGGAATGGCATCCATAAATTGCCTGAGAGATGGGCAAAATGTATAAAATCAAATGGCCAATACTTTGAATAAATATATTTTAACTATCCATTGTAAATAACGTGTTTTCTTTAGCGAAAAAACCGGAAAGGAATTATCCCGTTACTATTACCGACACACCTGGTACATATTCATTTAACGTCGATGGCAAATTTATAATTATACAATTATTAACATTAAAGAAATTATGGTTTATAACTTTTTTAACTTACACTCAAATCTAAAAATATTTTTCACTTAAAATATTATTAGACAATTAATACTCTCCTTTAATATGCTGTTTTACAAATTTTATGAAGCCTTTTGCCACTTTTCTTCACAATCACTATTTGTTTTCTTCATTTCTTCAATTATAACTCAAAGTCTCCAAGACATTTGTGTCTACGCCACAATCACTACTTATTTGACACTCGTATATGCCATCCTCCTGCTCTCGTAATGAGTGACAGCGCTGACGTATGAAGCAGTGGTTGTCTTTCTCCTCAAGTTGGAGCGCGTTCCGAAGTCAACAAAAAATCGGTGCACATACCTTTTAATTCACGAGTTCACCTAATCAGTGACTAATATTCATAATCTAGACAGCACACGGATGTCCACTGGACGTCCGTTATATGTCCATTTTTTTTACAAAAGACGTTCATAGGACGTACGTTTGTCACAACTTCGGACATAGGACGTCCGATGGACGTACATCGGACGTCCTACAGGTCCGATGTCCAATAAGGACATCCTTGTTACGTCCAATTTAAGTCCACGGACGTACAGTACCGGCCAAAAATATATCACCTTCAGGGTTTTTGACCATAACTTCTTTCACAGTAAAGAAAATAAATTCAAATTTTTACAGCAGATAGCTGGTATCATGTACACTGTGTGTGTAATGTATAAAAAAATTTGACATCATATACTATGATTTTCAAAGTTATTTATTGATTGTGCCAAAATCGTCCGTTGACAACCTTTGTGTACTCGTTATGTTTATGTATTCTGTCGCTACTTCTACACGGCTGTAAACATTAGTTTAGTATCTTAGAAGATGGCGAAGACTCGTGGTGTTCGAAATGTGGACGAACGACAACGGAAAGCTATCGTAGAGGGTCGCAAACAAGGACGGACGCATAAAGAACTCGCCCAGCAATTTGGCATTTCCAAATCAGCGGTGACCAAGTTGCTTAAGCGTTTAAAGGTTCAGGATTTAAGGTTTAAAGGTTAAAGGATTCAGGTTTAAAGGTTCTATTAATAAGAAAACACGTGGCCGACCGCGTTGTACTACTTCTCTCGTCGATCGCAACATTTTGCGTACATCTCGTAGCAACCCACATCTCACGGCGCCGGACATTGCTAAAGAAATATTGATTCCAGGACAGTCTAATCCATCTGTACATACCATACGCCGTCGCCTGCAAGACGCAGGACTACATAGTCGAAGACCTGTGAAGAAGCCATTCATTTCTGCGAAGAATCGGAAGGCGCGAGTAGAGTAGTCCAAAGCACACCTTAACTGGACATCACGGCAATGGTCTGACGTTCCCTGGAGCGACGAAAGTAAGTTTATGCTGTTCGGTAGTGATGGAATAAAGTGGGTTCGTCGTCCTGAAGGCAAACGCTTTGATCCCAAATATCAACTTCCTACAATGAAGCATGGAGGCGGTTCGGTTATAGTGTGGGGTGCTTTTTCCGCAAAAGGAATGGGTCCCCTTCATAAAATCGACGGTATCATGGATCAAACAGTCTACATAAACATCCTCCAGAATGTAATGCTTCCATATGCAAAACGTTTCCTTGGTCGCGGTTTCATCTTCCAACAAGACAATGATCCGAAACATCGAGCAGTTAAAGTGCAGGAGTGGTTCCGACGCCATCACGTAATTCTCATGAATTGGCCAAGTCAATCGCCCGATCTAAATATTATAGAATCGTTGTGGGAAGAGCTGGAGAGACGTTTGGCAGGAAAGCGAGCTACGAATACGACCCAGAAATTCAACTTGAAGAAGAATGGAAAAAGATCCCTCAAGCTACAATCGACGCACTCATTGATTCCATTCCCAGACGTTGTCAAGCTGTAATCGATGCAAAAGGCTTTGCTACAAAATACTAGAGTTACTTAATTTAAATTATGAATCTGGTGTTCCTCTGTTGACATTGAACATAGTTATGGCTATTTAAAGTTTACTACTCATTTTCACGTACTTTGGACATTTGAAATAAAGTTATTTTTTTCACGAGTTGTTTATATTATTTGATGAAAAGTACTTTGTTCGGTAAGCTACACCTGTTGTCAAAACATGTTATGACCTAATAGATATCCATACACTTTAAACCAAGTTATGCTAAAAAATCTTAAAGGTGATATATTTTTGGCCGGTACTGTAAATCGGACATACAGACATAAATTGGACGTGAAACGTACATCCATTGGATGTCCGATGCTGTTTGGGAAGTAATGCCTTTTAAGACGCTCATACGTCTCTGTTGTGATCAGTTTACGACATCTTAAAACTGTACACTCGCGGACATAAAGGTTTGTGACCGTTGTTTTGCAACTTTCGGAACGCATCCCGACTCGAGAAGAATTGCTGGATTCACACTGCATCCGACGTGCGTCGTCCGTTATTCGACGGTACGAAGCCGTGCGAAATGCTGTTCATACTGCATACGTTAACTAATACGATTTAAAGTCTGTAGGTGGCGTAAATGGTTAATAGTGACTACAGTTCCTCTAATAGTAATATGCGCATAACCTAAAAAGTTAGAATTGATATTTATTTATTCCATAGACATATATAATAGACTTAGCATAGCGGGTTTGGCAGGACGGAGAGAGAGGCAAGATATCGGGGAAGTTTTCTTTCCTTGTCTGCGCAGGTCGAATGCGCAATCGTCTAGTGACAGCCAATGGCACAGACTCATGACAGCAAGAAATACGCATAAGCGTAGTTATGTACGGTCAACAAGATATGTGTAATATATATATGTGTAAGATATGTGTAATATTTTTCTTCACTATTGTTAACTCTACTTTATCGCCTACTTTCCGACCATAAGAAATGTCTTGTATGAAAAAAGTCTGACATGAAAAAATGTCTTGTGTGCTAAAATGTCTCAAACTAAGTAAGAAAACTCTATTCTGTCTATCGACAACTCTAATGACATAAACTTTATAATATATTAAGATGAGTAAGGTATACCATCTTTTCCCAATTTTGTCCAGATTGCCCTTCATATCATGCGTTATCGTACGACAAATGTTGAATCATGACCAACATTCGTCCGACATCGGACGATGACGGACGGCCAAGCGATCCGATGATACGAAGTAAAATCCTGCTTTTTGATTGGTTGCGGAGCGTCGTACGATGTACGTCGGATGCAGTGTGAATCCAGCATATGGCCGCGTTCAGCAGAACAAAGTGATCAAAGAGTGCTTATACCTCTACAATAGAAGTCATAGAGTCCTAAGTAGTACAAATTGACCAATCGCGGTCGATTATTTTTCTCTTACCGGACTATGATTGGTTAATTTCTACGACTTACGACTCTACGACTTCTATTGTAGACGAGGGGTTAGTGATTATTGTCTGTGATTAGAGCATTCTTTTAGATTCTTCATAGACCCAGAAGTATTTACCAATTAGGAGCGAGATTCAGTGGAAAATCTAGTAATGTTGTCCAACTGTTGAGTCTGCTGAATGCAGCCATTGGCTGCATAATGCATAATGGCCATAATGCAATGATATGATTATAATGCAATGATATTATAATATCATTGCTTCTGCTATAGAAGATGGCTGTTGCTGGAACAATAAATCACATATAAATGTATAACAGAATCGTAACTATCGTAATGTAGCTTAATTCTCTTAATTAACTTCGTATTTTACCTTTTTCGGGTGTCCCCCGGAATATAAGACTTACATCGGATGATTCTTGTCTGTTCTGTGTTCCCTCATTTCCATTTAATACTGGAATATTCATTTCATCTGAGTCTGTATTATTATAATATGTCCCACCGCGTATATTTCATTTCTCACCTTTCGTCGTGAGTCACTGCGCAGGCGTGCTCCACAGGCGGAGCAGTAAAGCCCCTTGCACAATGCCAGGCAACAGGCAATAAGAATAAAAATAGACCAATCACAATAGATTATTCTTGTAGTAGTCAATTGTGATTGGTCTATTGGTCCCCTTGGGTCCTCATTAGGTTGGCCAAAGCCAAACCTATCTTGCGGACCGGAAGGTTAAGAACTTGAAGTGCGGCCCAAAGTCCCATCGGCCGTCCAACGTCAGGCCGAGATATTTTATCGTCGGCCCGACGTGAACGGAAACCGCCTATCATAATATACAGGGTGTTTGATAGCTGATCATGCAGACGAAAGTTGGAGATAGATTGGGTGTAGCCGAGAAGAAAAGTCATGTACCATAATGTCAAATTGGCAATAGTTACCGAGTTATTAATTAAAACATGTGAGCCAACGAGCGCGTAGAGAGCGGAGGGCGGCCGCAGTAAGCACGTAGACATTTGATACAGGCGGAGTCAGCGAGTAACGGTAGGCGAGCGCGCGCGGCGAGAGGCAACCTAAACAACAAGAGGCGAATGCGCGCGACGAGGAGCGAGCGAGCGCAAGCGACAAGAGGCGAGCGAGCGCGAACGACGAGGAGCGAGCTATAAAGAAAAAGCTCGCTCGCTCCTCGTCGCGCGCGATCGCCTCTTATCGCTTATGTTGCCCCTCGCCGCGCGCGCTTGTCTACCGCTACTCACTGACTCCGCCTATATCAAATGTCTATGTGCTTACTGCGGCCGCCCTCCGCTCTCTACGCGCTCGTTGGCTCACATGTTTTAATTAATAACTCGGTAACTATTGCCAATTTGACATTGTGGTACATGACTTTTCTTCTCGGCTACACCCAATCTATCTCCAACTTTCGTCTGCATGATCAGCTATCAAACACCCTGTATATGCGCTTTAGAATCGTAAGAGAATTTATTCATATAAATAAAGTTTAACAATTACTACGCCCGAATGAGATCGTTTTTAAATATTCAAAATTTCCAAATTCTTATATTACACCAAAGGAAATTAATAACAACGTCTCCATTTCTTCGTAAAACATAATTTTATTAATAAATCAGCCAACAACGAGACAACTGAAATACTAAACGCTACATATCAGGTGGTAGTAAAAAGAAATCCATTATTTTTCCAATAGATGGCTTTAGTTATCTGTATCTCGCGTTGTATAAGTCCGATCGGGTTCCACTAGATGGCGTTAGAAAGATGAGATTTCGTACTAAAAATACTTTTCTGACAGTTTTGTGATTAGTTAACTCAGTTTTGTTTGAGCGCGCGTCAAAGATGGACACTAGCAAAGAGAAAATACGCTATATTTTACAGTTTTTCTTCGATAAAGACGAAAACGCAAGCCAGGCGGCTGAAAATGTGAATAGTGTTTATGGTCCTGATACTGTAACAGCCAATCACGCGCAATTTTGGTTTCGTCGATTCCGTTCCGGTAATTTCGATGTCAAAGATGCACCACGCACTGGAAAGCCAATTGTCGAAAATATCGATAAAATCATGGACATTGTCGAGTCCGACCGTCATGTAAGCACTATTTCGATTGCCCAAGAGCTAAAGATTGCACAAAAAACCGTTTGGAACCATTTGAATAAGGCTGGATACAAAAAGAAGCTCGATGTATGGGTGCCACACGAGTTAACGAAAAAAAACCTCATGGACCGAATTTCCATCTGCGAATCGCTGCTGAATCGCAACAAAATCGACCCATTTCTGAAACGGTTGATCACTGGTGATGAAAAGTGGATCACTTACGACAACGTCAAGCGAAAACGGTCGTGGTCGAATCGCGGTGAGCCGGCGGAAACGGTGGCCAAGCCAGGATTGACGGCCAGGAAGGTTTTGCTGTGTGTTTGGTGGGATTGGCAGGGAATTATCTACTATGAGCTGCTCCCCTACGGCAAAACTCTTAACTCGGAACTGTACTGTCAACAATTGGACCGTCCGAAGGAAGCAATCGCCCAGGAGCGGCCAGTTTTGGCCAATAGGAGAGAAATTGTGTTCCATCAGGACAACGCCAGGCCACACACATCGATAGTGACTCGCCAGAAGCTCCAGGAGCTTGGTTGGGAGGTTCTTATGCATCCACCTTATAGTCCGGACCTGGCACCAAGTGATTACCATCTGTTCCTGTCCATGGCGAACAATTTTGCTGGTTAAAAATTCGCTTCAAGAGAGGCTTGTGAAAATCGACTGTCTCAATTTTTTGCCAATAGGGACGAGGGCTTCTATGAGAGAGGCATAATGAAATTACCTTCAAAATGGCAACAAGTTATCGAACAAAACGGCGCATATTTGACCTAAATCGGATCATTCTAACTATGGTAATTAAAGCCTTCAATTTCATGCAAAAATAATGGATTTCTTTTTACTACACCTGATATGATTAAGTATAATTTTAATCACTAGATAATAACACCTTTTATATTTTGAACCAATAAATAATAAATAGTGAATTTGGAAAAGACACCTCAATTGACACCCATATCGGGCTTGGGTATAAAAGGGCTCGGCCCTTCGTGCGCAGGCAGTCTCTTGTTAGCCTCTAATCAGTCTTCAGCCAGTCTTTCACTGAGCTTCTTGTCACCCGTTTGCCAAAGGGTCTTGAGCCTGGAATCAGGAAGGTCGGTGTTAAAGATTATTGTTCTGGGGACTCCGTCTGCAAATGCTAAGACATTTGTCAAGAGTCCTCCCAGCGAGGGAACCGTTGGGGGCGGGCGCGTTTCCACGCCTGCAACTGGGGGTGGAAAGTAGCCGGTTGGCGGTGGAGGCGGGCGCGATAACGCGCTCACGACTAAGGATCTGGTTGGGGATTGTATCGGGGGTGGCACGCTTGCCCCTCCCTTTTTGTGTAAGCGTAAGGGGGGGCTTGTGTCCCCCTCCGTGGCGCCCCCAGATCTACTGCACGACCCGGTTAAACTAAGACCCCGCCTCTCTGCGCCTTCGTGTGGAGGGAGGATCTCTCCCGTGGCGTGCGGGTTTCTCTCCCCTCCCCCCTGGTGCGTGCCGCCCACGGGGGGGATGAATGAGTTTCTCCTTCCTGTGCAGCTAAGGGGGAGGTTAGGGGGGAGCGGGATAACCGGTGCGGGCCGGCCCCGTTTCCCTCCGTCCACCCCTCACCTCAGACCATCCGAGGTGGGGAGAGGGAGGGGGCTGGACATCCCTCCTCCCTCGCCGGCTCTGTGCAGTACCGGCCGGCGCACAATGGGATAGAAGCCCGGAAAAGTGGCCAAAAGTCACAAAAGTCAACTATTTTATATCCATTAATGAAGTCTCTTATCGTTATCTACACATATTAAAGTAATTAAAAACAAACTTTATGTTTATATATTAATTACAGATTGAAATATCTGGCATTGTGGTCTTCGCTTGCACTAATTTAACATGGATTTGTCTATTATATATATACTGTTTTATATACGTTCGTGAAGTTTCTTATCAGTATCTATATATACTAAAGTAGTTAAAAATAATTTTTTATGTTGATAATGTAATTACAAATTAAAATATTTGGCTTTAATATCTATGTTTGCACATAATTGAACATGATTTTGTCGATAAAACTACGTTACGCCAACTTTCGATTCAATGTCCTCCTATGCCCCACCTTCAAATCATAAAAATGAAATGTCAATGCTTTGTTCCCGATGTGTGCTACTACCTACGCCTATATGCGCCTTTTGAAAAATTTCGATATAGTCTTTACGACAGTCATCACGCATCAATGCTGCGCCGCCGCGCGTCGCAGCCTCGGGCGAATGGCAGTATTCTTTGGAGCAAATTTGGTCTTCGAGTCGATCTACCAAAGGTAGGTGGAAGCGGTACTACGAATGACGGTAATACTGCCCGAAGAACATTCGAAAAGCCAGATGATTTCGCTGATTGTCTTGGACTGGATAAACAGCTTCTTTCGAATTTCAAATTTATCCTAATATCATTATCTTGCCATTTGCTAATTGACGTAAATTGATTTAACATTCTATGTACTTCTACTGCAAAACTTTTCGTTCAACTTTATCCTTGGTACAACATGCCATCTTTTGTACATAAAGTATTAATACACGGCGCAGACATCATTAAATATTGTAAATTGCCTCTTGGAATGCTTGGTGAAGAAGCCAGCGAAAGTAGGAACAAGCATTACAAAAATTATAGACTCAGTCACAGCCGCAAGCATGATCGACTATGCAATATACAAGATCTATTTAATCGAGTCATGGACACCTCCGATCCATTTATTTCAAGTATGAATTTGAGTTCACGTCTTCAAAAAAGCAGTAAAAGAAAGCAATTACCTCTTCCTGCTGAAGTTTGTAATCTACTTGCTCTTCCTAAATTAAATTCTGATAGCGAATCAGATACTGACGCTGACGAGTTAGAAGAAGTATCTGGACTTCAGGAAACTTTCGAGTTATTAGATGAAGTTCAATTAACCGACGAAGAAGGAGAATGTGAAACAGAACCAAAATACTAAAGCATTCGAATGGACGAGGAGCAAGGGGGGACTCGCGTAAAAGAAGCACCCCGTTTCGCAAGAGGCGAGGGGACTCGTGTAAAAGAAGCACCCCGATTCGCGAGAGGCGAAGGGACTCACTAAAAACTCTGTAAAGGCTCTGCTTGATAATTCAAAAGTTTGTCCGTTATTTTGGGTCAGAATTATGAAATTCTTATTTCAGATTCATATTCAGCAGTGTCGAAAACCTATGTATACGTAATCTCAGATGGCTCCGATTGAAAATTCAATAGTTTGCCCGCCATTTTGGGTCCGCCATTTTGAAATTTGAAATTTTGACTTCAAATTCATAATCAACAACCCCAAAAACCCCTGGAATATGAATTTCATTCAAATCCAAGAAAATTTTACATTTTGGTCCGCCATATAATATTGGATCCGCTATTTTGAATTTCGCAATTTTGACATCAAAAATGGAATCAGCGATGCTGAGAACCTTATATAAGTATATCGGTATTAGGTATTTTCACATATTTTACGAGATATTAATTTTGGCCACTTTTTCGGGATTCTATCCCATTGTGCGGCGGTCGATCGAGGTCCTCTCGGCCGACCGGAGTCGCGCGCCACAGTAAAGGGCGGAACTGTCCAGTACGGTCAGATCACGGAGATCGAGTGGTTAAGGAGGTCTGTTACCTTTATGGTCACGTCAAGCAGTCTAGACTGACCTTCCCCTGCTGGACGGGGTTGAGGGACGGAGACGGAGAATTATAGGAACGGCGATTGAGGAGCCTTGGCTTGCGAGGTAAGGCGACTCTCCCTTCCTTCCCCATAATCCCACCCCTAGGTGAGCCCTGCGGAGCGCAGCACTCTAGGTGGAAGCTCACCTCGCTATTGCGAGCATAGGGTGCGGCGACTTAAGCTGAGGAACTGAGGAATCATTTCAGTGGCCGCCGCGAGGCACCCTGCCGGAGATGTCCCCCAGGCGTTTTAGTAGGTGCGAGTCCCACATAACCACCGGGCCTCCCGCAAGGCCCGGTGGTACCCATAAGGGGTTTCACCTGGGTCATCAAAAAAAAAAAAAAAAACATTTGTCAAGACGTAAAATCTAAATCACTAAAGGTTGAACGAGCCTTTTTTTTATCACGCAGGGGAAATCCATTATGGATATCCCCGACCCTCTCTCTAAGGGTCAGGGATTATGCCGGATTCCTACCGGCTAAAACCCCTGCGGGGTGTCTATCTTTCGAACTGTGGTGGGGAGAGTCAGGGGAACTACTCTCGTATTCCCTCCCCAACACCCCGGCCCCAGGGCTCGTACTAAGAGCTCCCCACCTATGTACCGCGCCCCCTCCCACAAAAGGAGTCAGGGGCGCGATCCCCAACCAGTTGCCCGGCCGGGTTAGCCTTCTAGTTTTACTTACTGGAGGGAGGAGACATCCACTCTCGCTCCACGCCCCCTTGTCATCAAGGGGGGTGGGGGAGTGGAGCCCGGCCCCAACCAGGCTTCCACTCCCCCTTCGCCTACCCCTACCGACGCCTAGGGGGAGGCGGGTGGGTTTTACGCACCCGTCACCCTCCTCCCCCCACGCGTCCGAAGACGGGCCCGAGGCGGCCGAGGAGGCGGCCTCCGGCGAGCTGGTGGCCACTTCTCCTCGGCCGGCGCTACCTCCGGCCCGCTATCCATTCCTGGAGAGCGCCGCCGTTGCCGTCGCCGCTCTTTGCGGCGGCGGATAACAAGGCGGCGTTCCCATTCGGCGGCTTCCTTTCGCGACATAACATCGCGATAGAAGGAGGCCGCCGCCCCCCATGTCTCCTCGCTCCCGCACATGGCGCTGCTGGCTCCATGCAGTGCATGTCACCAGCGTATGGTGCGCCGTGTCCACAGGCTCCGGGCAGTGATGACAACCGGTGGTGGGCTCCTTCCCTATCTGATGCAGGTACTTACCGTAACACCCGTATCCCGTCAGCACCTGCACCAGATGGAAAGTGGTTCCCCGTCCCCTCCTGTCCGCCACTTCGGGCAGACAGAGGCGGACGGCCTCGGCCGTTCGAAGCCCGGGTCCCCAGAGGTCAGCTAATATGTCCGACCACCGTTCCAGTACCCGGGCTCTGGCCTGTAACTTCAGGGTCGCCAGGCCCCTGGCCATTGGTCCCTCCCCTCCCTCGCGGAGCGCTTTGACTCTCCAGTAGAGGGTATACCTCTCATGAGCCAGGAGCTCCACGAGGGGGGGGAGCCGGCCAGGGTAGAGGTCGAACGAGCCTCTTTTCCTCATAATGATACTTAAGAAAATCATTTCTATTATTTGAATAAGTATTGAGCCAGCGATTAGCTATATTAAACTTAGTGTATGAATTTTAAAGCTTAACAATATATATAGAGTAATTTTATAATATTAGGTGTACAAATGAATAATCCAAATTATTTTAAGCAGTTATGAAATCAATTTTAAATTGGATAGATTTTCCCGCTCTTTTGTGATTACGCAATGTTGACATATAGCTACTAAAAAGGACATATAGTTTGGCGAAAGGCCCAACATAACTTTCAAAAGTATTCAGTTCAGTACAGTCGAAAATGGTAACAGATAAGGTGCAAATCCAACACTGCATTCTTTTGCACGACATCCAACGAACGAAACGAATTCCAACAAGGAAAAAATGCTGCAAGAGCATGCAAATCGATTTGTTCCTTTCTCGGCGAAAGTGTTGCATCGTACTATGTGTGCGCATTTCAGTTTAAGCGGTTTAAAAGCAGTAATTTCAGTCTAATCGACAAACAACGCCCTGGAGGCCCTCCGAAGTACGTTAATGATGATTTGGAACAACTGCTCGCTGAGAATTCGGCACAAACACAAAAAGATCTTGCAGAACAGTTGGGAGTAACGCAGCAAACGATTTCCAAACGCCTACATGAGATGGGAAAGATCCAGAAAGAAGGAAAATGGGTACCTAACCGCATGAACTCACTGAAACCAACAAAAATCAACGAGTGACAGCGTATCTTTTTCTTCTCAATAAGTAGCGTCGAAAGTCTTTCTTGTGGAAAATCGTTACGGACGATGAGAAATGGATATTCTATGACAATCCGAAACGCAGAAAGTCATGGGTAAATCCCGGCGAATCATCAAACTCGGTCGCAAAACCCAATCGTTTCGGAAAGAAGGTTCTTCTCTGCATTTAGTGGGATATCAAGGGCGTGCTTTATTATGAGTTGTTGGAACTGGATGAAACAGTTACTACGGACTGCTACCAACGTCAATTAATCTGCTTGAGTCAAGAATTGGAAAGAAAACGCCCGTATACTGGCAAAGGAAAATGTCCAGTGAAATTGTTGCATGACAACGTCAGGCCACACAATGGCTGCGTTCAATAGAACAAAATGATCAGTGAGCGCTTAGTGATTGGAGCATTCTGTTAGATTCTTCATAGATCCAGAAGTATTTACCAATCAGAAGCGAGAATCACTAAGCGCTCACTGATAACTTTGTTCTGCTGAACGCAGCCATTGCTTCCAATACAAAAGACACCATAATGAGTCTTGGCTGGGACGTCTTGCAGCACCCGGCGTATTCACGAGACATTGCTCCATCCGATTATCACTGTCCGATATGCACTTCCAATCAGTGGATGAGATCCGAAAATGGCTTAACGACTTTATCGTGTCCAAAGACGTAACATTTTTCCGAGATGGAATTCATCAGCTGCTTGAAAGATGGCTTAAAGTTATAGAAAGCAACGACGAATACTTTGATTGAACAATTTAATTTACTTTCTTTTAAAATAAATCTTGAATATAGCTGAAAAAATTGGATTATTCATTTGTACACCTAATATATATATATATATATATATAAATATATATATATATATGTATATACATTTGTACACCTAATATATATACATATATATATATATGTATGTATACAGATTTCTTTACCTCTCTTCCCTCACTGATTATCATCTTCATTCTTTTTCCAGAACGCAGTGCTTGAACCACGAGCACCGTTCTTCTCTTCCTTACTTTAAGAGTGTTGTGCTTGAACCACGAGCACCATTCTTCCTCATTTCCCTAAGAACGATAGTGCTTGAACCACGAGCACCATTCGCCTTTTTATTCTTTAAACTTAACCACGTCCCTTCCACCTACCCTATAATAGATATTGTTAAAATAAGTATTACCAAAAAACCTCTTATATCGAGAAGAACAAGGAGAGCTGGACGGCGGATTCAATTTAGACGTCTGTTAAAAAGTTATTATAATCCAGGCACGCTCGACCTGGCTGTTTTCCAAACAGATCCATCAAAATCTTCGGTCCCGAGAATAAAATCTGAAATAAAGGGAAATATATTTGAAGTTAAATTCAACACTAGCGAGAATATTATTATTTTTAAACCTAACAGTAACCCACTTCCAAAGGCAACAGATTCAAATAATAAAGATTTGGACAAGAATAGTGCTGATCGGAAATAAACCAAACAAATCTAGACATTGCATGTTCTATGCTTGTCCAGGACGTAACAACCTCCATACTACTGGAAAATAGTCTTAAGCCCGTGTCACACTACGGATTGAAGATCAAGGATTGCGGATTGAAGATTGATATTTGACCAATCGGAATGAAGCAAATCAAAACCGAAGTTCGTTGATTCGTCGAAATCTAATCTCCAATCCGCAATCCTTGATCTTCAATCCGTAGTGTGACACGGGCTTTACAGAATTTAATCTATCTATACCGTGAGAGTAGCGTTGGAGCAGTACCCTATTTTGCCCAGAGCCATTTATTGAATTGAATTGAATACGTTATGTATTATGTATTATGTGCAAAAGCCTGTGCTCTTGCCCTAACGCTCGTGATTTATACTATCGTTAAATGGAATTTTAACTTAGGCCTGGTCTACAATACGTGTCGTAAGTTGTAAGCCGTAAGAATTGGCGAATCACAGTCGATTATTACAAAAATAATCAGCTATAATTGGTCAGTTCTTACGGCTTACAGCTTACAACACGTATTGTAGACCAGGCCTTAAGGCTCGTCTAATTAGCTGTAAGAGTAAGGCTGTAAGGTTGCAAGACACGAAATGAAATATTTTCATTCGTTGACAGCTTACGTTACAGCCTTACAGCCTTACTCTTACAGCTATTGTAGACGAGCCTTTATACAAGTAATACCTCGTCTACAATAGAAGTCATAGAGTCGTAAGTCGTACAAATTGACCAATCGCGGTCGATTATTTTTCTCTTACCGGACTATGATTGGTCAATTTCTACGACTTACGACTCTACGACTTCTATTGTAGACGAGGGGTTAAAATCATTCTACAATACGTGTCGTAAGTTGTAAGCCGTAAGAACTGACCAATTATAGCCGATTATTTTTGTAATAATCGACTGTGATTCGCTAATTCTTACGACTTACAACTTACGACACTGAGGCCTGATCTACAATACGTGTCGTAAGTTGTAAGCCGTAAGAATTGGCGAATCACAATCGATTATTACAAAAATAATCAGCTATAATTGGTCAGTTCTTACGGCTTACAGCTTACAACATCTATTGTAGACCAGGCCGTATTGTAGAATGACCTTTAAGGTTCGTCTACATTAGCTGTAAGAGTAAGGCTGTAAAGTTGTAAAACACGAAATGAAATATTTTCATTCACTGACAGCTTACGTTACAGCCTTACAGCCTTACTCTTACAACTAATGTAGACGAGCCTTAAGTCTGGGAAAGTTTTGAACGTTTTCAGTCAAGGAAGACGCAACTACCCAGACAGCACCGGACAGCCAATGGATGTACGTTTCACGTCCAATTTATGTCCGTATGTCCGATTTACGTCCATGGACATAAATTGGACGTAACAAGGATGTCCTTATTGGACATCCTTGTGGACTTGTGGACGTACATCGAACTTGTAGGACGTCCGATGTACGTCCATCGGACGTCCTATGTCCGAAATTGTGACAAACGTACGTCCTATGGACGTCTTTTGTAAAAAAAATGGTCATATAACGGACGTCCAATGGACATCCGTGTGCTGTCTGGGTATTAACAAGCAAAATACATTATAGTATGTGAAAATTTAGTTGAAAATGGTCGCATTAGAAGAATGTGTCCTATAAATCTTCAAAGGACACCTCAGGGATTCTCCGGGCACAAATCTCCAAAAGGCATCCCAGCAGCTAGATTCTGTAATTCGTTATTGGAGTTAACGACACTTCCGTTATCGTTGCGCAGCTTTTCTACGGTATATAAAAGCTGCGCAACGATAACGAAAGTGTCATTAATTCCAATAACGGGTTACAGAATCCAGCTGCAGGGATGCCCCGGAGGTATCCTCAGGACATAAGATGTCCTCTGGTCGTTCCTCGAAGATCTGTACTGTTTGAAACAAGAGTAGAAGTTTTAATATGACAACCCTAACAGCACAGATGTCCAGAGGATGTTCAAAGTACGTCTTAAGGACGTCCTGGGGACGTTTCTTCATCCTCAGGACGTCCATAGGACATCCCCAGGAGATCATGTGCTGTCTGGGAAATATATTTATGACGGTTCAGATTCTTTCATTGTTACAATTAAACACCGATTATTACCGTAATCATTTTGAAAGATATATTTGTCGCTACACGTGCTAACTTTCGTTTACAATTTCACAGATAACGTTTGAACGCTATTTTCTAAACAGACGAAAACACATATGGACGTTGACATTCATAGCATGAAAAATAGGCAGCTGATCTTAGAATATTCACTATTTGGATTATATATGTGAATGATTTTTAAATAAATAATCAGCTGGTCTGTATATATATTTGCATGTAATAAAGGATATGAAAGTATAAGAGACGATTTCAGACATGGCGTTTATATCGATACATCTACGCAGACGACCCGCGTAAAAATAATACTGTAGATAGAGATGTAGGCGAGATGTAAAAAGTTGACCAAGCATGAGTTGCAACAAAGATAACGCATGCATTTCGGTGCGTTTTCAGATCGATCACGTCTCGTTATAACAGATAGGGATCTAGGTTATTTAAATCAGCTGTTGAATGTATGACATATGTTTTGTTTCATTTTGTTGAGTCACATCGGTTCTGTGATATGTCAGATGGAATAACGAAGTAACATCAGTAAGTTCAATGACCGTCTTCCGACTGAATATGGCTGAGAATAATCGTATCTTATAAAAAAAAGAAAAGATAAAGAACGGAGAAGTTAGACTTGCAAGAAGAAATCAATTTTGATAAAGTCACGCTGACACAATCCTCAAATGTAAGTGAAGTAACAGACTCAAGGAACATTGAGAGACATATGCATATATTCGTGTTTTATGATATATAAAAATATATATGGTTTTTAATGATTTATCTTGATGATCTCTTTAGAATGAAACATTATAACTCATTCCAATGTTTTATTGAACTCAATTAATGACAAATCATATTTTTTTGTATTGTTTATTATTCTGTTATAAATTTCACCTAACTGTAAATACTTCTAAAAGGCAAAAGTCATAATACTGATATATATTTAAATATTCTTCTGTGTTGCTTATCATTCTGTTGTAAATTGCATTGAGTCATCAATGTTTTTACAAAACAAAGATCACAGTATAAATGACATAAATTTATATGACTTTGATGTTATAACATGTGACACAATATAACAATTGTAAAAATCTTCCTTGAAAATATTAGAGCTATTTTGCAATTACTATTGTGTATATAATTATTATTATGTTATTTACATGACAAGTTCAATATAAATACAAATAGTTCAAGCATAGTTTTATTATTTTATTGAAAAGAATTAAGTATATATATTATTCAAGTAATCAAATTTTGACAACTGAATTATTTTATTTTAATAGATTGATAATTTATAATATCTATTGATAATCTATGTTGGATATATATTGGATTCTTCAAAATAGTGAGTTTGTCTTACAATTCTATTTCTTTAAATAGAAAATAGAATGATACAACAGTCTTAATGGATCGTTGCAAGAAATTCTTCACCAGAAGGTAAATTTTACTTTAATTTTTTCCAAACATTAAATATTGAATTAAATGTTTATTATTTTCCAAATATAAATGATAACTAGAATATCTATAAGCTTTTTAAAACTTAATTTTTTTATGCTCTAATCTTCTAATTCTTTATCATCTAATATATTTTCAATTTGTAAATAGATATACCAAACTTTTTTAGGCATACCGAACCCTGTCTTGATGATTTAGAAACTGAGTTTGAAAGAAAAGAACGATGGAGAAGTATATATGCAATTTACTTTACAATGTTCTTGATGTCTCTTGGCTTCAGTATTATATTGACTGGTGTTTGGCCATACTTAGACAAGGTGTGTAACAAATATCAAAATATCTATCAGAAAAATCATGCAAGTTATATACAATAAATTCTTTAATATGTACACACTTGTATATTTCAGTTGGATCCTACAGCAGGAAAAGAATTTATGGGATATGTAGTGGCAGCTAATCCACTGGGACAAATGTTGTTTTCACCTCTGGTGGGTTGGTGGGGCAATAAAAGAGGATCAGTCAGATTACCACTTTTAGTGACCCTAGCATTGTTCACTTTAGCATCTGCAGCTTACAGTATCCTTGAGGTGATACCTGGTGACAGAAAAATTTACATGATTGTTGCCAGATTCTTCGTTGGAGTTAGCTCCGGTTAATAAAATTCCCCAATGTTAAGATTATATCAGTGTAGTACAACTACATGTTAGAGAAAACTGTTTTACTTCAATTAATAAGCAACTCAATCTTCACTTTCATAATTTAATTTCACTTCACAAGTATGTATTATTTCTCTTTTGCAGCCAACATAGCAGTAGCAAGATCTTACTTATCTGCAGCTACAAAACTTTCAGAACGTACACATGCAGTCTCCATGATATCTCTTGCACAGGTGATCTTTTACAATCTTTATTGTGAAACTGGCTTGTCTACTTTTATACAGAAAACATAGAAAGCAAACAATATAATATACTTTTAGGTATTGGGTTTTGTAGTGGGCCCTGGACTACAAGCTGCTGTTACACCTCTCGGAGACCATGGTATTACATTTATGATGCTGCCTTTAAACATGTACACAACGGCTGGTTGGATTAATGTAATAATGGGTATCTTTAATTTCATTTTGTTCCTCCCGTGGAATTTCAAGGAACACAAAATCGCCATAAAGGAAGCCATGCGTAACGAGGGAAAGGCTACTGGTAATAGACTTGCTACTTTGTATCGATTGCATACATATGTATTTATATGTAATGAAGTTCACTGCATTTATAGAGAAAGAAACTTGGAAGTCCTTAAAACCTGACTACCTAGCATCGTGGACTTTAATTTGCGCATTCTTCGTTTTGGTATTTAACTTCGTTCTTCTTGAAACGTAAGTATATTTACTTGCATATGAAATGTTGATGTAACATAATAGAAAAATTGCTTACCAGATAAAAGATTTCAATTAATAAATTCTTTTTTCCTCAGATTGGGTACCTCTCTCACCATGGATCAATTTGCTTGGACCAAGCAAGAAGCAATGTACTACATGGGAATATTGATGAGCGTCGGTGCCATAGTAGCATGCATCACATTTGCCATGATTGGACCACTCTGTAAGAGGTAATTGCAAAAATTTCAAAATATATTATCATCCGTTCACTTATTCAACTATAAAATTACAACTTGCATAGTAACAAGTTAGTTATAATACTTGAGTGAATCATTATCATTCATTTCATAGATTATTGAAGTATACAGAACAACTTTTGGTTTTAGATTCGAGGAACGTAAAGTGATGTTATGGGGTGGATTCTTCTTTATGGTGATTGGACGAGTGTTATGCATCCCATGGGGTCCCAATCTTCCTAAGATTGCGGATTTCGGACGTGGGTATTAATTTCAAGTTACACCAACATCTGATAAAACTTACGTTACATTATGCTACACGATAATAATGTAATGTAGTATGTAATCGATGATTCTCTGTAACACATATCTGCTTCAATATCTTGTAGCGTACAATAATATCACGGAAGACGTCAATGGTACAGAGATTGTGGGCTGTCCAATTACTCAGGAATGGTGTCTGTACACTCCACAAATCACGGTTACGCAATTTCTTGTTGGTTACGGCTTTACCGCCGTAGGTTATCCCTTAGGAGTCACTCTGATACAGACGATATTCAGCAAGATTCTTGGACCGCGCCCGCAAGGTGTGTGGATGGGTTTAATGACAGGTGCTGGTTGCGCATCTCGCGTCATGGGTCCGGTTTTCGTTGGTTTTATTTACACTCGCTTAGGTACATATCATACATTTGGTGTTACCGGCGTGATGTTAATCATCTCCATGTTGTGGTTACAACTTGTGAAGAAGCGTCTGATTCCACCAGAGTTGAAGAAAGCCGAAGAGATGCCGAATGAGAACGTAAAGGATGTCGAAACTCCATTAGTACATTTAAGATCTGATAGTACTCAAGCATCGCCTGAACTTCGGAGGTCTAACGGCACATCGAGCGGTGATAAGGTATAACAATCGTTGACGGAATAAATTGATCTTTCTTACGGGTGCAATAATGATACGACTGCCACTACAAATTGTATATAAAGTAGCAGGAGACAATATTGCAATCATGATGCAAATGGATTTTATATTTTTTATGAATATATACATAATACTACGAAGTTACTATTACGGAAATTATACATTCTGTTTCAATGCAATGTAGATATTTTATACAATATTATATATTTTGTTTCGAATGTGAACAAGACGAGGAATACGCTTACTCGGAATTGTTATTAATTTTACTACATTTACAAACAACTTTAAACTGCTTATACACGTTAGATACAATTACAAAATGTTACTTGTATTATAAAGACAAGCTTGCCATAGATAATTTAATCAAAAGTGGCATTTACCGACTATTCTTATTTTGTTTTCTTGAAGGAAATTGTCAATTATTAAATTAATATAATTTTACCGGAGGAATAGTTGGTAGATCAATTTTGATACAAATGACTTTTATATACATACAATTGTATTATAAGTACGGATTATAAGTTGCGGATATGTACAAATCTATTAAGCTGCCATAAAAATGATGATTACATTTAAAAATTTTGCGAAGTTACTGAAAATTGACTAATCGATCGACTGTTAGTCTCAAAGATTCCTACTTGTCAATTTTATACTGCAAATATCAATATGACACATGTTTTTGCTCAAAATATATTTAGATGTTAAAATGTTTAGATCGTTTTGTTTTCCAATATTTTATTAATTTACATAAATAAATGAATGAAATGGTCTATCTTTCATCTAACTTAAAGAATAAAGTCTGACCTAAATTGAATAGAAATCCAAAAAATGTAGCTTTAATTTAGGAAAAATGAAAAAGAAGTTCAAACGATGCGTTTAACAGATATATAAATATAATATTTTATATCAAAATGAGTACTTCAAGAGAGATTAGTATAAAGATTTATAATAAAAATAATACAAGCGCACATAATGTTAGAAAATTATTATTGTTAAAGATATAATTATAAAAAATTATATATAAATATATAATTATATATAAAAAATTATAATAGGAATATATTATATCATGAAAACAAGTACGAATTGTTACCCAAAGTGCAATTATATTTATAGCACACAATGCAATGATTCATAACTGCAGAAAGCAATATTAGAAAGTAATATATGAAAATGTATATTTTTTTAATGTTTCTACGAATAATAAAAAATAGACTTAACGCGATTTGCAAATTAGAATATACATTGTACTTATATATGTATATCTTTCTATACAAATTAGTGAAAAAGAAATGTCAAATATATAAAACTGAGATCAATATTATGCATCGCCCTATATAATGATATAAGTATCTAATTTATTTTTGTTTTATCTATTCCTTCCTTGAACGACGATGAAAATTGTTAAACTGCGTGTATTCATGTAAAATTTTTAACACTAATTAACTATATTCATTCGAACAAATATCAAATATTAAATTTTTACTTTTATTTTTCTGTGATAGAAATTATATTTGGTTATATAAATTCATACATGGTCTTATATATCCTTAACACGAATATAATCAAATTTTAAAACCTAAAAAATGCTGCATTGTCAAAAAATTGACTTATTATATAAACATATAGATTCTCATGGATGTTGTGCTATTACTTATACTGACATAAATGCTAATGATACGATAAAAGTGCATAGTTGTTATGGATTACAAAAATGATTAATATGTGTCCTCTTACATCATATATGAACTGTAGAAATGCAGATCCATTCATATATAAATAATACTTCTAATTACAATTAATCTTTTTTCTTTGGTTTCTTAGGATTACGCGAGCGTGACTTTGCTTTACACAGTGGACAAATTGGTGCATTCCTATGAATTTGTTGATGGCATGAAAGGCAGGATTTCATAGGTGGTGGTTGTTGCCTGTAAAACAATTGAAATTTCTTTGTTTTATCTGCTGCAGCAGCAGTTTCATAGATTTATACTGTGGACATTTGCCATCTAGTTAACTTTCTATTCTTATATAAAAGATATAATAAAGGGGTCGAGATATACCAGTGGTACCTGAATGTTGGAGCTGGGGGCCCTGGAGCTGGTGGCAGTGGTCTGGGTTCTGGTTTGCTAGGTCCTTGAAGCGGTTGTGGAGCAAGGAAAGGTGTAGAACCACCTGGATGTCCAGGATGGTGTAATCCAAGTGATGGTAATAAATCATCACCTCGTACCTCTACTCTCCATTCTGCTTTCTGCATCGGACGCTCAAAGTAGCTATGAACAAATCGTCTACACAATAAAAGTTTAACTCAACGCAGTCTACCATTTGATTTTTAATTTATTAGATGACAGACATTATCTTTCCATTCATAAATTCTGATAGCTAAATAATGGTCAATGTACTTACTCAGGTGAAATAAGATCTGACTCTGTCTCATATAGCTCTGGTAACCTTTCCAAGCCCAAGAATTCTCTCCGCATACGGTCAATATCATGCTTTAATGGCTGATAGTCATTATTGTGGATCAATTTTGCAGTTTCCCTTGCTCTATTGCGAGCTTCTTCTGCTTGTTTAATTACAGATTCCATCTAACAGAAAGAAAAGAAGCTTGTTATCAGTTTATATATATATATTTGTGCGATATATTTCATATTAATGTTGACAGTTTAAAAGTTTATATACTATTTCTCAATGTTACATAAGAAACTTACTGCATTTATATCTGCATGTATCTGACGTAGCTCCTCTACATGTGCCATTTTCTCCTGCATTAGCAGATCCATTTCCTGCTTATACTCTAACAAACATTTCTCCTCCTGTTCAGTCTGTTCCACCTCTTGCAATATTCTTTGTTTCAATTTCTCCAACTGAAGAGTTTTCGACCTGATGGAACATAAAGGAAACTCTTAGTGCATAATATGCTTAATTAAACAAATTTTACTCAAATATTCATATATATTATGTATACCTGATGTCTTTCAAAGCTTCCAGCTTCGCAAATATTACCACCGTCTCGGACGCTGACATGTCGGAAGTTAATCCCGGATATTTATCGCTGTTACGAGTCTCGTGGAATTTTTTAGCAGCGACTTTTTGCTCACCGAATTACCGCGAATACAGAACCGTAGCAATTAAAAAGGTTCAAGGGAATCAAGTTGGGCATGGCATTTGGAATAATAATTCGATTACGGATAGATCCTCGGCTCCACCAGCTGATAACTGTATTTTGGAGAACTATCTGTCAAACCTGTCAAACAATATCTCGAGGACACAACGAACGAGTTAATTAATCGTTTTCGTCGGTTTGGTCTACCCGCATGAGATAGTAAACTTCGAATCTTTTCGACGCGTGAGATAAAGACGCCCGCGCCATCTGGGATGCTGGGACCGGTAATCGCGACCGTCGTTCCGAGATTCGATTTTCTCCATTCGTCTCCGCCCCTTTTTATTCCTAATTATATTTGTTGAAGACTCTCGATTCCGCAAAATCCCCGTGTCATCGTCCCGTGCCCGCAAATCCCACACTTTCCACACGCAACGTTAACAATCACTCATTGACTTTTGTACTCAATCTGTCCGATAAAGAAACATTTGCAATCTCCATCACGAGTCATCGGCCGAGCCCGGTGCCCAACGGGCGAGCTCGTTCCGTAGGGATTTCGGCGATCGCCTCGCGGATCTCCCGTCCGGCGGCGGCCAGAGAACAGCGGAATCCGTTCTCGATGAATCACAATTAATGCACAAAGAGTCGCGCGTGCGTACGGCGGCGGCGGTGGCGCTGCACGAGATTGCGCATGCATGGTTTATCGGCTCTCTGGAGGGGCGTAGAAAGGAGGCCATATTGTACAGTTAAATTGAAAGAACGAAAATAATTGTATCTCCGTGTGATCGTTCATACGTGCGTCCGTGCTGTTCCGCCGACGGTTTCCCCTATTTTTATCGCGCACCGCGTCGCGAGGACGACCCGTCCGCTCATAATCGCGCGTGGCAGCGAGAAAAGCAGCCTACAGGAGAGCCAATCGGCGGCTCTTGGCCACCTCCGTCTTTGTATATAAGCCATACATCGCGCAGTAGTACGGCTCGAGCCTAGAGTCAACCCGAAATCGGCTCGCTGAAAGGTGCTTGTTGCTGCGGTCGAAATGGGCACTCGGGACGACGAGTACGATTATTTATTTAAAGGTAAATTATGACTCTGCTTCTCTTCTCTCTCGTTCTCTTTCTCTCTCCCTCTCCCATTTCGTTCCTCTCCCTCTCTTGCTATCTCTCTCTCTCTCTCTTTCTCTCTCTCTCTCTCTCTCTCTCTCTCTCTTTCCGTACTCCGGGACACGATTGTCGCGAGTGCTCGGGACGATCCTCTTCGGAGCAGCCCTCGGCATCCAGCCGACGAGGCATGCAGCCGGGGGATCGCTTCCATTTTATGGCAGGACCGCGTGCCGTATAACGTCACGGCGAACGTCAGTTCGCACGGGCTTAAACGGTGTACGGATCCGTTGTGTCGCCTGTCGACAGCGATACGCGCGCGCGATGACATCAGAGACGATGACCCACCACACGGAGAGGCGGAGAGGAGGCCGATGCTTGCTCATCGCTGCGGGCGACCTCCCGTCGTCCTCGCCTTCGCGGTGTCTCGCGAATTTGAATTTTCTCGCCGACAGCGGCGACGAGGAGGACGAGGATGTCTTGCCGCATCCGCCGATCCCCGGGCTTTTCCCTCCTCCTCTTCCTCCTCCGCCTCCTCCTCCTCCTCCTCCTTCTCCTCCTCCTCGACGCAGCCCTCCTCCCTGCCTTGGCTCGGCGCGCGAGGGGCTCTCCTCTTTTCCGCCCCGCTTGAAAAAGAAAAATAATGTCGATGTACGGGTCGTGATTATTGCATTACGTATGTAATTGAACGAGTAAGAATATGCGAGCGCGATATATGCGCATGTATCGAATGTATCGAATGTATGCGCGATGCATGATTGCGTGTCCACGGTGTTACTAGCCGCTGTTGTGTCCCTGTGTATGTGTGTGTGCGACGTGTGTATGTGCATGCGTGCGTACATTACGGATACATACAGAAGTTTTTTCGACCCTGTCATGCCGCACTTTCGAAAGCAACGGGTGCTGCCGCGTGCACCAGGGCACTTCGGTCTCGGGGCGATTTTCACGCCCTTCTGCCGGGGATTCCTTAGGCGGCAATTAACGTTAATGGATTAATTGTGCGTCCATGAATGTAGGTTTATTCGACTATTTCGCATTATCATTCACTGGGCGATCCCCATTAGCTTTTCTCCTCCGCTCTTGACCCTTGGCTTCGCGAGAATTTAATATAATCATGTACTTGGACCTATCATTGCCGCGATTTGAATACACAATGTTGTGCTGTCTAGTTAGCCGTGTCTTCCTGCCTCGTTTGAGCGCTTTTGAAACATTTAGCATTGTGTGGAAATTATATATAATTATACATAGCTTTTTGTAAAAGTAGTAGAAGAGATACACAGCAAAGTTCCTATCTCTGAATTGTTTTACTAGAATAAATCATCACTAATTTCTTAGCACAAATAAATAATAATGATTCTTACAACAAATTAATTAATACACTTGCAAATATATATTCATTTTGTGTATTAACTTCATGTGATATATTTATTATTGCATTTATTTGTTGTTATATTATGTTTCTCAATTCTACATGCGTTATATTTCACTAATGATATAACTGGTATCACAGAAAGACCAGACATTTACTTATTTTATCTGTTTTCTTTCTCTGCTTCTGCTATGCTTTACTTCCAAGACATCTGAGTAGTAATCAACAGGAAAGCACATGCATACATATGACTCTGTTGTATGATGTGGCACTGTTTCACTGATTCACTGATTCTGCACTGGAATTTTTAGTCTTGCAGATAAAAAGTTTTATACGGTCAAGCTACTAAGTCAGCACTTTTGGTTTTATAATTTTTTTATTCATGAAGCAAAATGATATATTTGGTCTTCTAATATTTCATCATTCTTTGAAAGAACTTTTCAAAGAATTTCTTAAAATTAATATTATTATCTTCAACTGCTTCATACACAAACAATTTTTATACATCAAGCATCCGAAGTAAAAAAATATTAAATATATGAAGAAATATCTTTAATTTCATTGCATATATCTCAGCAATATAAGAATATTAATATAATAATAAAATAAATAATCTAAATAATTCTTATAGTTATATGCAATCTTGCTGCAGATGCTAAAAGAGAAAGATATCCTTTTTCCGTATATAATTATCATTATATATAATTATTATATTAAATAATTGATAGTTGATATATTATATCGATAGCTATTGATATCTGGGAATAAGAATAACCAAGTATCTTTTTCTATTTATAGCATAGTGTTGATAGGAAGAACAGTCATAATGCCTGAAATATTTCTTATGTTTTCCTTTGTCTTTCTAAACCTGTTGCCTGATTTACTCCTAAGACTCTACACATATACTATATTTCAACAATCAGTTTCACAATATATAATAATATGCATATTATTTTTATCCTTATTATTCGTATCCATATTATATTTAATCAATTCTCTTTGTCTTTTCAGTTGTTCTCATTGGAGACTCTGGAGTAGGAAAAAGTAATCTTCTATCTCGATTCACAAGAAATGAATTCAACTTGGAGTCAAAGTCTACCATCGGAGTTGAATTTGCAACACGCAGTATACAAGTAGATGGTAAAACCATCAAAGCCCAAATTTGGGATACAGCTGGGCAAGAGCGTTATCGCGCGATTACTTCTGCGTAAGTTTTCACACTCACCCTGATTTATCATATTGTTCTTAATAATATCATGTTGTAATGTGGATTATGTATAATATAATTTTATAAGTCACAATCCTTAACATGAGATCATATTGACAAATTAATGCAGATACTAAAGCTGAACAAAAAAGAAAGAAACGCATCCTGTTTCAAGTAAAATTGGCGGGACACTCGGTATATAATTATAAATTTTACATGCAATATTAATAATCCTTTCCGAATTGTTAGATATTACCGCGGAGCAGTTGGTGCGCTACTCGTGTACGATATTGCAAAACATCTGACGTACGAAAATGTAGAAAGATGGTTACGAGAATTACGGGACCATGCTGATCAAAACATTGTGATCATGTTAGTGGGAAATAAGTCAGACTTAAGGCATCTGCGTGCTGTTCCGACTGACGAGGCTAAGGCGTTTGCTGAGAGGAATGGCTTGTCTTTCATTGAAACATCCGCTTTAGACTCTACTAACGTTGAGACAGCGTTTCAAAATATATTAACAGGTAACAGACCTCGTTCACAATACCATCATAGGGAGCTAGTGTACCACTGAGCCGATTGTTGAAGATCGTAGTCCTTGTTAGATCTATAGTACAGCTAACATCATGGTGTATGTTTTCCTGAAGACAATCGCCATACTTTCATATGATTATCAATGCTATATGTGTGTGCTGTGTTATACATAAGCTCCTTTGGATCATAGGATGTAGAATTTATTTTTATGTAATTTTTTTATCAGCATATATTTGTTAGAAGCACATTTTTTATGAATCGCAGGAAGCGATGAACTACTAACATAAGTTTGATTTTAGTTAATCGAACCATGTTTTATTCCATATTTTTATATTTCACATACATATTAACAAGACACACTATTATAATTTTCTTTAATTTTTCAAAGGAAATTTTAATATTGCAATAAAGATAGAATTTAATGATATTTTTCCTGCACCAATGTTAAAATATTTATCATATACTAGATGATATACTAGATCAATATTGCAATGTAATATAACAAAATATGTTCTTTTTACAGAAATATACAGAATCGTATCGCAAAAACAGATACGAGATCCACCTGAAGGTGATACAATCCGGCCACAAAATGTAGAACAAATTGAAGTCAAACCAACGATGAATGCCGAGGGAATGCGTAAGCAGTGCTGCCAGTGACTCACCTTGTTGCTTAAAATGTGTGTACACATAAATACAGTATGAATATCACGGAAGTACAGTTGCATAATATCTAATTTCTAACAAAAGAAAAGATTTAGTCTGTGATGCAGTAAGAAAATGAAAAAAAAAATGAAAGTTTCTGGGATAATTCTTTGTATGCTAGGATAGATTTAATATAAGGAAATTGTGGTTAGTTAATTATACATGTTAACTTGATTGTAAATTGAGTTACTTTTAACATATATCACAATTAAATATTACTAAAGACACTTCCATCACGTTTTTTTATTCCAATAATTTCTGCTCTATATACTATTTCCTTAATAACAAAACAAAAGTCGAAGAGTCATTCACTATTTTTTATTTCAAGTTGGGTTTTTCCTTGGTTCTCTTTCTCGAGATCGCTTCAAAAGCACATCCTTCAGGATCATTGACTCAGATTAAGTTCAAGATTCTGAAGTTATGCTATATTTGTAAGAGTCACTCTTCTTGCTATATTATTAAGCTCTCTCTTTTTTCTTTTTCCATTTCTTTTTTTTTTTCTATATATTTTTGTATGGTATATCTATAGAGATATTTTCTAAACTGTAGCCTTTTCAAGGTCTATAGTCCTCATGACATAACACATATACAATATTTGTTTAATTGGATCAGTTATTTGTACTTCAATAGAGAGTACGTTAACACACTCACACATCTAAAGTATGTTCGAAGAGAGCCAAATAAAAAGGAAAGGTATGTTAATGATACGCTAGAGAGCCAATGTATATTTCATATTTTTATTAAGTGTTATACTTGAAATGCTATGGTTTTTGATTGCGCAGATTGATCTGTATATTTGCGATATATTTTTGTTTTAGATTAATATATTTATTTATAGATGATTCTATATATGTGTGTGAATTATAGGTATAATACTCGAGAGATACAAGATATACAAATATTTTGTTCTAAATTATCTTCTTTTCATAAACGACCTTTGGTAATCGATCAGTCCCATCAGTTACGGCATTAGATCAATTATATTTTTATTATATTTAGAATGACTTCTCAGGCACACCTGTTGCTTGCAGTTTGACTGTTATGACAATTTCGTGAATTTTCTTTTGCAGAAGCGGTTATACGGCGGAGGAGATAATGGAAGTACTAGCTGATGGTAGATATAGCAGGTGCATCACAGAACGAGAGTTAAGACTATGTGCGCGAGCATGTAATCTCGTATGCTAGAAGAGGTTTTATCCTTACTAAATTACCAGGACATCCATCAGACCATATGTGAGAGAGCGTTGTATATGCATTATATATTCATGGTAATAATCAAGTAAGGATAAGCGTCGAAAGAGAAACTGTACGATGTACGCTGTAAACGCGAATACACGCGCGCGCGCGCACCATTCTACCCGCGAAAAAAAAGGGAAAAGAAAGGAAAGATAATTCATCTTTACTCTTTCTGTCTCTGTCTCTCTATCTGTCACGATATAAATTATGTTATAATAAATGAATGTTGTATTACTGCTTCTTTGTAATACATATATAAACAATTCTTCTTAACGCGTAGCGTGATCGTGAATATGTGAAAAAGCAGTTTATGGTTGTATATGCATTGATGAATATCATGAACAAGTTACTATCGTGCACTGCGTAGAAGGAAACAAACTAACGATAAGTAATGGGCTTACGGCGAATACAATAAAACGCGCCTGAAAAAGTAAAAAAAAAATAAACGGAAAGAAAAGAAACCAGTTGACTCGAGATAGTCCTTTCTCGTTGCTCACTCTCGGCTCTTCGTAAATATAGTACTAGTCTGTACAAGCTTGGGCACTACATGCTTCGGGATTAACTTTATTTTTACACACGGAGCTTTCCATCGAGACTTCTTACCAGTCGAAATTGTATTTAAGAACGAAGCTGTATAGTAAGCATTTTCCAAAACTCTAATAACGTTGCTTTCTGTGTGGTTGTATTGTAATATGTTATCGTCACGCGCTTTTATTGTATCCTAAATAAAATGGAGAGTGAGTTGAGATATATAAAAAAAGAAATGTCCATTTCTCTTGATGAGTTACGATGCGAAAAAAAACAGTTCTCAATCTATCACTCTTTGCATAATAATCTCTAGCAAAATTATTGAATAAAATGAAAAAAAGAAGCAAGATTAATAAAAGATAATTATAGTGCATCGTGCGTGCGTTTAACCTGATTTATAGTACGTCTAATTTATATATTATCGCGAATTATATATAAATATATATATATATATTCGTTGTAAGAAAATGAGAGAAATAATACAACGTTGTTTCTCGAAGCAATCTTAAAAATAATAAGGTAATCACGAGCATAATTATTATTTGATATAGCAGGCTTATTACTTTATTATGGACAACTCAGAACTGTAATGTGTATAAGCAATGTCAAAGTGACCATAGTTTTCTACAGATACCTTTGATTTATTCTGTATCCTTAGGCTGTATCGAGCTCTACAAAACTTAGGGAATGCGAATTTTATTTTCTTTTATGCTAAGTGAAATAGATTTATACGGTTGAATATTGAAGAATAATTTAAGCTATTATAAGATTGTTTTATCCTCTCATTTCATTGCATATAAAAAAGGGATATTATATCTACAACAGCATAGATTATTATTAATAATACCTTGTATTTCATTATTTTATTAATAAAAAACCAAATTTGCTTTTAAAAAGGACGGATATTTGTGACGAGTGTATCTACAGAATGCTTGAATGGCGTAAATCCTATTTTCACGTTGTGACATCGTATTCACGTACGATAGAATCAATCGTCGCTGTTTTCACGAAGAAAATATCACACTGTATCAGCTATTCAACAGTCTATACTATACTTTTACAAAGCCACTGTTATCGCGATAGTAAATCACAAGTAAAATATAAAACTTGTGAAGTACAATGTACTGTCAGATATAAAGATCAATTGTAGTTGAAAAAGCACTTATCCTGATAATATATGCATATATATATATACACATATATATATATATATATAATTATTTTATACAGTATATAATATTATATATGATAATAATAATTACAGGACATAGATTATTCATACACCTACACATACAAATAAGTTTGAAACTTATTATATTTTTAAATTAATATTGCAAGAATATACAAGAAGCCACAAAAGTATGGAACATACAGAATACATATTTTATAAAAAAATAAATCAGTATTCTGTCAAAAATGAAATTAACAAGATGTTTATTTACTTTAAATATATATAATATAGTACCTAGTAAATTATGTATTTTTAGTAGTAAATCGCGAAATATTTCAGATATTTAATTAAACATTAATATCAATTATCTAAATAATATTTATAAATAAGATAGTAATAAACACAAACAAAATTAAATAAGATAGTAATAAATACAAAAAAATTATTAAATAACTAAATGAGAAACGATCTATTGCTATTTATTAATTTCCGTTTAAAATGTTATCTATAGGATATCTTTATTTATAGATTTTCTATGAAATTTTTTTACGGAAATCTCGAGCAAAATGTTAAACAAGATTATTTTATAATATATTTTAAAACGTTGCATATCATGTTTTAATCAAACATAACTTGCATCCTAAAATGTTAATACTATAAAGTCAATACCGTTCAAGTTTACTGAAAATATAGAATATTTTGCATTATGTTAAAAAAAGTCAAAACATAGATACCATATATTTTTATACTGCTACTTACAAGTAAAAAAGCTACGGTGGTAGAGTTAAAGATGCTGGTTCCAGACGAATCGTGTTCCTTTGCGAATTACTGTGATTTTTCTGCCTCCATTCGAGCCACCGCATTAATTCTGGGTTTTGAGAGGTTTCATTAACGTCACTACGAGCTTCTAACTGTTGATAATACGCCTCTCGAAGCAATCGGAATGTCTGTATGTTTTTATATGGTAACTGTGTCATGGGATCCAAATATTTAGCAGGCAGTCTAAAAAGCAATTAAAAAATATTGGATATTTTAGGGGTATTCAGTTAATCTCGATATAACTTATTACCTGCTTAATATTATTTTTTACCTTGTGACTGCACATAAAGGTTTTAACGGAGCTCTTTGCTGTGTAGATTTCTTGAATACGCCTTGGTATGATTGATCATTTTCGAAAGTAATAAACGTGCGTTCATAAAACGTCCCAGTTTCTTCGCCAAAAATATCTTTCTTTTTAATAGAGGTCAAGTCTGTTGTGTCAGCAGATTCCTCTTTTTTATCATCCGTACAGTCTGCCTTTGATTCTGTTCTACTACATCAAATAAATAAAATAAAACATATTCCGTATTGTTTTATATATTACATACATATAACAAATGTTATGTAAATATTTACAGAAATAAAATAATTAATTATGTGAGTAAACACATCACTATGATAGTATAAAAAAATGCACTGTATATTATATACATACCTTCCTTCTTTTATGAAGATGATGTCAGAATTTGTATTAGAAACTGTGGTTGTATTTTTGTCACCATCACCTTCAACATTAATTCTTTCATCTTTATCATCTACAATGGTTTCAGATAGCACCATAACTGGCATAGATAGTGACTGATACCTGATCATTGGGCCGACGTGTGTTTTTCTTACAGTCCTGGTGTTTTTCTTTTCACTTTCTAACTTCTGATATTTTTCTATAACAGAAAACAAATCAATTATAGTTATTCTTCAAATAGAAAAGAAAGTACTTAAATAAAAATAAAAAGGATATTAAATGTGTATTTTATGTATACCTAGTGACTTCATATTAACTTCTTCTGTTTGCAGAGCTTCTTCCAGTAATTCCTCCTGCGTTGGTTTCCATACATCATGCCTTACAATCTTTGTCTTCCGCTTCTGATCTTCATTTCTTTCACGCAAGCGTTTTTGTGTAGCTGCAGACTTTGCAGCAGTAGAACGACGTATTGACTTTCTTCCTATGCAAAATATCACAATGAGTGTATAACTATGTGTATGTATACTATGAAAATAAACCATTTTATAATATATGTATATATTATAGTATATGTATACATGTAGTACATATATATTACCTATACTATCTATAAAAGTTTTAGTTTGTTTTGGCTGTTTTATTTTCCTTTCCTTAGGTGTTGATGTAGTATGTGATGCTGTAGCTTTAGGTTCCTTATAAGCCTTTGTTACCAGTCTACGTTTCTTTTTTGGCCCTTCTTGCTCAGTATCAGATACTGGCTCATCGTTCTCATCGATACTAAAATCTGAGTCTACCTCATCTTCTCCTTCATCTTCTTCCCTGAAGAGAATATTTATATAACCTGTCATGGGTTATCACATAGACATTATATATGTGTATATATGTAGATATATGTAACAACATGTAATCATGATCCTGCTCCACTTCGTCAAAGCCACCATATGTAGTTTTATAAAATTCATCCTCTTCCTCCTCATTTAATAATCTTGCCATTTTATTTCCTGCATTTGAACGTCTTTCTCTTGTTGCAGCCATCGTACATAAAACTTCTTGATCTCACTCTTAGTAGAATAAATATGTACACTTAATATTATCTAATTTCACGTTTCGAAACTTTAAGAAGAATAACAGATATTAAATATTTTGGTAATTATTTAGAAGACGAGTCTCACCTTGGATTTCGTTCAAACTCACTTATCTTACGTATTTTGACGTGTAAAAGCCGAAGTTGAAAATTAAAATCACCGCTCGGCTCTACTTTGCGAGAAATAAACTGTTAAAAAATGATACACGCGAGGTTAGGAAATCTGTCATGCCGGTAATATAGAGACTTGTGGGTTTGTAACTTTCCACGCGCAGCTAATGTCCGTTTCTACTGACTGTGGTTGACTCAACCAGCTGTTCATTCCAACGGAATGAACCAATCGCATCTGTCGTTAACCAATATTGGCAAATGCGATTGGTCAATTCCGATAGAGTAATCAACCGATTAAATTAATCACAGTTAATAGAAACGGGCGTAAGACGGGCAGGGTGCGGGAGAGGGGTCGAAGGCCTCCCTTGCACCCCTGTGTGTGTGTGTGTTTGTATGCACTAAACTATATTATGGTACTATATGTATACATATGTTTGAGACATTTTCATTTATTAAACATATGAATTTTTAGCTTATGTATCAGTGGTTATTTTTGTTGTGTAATAACCACTGATACATGAGCTAAACATTTATATGTTTAATAAATGAAAATGTCTCAACATATGTATACATACAGTACTAAACATAGTACACACCACACACACACATACACACACGCGCGCGCGCTCACACACACACCCTCGTGCCGCACGGGAGAGTGCAAGGGGGGCCTTCGACCCCTTTCCAGGTGATGACAAGACGTGGGAAAAGTCGCGCATGCGCACTAAGCAAACGCTGTGGTAGCTTCACGGACATATATATTTGAAGGTATCGTTAGGTTCCTACTATGAAAGAAATGTGAAGGAAATTATAGGGAAGAGAAAAGTTTCTGTTCAATAAATATAATATAGTTTATATATGAATAATAAAAGATAACGGTAATTATCCAGTTTAGGAGCTCCGCCTTAGAATTCGATAAAAATAGACTCAATCAATGCGTTTTTTAATAAGGAGCAACTTCTTCCTCTGCGAAAATCGTCGCTCTTCACTGCGAAATAAAAATAGTTAAAGTTGACTGGTATAACAGGTTAGGAAACCTGTCAAGATTTCGGATGGGTTCGCAACTTTTCACGCGCAACGAGGGGTGGGTGCGGGAGGGAGGGCCGAAGGCCCCCCCTCGCACCCCCGTGTGTGTGTGTATGTGTGTGTACATATGTTGAGGCATTTTTATTTATTAAACCAACGAATATTGTACACTCATTAATTTAGTAAAGCAGAAAATTTTAGTACAATTTCAATAAGATAAATTAAAAAAATTAAAAATAAATGTGGAATCGATAGTTATGATCTTTAATTGTTAATAATTTTTTTATTACGAAACTGATAAGTTAATGACATTTGATGAAAGATATTCACCTTATTAAAATTGTACTAAAATTTTCTGTTTTACTAAATTAATGAGTGTATAATATTTGTTGGTTTAATAAATAAAAATGCCTCAAACATATGTACACACACACACACACGGGGGGTGCGAAGGGGGGCCCCCCGCCCCCCCCCCGCACCCAACCCGTCCTCGTTGCGCGTGGAAAGTTGCGAACCCATTCGGAATCTTGACAGGTTTCCTAACCTGTTATACCAGTCAACTTTAACTATTTTTATTTCGTTTCGCAGTGAAGAACGAGAATTTTCGCAGAGCAAAAGGTTACTCCTTATTAAAAAACGCGTTGATTGAGTCTATTTTTACCAAATTCTAAGGCGGAGCCCCTAAACTGGATAATTACCAAGATAACAATAAAACTTATTAATTTATAATTTTTTTACATCTGCAGCCAATATATTATATTTATTATTCCTATTGCAATTATTATCACTGTTCTTTCTTAACTTATCACTATACTTATCATTACATTTATCGCTACACTTATTATAACATTTTACATTATGAACATACAGGGTGTCCCATTTTAAGTGTCCACCCCAAATATCTCTTATTTTTGATTTTAGAAAAAAATGGTTCAGACACGTTTTGTATGGTTTCGAGGGGGCCATAAGATGGTACCATTGATTTGACCTTGAAGAGTCATTTGAAGGTCACGTGAAGGTTACTTCAATTTTTTTAGATGGCATCCCCTATTTTTCATTACACATTCTTGTAGCTGACTTCGAGAGCTTCCCAAAACACTATAATCAAATGTTTTTTGGTGAAATACTTTTCGAGTTATAAAGCTCCAAATTTACAAAATTTTGATAAAAATACAAAATATTTCGTAAAACATTCACATTCCGATAGTCTTATCTTACATGATCCAACAGTCAAGGCAAGATCCGAGCATGATCCAGCCAGTCAAGGCAAGATCCGAGCATGATCTAGCCAGTCAAGGCAAGATCCGACCATAAACCAGCCAGTCAAGGCAAGATCTTCTTTTGTGTACAATTACTTAAAGTGTTCAAAAACTTGGCCATTTACTTTTATGCATAGCTCTAGTCTATGGTGAAAGTCGTCCCTAACTTTTTCAAGAACACCTACATTAATATTTCTGCAAGCCTGTCTGATCCGGTTTTTCATATTTTCAACGGTTGTAGGCTTTTGTGAATAGACTATATCTCTAATTTAGCCCCAGAAATAAAAATCTAGGGGTGTCAAGTCGGGTGATCTTGGGGGCCATTCTTGAACTCGGCTGCCCATACTAATCCACCTATTTGGGAATCTATTGTTTAAATATTGTGTAACAGCTCGAGATCTATGAGCCGGTGCTCCATCTTGTTGGAACCACATTCGTCTGAGTAAATCATTGTCGACATGTCTCAAAAGGTTGAGCAGGTTATCTTGAAGAAATTTTAGAGATTGCCGCATTGAGATTTTCTTAAAAAAAATATGGACCAACAATAACATCTCCCAGGTTACCTGCCCAAACGTTAATGGACCACTGCCGTTGGAACTCTTGGCTTCTCTGCCAATGTGGATTAGCATCTGAATAATAATGGCAGTTATGTCTATTAACCTCTTCTATTACAAAACGTGGCTTCATCAGAAAAAAGCGTATTAGCAATGAACCGGGGATTTTGTTGGATTTGATCTCGAGCCCAGTTACAAAAACGTACACGGCGTAGTTGGTAGTCCCTCTCTTCCAATTGCTGAGTTAGATGAATGTGATATGGGTGAAACTTGTTGAGCTTGAGCACACGATTGGCTGTTGATTTAGATATACCGTATTACCTCTCAATTTGTCTCGTAGAGATTTGAGGATTCAAAGCAACGGCACCTATAACAGTCAATGATGTGACTTCATCAAGGCCTGATTTTCACCGGTTTCTTCTAAGAATACCCTGTTCAGCTCTGTCGCAGAGTCTTTTTATTACTTTCCTATCAGGATGGCGTCTGTTTGGAAATCTTTCAGCATAAAGCCTTTCTGCTACCGAGTAATTATTCCTGGCCTCACCCAAAATGTAAATCATGTCCACAATTTCATTTGGTGGGTAAGCAGTCATAATTATAAAGAAAAAAAGCGCCAAGAAACCAAAAATTCCTGTCCTACCAAAAAAAAGTCAATGGATAATAATATGCATCTGTCTGAGACTTCGTCCAAATACCGACAGTTGCCCAAGTAAGAAATTTGAAACAAGCCTCTTGATATTTGTTTCATTAAAAGAATTGACAATTGCACTTTCACAATTGTTACAGTTCATTGATTATCAGGCAATATAGGATCTCGTCTTGACTGGCTGAATCATGCTCGGATCTTGCCTTGACTGGTTGGATCATGCTCGGATCTTGCCTTAACTGGTTAGATCATGCTCGGATCTTGCCTTGACTGGTTGGATCATGTAAGCTAAGACTATCGGAAAGTGAATGTTTTACGAAATATCTTGTATTTTTATCAAAATTTTGTAAATTTGGAGCTTTATAACTCGAAAAGTACTTCACCAAGTGAAGTACTTCACCAAAAAAACATTTGATTATAGTGTTTTGGGAAGCTCTCGAGGTCAGCTATAAGAATATGTAATAAAAGATAGGGAGTGCTATTTATAAAAATTGAGGTAACCTTCACGTGACCTTCAAATGACTTTTCAAGGTCAAATCAATGGTACCATCTTATGGCCCCCTCGAAACAATACAAAACGTGTCTGAACCATTTTTCTCTAAAATAAAAAATAAGAGAGATATTTGGGGTGGACACTTAAAATGGGACACCCTGTATATATATATATATATATATGTGACATTCCACGTCAAGTGGCCCCTCCCTCTGTCCAAAAATTGAAGCGAGTTTAAATATTGAGTTTGGGCTTAAAATGTTCGTATAAGCGTTCGTATGGTTTCGATTATAGGGGTTTAGAAGCTTATGGGGCTATATGGTTATGGGGTTATGGGGTTTTGAGGGTTATAAGATCAAGGGGTCATGGGATTAATAGTTTATGAGGGTTTTAGGGCCAAACAGCTTAATTAAAGCGATTATTGAGATGACAAGTCGTATAAATAATATTGTAAGATCACTTCATCAGGTTTTTGAGTTATTTTGCTTATGGAGTCATGGGGTTATGTAGTTTTTCAAAAAGGCCACTCAAATTTCGAAAGCCCTCGCTTATACGAACATTTTAAGCCCAAACTCAATATTTAAACTCGCTTCAATTTTTGGACAGAGGGAGGGGCCACTTGACGTGGAATGTCACATATATATATATATATATATATACAGGGTGTCCCATTTTAAGTGTCCACCCCAAATATCTCTCTTATTTTTTATTTTAGAGAAAAATGGTTCAGACACGTTTTGTATTGTTTCGAGGGGGCCATAAGATGGTACCATTGATTTGACCTTGAAGAGTCATTTGAAGGTCACGTGAAGGTTACTTCAATTTTTATAAATAGCACTCCCTATCTTTTATTACATATTCTTATAGCTGACCTCGAGAGCTTCCCAAAACACTATAATCAAATGTTTTTTTGGTGAAGTACTTCACTTGGTGAAGTACTTTTCGAGTTATAAAGCTCCAAATTTACAAAATTTTGATAAAAATACAAGATATTTCGTAAAACATTCACTTTCCGATAGTCTTAGCTTACATGATCCAACCAGTCAAGGCAAGATCCGAGCATGATCTAACCAGTTAAGGCAAGATCCGAGCATGATCCAACCAGTCAAGGCAAGATCCGAGCATGATTCAGCCAGTCAAGACGAGATCCTATATTGCCTGATAATCAATGAACTGTAACAATTGTGAAAGTGCAATTGTCAATTCTTTTAATGAAACAAATATCAAGAGGCTTGTTTCAAATTTCTTACTTGGGCAACTGTCGGTATTTGGACGAAGTCTCAGACAGATGCATATTATTATCCATTGACTTTTTTTTGGTAGGACAGGAATTTTTGGTTTCTTGGCGCTTTTTTTCTTTATAATTATGACTGCTTACCCACCAAATGAAATTGTGGACATGATTTACATTTTGGGTGAGGCCAGGAATAATTACTCGGTAGCAGAAAGGCTTTATGCTGAAAGATTTCCAAACAGACGCCATCCTGATAGGAAAGTAATAAAAAGACTCTGCGACAGAGCTGAACAGGGTATTCTTAGAAGAAACCGGTGAAAATCAGGCCTTGATGAAGTCACATCATTGACTGTTATAGGTGCCGTTGCTTTGAATCCTCAAATCTCTACGAGACAAATTGAGAGGTAATACGGTATATCTAAATCAACAGCCAATCGTGTGCTCAAGCTCAACAAGTTTCACCCATATCACATTCATCTAACTCAGCAATTGGAAGAGAGGGACTACCAACTACGCCGTGTACGTTTTTGTAACTGGGCTCGAGATCAAATCCAACAAAATCCCCGGTTCATTGCTAATACGCTTTTTTCTGATGAAGCCACGTTTTGTAATAGAAGAGGTTAATAGACATAACTGCCATTATTATTCAGATGCTAATCCACATTGGCAGAGAAGCCAAGAGTTCCAACGGCAGTGGTCCATTAACGTTTGGGCAGGTAACCTGGGAGATGTTATTGTTGGTCCATATTTTTTTTAAGAAAATCTCAATGCGGCAATCTCTAAAATTTCTTCAAGATAACCTGCTCAACCTTTTGAGACATGTCGACAATGATTTACTCAGACGAATGTGGTTCCAACAAGATGGAGCACCGGCTCATAGATCTCGAGCTGTTACACAATATTTAAACAATAGATTCCCAAATAGGTGGATTAGTATGGGCAGCCGAGTTCAAGAATGGCCCCCAAGATCACCCGACTTGACACCCCTAGATTTTTATTTCTGGGGCTAAATTAGAGATATAGTCTATTCACAAAAGCCTACAACCGTTGAAAATATGAAAAACCGGATCAGACAGGCTTGCAGAAATATTAATGTAGGTGTTCTTGAAAAAGTTAGGGACGACTTTCACCATAGACTAGAGCTATGCATAAAAGTAAATGGCCAAGTTTTTGAACACTTTAAGTAATTGTACACAAAAGAAGATCTTGCCTTGACTGGTTGGATCATGCTCGGATCTTGCCTTGATTGGCTGGATCATGCTCAGATCTTGCCTTGACTGGCTGGATCATGCTCGGATCTTGCCTTGACTGGCTGGATCATGCTCGGATCTTGCCTTGACTGGCTGGATCATGCTCGGATCTTGCCTTGACTGGCTGGATCATGCTCGGATCTTGCCTTGATTGACTGGATCATGCTCGGATCTTGCCTTGACTGGCTGGATCATGCTCGGATCTTGCCTTGACTGGTTGGATCATGTAAGATGAGATTATCGGAAAGTGAATGTTTTACGAAATATCTTGTATTTTTATCAAAATTTTGTAAATTTGGAGCTTTATAACTCGAAAAGTACTTCACCAAGTGAAGTACTTCACCAAAAAACATTTGATTATAGTGTTTTGGAAGCTCTCGGGGTCAGCTATAAGAATATGTAATAAAAGATAGGGGGTGCCATCTAAAAAAATTGAGGTAACCTTCACGTGACTTTCAAATGACTCTTCAAGGTCAAATGAATGGTACCATCTTATAGCCCCTTCGAAACCATACAAGACGTTTCTGCACCATTTTTCTCTAAAATCAAAAATAAGAGAGATATTTGGGGTGGACACTTAGAATGGGACACCCTGTATATATATATATATATATATGTACTTTTTTATTTAGCTCTTGATAACACAAATGAGGTATCAGTTGATGCTATGATTGACATGGAACACGCAGAACATGACATATGCTGCAGTATGTATTCAATTATAGTAGGACTTATATTGGTCTATTGTAGCGTTTTAAAAGTCAGATTTTGGACGGTTTGCACATGAGAAAATTTATAGTATATATAACGTGAACTATAGATTTTCTCGTGCACATCTCATTCGCACATCGTCAAGAATCGTTTTTGAGGTAATAGGGTACTTATTATGTTATTTATTTTTATAATTGTTTTTATATAAACGTTATTATATAATTTGTCGGAATCGATTCCGATCGGAATAATTCCGTTTCTCCTAGAAAAAAAAATATGATAAATTCGCAAAAATTTAGTAAAAATTCGTAATGATTTTATTCATCAGATTTTCGTAAATATACTGAAATATTTTTTCTACTCAATATAGGTGCATGCCGTAATATGCAAACTATATTATATAAAAATATTAATAAAATGAATCGAAAAATGGATATTATAAATTTACTATCAAATTCAGAATCGCATATACAAATTGATAATATCGAATCTGATAATACCTCTCTATTATCCGATTTTCCACTTTCCACAATGGAAGAAAGCGTGAACAGTAAGAAATGGACCAACCACAGTTGATTATTTTTGTCATAATCGTCTGTGATTGGTTTATTTCTTACCGCTTACGCTTACTTCTTATTGCTTATTGCCATTGTAGACCACGCTTAAGAGAATGGTTATAAAGAGGATAGCACACAAACGAATTTAAGCAATAAAACGTAAGCAGTAAGAAAGTCGATCAATTACAGTCGAAATTTAAGGAAGCCATTTTAAAACTTAAAGCGTCGTCTACAATGGCAGTAAGCAGTAAGAAGTAAGCGTGAACAGTAAGGCCTGATCACGCACAATACGTGTCGTAAGTTGTAAGCCGTAAGAATTGGCGAATCACAGTCGATTATTACAAAAATAATCAGCTATAATTGGTCAGTTCTTACGGCTTACAGCTTACAACACCTATTGTAGACCAGGCCTAAGAAATGGACCAACCACAGTTGATTATTTTTATCATAATCGACTGTGATTGGTTTATTTCTTACTGCTTATGCTTACTTCTTACTGCTTACTGCCATTGTAGACGACGCTTAAGAGATTGTGATTAGTCAGTTTATTTATTGCTTACGTCTTATTGCTTTTTACGATCTAAAAAAAATCTATTATGATTGGGCAATTTTTTTCCTACTTACGTTTTATTGCTTATGTTTTTCTGTGTGCCATGGCCTTAATTGACTGTAATTGATCAGTTGCTTACAACAACTTAAGTTTGAAGCTTAAATCCTGGTCTATATTCGGTGATTTGTCTTAAGCCTTAAAAATTGACCAATCACGATCGATTGTTCTCTTTACGATCGAAGAATAATCGACTGTGATTAGTCAATTTGCCTACTGCATACTACTACAACCTCGTTGTAGAATGACCTTTAAAGCTTGTCTACAACAACTGTAAAAATATTGCTGTAAGTCTGTAAGCTGTCAGCGAATGAAAATAATTCATTTCGCGTTTTACAGTCTTATAGCCATATTCTTATAATCATTGTAGATGATTGTAGGGCTTTTATAGTGTGTTCGATTGAGACGGGTTTGGAAAGTTCAAGGGCTTCTTGAAAATATATCGCATACGATATTTCATAAAAAACTATAGTTTATGTTAAGTTTACTATAGCTTTTTACTAAATATCGTATGCAATATATTTTCGAGAATCAAGAAGAAATTTATAAAAAAATATATCAATCAAATACAAGAGCTCACTGAGCGTTCAATGATTGATTCTGGATACACCTATTATATAATGGTAAACATATGTTTGTTGGGTAGTTTTCCAGATAGCATGGTGATATCAAATGACATTTTAATGATGTTTTTGTGGTCAATAAGGTGTCATTAAGGCGTCACCGTTCTACTTGGGTATGTTAGCGGTTGGTGTTAGCGCTCAAATATGCTTCAAAAATATCCTTCAGAGATGCGTTTCAAATCGCCTCAGTTGAACATGCTATAATCTATGATTTTGTTGTGTGAGTTACATATTAAGATGCAAAACAATATATATGTTATTTATAAAAAATATTATCTATTTTAGGATATGTTGCAGATTCAAATATTGCAGCACGCTTTCTGAAGTGCAGAAAGTGATTCAAGAGTGGCTATGGCATTCAACCGACCGTATTGGATACGCATTAAAAAATAAATAATATATATATATATATATTTGTATTTAATTGTGTTAATTTGTGTTTAATTTGTGTTTAATTTGTATTAATAAATATCATATATTGGGAGTGAGATTAGTGAGTGACAGGGAGAGAATAGGGAAAGGTTATTAGTAGGAAATAGTGAGAGTGGAGGAGAAGGGAAGGGTGCGGGAGATTGCGGGAGGGAGTAAGGTGGATGGTGAGAAAGGGCAGGAGGGGGGAGTAGCGGAGGAAGTAGGGTGGAGGAGTGAGAAGGAGGAGCAGGATATTGAGGTTAGGAAACGAGGAGAGAGGGAACGGAGGAGGGAGGCAGGAGGCAGAGAGAGGTGGTGCGAACTGGTGGAAGAGACGGGAATTAAAGAGAGTCGCGGGAAATCCGAAAGGAGGTAAGGTGAAGAAGGGGAGGAAGGAGTGAGAAGGAGGATGGAGGAAGAAGGGAAAGGAGGGAAGCGGGTGTAGAGGAGGGGAGGAGGAAGGAGAGGGAGACTAACGAATGTGGAAAGGTTGAGGAGAGACAGCACGAGTAGTATAGGAAGTGTGGGGAGTTTTATAGAGATGATGTAGGAAGGGAAAAGGAAGATAAGGGAGGGGGAGGAAGAGGAGGAGGAGGAGAGGAGAGAGAAGAGGAATGTGGAGGTAGGAAGGCATCGAGAAGGGGTTATGGAGGGAGGAAGAGGGAAAGTAGAGGAGGAGGAGAAGGAAAGGGAGAGAGGAGGATGGAAGAGGGAGGAGGGAGGAGGAGATAAAGGAAATGGTATGGAGATTGATGGAAGAAGTGAGAGGGTATAAAGAGGAAGTTAAGAGGGAGGGAGAGAAGAGAAAGAGAGAGAATAGGGAACTAAGGGAAGAATTGAGAAAGGAGAAAGAAGAGAGAAGGAAGGAATGGGAGGAATGGAGGAGACAGAGGAGGCAGAGGGAGGAAAAAATAAAGAAGATGGAGGAAAGGATGGAGGGATGGGAGAAGCGAGAGAGAGAGAGAGAGAGAGGAGGAAGGAATAGGGGAGGAATAGGGGAGGAGGGAGGAAGAAGGATTAGGGAGCTGGAGATAAGGATGGATAAAAAGGAGAGGAAGGAAAGGAGAAAAAATATGGTGGTGAGGGGGGTAGAAATGGAGGAGAAAGGGGTGGAGGAGGGTATTAAGGAAATATGGAAGAGAATGGAACTGGAGGTAGATATGAGGGAGGTGAGGAGACTGGGGGAAGGGCAAAGAGAAGGGGAGGGGACGGTATTGGTAAAGTTAGGTAGTATGGAGGAAAAAAGGAAGGTGATGGAGGCGAAGAAGAAATTGAGAGGGAGGAAGGAAAGGATAGAGGACGATTTAACGAGGGAGGAGAGAAGGACGGGATGCGGTCTTTTGAGATGCCTACTGTCTCAGCTATCTCGCACACCTTCAATCGGCGGTCTGCCAATACGAGATCGTGGATTTTTGTCATGTTATCCTCCGTGGTAGCCGTTTTCGGGGCACCTGGGCGTGGCTCATCAAAAACCGACGTGCGACCACGTTGAAACTCGTTAAACCAATTTTTGACGGTCGCCATCGAAGGAGAAGAGTCACCGTACACAGCATCCAAGCGCTCTTTGATTTCGCTGCGCGATTTCCCTTCCAAAAACAAGAATCGAATCACCGACCGATATTGCTCTTTTTCCAGTTTTCTAAAATCCGCGGACACGCCCGCTTCCACACGCAGTCAAAACAAAACTACGAGTCCGATTCGGCTGAAATTTCGACAGTAGCCGTCTACGAGAATGTACTACACGATAGTAAATTTCTCTTGCGATAGTGGCGCCATCGGGCGGTGAGGCTAAGTACTTATCGGACCGCCCTCGTAGAAATATTTTATCTCCACACGCTCTCTCTCCTTGCTCCTATAAATAATCTGTAAATAACCTGAAAATAACCTGTAAATAACCTGCAAATAACCTGAAAATAAACACCTCTCACTAAATTAATGATCACTTGCTATCGCACAAAATACACAAAATTCCTACTGCTCCAGAAAACTGGTAAACAGTAAGTGTCCAATATGGCATCCGACGAGTGGTAGTGGGGAACCGACTATGCTGCCCTCGGCCTACGTACCGAAAGAATAAGCGAACTAATCACTTCCGTCACCACTAAAATACGAGGAGTTTGTAACCCCTGGCGGGGAGGAGTGGATGAGGGAGGTGGAGAAGTGGTGGAGAAAGGGGGGTGAGGGAGAGGAAAGAGGGATAGAAAGAGCGGCGGAAACGGAGGTCAAGGTATGAAAGGAAAGGAATGGAGAGTGAGAGGGAGGGAGTGAATGGAAGAATGGAGGAATGAGAGTGGGCGTGAGGAGTGTTCTCTCTCTCTCGCGTGCGGGCGGAGATTAGTTGTAAGAATAGATTTAAGGAAGTAGATTGTAAAAGATAGGGGGAAGGGAAGAAATGTAACCCCAAGGGGAATCAATAAAGTACGATTGATTGATTATTGAATATCATGTATTGCATGTTATATTATATTAAATAAAATCATATTTTATTAAATAAAATTAAATTTTATTATATAAAATTACAATTATTTATTAAAATTATAGTTATCTGTATTACCGACTATTAGATTATAAACGTCTTAAAATTATCTTAAATAAGACGTTGTTTAGACGTCATAAATTAATGTTTAAAAGTCGTCTTAAATTAATGTCTTAAAGATGTCTTAAAATAATATCTAAAAGACGTCTTAAATCGGGACATAAGACGTCTTAAAGACGTCATAAAGGCGTCATTCTGACAACATTTTAAGACGTCTAAAAAATTTTAAGACGTCTTTTAGACGTCTTTTAGACGTCTTTTAGACGTCATATTGTTGTGTGAGTCCCTTTGATGTTTTCTGAACATATTTGCTATCAGGAATGTACGGTGCAGTTAGGGTAAAATATTGAATAAAACTTTTATTTTCAAAAATAAATAATGATACTTAATAATAATAACATATACTAATAAAGTTTTAATATACTTTTCATATTTTATTTCATCATTGATTAAAATATAAGAAATGGAACAAATACCAGGTGGTTCGAATATGAATTTAATTTAATTAAGTAATTTTGTGTGTATATGTGATAAGATATATATATATATATATGCAATATAATATAAAATAATATTTACCCATAATTTCTTTTAAATTCATATGAATTTTCACTCACTTTACCACTCATAATTAATCAAATATTTTAATAGCATTAGCAAGAACATAGATACGCTAAAAATAGAAAACGTACACACGTCATTATACAGGGTTTATTAAAAATATGGAAACTTAAACCCTTAAATAATTTTTGTAAAAATGAAAATATCAAAAAACGGTAAAACATGTATTTTGATTTTTCAAAAATGCTACCCTATGACATGGATACCGATCATTCCTCACCCCCTGGTACGTGGGGGTAAAAGGAGGGTTGAAAATTTTAAATTGGACTAAGGGTCGAATGGGGGCTCATTTGAAAGGTCTTTTCATAACAAACACGCTCTTAAAATTTTAAATCGCTACAACACCCCCATTAAAAATGGCGGCCGTTCAAATTTCGAAATTTCATACACTTACAAATAACACTACTCAACTGATACTCACCGATTTGAATGAAACTTAACATACTTATTAAATACCGAAAAATATTAAACACGTGTTTTTTTGTTTCGGCTAAATACGCTTTTTAGGGGTAGAAAGCACCCCTCAACCCCTGGATGCTTGCTCAACGACAGTCGGGAAAATAATATTAATTGATCATGTCCGAATGAAATTCTAATACAAAATAAAGAGTAAAAGGTATTGTGGATAACTTCAGAGTAGCAATAAAAATTTAAAAAAGTTTGAAAATTTCTAATATAGCATGAAGGTAATGTTTAACTTACAATTAGAGTGACATTTTATGTTTTCTTATCTTTACTTTTATTCTGAAGTTACTTACAAAACTTTTTTCTTCTTATTTTTTCTATAAATTTGCGCCTATTTTCCCATTACGTCAGGTTATTTTCTTTTTTTAGGAAAATAACGCAACAAATCAATTCTGAAAACAGATTTAATCAACGCATAAAATTACTGATTACAGATACAGGGTGTGGTCAAAGTCCGGCAACGGCTAATAATTTCCAAATTTAATTGATCTTGAAAATCGACCTCAAGGTCGACTTCTATGTCGCCATAAAGTGCATCATTTTGAACTCTACAACTTTGGTCCTAAGCACTTTTTTCAGAAAATGTATCGTTTCAGAAACAATTAGCCATAACTGTTTCCACCTCCAAGGGTTGAGGGGTGCTTTCTACCCCTAAAAAGCGTATTTAGCCGAAACAAAAAACACGTATTTAATATTTTTCGGTGTTTGATAAGTATGTTAAGTTTCATTCAAATCGGTGAGTATCAGTTGGGTAGTGTTACTTGTTAGTGTTATCCAAGATCAACCGGCTACTTAAAATCAGTTGTTCTCACTGCTACTTAAAATCAGTTGTTCTCACTGCTACTTAAAATCAGTTGTTCTCACGGCTACTTAAAGTCAGTTGTTCTCACGACTACTTAAAATCAGTTGTTCTCACTGCTATTTAAAATCAGTCGTTCTCACGGCTACTTAAAATCAGTTCTCACAGATCTTTTAGGCAGATTAAAAATTATATGTTTTAAAAATGGTTGGCGAATTGTCGGAACGTGAAAGAATCACTATTCTCATGATGCGTGGATGGGGTGATAACGAGCGGTCGTACGCTGCTGTCGCTCAATTATTTAATGAGACGTATCCGAATTGTCGAATTAATAAGTCCACTGTCTTAAAAACAATGGAACGTTTCAGAGAAACTGGTAGCGTAAACAATCGCCCTAAATCAGGGGAGACCTGCCATTAACGAAGAAAAACAACTTGATGTTCTGCAAACATTTATTGAAGATCCCAATTCTACTATTAACAGAGCCGCTCAACTCACGATATTGCTACCAAGTCCGTCTGGAGAACTTTAAAGAAAAACAAGTTCCATCCATACAAATTACAACATGTTCAAGAATTGCAAGACGGAGATGTGGAACCTCGTATAGGTTTCTGTGAAAGAATGATGGCACTAATAGATGTCCGGCCCATGTTCCCTTATCAAATTGTTTTTACAGACGAGGCAACTTTCACGTTAACGGGAGAAGTTAATAATCAAAATTTTCGTTTTTGATCAGATGAGAATCCGAATTTGGTGCGGGAAACTCACACACAATACCCACAAAAAATAAATGTATGGTGTGGAATAATAGATGGCTACTTAATAGGACCGTTTTTTTTTTTAAGAAAATCTGAACGCTCAAAGGTATGACAGATTACTTGTAGATCAAATAATTCCAGCCATACGAAATATTTTTCCAAATAATTTCAAAGAAATATGGTTTCAGCATGATAGAGCTCCTGCTCATTTTGGTTTAGGGCCACGTCAAATTTTAAATGAGACTTTTCCATTACGATGGATAGGAAGAAGGAACAGAAATGAGGGAAGAGAGGATTGGCCACCTCGGTCAACAGATCTAACTTCTCTTGATTATTATCTATGGGGACACCTGAAGAGTAAGGTTTACAAAACAAAACCTGAAAGCATCCAAGAATTGATACAGCGAATAAGGGATGAAATAGATTTGATACCTTTTGAGACGAATCGTAGAGCCATTTCTGCATTCTATCAAAGATTGGCATATTGTCAGGAAGTAAATGGCAGCCACTTTCAGCATTTACTTTAACACACTGAGTAAAATTTATTTTAAAACACGGAGTAAAAGGCGTTGAATCATTAAAGAGAGATGACAGTTTTCAATCATCTGTTTTGCAACCTATCACGACTATACATACAACACATTCACACTTGTTTAGCCACACGCACGCACATACATACACACGCGCGCACACACACACACAAACACACACACACGCACACACACACACGCACACACACACACACGCACACACACACACACACACACACACAAGGGATCAGATTCATGCCACTTCCACGCAGTTGATCCTGAATAACACTAAGTGTATGAAATTTCGAAATTTGAACGGCCACCATTTTAATGGGGGGGAGGGATCGTAGCGACTTAAAATTTTAAGGGTATGTTTGTTATGAAGAGACCTTTCAAATGAGCCCCCACTCGATCCTTAGTCCAATTAAAAATTTTCAACCCCCTTTTACCCCCGCGTACCAGGGGGTGGGGAATAGTCGGTATCCATGTCATAGGGTAGCTTTCTTGAAAAACCAAAACACGTATTTTACCGTTTGTTGATATTTTCATTTTTACAGAAATTATTTAAGGGTTTCCACACTTTTGACAAACCCTACCTATAAACCCTACCTATAAACTACCTCATAAAGGTTAGGAAATAGAGATAGAAAGAGCTATGAAGGTCTTTCTATTGCCAGCACTTCCGATGACAACCGAAACAGCCCGATGATGCACGATTCTACTTACATAGTTACTTTCTTTATATAGACAGGAAATTTCTTTCTATTTCTTCTATCATTTTACGTAGTTCCATTGCAGGCTTTTGCATAACACATAATACATAACACATAAGAGAATAAACCAATTAGTTTTCTTCATTTCCCTCTTCAGGACAGAAATGAAGAACTCTGATTGGTTGATTCTCTTATGCGTTGTGTATTATGCGTTATGCAGAAGTCTGTGCTCTGGCCCATAAGACTGCGCATTCTTATGGGCGCGCTGAAGACTACATTAGAGGACAGAGCTATTGCGTGAGTGAGGCTCTCTCTCTCGCTCTGTATTAGGAGAGGGGAGAAAACGCAGTGTTACCAGATTGGGGGTTTTTTCCCCAAAATGAGGAAAACTTATGTCAATGGGGAAAATTTTGGGGAACGAAAATTTGTGGGGAAAAGTTTGGGGATCATTTTAGACTTGGGGATTTTTTTGGGGGAAAATCTTTATATAATAGGTTTTCTTCTTTTTCGTCATTTTATGAACAAATAAAATATGATTGATAAATGTAAGGGCCTGAGCATATATTTTTACATAATATATAATGCATAAAGGCTCGTCTACAATAGCTGTAAGAGTAAGGCTGTAAAGTTGTAACGTAAGCTGTCAGCAAATGAAAATATTTCATTTCGTGTCTTGCAACCTTACAGCCTTACTCTTACAACTAATGTAGACGAGCCTTAACGCATAAAGAAATCAACTAATCCCCATAATAGAAATTAAGAATTCTGATTGGTTGATTCCCTTATACGTAATGCATTATGCGTTATGTAAAAGTCTGTGTTCAGGCCCTAAGGGTCTATCAGACAAATTTGCATAAGCGCGTAACGCATATGCATAAGGAAATTGACTAATCGTATGTTTAATACAAAAAATATTTTTTTACTACACGGATCATAATTAGTCAATTTCCTTATGCATATGCGTTACGCGCTTATGCAAGTTTGTCTGGATAGGCCTTAAGAGGCGTAGATATTCTCATTTGTTTTATTTTAAGATGATATGGACTAGATAAGTAAGTTAAGGTTATTTTATATAAACTTATAGTTGAAATTTAATATATTTGAGCATAATATAAAATTTAATATATTTAAGAATAAAATAAGAATAGAGTTTAATATATATTTAACCAAATAATGCCTAAAATAAAAAGAAATTATAGAAAAGCTTGGGAATTACTTGGAAAAATTGAGGAAAATTCATTATTAAATTTGGGGAAATTTGGGGAAAATTCATGTATAAATTGGGGAGATTCAACTTCAGCCATCTGGCAACACTGAGAAAACGACACAAAGGGAAAGGTAATGTCGAGTGCGGTCCAACGACCGCTACAAATGCTTCGAAGCGTTTCTCTGTCCTATTCTATTTTTCGGATAAGTCGTAACAGTGATTAAAGCAACTAGAGTTTAAACTTAGCAAGGTCAATTAATTTGCGAACCATAACCTTTGTATAACTGTCCTCCTATTTGTATAACTGTCCTATTCTCCTCTTCGACTTCTCCCACCAAGACGCATGTTAAACAGGGACACACTCACTCAGCTATCGCTCCCTTCACTTTAATGTTGTCTTCAAATCCTCTCATGGAACGCGCAGTCTATCTGTATAAGGACAGGTTGTTCCAACTCCTTGGTAAGTTAACTGACAGTTAAATCATACGTCTGTCTTCGTTTAAATTGAAGGAAAAACAAAAATAAACATATGATTTAACTATTAAGGCTCGTCTACATTAGCTGTAAGAGTAAGGCTGTAAGGTTGCAAGACACGAAATTAAATATTTTCATTCGCTGACAGCTTACGTTACAGCCTTATAGCCTTACTCTTACAGCTATTGTAGACGAGCCTTCAGCTAATTTACCAAGAAGTTGGTACAATCGGCCCTAAGTCTATGAAATGCACCAATCAGAACGCAGTATTTTCACCCAGCAAGCAATTCAGCACGAAAACAAGCACTCTATGCCGCTGACTTTATGCTACGTCTACAATGGGGTCGTAAAGTCGTGAAGTCGTAAAGTCGTAAAGTCGTGAGCTGGGTCCTATGGCGATGCCTGTACAAAGTTCAATTAGTCGCTGGATTGGAGTGTAAACCAATCAGAGAGCAGGATATTGCCCATACAATAAAACGAATGATCAATTGTGTTTATGTGTGTTATTGAAATAGAAATATAATGGAATTCCATGCAATTTGTAGTATTTCTTTGTTATTAAATGCTTACCATTTGAATTTAATATCGATATATTTATATCTAAAACGAAAAAGACAAAGAAGATAGTGGATAAGACCTATAAATAGAAGCAGAGATTATTTAGGATATTTCAATAAACAATTCAAAGAGGTATATGAGATAGATCATGAAAAATTTTTTAATATGACACGAATGACACCGTCCAATATGATTATTTATGCCATATTGTCAGACCTTTTCTTAGAAAAAGGAGATATATAAAAAGATATATAAAAAGGAGATATATAAGATGATATATCTTATGAAAATCTGTTGATACCACAAAGCAAGGCTATTGTTTCATGATTAAACTGTATGTTCCACAAAAGTATTACTTTTAATATTCATATTGAGTTTTCTTCTTTTAACAGTACAATTGTTGTATAGAGAATATAGAGAAGAAAGTTTTGCAACTGTGTAAAAATACGAGAATCTGATTGATGGTATGCTTTTAATCTTGATTGAATTTAAAAATATATACCAATCAGATCAATTTTATAACATTTACATAACTTTCTCTGCTGATTGCTGACAATATTCCATATAGCATCCAATACATTATAACATATGCTATAATAGGACAATTATATTTTTAATATTTTCTATCAGCATATATAATTATTCACTCATGCTGAAATGATTCCAATATTTCCAACAGTTTGATAAAACATTTTATTCTTTGTTGCATAGGTACACGTTTTATTCCATGTAATAAGACTGTCACCATACTTTTCTCTTCTTCTGTATCTGGCGTAGAAGTTGTACTGTTCAGCAATGTTGGCAAAGCTGAACAGGCTGCAGTAACAGCCTGTGATGATTCCCTAATTAGAGAATTCACATCAAAATTTATATTCTTTCTTATTCTGATATCTGTTTTAGGCACTTTGAGGTTATGTTTATTTGCTGGATCAATATTTTCGCTATTTGAAATTTATTTAGAAGTGTTAAGAATGTAATTAATGATTAAGTTTTCTGTGGAAAATAGTAATTTATCAATCACTTGCCTTCAGAAATATTAATAAAATTTTTATTGCAAGTAGGCGATTTTGCTGATAATTTCTTTATCATTGATCCTTGTGATACTGATGAAATTTGTGAAGGTGGCTTTATCAAAAATGAATAAATAAGTGCCGTCCACACACCGATATCATTTTCCCATATTGTTCACATAGCGTGATATATAAAATCTTTCCTCTGATTGGTCTATTGTAGCTCAAGTCGTTACAATTGTCGCTGAAATTGGATTGGAACCAACTCAAGCGACTGTGCTTGCAAGCATTTTGCGATCGAAAATAACTTTTAAAGGTGCCTTTACATGGGAGCGTCGAGCGTCGAGCGTCAAAGCGTCCAACCAATCAGTTTTTCATTTCTTATTTCAGGGATAAAAACAAGGAACTTTGATTGGTTGGACGCTTTGACGCTCGACGCTCGACGCTCCCATGTAAAGGCACCTTAATACCTCGTCTACAATAGAAGTCGTAGAGTCGTAAGTCGTACAAATTGACCAAACGCAATCGATTATTTTTCTCTTACCGGACTATGATTGGTCAATTTCTACGACTTACGACTCTACAACTTCTATTGTAGACGAGGTATAAAGGTCATTCTACAATGAGGTTGTAGTAGTATGCAGTAGGCAAATTGACCAATCACAATTGTTCTCTTTACGATCGAAGAATAATCGACTATGATTGGTCAATTTGCCTACTGCATATTATTACGACCTCATTGTAGAATGACCTTAAAGCGTGGTCTACAATGGCAGTAAGCAGTAAGAAGTAAGCGTAAGCGGTAAGAAATAAACCAATCACAGTCGATTATGACAAAAATAATCAACTGTGGTTGGTCCATTTCTTACTGTTTACGCTTACTTTTTACTGTTTACTGCCATTGTAGACGACGCTTAATGCCCGTTTCCTTCAAAGTGGTTCAATTCTGAGTTCCTGTGAACTGCGTTCAATTGTGAACGGAGTTTAACTTTCAGTCAACTTATTTTGCTTTCCATCAACTTTACCTTCGCTCCGATCAGCTGAACGTATACCTTAAGCCCGTATCAGACTACGGATTGGGATTGAGTATTGGATTGAAATTTAACCAATCAGGAGTAAGTTTACTATACTTGAGATTATTTTCTCTTTTTCAATTGGTCAAATTTCAATCTAATCTCAATCCCAATCCATAGTCTGATACGGGCTTTATGCGTGCTAACTAAAATTATGTTTGTACCGAGTGATATGATAGGTGCATAGCACTAAGAAGTGTATAAGTAGTGGTGTGAATATATAATCAAATATAAAGGCCCATATTCAAAATGCGCTAACATATACGCTTCTAAATACGCGAGATGTAGATGCGCTTGTAGCGCTCGTATGCAGAACGCAAGAACAGAGCACTATTACCTAAAGACGCAATGGCAACCAATAAGAGTGCTCGTTTCCGAGCAGTATGTAGCTGGTTCTTTTCATATCGCGTAATGTGGATGTGGCAAGAGTACGAGACGCGCGTCATCCAGCGATATTCAAATGTCTGCTGACGATTTTTGCGAAGTGGAGTGCTCTGATATATTGTCAAATTGTGTATAGTAAGTTTATTTATTATATTAATTTACATTTCATTCTTATAATTTTGTTACATTGCTTATTTATTATTCATTGCTTGCTCTTAACAACGGATAATTTTAATAAATATATATGTTCGTATCTTTATAGATGAGTGACAAGAGAAGGGAAAATTTTTCTGCCGAAGAAAATAAAACAATAATTGATTTAAATTATTATTATTATTTAAATTATTATTATTATTTCTTTAAATGTGACAGGAGCTGTTAGTGCACTTATACATGGCTCTGACCACTTTTATCGCGCGCTGCTAAGATATCGATATGTTAGCGCGCTATTACGACTTATTCGTGGTTCTGAATAGGGATTTTGCTCTAAACACGCGTGATTATCGATATGTCCTAACAAAACGCTGCTATCATCGCGTTGAGAATATGCGCGCTAATAAGAGCGCTAACATCTCAGCTTGTTAGTGCGCTAATATCTTTGTTAGCGCGTTCTGAATATAGGCCAATGACTTTACGACTCTATTGTAGACGATCCTAAAGGTCATTCTACAATGAGGTTGTAGTAGTATGCAGTAGGCAAATTGACCAATTACGATCGATTGTTCTCTTTACGATCGAAGAATAATCGACTGTGAGCAGTAAGAAGTAAGCGTAAGCGGTAAGAAATAAACCAATCACAGTCGATTATGACAAAAATACTCAACTGTGGTTGGTCCATTTCTTACTGTTCACGCTTACTTCCTACTGCTTACTGCCATTGTAGACCACGCTTTAAGGTCATTCTACAATGAGGTTGTAGTAGTATGCAGTAGGCAAATTGACCAATCACAGTCGATTATTCTTCGATCGTAAAGAGAACAGTCGATCGTGATTGGTCAATTTGTCTATTGCATACTACTACAACCTCATTGTAGAATGACCTTCAAGCGACTACCGCCACGACTCTACGACCATATTTTATGACTCTACGACCCCATTGTAGACGAGGCATTAAGGTCATTCTACAATGAGGTGTAGTAGTATGCAGTAGGCAAATTGACCAATCACAGTCGATTTTTCGTCGATCGTAAAGAGAACAATCGATCGTGATTGGTCAATTTGCCTACTGCATACTACTACAACCTCATTGTAGAATGACCTTTAGAGTGAGACAACTACACTTTTTCTCATTCCAACTTACTGCACCAGTTCAGCAGTGCAGCTAAAAAGAACAGGCCCATACTTTCTTCATGATATGGCCTGCATATTTGTGTACTTCATCTACTAATTAATATGTAATAAAAAATATATGATGGGATATATTTAATTTATGATCGAAATGTATCACAACATAACTTTATATTTTCTAATTCAGAGCTTGGCAAAATCGGCACTTTTCGTCCGATTTTTAGCTCTTTCCCACTATTTCTTTTATATTTTTCCCCGCGGGCGGCCTCCGAGTCATGCAAGACTCTAATTTAATTTGTGAACTAATTCTGTTATTATAATATTCCATGTAAAATCAATAATAAAACAATTTAAAGTTTTTAGCTTTCTCAATGTATTTTTCAGATTGTTTTGTATTGTCCTGTATTTTTAATCTCTTATCAATGTCATGCCTTATTTGTATGAATGTAGAGGGGGATGATATCACATGTTATAAAAGCTCGTGATAATATAAATTTCAAGGTTATCAGTCAAGTCTCAGACCAGCTATTCAGGAGATATTCACCATCATGTACGAATTAACTCTTGAGGAGATCTTAGAGAAAAATATACCAGAAAAAGAGTTATCTGAAGTAAAGCGTGTTTTATATGGACGTATTTTTGCGTAAGAATTTTTACTTTTAAATATACAATATATTCTATTTTTATAATTGACATAAATATCATACAATATACCAAATGTATTTCTCTAATTTAAGTTTGATGTTGTTAGGCCATTGGTTATACCAGAATGGGAAAATAAAGATTTCGAAGTAAAGGGTTATTTCTTGGATAGTACAATTCAAGAACAACTTCGTGAACAACGTTTTGTGCGTGTAGGATTGGTACAACACTCGATTGTGTTGCCCACATCTAAATCCATCATAGAGCAACAAAATGCTCTCTATCAAAAAATTGAATCCTACATAAACTATGCAGCTAGTGCTGAAGTTCAGATTTTGTGTCTCCAAGAAGCATGGAGTATGTAAAAATATCATTTTGTTATATGCACAAAAATGTATAAAAAATTTTCTAATTGTAATAATTGGTATATAACATTATTGCAGATATGCCATTTGCTTTTTGTACGAGGGAAAAATATCCATGGTGCGAGTTTGCAGAGGATGCTGAGACTGGACCATCGACATTATTCTTGTCTAAATTTGCCCAGCAACATAAAATGGTAATATTATCGCCAATTTTGGAGCGAGATTCTGTTAATGGAGATACTATCTGGAATACTTGCGTGGTAATTGATGCGGATGGCAAAGTCCTTGGAAAACACAGGAAGAATCATATTCCCCGTGTGGGTGATTTTAATGAATCTACTTATTATATGGAGGGTAACACAGGCCATCCAGTTTTCAATACTCGTTATGGACACATTGCTGTTAATATATGTTATGGTCGTCATCATCCATTGAATTGGTTGATGTTCGGTTTGAATAGAGCAGAGGTAAGAGATTTTGTAGGTGAATCTGTATGCCTATCTCAATAAACAATAACTAATAGCAACATTACATCAATATTACAATTCTTCACTCAGCATGTACTGAGCACTATAACGCATGTCATACATAATACAGTTATATTATTGAATGAGAAATTATAATATGTAATTGTTATACGTAATATGTTACATTGCTAGTGTTTACTGGGATATTATTTGCAGGATTGACAGATGCAGATACATTATATTTATTTATAATGTCTGAGTCTGAGTCTTTCCTAGAGATCACATCGAGTTGCTTTATCCTTTCTGATACTTATGTTTTCAGATTTCAGTGTTCGATGTCTCATTTAATGTATTGATAATAATTTTCCATATCTTTTTCATTTCAGATTGTTTTCAATCCGTCAGCAACAATTGGAAATTTGTCCGAGCATTTGTGGGGGATTGAAGCTAGATGTGCTGCAATAGCAAACAGCTACTACACTTGTGCGATCAATCGCGTGGGAACTGAGATGTTTTCCCATAAGTTTACATCTGGCGATAAAGGCGAAGCTCATAACGATTTCGGACCTTTCTATGGCTCTACTTATATCACCGCTCCTGATGGCTCGCGAACTCCAGGCTTAAGTCGGGAGAAAGATGGGTTGCTCATTGGAGAACTGGATCTCAATATGTGTCGGCAGATGAAAGACATATGGGGATTTAGGGTGAATATTCTTAGAAACTTGAAGAAACACACCAGACAATGTAGTTAGAAAATTAATTATCTAATTGCTATTATACTATTATACATATATCATGTTTCATATTTATTAATATGTAGGTTGTTTGATAAGTTAGTGACTCTGACAAGAGATGACACTCAAGTCGCAAGTCTAATTTTATTTTTGACATTTGCTATCTTATTTAAGTATACACACCAAATTTCAAATAGATCTGTCAAATAGAAATTTTTTGACAGTGTTCTCAAGCGGATAAATTTGTTTCTTTGCTATAATGAAAAAAATGAATTCCGTATGCTAATAAAGCACTACTTTTGCGTAAAAAAGTCATTAAAGAAACTAAAGAAAAGCTAAAAATGTGTTATGGGACTCTGCTCCGTCGCATGGAATGGTTCACAAGTGGTTCACTGAATTTCGTTATGGGCGTACAAGCATAAATGATGATAAGCGCTCAGAACGTCCGAAAAAGTCACAACTGAAGAAATGATTAATAACATCCATGATATCATGTTGGACGACCGCCGAGTAAAGATACGTGAGATAGCTAAGAGGCAAACATCTTAGGCGAACGTGTTTTTATATCTTGTACGAACATTTGAACATGAGAAAGCATATCGGCAAAATGGGTGCCGTATTTGCTCACAGTTGACCAAAAACCAAATCACCTGATCATTTCGAATTAGTGTTTTGGACGGATGTTCAAGCGCAATCCAAATGAATTTTTGCGGTGATATGTACTCATTACACGGCGGAAACATGCATCCATCATTACACTCCAGAAATGAAAGAGCAGTTAAAACAATGGCTTCCTTCTGGCGAACGTGCTTTGAAGAGAACAAAAACGGTTCCATTGGTCGGGAAAGTCATGGCTACAATTTTCTGGGATCCGTATGGCATAATCTTTATCGACTACTTGGAAAAAGGCGAAATGGCCAGAGGATTATGCTTCTTTATTGAATCGATTTCATGTTGAATTGATGGAAAAACGCCCCTATTTAGCGAAGACAAAATTTTCTTTCACTATGACAATACACAAGCTCACATGTCTGCAATTGCCATGTCCAACATTGTTGAATTGTGCTACGAACTACTCCCTTATCCATTCTATTCTCCAGATTTAGCCTCTTGCAATTTTTTCCTCTTTGCAAGCGTGAAAAAGCAGAAAAAAATACATATCGAACGAAGAAGCCATCGCTATTTTGCAGAATTTGAGAGATCATATTTTTTGGAAAGCTTAAAGAAGTAGGAAAATTGTTGGGCAAAGTGTATTGAGCTAAAAGGAAACTATGTCGAAAAATTAATTGAATTTCGGTAAAAAAAAATTCTTATTTCCAAATAATTGACTTGTCAAACAGCCCTCATATATTATATAATATATATATTACATAAATTATATATTAACAAATTTATTTACGATTTATATTTATTAAATGCATGTTTTATGGATGTTTCAGATGACACAGAGACTTGATATGTATGCCAAAGAACTTGCTGAACATGTTGGTCAATGAAACCTGTTATTGGCAACGGTTATATGTATTTTATGCGTAAAATGTTAATCAAAAATGCACTGTGTGCATATGACGAGTGCATTTATATATTTTTGTTTCTTTCGTCTTAATAGACAAAATATGCAGAGAATATATCATAAAAGAAAGGGAAATACTTTATATTTTTCTATGTCAAATATTTCGTGTGTATGATTATAACATCATACAAAGGCTTATACCAAAAACAATAAAAATATTTTCATATATTTAGTTATAAATATTTCACCTTGAAAGTCTAATTTTGTCTAAGTTAAAGTTAAAGTTAAAGAAAGTCTAAGTTAAGTTTGTAACCTACCGTTTAGAGTCTGTCCTTACTGTAAACTGTCTGTCCCACAAGAACGTGGTGTGGAATATATATGGTTTGAGAAGAGAAGGTTCAAAAATTTGATAAATAGAAATATCCTTTGCCACACATCCCAGTTATGCTTGAAGTTAGACACTCCACAGGCAAGATGAGTGTAACATATTTAAAGCGTTTCGAAGTAGTGTTCTTGTGTTCTCACCCTGCATATTGGATTGAAAACGTTTAAGGTTTAATAAAGAAGCTTCGGGAAAAATGTATATTCACTGCAAAACAGTTGTTATTACATCTTCGAGAAATCTAGAGCTTACTTTAGAGTATACTGAAAAATTAGTTGAAAGTATGCTTAAATGGTGCCAAACAATAATCGATAACAATGAAAACTGGATTATCTACAAGATGATTGCGTAACAGTCCACAAAGAATACTTTTTTACTATATGCACTTTTTTTAATTGATTTTTTTGCAGATATAGGCTCCATGTTCTTATGGGACAGACTGTACATTGTTTTAACGGTTTTTTCAAGTCTATAGTAAACAAAATTATGATAAATATTTTACATATTTAATAGATTTCCTTCTTATATTAAGGTCTGTCTGAAAAGTACTTGATCCATGGCGATATTTCTATGCTTGAGTTTATTATTACAAAGAACGAGTCTCTTCTCTTTTTGAAGAAACTTTTGTAAGTATTAAGTCAATCGGAAAGTTCCGTCCGTTTTTTGTAAAACGTATGGCTTTATTTAAGAAACAAAATGAAAAAGTACATCATTCAAAATATTGTTAATCGTTAGCATTGACTTTTTTTTATCTTTCGGTCAGCAAGTGAATTCTGCGGCGAAAAAATAACTCATCTTTAGAGGTATCCAGTCAGAGACCCATTTTTCGACGTCTTCATAAGAATTGAAGCATTCGTCAGCAAGTGCATGTGCCATCAACCGAAACAAGTGATAGTCGGAAGAGGCATAGTCTGATGAATAAGCCACATGGGGTAACACTTCCCAGCGAAATGCTTCTAATGTTTCCTTGACAGATTTTGTGACGTAGGCTGAGTGTTGTCTTGAAGCAAAATCACTTTATGCTATCTCGTTTCATATTCTAGTCGTTTTTCACTCGGCAACACTCGGCTCAAACGGATCATTTGTTCTCTGTAGAGATCCTCTGTGACTGTTTGACCACTTTTCAACAGCTCATGGTACAGCACAATCTTCTGATCCTACCAAATACAGAGCATTGCCTTTTTTCCGTAGATATTCCGCTTTGGCGTCGATGTTGAGGGTTGGCCGGGATCGTAAATAGTTTTTCGACATTTGGGATTGTCAAAATAAATTCATTTTTCATTCCCAGTGATTATACGATGTAAAAACCCCTTTCTTTATTGCCTAGCAAGCAGAATTTCGCAGGTAGTTTTTTGCCTTTCTCTGTCTCTGTTTTCGCCTGTCTCTTGGCTTCAGTTCATATGGGACCCATTTTCCTTCCTTGTAAACCTTTCCTAAGGCTTTCAAACGATCGGAAATAACAGATTGAGCACAATTTAATGTTTCTGCAAGTTGCTTTTGCGTTTGACATGGATCTTCGTCCACCAATGCCTGCAATTCTTCGTCTTCGAATACTCTTGGCCGTCCAGAACGTTCTTTATCCTCTATATCAAAATCACCACTTTTAAAGCGTCGAAACCATTCTCTGCATGTTTTATCGGAAGGAGCATTATCACCATAAACTTCTACAAGCATTCGATAAGCTTCAGCTGCAGTTTTCTTCCAATTGAAGCAAAAGATTAATACTTCGCGCAAATGACTTTTATTTGGCTCAAATTTCGACATTTTCGATGCAGTAAAAAATAATGTTATTGATGCAAACATATACCTTTATGTACTGAATATTATTGACAGATGTCAGAACAAACTGTTAAGCTTCGTTTAGTTCTGGTTCTCTGGTTCAATAAATAGCTCTGTGCAGAGCTGTTACAGACAGAGCTCTATCTCCTATGCCAGTCAACGATTACGAAAGTAAAAGAAAAACAGGTACAACACGTACGCAGTCCCCACGATCAAAAATATGCGTAGTTACGAGAATCACATCCAACCGCCATAGATGCGAACAAAAGATTCTATAAAACCAGCAGCACACGATGCTTGTTTTCGTGCTGGATTGCTTGCTAGATGAAAATACTGCGTTCTGATTGGTCCGTTTCCGAAGATGAATGGAAATGCACCAATCAGAACGCAGTATTTTCATCCAGCAAGCAATCCAGCACGAAAACAAGCACCGTGTGCCGCTGGCTTAAGCCGTAAGCTCTAAAGGCTCGTCTACATTAGCTGTAAGAGTAAGGCTGTAAGGTTGCAAGACACGAAATGAAATATTTTCATTCGCTGACAGCTTACGTTACAGCCTTACAGCCTTACTCTTACAGCTAATGTAGACGAGCCTTTATAGCCGATTATTTTTATAATAATTGACTGTGATTTGCCAATTCTTACAACTGACTTTAGAAAAAGTTCCCTAGACTAATCCGATTTATGAAACGTGTCCTCGAAGCAATCCGATCAGATCCGATTAGCTCATGACGAGTAGAGAAGGACGTGGTTTATTTACTTGTGATTTACATTTCAAATCATATTAATACGAATCAGACAAAATATATAGGTATGTACTTTATGAATCTTATAATTACTTTCCTAGCCAAAGCAATCTAATGTGAAAACCAAAATTGTCACTTTGCACTGTGAAATGAAATATGAATAATTAAAATTGAATAGGTTAACACGTTCACTGTCGGACTGAAAATTTGAATTTCGTGTGGTGGCCAAAGTTATTTTTTCTTTTATTTATTTTTAGTTGTTTTTTTGCACGATTGAACTGGCATTGAACTGAGTTTTTTCGAGGGTCCTGGTTTGTCACTCATAATAAAAAACAATCGCATAAACGGCCGTTTGATGAGGGGCCGTAACACGCGATATCGCGTAACCGACAGTGAACGTGTTAAGAAACCTGTCATAATAATGAATTATAGCAGTTGTTTCATTTACTAATTTTTTTTGTAATTAAAACAACAAGGAAATTAGCGGTAGCCGCAGCAAAGTACAAAAGAATTAGGCTAAAAAAGTGCTTTTCTGTTAATTATACAAAAAACAGGAAAGTTGGGTGAAACTAATTAAAAAACTTAACTCTTTTGTCTTTTACTACGACTATCCCAAATCTCCTTGTTATTTGATTTATTTTTTTTGTTTTAAATAGCAAAATATTTTCTTGTCCTAATGACTTTGTACTTTGTTGTGACTATCTGAAACCTTCTTGTTATTAGTTTTATTAAAAAAAAAATTAAATAACAAGGTGGTTTGAGGTAAGTACAAAGTATAAGGGAGTTAAATTTTTTACCGATTAGTTTCACCTAATTTTCTTGTCTTTTGTGCAATTAATAGCAAAATACTTTCTTCTTCTAACTTGTACTTTGCTGCGGCTATCTTTAACCTCCTTCTTATTTGTTTTATTTAAAAAAGAATAAATGAAACTGCTATAACTTGTCGCAATAACAGATTTCGTAATCTGTGATATTAGTCAACTTTAACTATTCATATCTTGCTTTACGGTGTAGAGCAACTATTTTGACTTTCAAATATGATAATACGAGTACCTCCTCGACGTCTAAATTAATAGCTTCTATAACAAGAGATTCTTCGACGTTACTGTCGGATGCAAACCCATTTTCGGCCATTGTGAAACAACATCATTTTAGACATATTTATTTGAACCGTCATATTATGCATGAGCAGCATAGAAACTGTTCCATTACTCAAAGCGCATGGTCAGTGCATGAAGAGTATAAGGCCGGTATTCATAGTCGGATCTTATATTTAAGACCGTCTTAAGTTTATCTTCAAACTCTGTACAAAGCATTTCATTGGCTATAGAGTATCTGAAAGTGAACTTAAGACGGTCTTAAATATAAGACCTGACTATGAATACCAGCCTAGGAGAAACGGAACGGGCTGTGCACTCTATGCCCTGCGCTAGGCATCCATGCGTCTCATGCGAGAAACGGAACGTACCCCTAAAGGCTCGTCTACATTAGCTGTAAAGGTTCGTCTACAATAGCTGTAAGAGTAAGGCTGTAAGGCTGTAACGTAAGCTGTCAGCGAATGAAAATATTTTCTTCCATTATTTTATTGCAAGGCACGAAATATTTCATTTCGTGCCTTGCAACCTTACAGCCTTACTCTTACAGCTAATGTAGACGAGCCTTAAGAATAAGGCTGTAAGGTTGCAAGACACGAAATGAAATATTTTCATTCGCTGACAGCTTACGTTACAGCCTTACTCTTACAGCTATTGTAGACGAGCCTTAATATCTCCGCTAAGCGATGTGGCCCTAGAATAGCACCCTTCACTGAATCGACACTGATACGTGTAAGCGTATAAATCTGTGACTGTCACACGCAGCAGCTCATTCATTTCATCTTTATATAGAATTTTTTCACCAAACACGGCATAACACAAGTTTATCAGTTTCCGTACAATTCCGTATGACTTTTGGCTATTCCCGAAATTTAAATCTCTCTTGAGAGGAAATTTGAGAATTGAGGAAGAATTGAGTGGAGAATGACAGAATACAATGAAGCAGTTGGAGCTGCTCTGAAAGCTAAGTTCAAAAATTGCTTCAGGAAGTGGGAGCAGTGCTGGAAAAAAAGTTGAAGCTTTCAAAGCAGAGTACTTCAAAAAGAATATAATTGCCATTAATCCAGAATTGCTCTTTCTTTTTGTACAGTGTAAGCTCGGATACTGTCCAGACATACTTCTTATATATAAGAAGATAGTCTTATATAAATACGATAGATTAAAAATTTATAAGTATGTGCAAATATAAATATTTCTTATGAATATTAATATTCATAATTAATATATTAAATATTTATATATTATTTAAATGCAAGAATCTTTGTAGATACTTTTATATAATTGTTAATCTTTGATGTTCTTCGAATATAATGAATACATATTTCAGCAAGTCTGAATTAAATTGAAAGGGATACTCGAAAAGTAAAAGTCCATTGTTTTTTTGTGATAAAAATATCATCCTTTTATGTTTATTAGATATAAATCAATATATAAAACTGAGCTCTAATTATTACATGTAATTATTGTATGTAGGAATCACAGAGATAAAACCGATACCCATACGATCTCTCCTTACAATAAATTAACTTTATAATAAATTGGTACAAGAGCTATTTATTCACAACATCCATAGTTTTAACATCAATGTTTATAAAACTTATCCGTTTGACACACTATTTAACATAGTGTTGTGTGTTTGTTTGCGATAAAGTAAAGCTTCATGATAAGCTTTCTTTACTGCTTTCCTATCAGCAGGTTTGCGTGACTCAATCAATTTTGCATCATCCAATTCCTGTGACACTCCAAGTTTTTCTAATTTCTCACCTGGCAACCATTGCCTATAAGATGAAATTTGCCGTTACCATTAAATATTTTCTCGATTTAGTATTCAGTATTCTAAGTTGGGAACTAATAATACTTACCATGTGCGCTTTGTGTCAAAGAAAAGCACAAGGAAAACAGGATCCTTGTAATTGTCTGCAAGCGCTAACACGTCATCAGGCGGTGCTGGGATCGGCACTCCTTTGTGCACGGTGCCCCGAGGTGTGTTAGGATCGATGATCAGAGCTGGGTACCAAGGATATCCACGACACTTGGCCCAGACGAGTTGCAACGCTTCCAGGCTTGTCTGTTTACTTTCGTTCTCTTTCTTCGTTTCGACAATCTCTTGTCGCTGCTTCTCTTCTTCTTGATCGGGGGTAGTAGATCTGCTAGTAGGGCAACTACTGCAGCTCGATGATTGGCTTTCTCCCTCGCCAACGTCGCTATCCATCGTTCCGCTTCTGGAAATTTTAAATGGTCCGGTGCTTGTGAGGCAGTTATTCAAAATACAGATATTCAAATATTATCCAGATAGACTTTTATGATTAATATAAAATATTTATATCAGGTTGTATCTTCTTATGTGTAATGTAAAAAGAAAATCTATTATAAGTAAAACACTTATAATTTTGCTTATTATACCTTACATACTTAATACTTTATATATTATACTTCATATCTAAAAAAAAATTGGATATAATCTAAGACTCGATATTTAGATACATGTTCTCATTAAAGAGAACCAAATTGACTGAGTTTTTGCAGTAGTTTCTTTGCTTAGCTAACTAAAGAAGGATCCGTTTCTGATTCGATAACTGATTGACGATGACAAATGAATTCTCCTATATAATGTCCAATGCAAGCGGACTTGAAGAAAGAAAGATGTATCCGGTCAGTCCAAACCTGACTTGACCTGACTTCAAGAGGTGATGTTATCTGTTTGGTGGCATTACAAAGATGTAATCTTATTTCGATTGCTATCCGTTAATAAAATGATTAATTTGAGCAAATTGTCAACAATAACTGGATAATTTAAAGGTTGTAATCCATGGAAAACGTTCAATTTTGGAATTCAATCGGAAAAGTGTCACTTTTCACCACAATAATGACAGATCTCACGTTTTGCGCAGACATAGCACAAGCTGAAAAAGCTGAAGTAGGATTTTGTATTGCATCCTCATTCAAAACATTTTACATTATACATTGTTTTAAACAAATTGTATTTTTTTTTCATATTGATTTCATATAACGTGATTAATACGATTAATCACCATATGAATTACCTATACAAGGAATATATTTACAAATTGACTGATAAAGTTTCTGCTGAATTTATGTATATCTATTTGGATATAAATTATAGTATATAAATTATCGATCAATATTAATATAGAAATCGAGTTAATTTAGAAATAATTCAGGAATAATCTAAAAACAATCAATTTAGAAAATTTTCGTTATTACATACCTGTACACTTTAAAGCTATCACTTTGTTTTTTTCTATCGTCCTCTGGAACAAATATTTGGCCGCTTCTACTGGCGCGCGCTCTAGCTTTACGTGTAAATAATACCGCCGTTCTTCTGTTCACCCCGCCGCTACCGATCTCTTTTTCGTTGGACTGTGATTCTGTTTCCATGCGGCTACGATTAATTCTTTCTCGTTTTCTGGATTTTGAAGCGACTTGCTCAGGTTCAACGACTGGATCGAGGTCAGGATACTCCTTACGCGCTTGCTCTATTAGTGCTCCACCTTGCTCTCTCATTTTCACTCCAGCTCGATAGAACATGGTATCTTTGCGATTATATTCGAGGCAATTGCTTACCATCAAATTAAAATCTGCCTCAAAAGCTCCGATGGAATCATACTCCTGCCTTTCTAATTTCACCTATAATAAAAAATACATGATTGTATTTTCAAATATATGATTGTATTTTCTTTATTCTCAACAAATTTCATTGGATTTATAAAACTTTGTAAAAACTTATAAAATTTTATACCAACTTTGATAAATATAAACAGATGTGTGATATTATGTATGTGTGTGTATGTGTGTGCGTAATCTTTAATAAAAAATTACCTGCATAGTAGAAAGGTCCATAGGATGTGACACAATCTCGAGATAATCTGGAACTTCTTTGATATTAACTGGTTGTCCAAATACATCGTTTACGTCTTTCGCCTTTATGGCTATGAGTAGTATATTTAAAATGCATTCTAATGGCTGCAATTCGTACCATAAACATCGCTCTTTTCTGCAAACAGATTTTCCTTAAATTGCTATAAAATTCTCTGCGTCATTAACTATTTAAGAGCTACATTTATTTCACTCTGTGAGAGACTTTAAAAGATGCTACATAAATGTAAGTGCACTTATTGATATTTATTACAGAATTAAGTACTAAGATTAAGTACTGTCTCAGTTTCATTTCCTATTTTTAAAATTATCTAGTATTTTCATAACAAAATAAAAAATAAGTAAACTGGAGACAAAGACAATTTCATTTTTTCTTCTTAATTTGCCACTATATACTATTACTATTATACTATTAATATTAGTGAAAGTACGAGTTAATTTCGATATTCAAGCGTTATTTTATTAATGAGAAAAAGTAGTGCTTTATATATAATTATTCATAAGTGTTTTGGTCTAATATGATGTGATTCTTTGTTGTGATTTTTATAACCTTATCCTAAATATCATAAAAAAATATTTAAACATGATAGTTATTTAAACATGATAGTTAATATTTTATTATGTCACCTATTACATTTAATATTTTAATATTGATATTAATATTTTAAATAATTTATTTTTAAGATAATAAAGATAAGAGGCTAACTAGTCTAACAAAGATTAAGTATAATTAACAATCATAAAAATACTCCAGAAATTTCAATGAAGATATTGGCAGATTTCGTTACTTTGTATTCCATATGTTCATAAGCTGTTTAAACGATTACCGCGCAACATCAAAGATCTTGATATTCGCACTTTATGTCGTTTTAAATAATCTCAATATTTTTATGAAAATATATAAAGATAAATGATGACTTCTACAATGGAGTTGTTTATCGAATCAAGTCTAGATTACGACGCGTCATATATATCGGGCAACAAACAAACAAACTAACAAACAAACAACTAATAACTCGTATTAAGGAATACTGCAATCAATTATATCAGATACAGATTATTTAGTTGTGTCTTAAGGTAGATCGGATGGATATGAGCTCAATCAGAATATCAAGATTCTAGACAAAAAATCATCAAACGATACATCAAACGATATCTCTCTCTCTCTCTCTCTCTCTCTCTCTCTCTCTCTCTCTCTCTCTCTCTCTCTCTCTCTCTCTCTCTCTCACTCTCACTCTCTCTCTGTTTTTTATGAAATATTAGATCATGACGTAGATTTACAACAAGATGTTAGTAATCTAAATAAAGATTATTCTTGTTATTGAGAAGTTTCATGTTTAAAAATTGAATATTTATATTCTAAACATTTGGATTTTATCTGTTTTAACTTTTACATGGATTTGCTTCATAATATATCTACTTTTATAAATATTGATGTACAGTATATAGTGTGTTATTTTTTGCTGAAGAAAGTTCAATTAGACCAAAACGTGAAAATATGCTAATCAAAAGTGCATGTTAGAAAAATATTATATATAAGCATAATTTTTAGAAATTTTATAAGTTTTGAATTATAAATTGTTTTTTAATTATATAAAATATTAAAAATTATGTCAAGCATTTGTTAATAACTATATGTTAAGCACTATTTTCTTATACTAATAAAATTTCGTTTACTTGCCTTATTATTTGTTAAACTGACTGTATATCTTTTGAAAAGAGCTTCCTTTATATTAAATTATGTAATAGTTACAATAGTATAAAGTGTTTGATATAGTGAATATATACAACGGTTTTTATTATGTTAAAGGTTAATATTAATAATGAATGCTCACACTCTGATGTACTCTTTCTTCAACTTCTCGCGCTTCCGCACCAATTCACACAATAATCGTGCACGTTCCAAGTCTTGACGCAGGCATTGCCAATACTTGAGTTGACGATACAATTCTCCTCGTAATTCGCTGTCCTGTGTCGGCGAGATGTGTTCCCCGAGCGTAGGCGTAGGTCTCGATTGCGGATGTGAACTTTGCAACCGCCTGAGAAGCGGAACACCGTTCCTGTATTGTCGCTTCAACGTCCAATAGGCAATCAGACGTTGTATCAACTGACTCTTCTTTGGTAATCCGTCGGCAAGACTGTGGTCGGCAAATTTAATAACATAACATAAATAAACTCGGTGATATATTAGATAAGCACATTTCGTTTATGTTATATAATAATTATTACGTAGCAATTATTATATACATAATACATTACGTATAACAAATGTAAATTATATATAAGTTTTATGTAATAAATGTAATAATTGCTATAAAGATTAGAGATAGGTAGAAAGATTAGAATAGGATATAGATTAAAATTACATACGCACAACAAAATTCAATGTGTTCAGGAATGTTAACTTAATTAATTGTTACCTAGCGATTTCTCGGATCCTCTCTGGTGGTATTGTGGGAATAGAAATAACGGGTGCTGATGAGCTTTTCTTATTAGCTATCGCTCTCCTCCTTGCGTCCGTAGGATTCGTGGAGGGCTGATAATCGACGGGCGTGTGAGCCTCGCAATATGCGGTCTTTTGTACCAGCATTGGCTCGCCGTTATTCGGTTGTACTGTCCGCATCCGCATACATAGACCAGCCTGTTGCGCGCAAGTTACATGGAATGCCGCGTAACAGTTGCTCTTATGACACTGAATACATGCGCCGGCTCCTTTGCGTTTGCAGACACAGCATGTTAGTTTCCAACGAGCTTGCGGGATGCTCTCTATGCTATCGATCGGTTCCAAAAATACGGTGTTGGCGAATCTTACTTCCGGTATCCACAGAGCGCATACTACATGCGCCCATTTCGCAGGAACATCAGTTTGCTTGAAAGCACCGCCTCTGTTTGGACACAGCACGCAATCCACGGCTCTAGATGGACTCTGCAAACATCTTCTACATAGCCATTGTCCTTCTGGTATATATGGTACACCGTAGCAATCTTGATGGACGGCTAGATTGCACATGTCGCAGAACAAGATTGCATTACTATTCTGACATTCTCCGTCCATGCAAATACAACAAACTGCATCTTCATCCGCCGCGACACCAGCTCCGCCATTGCTTTGTTGTTGAAAATACGACTCTTTCTCCAGTCGGTCCATCAGTAGCTCAAACGTATCAGCCTCTAATGGAGGTGACAATCCGGAGGCTAGTCTTCTTTCATTAACAATAGAAAGCCATGCAGTATCCTCCTCGTCCAGATCATATTCCACCTCTCCTGTCGGAAGGATAATTTTGGTGTTATTTTTAAATAATAATATAGTAATGATCTTGTATAGCTGAAACAAAACTTTTAATAATTAAATATCTTAGTGTCATAGAAGTCACGTGATATTATAAGTCTGTTTTTTTGTTTTAGTCAAACTAGTATTATACTAAAACTTCATTCAGTAAACTTTCGTATTAATGTTCCTACTTAGGATGAACATGTGTTGTCAAGATTATTGTCCTGAGTAACATTTAAAAGATCTTAGCTCTATATTGCTTATTTATTTTAATAAAATAATATATTATTGAAAATTTATTGAAAAGTTATTAACAAAACAAGTTTAAAGAATGTAATAATTAACTTCAGCACTAAAGACCATATTCTGTATATAGAAACAGTGCACATGTATGAGCAGAGTGAGGCTAAAAAGTCAAATTCAATCTACCGGATGTTTCAGACCACCCGGGTCACCCGATTTTTTCGTTAACGCGACATTTTAGAGAAAAATATTTCAGACAAAAGTTGTAGGGCTTCAAAGGATCTATTTACTGATGCTATGAATTTGACTTTGGAATAACCTTGAAAAGTTCAGTCAAGATCAACATAAAAATTTTAAATGGATACCCCAATTTTTTATTACATCACCTTTTTCTAGCAATTAATTTAAACAACTTTTGTCTGAAACATTTTTTATTTACCTAATATTTTTTGAGATATTTAAGGAGAATTTAATAACTTTTTCAATATTTAACTCACGATACCTCGCTAATTATTTGTCAGAAGAAAAAGTGTTACTAGATTTTTTTGCTCTATTTAGTCTCAAGAATATATTGTTCCAATAGCGCCCTGAATTTGGTTAATTTGATGATTTTGAAATTTCAAAAAATCAGCAAGTTAACAAAAGTCAGGGCACTATTGTAAACATATATTCTTGAGACTAAATAGAGTAAAAAAGTCTAGTACCACTTCTTCTCCTGACAAATAGTTAGCGAGATCGTGAGTTAAATATTGAAAAAGTTATCAAGTTTTCCTTAAATATCTCAAAAAATATTAGGTAAGTAGAAAAATGTTTCAGACAAAAGTTGTTTAAATTAATTGCTAGAAAAAGATGATGTAATAAAAAATTGGGGTATCCATTCAAGATTTTTATTTTGATCTTGACTGGACTTTTCAAGGTTATCCCAAGGTCAAATTCATAGCGTCAGTAAATAGATCCTTTGAAGCCCTACAACTTTTGTCTGAAATATTTTTCTCTAAAATGTCGCGTTAATGAAAAAATCGGGTGACCCGGGTGGTCTGAAACACCCGGTATATCACTGGTCTTTGCCATATAGTCGAAGAAACTTCAAGGTGGACTGAAGGCATTGATCAATCTAATGGTAATCTAATTAATTACACCAGAAAAATATCACTAATATTAATGTATATTGTGAATAGAATACAAATGTATATAAAAGATATGTAAGAAAAAGTATAAGATATATAAAAAATGGAAATATATATATTTTAATGTTCAAGTTAGAGTCATAATATTAATGTAAAGGTTTATCTTTCATTCCTTTTTTTTTAATATTATATTATATACTTATTTCACTCTAAAGATAAAAATGCAGTTTAGTTCAACTAATGAAAATAGATCTCATACAAACTATACTCTATTACATACCATCAAGTTCTTCACCACTACGTTCCATAAATCTGATGTAAGAATTTGGAAGTGGCTCAGCTTCTCCTAATTGATTCTCATAGCCTTCTATTTCTTTGACTGTTGCAATAGGCAAGGTACTAAGAACATTCTTCTCTTCCTTTTCCTTCTCTACTAATACTATATTCTTCTGTACCTTTTCATCCAGCATACTTTCATCTAAGGGAATTATGGGGATAGTATCTGAGATACCTAATTTAATTGGTTTACTGCCTTCTTCTCCAATAGGATTTACCTTAAAATAATAAAATATATTGATGTTATTTAAGACCTTACTTCAGCTTATTTCTCATAAGTTCCATAATACAAACTTACTAAAAGCTTACATCATGGAACCATTATGAGAATATAACAAATGAGTAACATGAAGGAATATTCACATTTTTATTTAAACGTACCAAAACAAATTTTGCTAATTCTTGACTGCTGAGCGTTTCAGCATTTGGAGGACTGGCGCTTTCGTTCTGCATACCTATCCTGTTCCTGCCTTTCTTCTTATTAGAATGTGGCGTATTCATGTTTCTTTTTTACTCACGATAAACGCGTATATCTAATATAATATTATCTTCAAAAGTTAGATAATATTGTGTTGTATTTTACAAGTTACAATGTTGTATTTTACGAGTTTATTACTTTCTTTAATCTCAACTATAGATTTCTAACTTGCGATACGATATAACGATTGACTCGATCAGCGATATTTCAGCGATAAATCGTAGAAGGAATAATCAAATTTTTTCATCAATACTTCATATATCGTGTAAAAGAAATTAATATCAAAAGTTAATATCTAACTTGTAATAATGATACACATAACCAAGATACCATACCATTCGAAAGACAAATGATACACAAATGACCGCTAACCCCTCTTGCACAGAGAACGCGGCATGTTTTCCGTGCGGTGGAAATTGGCTAGGGAATATCATGAGGTCTGTTCTTTTCCTCTACACCGCTGCACTAGTGCATAAGTTCGAGTGAGACAAGTATATATTTGTCTCACTTTAACTTATTGCGCCAGTGCAGCGGTGCAGAAGAAAAGAACAAGGGGTGCGTTCCGTTTCACGCATATGAGCGCATTTATCTATAGTTTATGTCACATATACTATAAAAAATGCGCGCATATGCGTGAAACGGAACGCACCCTAAAGGCCATCACACGTAGAAAAATTTTAACCGTAACCATAAGGTTGTAAGAAAACTGACCAATCACAGTCGATCCTTTCTCTTGTGACATTATAATAATCGACTGTGATTGGTCAGTTTTCTTACAACCTTACGGTTACGGTTAAAATTTTTCTACATGTGATGGCCTTTAAACTTAATTCCTGATGGCCTGCGAGTGAGATACGTATGCGAAAATGTATAGTTCACGTTACATATAATATAGATTTTTGCATGCGCATCTCATTCGCACGCCGTCAGGAATCGAGCCCCAGACCACTAGGCTTAAAGACCGTATCACACTGGCGACTCGCGACTGCGGCTGCGGCTGCGATTGCAATTGCGATTCTTCCTCGACCAATCAGAAAGCAGCGACTCGTGGCTGCGACTCACGACTGTCGTTTGGACGGCTGTCCATTTTTCGAGTCGCAGCCGCAGTCGCAACCAATCACAGAACTCCGTATAATCACGTGACGCACTCGTCATAATTACATTTATTTAATAGAGCCAGAGTACAGACTTCTGCATAACGCATAATATACAACGCATAAGAGAATGAACCAATTAGTTTTCTTCATTTCCCTCTTCAGGATAGAAATGAAGAACTCTGATTGGTTGATTCTCTTATGCGTTGTGTATTATGCGTTATACAAAAGTCTGTGCTCTGGCCCTAAGGTTATATCTAGGGCCGATTGTTCCAATTTCTTGGTAAGTTAACTGATAGTTAAATCATATGTTTGTCTTCGTTTTTCCTTCAACTTAAGGCTCGTCTACATTAGCTGTAAGAGTAAGGCTGTAAGGTTGCAAGACACGAAATGAAATATTCATTCGCTGACAGCTTACATTACAGCCTTATAACCTTAGGGCCAGAGCACAGACTTCTGCATAACGCATAATACACAACGCATAAGAGAATCAACCAATCAGAGTTCTTCATTTTCCTCCTCAGGACAGAAATGAAGAACTCTGATTGGTTGATTCTCTTATGCGTTATGTATTATGCGTTATGCAGAAGTCTATGTTCTGGTCCTTAAGGCCTATCCAGACAAACTTGCATAGGCGCTTAACGCATATGCATAAGGAAATTGACTAATCGTATGTTTAATACAAAAAATATTTTTTTACTACACGGATCATAATTGGTCAATTTCCTTATGCATATGCGTTACGCGCTTATGCAAGTTTGTCTGGATAGGCCTTTAGGGCAAGAGCACAGGCTTTTGCAGAACCCATAATACATAACGCATAAGAGAATAAACCAATTAGTTTTCTTCATTTCCCTCCTCAGGACAAAAATGAAGAACTCTGATTGGTTGATTCTCTTATGCGTTGTGTATTATGCGTTATGCAAAAGCCTGTGCTTTTGCCCTTACTCTTACAGCTATTGTAGGCGAGCCTTTAGACAAAAACAGAGATATGATTTAACTATCAGTTAACTTACCATGAAGTTGGAACAATTGGCCTCTAGTGTTGTTTTATGTGTTACATATTTTTTTTTAAATATCAAAACAATTTAATAAGGAGATAGACTATTATTTAGTAGATCTCATAGAATGTAAACCCCTTCTCTGGGATTGTACGGTCGCAGACATAAAGCTAGCGGCACACGGTGCTTGTTTTCGTGCTGGATTGCTTGCTGGATGAAAATATTGCGTTCTGATTGGTACATTTCCGAAGATGGATGGAAATGCACCAATCAGAACGCAGTATTTTCATCCAGCAAGCAATCCAGCACAAAAACAAGCATCGTGTGCCGCTGGCTTTAATAATATGTGCCCGTTTTTTTGCAACTTTCGGAACGCATCCCGACTCTAAAAGAATGAAAGTCACTGCTCCGCTTGCGGAGCACGCCTGCGTAGTAACTCACAACGAAAGGCGAGAAATGAAATATACGCGGTGAGACATATTATAATAATACAGACTCAGATGAAATGAATACTCCAGCATTAAATGGAAATGAGGGAACACAGAACAGACAAGAATCATCCGATGTAAGTCTTATACTCCGGGGGACATCCGAAAAAGGTAGAGATAAATAAACATGTTTATGTTTTTAAAACAATACGAACTTAATTAAGAGAATTAAGCTGCATTACGATAATTATGATTCTGTTATACATTTATGTGATTTATTGTTTCAGCAACAGCCATCTTCTATAGCAGAAGCAATGCTGTTAGATACAGAAGCAGTTGTTATATAACAGCTGCTTATTATTATAATATGTCCCACCGCGTATATTTCATTTCTCCTTTCGTTGTGAGTCACTGCGCAGGCGTGCTCCACAGGCGGAGCAGTCTCATTCTTCTCGAGTCGGGATGCGTTCCGAAAGTTGCAAAAAAACTGGCACACATTATTGTGTCCGCGACCGTACGTGTAACAATATGTTAACATTATTTAGCCGCAGCCGCGATCGCCAATTGCAAATGTGATTGGAAAACAAGAAATTGCAATCGCAATCGCAGTCGCAGTCGCAGCCGCGAATCATTAGTGTGATTTACTTGCGGTTTACTTGCGACAACCAATGGCCGCATTCAGCAGAAAAAGCTGCTTACTAAGCGCTTAGTGATTATTATCTATGATTGGAGTATTCTTTTAGATCTTTAATAAATCCAGGGGAATGAACCAATCAGAAACGATAATCACTAAACGCTTAAGCGGCTTTTTTTGCTGAATGCGGCCAATCATTCACCTCAGCTATGATTTGCGTATAACAGCTGAGACAACTGATTGGCTGATGCAGTTTACGCATCGCTTTTTACGCTGCATGGAGAGCCAGCTTCACGCATATGCGCGCATTTTTTATAGTATACGTGACATAAACTATAGATAAACGCGCACACATGCGTGAAACGGAACGCACCTTTAGTTGCGAGTTGCGAAGAATGGCAACTACTAGTTACAAAGTGTTATTTTCGATTGTAAGACAGTTGCGGTTGCTAAAAGAGAGTTGCCCAACTTTTAAGCCCGGTCTAGAATAGGTTGCAAACATCCAGTTGCGAGTTGCGAAGAATGGCAACTATTACCCAGACAGCACCGGACATCCAATGGATGTACGTTTCACGTCCAATTTGTGTCCGTATGTCCGATTTACGTCCGTGGACATAAATTGGACATAACAAGGATGTCCTTATTGGACATCGGACCTATAAGACGTCCGATGTACGTTCATCGGATGTCCTATGTCCGAAGTTGTGACAAACGTACGTCCTATGGACGTCTTTTGTAAAAAAAATGGACATATAACGGACGTCCAATGGACATCCGTGTGCTGTCTGGGTAGTTACAAAGTGTTATTTTCGGTCGTAAGACAATTGCGGTTGCTAGAAGAGAGTTTTCCAACTTTTAACTTCTTGGCGACGGCAACCGGCAACCGCAACTGTCTCTTACAATCGAAAATAGCACTTTGTAACTAGTAGTTGCCATTCTTCGCAACTCGCAACTGGATGTTTGTAATCTATTCTGGACCGGGCTTTACAACCGAAAATAACACATTAGGCGATTTCTGATGATCATTTGGTACATGTACGGTTGCGAACATAAAGGTTGTCATTTTTTTTTTAACGACTTTCGGGACATCCCGACACGAGAAAGATGAGAGCTGCTGCTCCGCCTATGGAGCACGCCTGCGCAGTAACTCACAACGAAAGGCGAGAAATGAAATATACGTGGTATGACATAAGTATGTCAACAATCATTGCGTTTAACGGAGAAAACCGCTCAATGAGCGATTAGTGACTACTGGTCCTCACTGTTAGATCCTTACATTCAGACCAATAACGTTGACAAATTATTCAACAGTTGCTTAACCGTTGAGTGTCGTGAACGCACCCAATTCTTACATTTTGAAAAATCAGCAGCGGAGGAATAGATACATAATGCAAGTCATTCAAATGGGAATGCGTCTTTTGCAAGGCATTGAACAGGTATGTATATTAAATTTTAAGTGAAATCGTATTTATTTAGTCACTAATCGCTCACTGAGCGGTTTTCTTCGCTGAATGCAATGATTGTTGACATACTTATATCATACCACGTATATTTCATTTCTCGCCTTTCGTTGTGAGTTACTGCATAGGCGTGCTCTGCAGGCGGAGCAGCAGCTCATCTTTCTCGAGTCGAGATGCGTCCCGAAAGTCATTAAAAAAAAAGTGACAACCTTTATGTCCGCGATCGTACCAGGCTGTCACTGGCCTAGTTTACATTAAACATTTAATATATGTACTAAATATTTTTAAAGCACAAATGTCTAAAATATATTCCACAGATATCCAAATATCTCTGAGACGTTTCTATAATATATTTTAAACATTTATGCCGTATAAATATTTAGTACATATGTTAAATATTTAGTATGAGCTAGCCCAATGACAACCTGGTACATGTACTAAACGATCGCCAAAAATCGCCTTTTGTAACTAATAGTTGCTATCCTTCGCAACTGGGGCCCTATTCTTGAACTATTTGCATATACGTAAGTGGCAAGTTTCGACTAATCGCAATGGAAAGTCCCTAGAACCGTATTCTTGACAGTCGCAAATGAAACGTATACGCAAATTACCATTCGCAATGTAACGAATGGATAGTACCATCCATTTCTCTCGAAACGTATATGATACGTTATGCAAAGTACAGAAAGTGGAATATACATATAGAAGCACACTGTTATTAAGAAGAAGAAGACTTCGACGCTAAGACGGCTAAAAAAGTGGAAAATAATAGCTGACTTTACATATTCGTAAGAGAAATAATAATTACGAAATTTAAGAGAAAGTAGCATATAAATTTCACTGCATTTTAATTATAGAGTAAAGCTGTGTAACAATAATGGATTTAGACGATATAATAGTAAACATACCAGTTATAAATGCGTTAGAACATGCTGAAATAATGGAAGATTTTTTCATATTAGTTCCATATTAGTTCCATATTTTCCATTTTATTCTGCTAAATGCAACCAATTAAAGTTCGTCGTATCGTATTTTTGGTCAATATTTGCAGAAAGTACATATGTTTTCCAATGTTGTCAAACGTAATTAAGCGCAACGGAAAGCGTATACGTTTCTAGTTGCGAATACTACACAATTAAGTTCAAGAATATCGTGTCAGAAATGTATGCGCATTTTTACCGTTTGCAACGTGCGTATACGTCAAGTTGCGTATAGATTCAAGAATAGGGCTCTGTGGTGCGATTCTTTAACTCGTTATTGGAGTTAACGGCAGTTTCGTTATCGTTGCGCAGCTTTTATACGGTATAGAAAAGCTGCGCAACGATAACGAAAGTGTCGTTAACTCCAATAACGAGTTACAGAATTCCACCACTAAGGCTCGATTCCTGACGGCGTGCGAGTGAGATGCGTATGCGAAAATGTACAGTTTACGTTACATATAATATAGATTTTTGCATGCGCATCTCAATCGCACGCCGTCAGGAACCGAACCTCTGGATTTTTGCAACCTATTCTGGACCGGGCTTAAGCTATAGTAGCCATTCATATGGTCTGTTCTTTCTAGCTGCACTGCGGAACTAGTGCAATAAGTTAGAATGAGAACTATATTTTTTCTCACTTTAACTTATTGCACCAGTTCAGTAGTGCAGTTAAAAAGAACAGACCAAATGACTGCGTTCCGATATTCACCGCCAGCACTAAAAAGTATACGTGACATAAACTATATATTTTATAACTATATATTCAAACTATATATTAATTCAAACTATATATTTCAGTACTGGTAGCGAATATCGGAATGCGGCCGGTTGCACATAATACGCGGCATGCTTGCCGCGAGGCGGAAGTTGGCTAGGGAATATCATAGTAGCCAATGAACTGTGCTGTTAGGGTTAGGTATTATAATTTACATTTCTATATATGAATGACGTTTATTTACTTTCCTATGATACTACCTGTTTACAATACAGCATGATTTTACTTTCGATACAGAAGATAAAAACTAACATAATATAAAATTTATAATACTTACTAACTTTTCAGGTTGTTGCATTGGCGCATAAACAGTAGAACAGATCAACAGTGACCGGAGTCAGCGATAAAAAATTACGCTCACAAATATGGCGACTGCTCACTGTGAGCAATTAGAGAGTGTTTGCATCCAGTAAATTGACCTAGAGTGCTCACTGAGCGTTAAGTAAGCGCTCACTGAGCACTCATGGTTCTGGATGCACCCACTGACAGTACTGAAGATACATAAGGTTTGTTTTCTATTGTTGAACTGGCTGCATTAAAGCCAGCGGCACATGGTGCTTGTTTTCGTGCTGGATGAAAATATTGCGTTCTGATTGGTACATTTCCGAAGATAGATGGAAATGCACCAATCAGAATGCAGTATTTTCATCCAGCAAGCAATCCAGCACGAAATCAAGCACCGTGTGTCGCTGGCTTAAGTTGCAACCAATATTTATACTTCTAATCCATTCATACTTTTACAGAAGCGATCTTTTGTAGAAACATGGATGAAATACAATATATAAGACTTTTAAATATTTCTGTATCGTTCTTTCTAATCTCCAGTTTCTATCGAACTTTTCAACGTAAGAAAGCAATTAAGAAATTATGCAAAACCAGAAAATATGTTGTATTATTTATCTCTTTAAGTATTACTCTTATTTATTCAGCTTAATTTCGTAATATTTATTTCTCAGTTTCATTTCTTAAACATCTTTTTTAATTCAATAAAGCTCGACTTCTGTCGGTAAACGGTCGATAAATTGTCATAACGATCACGGTGCAAAGTTAGTTGCATTTGTCATAAGTGGGAACACTGCAAATATCATTATCAACAAAGTCAACGAGTGACTTTTTCGGCAACCTCTGCATTATTATCCGAATAAGGGCAAGCAACCCGTCATACTGACCTGTATGTTGCATTTACCCTGCACATGTCTACCGCTAATCACTCACTCATCGGATGCCCAACTATTGTGCAACTGTTGAATTTCCTAAACGCACCCATTAGCTACGAAGTATCTGAAGATAAACTTGAGACGATCTTAAATATGAGAAATATAAAACCATGAATATATATCGGTCAAAGTCTCAGTGCAGCACCAGTTTAGCTAAAAAAAAATTTACAAAAAATTTACAATTGACATCAAAACGCGACACCGCGTCTCATGTGAAGCGCCCTTAAGTAGTTGATCGGTGTTCCTTCTATGATCCAGTGAACCCGCGACCGTCGCTCGAGGAGGTTCGTGATCGTTCGTTCGCGTCCGGCGAACCGAGTGCTACGCTCGGCCGGAGGAGTGGGGGGAGGAAGGGCAAAAGAGATCTAACTTTACACCAGTCATCAGCAGTATTCGTTCTCGTACTCGCGGTTTCGGCAGCAGTTGGCTTCGTAGTCGAGAGAGTTGGGTGTGAAGAAAGTTTTGCTCGTAACGACCGTCGTTGTCATCGCCGTTCTCGCGGTAGTCATCGCAGTCGTGGTCGTGATTGCCGTTGTTGCCGCAGTTGCAGCCGTAATCGCGTCATCGTCACCGTTGACGTCGCCGATATACCGTTGCCGTCATCGTCGCCCTCGTCGCAACCGTCGCTCAGCTCTGTCTCCCCTTCATCTCTTTCCCTCTCTTGCCACCCCCATTCTCTTTTTATCCCTCTCTCTCTCTCTCTCCCTCTCCCTATCTTTCTACCGTGTCTCGCGCGAGTATTGTGAAACAGTGTGAAACGCGAGGCGGGCAAGTTCCGCGAAGCGATTCGTTTGCGAGCGAGGTGACCGAATGTGCCGCTGAGAATTATGTGGCATACTGACGCAGGATTGGGATCGGTCGCGCGTCAAGTCAGCTGACATATTGCGCCCTGCTACACCGCAACAGCCTTCGGTAAGTGTCGCAATCCGCGCGGAGTGCGCGCTCTTTGCCCCGCCACGCCGCGCCGCGCCGCTCGCGAGCGAGCGCTCTACCCCGATTGCCGCGACTATTTTCGGTTGGGATAGTCGAGAGAAAAAGAGGGAGAGAAACAGCGAGCGAACGAGTCTCAAGTCGACTTGACTGTGCTCCGTTCTCCTCTCTTCTTCTCTCCTCGGCTCTGTGTACGCGTACTTACTACGTTATTCTCGATCGGAGCGCGTTTCACTAGTGTGCGTATGCGTGTGCACATATATGCGTGCGTGCACGCGCGCGCGCGCGCGCGTGTGTGTGTGTGTGTGTGTACGCGTAATCACACGCGCGAGCGCGTATAGCTGATCGGAAGTGAGCGGAACACGGCGGAGCGGACGGTGTGTAGACGGAACCGTTGACGCGTTAGGGGCCGCGATCCGCGACAGCGAGACGGACAAAGGAACGACGCAATTTGCGGCTAAGTGCGTATTCAAGGATGGAAGCCATGTCCCTCCGTCGTCGTCGTCGTCGTCTACCGTGCGTCCGTCCCTCTGCGCTCTTTGCATGCGTGTGTGCCAGCCTATCCTTCTCTTGCGCGCGCCCCCTCCGGCCCCGCGCCGTTCACCCTTGTGCCCCGTCGCTCTCTTTTTGTTCCTATCTTCCTCTCTCGCGCCCCACTTCCCGCCATCGACGTTCCCTCTTTCTCAGTCGCTCTCTTTCCTCGTCGGGCTACACGACGGCGGCGGCGCGGCGCTCCGATCCGATTCAAATGCGCGTACATTAGCCGTCGTAAATGCCTGCCCCGTTAAATTGACGCTTCTTGAGAAAACGAGGGAGAGAAGGAGAGAGAGAGAGAGAGAGAGACCTCGGTACCTGGAAATTCGAGAGCGTCTCTCTCTCTCTCTCTTTTCTTCTCTCTGTTGTTCGTTCGCTATCATTAATTCATTCAATCTTTGTCTTCCGATCCTGCGCTCGCAAAAATGTGTCACACGCGATACGACTGGTCGCCTCTCTCTTTCTCTTTTTCTTTCTCTCTCTCTCTCTCTCTCTCTCTCCTCGTCCCGTTCCTTTCGCTATCGCGCTTTGTCATCGGGCACGATGTGTCTTTTTCCCCCTTATTTTTTATCACGCGCACAGTCACCATCTCGAATAATGCTCGAATAATGCTGAAACGCGCTGTTAGGAGCGCGAACCTTCGCTTCGCGAACTTTCCGCGAACGCGGGCATTTCCGGGTCGACCGCGTGACGCATGAAAGGCGAAATGACGCAACGGGTATGACGTTCGGCATTCGTACATACGAATACGATATCCGGACGCGCGATGTCTCTCGAGGTAGAAGGCAGCCAGCCAGCCGTTTGGTCTAACGAGGGGAGGAGGCATTCGTGACGTCTACTGTACACTCACGCACTTACGCCATCTCTCCCTCCCCCCCCCACCTTTCCCGTGCCTTTCGTATCCCTCCCGAAACGTCAGTCGCGCCGACGTATGTACTTCCCTTCAGGTGTCCCTTCGAGCACTCCCCCCTCCCTCCCTTCCCTCGCGCACCACCGTGCCGTTCACGAGCCGTTGTTTACAATCTTCTTTCTGGCTCGGCGAGAGACCGATGCGGCGCGATCGGTCGTTCTCTTCCACAAGCGGCGGCGGCTCGACGACTCAACCGGGCGAGTACGATCGGTCGAACGGAACTCTCTCTCGCCGCCGCCGCCGCCGTCGCGTATTTCCCAAGCCACGCGCGCGCAACGGCCTTCCCCGCCTCTTATCAAGAATCATTTCACGTATCTGCAGCGCGGCACTTCCTCTCGCGCTTTAACTGACCGATCGCTCGTTCGCTCGGTCTTTCTCTCCCTTCCCCCCCTCTCACTCACACACACACACACACACACACACACACACACACATACACACACACACATACATACACATATACACACACATATGCGCACAACGTAAACCAATTTAGAATGGACTGTGCCCAGCGCGTATACATGCCCTTTCGGTACGACCACGGCCTGTGAATGACTAATCAGAGAAAAGTGACGGTTGCTTCAATGCATGCCGGCGCGCAACACGTTACAGTTGCCGAGTTACTTAACATTGAAAATTAGTCGCGTAGCGCAGCGCGCGTTCAAGGATGAGACTCGATAACGAGGCCTCGTCCCTTCGTTTTCCTTCCCGCAGCAGGATTCTACTGGTCCAACTCCGTCGTCCGGTGTGTTCGATATAAGAGATCAAGCAGGTGCGAATGGGGGGAGGAGGGACGTTCGCGTCAAGAGCGCGAAATCGCGCGGCCTTTCGGGGCGGGGGGGAGGGGCATATCCTGCGCCGCGAACAGGCCTTTCCTATTTTCGCTACGCTCGATTTGACGATGGAGGCATGCCGGACGTGTTTAATGAGCGCTCCTCCTTTCCTTATTGCATGCTCGCTCTCTCTCTCTCTTTCTCTCTCTCTCTCTCTCTCTCTCTCTCTCTCTCTCTCTCTCACTCTCTGTTTCTGTCAGACGTGTTCGCGTAGTTTACATTGCCGTTAACGTTAATCGCGCTTTGCTCCTTTTCGGTCTTTCTCCCCCTCCCTTTCTCTTTACTCCCCGCCCTTCTTTCCTCTTTCACTCTTTCTCTCTCCCTCTTTCTCTCTCTCCCTCTCCCTCTCTCTCTCGTTCGCTCCCTCTTCCTCCTCTTTCTCCCTTTTCTTTTTATAATCGTCATAACGGACCGTCACGAGTGATAATGAATTCTACCCCCCCCCCTCCTCCTCCCCGCCGTTATCCAGCGCGCTCCATCTATATCTATAGATATAGATCAATATGCTGCCCATGCTGCGGTCTGTGTGTGATCCAAGTTTATCTAGCGTGTCTTATTTCACCGTCTTAACCCGTGCACACGACCGCTGAATATAAAAGCTTCGCCGCGCCTGCTGCTGCTGCGCACTGCTTCTTCTTTGTCGTGCCCCCTTCACGTCCGCGCACTTCTATTCTCACGTACGTTGTGTCAAATCTCCTCTTTCTCCTCCTCCTTTCTCTCTTTCTCTCTCTTTGAGGTCTTGTTTTGTCACGCTCGTCCGCGTTTCATTTTCAACATTGTCATCCGAAGACTCTCTTACGCGACGACGACGATGACGGCTAATCCGACGACGGACACACATGCGCGTATGTACAGACATGAATTTTCTTTTTTTTAACCCTTTCAGGTATGTATTTTTCAGAAAATCCGAATCACATGAAAATTTATATACGATGGTTTCTGGGGTCGCTGATGACGAATCCGTTATCAGATTTTCGAAATTCAAGATGGCGGATCCAAGATGGCGGGCGCAAAAATGAAAAATCGCCATAATTTCGGTGACAATAGGTATTGTGGGGTTTTTGGAGTCGCTGATTGCGAATCTGTTATCAGATTTTCAAGATTCAAGATGGTGGATATAAGATGGCGGCGACAAATATGAAAAATTGCGATAATTTCGCTGACAATGAGTTTTGGACCTCGGATTCGTAATCAGCGACCTTGAAAGCTAACCAAAGTACGATATCAGCTAATCATATAAAAATTTTCTGATCTGCCAATTCGGAAAATAAATTTTGGAATTTTGACCTCAGATTCAGTAATCAGCGAGCTCAAAAACTAACCAGAATACAATTTTAGTTAATTTTATGTACATTCTATGATCCGCCATCTGGAATCCGCCATCTGGAATCCGCCATCTTGGAAAACGAATTTTAGAATGTGGACCTCAGATTCGTAATCAGCGACCTCAAAAACCAATCAGAGTACAATTTTAGCTAATTCAATAAAAATTCTATGGTCCGCCATCTTGAATCCGCCATCTTGGAAAATTAATTTTGGAATTTGGATCTCAGATTCGTAATCAGCGACCCAACAAACTCCCAAATCTTGATTTTGAGCAAAAAATTCACCCATAGTTCGTGGAAAATGATTTTTCTCTGTAAAAATGTGTATTTTTCACACTTTGTTTATTTATAATAAATGGACAACTTATGCAAAACACTTTTCAACCTTTCATGTTTGTTCCTATATCATGTAAGAAGCTAAAAAACGCAAAAAACCCAACAAGAATCCCTCAAATATGAAATATTTCATGAAAATGTGAGAATAAGTAGGTGGTAAGTATACTTACCACCATGCCTCAAAGGGTTAAGAAGAGCATTTTCCATTTCGTACGTGCGCGCGCGCGAAGCCGGAAATTGACACACTCGAGAATGAAAGAGTTGGTCCGCGTGCGCTTTCCGAAAGTCTCTCATTGAGAAGCAAACAAACCCAACCGTATCTCGGGAATTCGTGCGCGACCCACGTGCTCTTTCTCTCTCTCTCTCTCTCTCTTCCCCTCCCCTCGTTTCCCCCTTCCTTCTTCCTTTCGCGCGTGTATCGATCACACCCGCGATCCTTGTGCCACAAACGGCGACTTGGTCACGTTCGAAGACCGATCTTCGATTTCACCGCGCCTCGGGAGATAAAGACGACTCGATCGGGGTAACTTTTAATTCCAACTTTTAATTCCAAGAATATGGCGGATGGTTTTTCTGGCAGTGTAAATATTTATCGTGCTGTTCGTCCGGGAAAGTAAGAAGGCTGCTGAGGGGAAATCGTCGTGTTCCATTCATGGATTTTTATAGGTTTGTCGCGTTGCTTGCACTTGGACGCTTTTGTATCTAATGCCTGTTGTACATCGGACGCAACGAACGATATCCAATAGAGGCTCTTTCGTCTAAAAAGAGGCCAGTGTACAATGGGCATGAGGTATAAAAGTGTCATGAGTGCAAGCAACGCAAACGGACCGTACATATCAACTTCGAGGATACGCAATCACACATACACACATACACACGCATGTACAGATAAGATCGATTCGTTCTCTGTCGTACTCTCTGCCTCTTTATATATTTTATTTCCAAAGTTGGGAAAGTTACTTTGTAAAAGTATTGAGTTACAGTTGGTTTTTTTTTTTTCACTGAAAAAGTAACTAGTTACAGTTACAAGTTACTGACCTTCAAAAATAACACGTTACAGTTATAGTTATTTAGAAAGTAACGAGTCGTTACTTTTCAGTTACTTTTTTACAATAATTGTGTTATTATTTTAAATTTCGTAATTGTGTAAGTTCCCTCGATTTTATATAAAAGTAACTTGTTGATTATTATATATATTCCTCATATTGTGCATAATTCTTACAAATTAGATTCATTAATTTAAATAAGCAATTCATATTTATTCTTCAAGACTATTAATAGCAATTAATATAATAAGAAACTGAACGAATTTGATGAGGATAATAAATACTAACAATACTAAGAGTAATCTTAACATCAAAAATGAGATTTTTTCACTTAAATATATATTGATATTTTATAAATAAAGACTTACACTCATACGTTTTCTTAAACTTGCAGTTGAAGTTCTACTTGCATGAATAATTTTTTTGCCAGCGCATTTTTGCAGAGAAATGTCCAGTTATTCTCATTTCCAAATTTTTGCTCGTAACTCGAATATTCCTGCATATGCTGGCCGTGACATTTTACAATCCTTCTTCGAAAATTGAGATGTTTTATCCATTGCTTGAATTTTTTGTATAATTGAAACCACGCAGCGCACTTTATGCACCGAACGCAGGTTATGTTAACAAATAAGGACTGGCGACGCGCGACAGAAATGTTCAATAGGCGTACAATTTTTTTGAAAAAAATACAGGTTGCGTTCAGAGAGGAGACTATCAGCGCTATTGCGTCATTTTATCCTTGTTTTACGTCTAATGAACGATAAAGATAGATGACGCAGTAGCACGTTTTCCAAATGCAATCAGAATAACTATATGCTTATTGGATATCAAGCATCGCACGTCGCGTTAAGGTCGATTCACACTATACGGTACGGACCGTCGCGTACCGGCATATCGACACGACAAATTAATATGTTCAGACTGTTCCGGTAACTGTCCGTCAGTTGACGTTGCAGTCAATGGATGGATCATCCAGCGACGATAAATTGACTCTTACATCCTTCCTTTTAGACGAAGAGGAAGCCGAACTGGAAAAAATAAAAGAAAAAGAAATCGAAAATGGGTACATCCAATGTTAAAAAAGAGAGAATTTGCAGGAAAACATTGAACATTGTTCAAAGACTTACTAAAATATGACAAGTTTTATCAGTATTTTAGAATGCCGTAATGTAAATTTTATGATTTGTCAAAATTAATTGAACCTGTACTACAAAAACAAAATCGTTCCGTGAGGTAATTTCATCGACAGAATATTAACATTGTCAATTAATTTTTCTTGCTCCATCCTCTGCTGCGTCCGTTTTCTACCGCTTACTGATTCAGACTGGCGTGCCAGCATCGACATGTACCGACAAGCACTGCCAAAATATTGTTTGCGAGAATGTCGGTCGATGCCGGTGCGTCCCGTTGACGAAACGTGCAGATCGGTGTCGGTTAGTGTGAATAGTTTCATTAACCCTTTGGGGGGTTTCTGGGGTCGCTGATGACGAATCCGTTATCAGATTTTCGAAATTCATGATAGCGGACGCAAAAATGAGAAATCGCGATAATTTCGATAACAATGATATTGTAGGATTTTTGGAGTCGCTGATTACGAATCCGTTATCAGATTTTCAAAATTCAAAATGGCGGCTACAAATATGAAAAATCGTGGTAATCTGAAATCCGCCATCTTGGGAAGTGAATTTTAGAATGTGGACCTCAGATTCGTAATCAGTGACCTCAAAACTAACCAGAGTACAATTTTAGCTAATTTAATAAAAATTCTATCATTCGCCATCTTGAATCCGCCATCTTGGAAAATTAATTTTGGAATTTGGACCTCAGATTCGTAATCAGCGACCCAAAAACATCCAAATCTTGATTTTGAGCAGAAAATTTACTCATAGTTCGTGGAAAATTATTTTTTTCTGTAAAAATGTGTATTTTTCACACTTTATTTATTTATAATAAATGGACAACTTATGCAAAATACTTTTCAACCTTTCATGTTTGTTCCTATATCATGTAAGAAGCTAAAAAACGCAAAAAACCCAACAAAAATCCCTCAAATGCGAAATATTTAATGAAAATGTGAGAATAAATAGGTGGTAAGTATACTTACCACTATGCCTCAAAAGGTTAAAACGCGCGTTTTTAAATTTTGTTGTGTCGGTGCCGGTACGCGACGGTCCGTGCCTATAAATCGGCCTTATCGTGCTAGTCTGCCAGACAGTTTGACTTAAGTTTGAAATATATAAAGTAAACTATTAGTTTATAAATTAAATTATAAACTATTAAATTATAAATTAAATATATAAAATAAACTATTAAATTAGTTACTAGTCATCGAACAAATGTAGTTAAATTAAGTTACAGTTACAGATGGAAAAAACGGAACGAAGTTATAGTTACCAAAACAAAAAAAAAGAAAATAAGTGCAACTGTAACTTCGTTACAAGTAACGAGTTACTTCCCAATCTTTTATTCCATATCTCCATATCTCATTATATGCGTGTAATACGGCTTTTACACAGCGCGGCACTTACACACACGCGACATGCGTGTCGCTCGCGTTGTGTGCACGAAGGGATTCGTCTCTCTCTCTCTTTCTCTCTATCTCTCTCTCTCTCTCTCTCTCTCTCTCTCTCTCTCTCTCTCTGGGACAATGTGCTCTCCGCGTCCGTGTGTATATGTGAAATCTGCGACGAGGCTGTCCGTGCAAGCTTCGACGCGTCTGTTCAAGAATGGCTCGGCAGAGAGGCAGGTAGACAGAGAGAGAGACAGAGAAAACGGGAAGGGGAGACATGTGTGCGGAGAAATAGTCGCTCGAAGAAAAAGAGACGGAGGCTCATCGGGAGGAAAGGAAGAAGATGGTCGCTCTAGGGTTCTCTAGGCTGATTGTCGCAGAGACGGTGCGAGTAATTAACCGGTAACGAGATCCAAAAAGAGATTACAGATTTGAGAGCACTGATTGCGAATTCGCACGGCGGTTCTTCCCACGGAGCGCTGTGCGGAGGGCTCAAATTCAAATGCCGAATTTTGAATTTCAAATGCCACGTCGGCTTTGAAATTCCTTTCGCCCGTTTTCGGAACGCGCTGTATGTGACGGTCGCGTCGAGCCGCGAAATGAATATGAATCATCTCTCTCTTTTCTCTCTCTCTCTCCCTCTTTCTCGTTTTTTCTCTCTCTCTCTCTCTCTCTCCTTCCGATCTCCCGGCGTGAGTGCGCGAAAAATGTGGAACGCCGCGTCGCGTCGCGGAGTGGATGCGCAGGCACACGTGCACGCGATATATTTCGTACTGTCGCGTTTCCGCGTACGCGTGATCCACGAATGACACGCACGAGGACTCTGCGACACGCGCATGTCGTCGTCGTGGCTTACATATAACCGAGAGAAGAGTGCGTCTCGAGTCGGCGAGTCCTTCTTTCTCACTCTCGCTCTCTCTCTTTCTCTCCCCCCTCTCCCTCTCTCTCTCGCTTTCGCTCTCTCTCGCTCGCTCGCTCTCGCTCTCTTTTCCTCCTTTCCACTAACCCTCTCCGCTCCTCTTCCTCCCCCTTTTCTGAGCAGCTTCCGTTTCGTTACACATTGCGAATTTGTAGAAGATAAGACGAATCTCTCAATTAGTGAGAGTGTCCCAATATGTAACTCTCGTACATTTTCCTTAATAAATCAGTTAATACGGAGCCTATATCTGTATGAAACATGTGTTCTTACTCGAAATTTTACGTGTCATCAAATGTAACGAGTTTCGCGTAAAGATGGAAGCCGTACTTTACCCTTGAACGCCAGGATGTTTTTATTACCTTCTATTATTAGGATATTATTAGGACGGATGAATTTTCACCTACAATTATTTTTTAGCGTACATGAACCATAATATGAACCATAACATGAACCATAAATATTTGATAAAAATTTGTAGCAATGTACAGAACAGTTTTAAGCCATGTACAGCTTTTTAAAGGAAAAATAATATTTTTTACACTAAAAAATATACTTTTATTTGAGTATAAATGGCCTAAGATATTTATGAACATTATAAATCCTAGCGGGACACCGCTGTGTAATGTGCTGCTATCTAATGGCAATAGGTAAAAAATATCATCGGGTAAATTCTCACTCATCCTAGTGGTTAATGTTGGAGTGTCATAATTGCACGTGTATTGCTGACGGCGACTGTTTGAACAGTTAATCGTCGGCGCCTTGAAAGCCGACAGGTTAATATCAGACGTCAAATCAGATTTGCCACGTATGTGCATTTGTTCAAAACTAAACCGCCATGTCGTGTTAAACGGCACTTTGTCATTCTTCTGAGAAAGTATCAATTAAAATCGTTTCACGGGTTAGAAAAAGTATAACACAATTAAAACCCCAAATGTTGAAGCTTCTCGACCAAATTTACTCCGTGCGCCTAGATTAATATTTATTTTATTTTCCGTACACTTATATTATTAATTTATTTTCACCGTGAGGGGTTACGCAGTCACTGGTTAAGACGCTAATTATTCATACATACGTAATTACATAACATAATTATATTCATCGATTACACCTTTAGGCGGAAATAAAAAAGATCTCGGTTCGTACGAATGGAGGCCGGACGAAAAACAATATCTCCGTTATCGCGAGCGAAAACATCCGTTCGGACATTCGGCTGTGTTAAGAGCCGATTGCGATAAACGAGAACAATAGACTGAATAGAAACTTCAGAACCCGCAGAACTCTTTCTGTCGTGTAACCGTGTTTTCGTCTGATCGTCTGATAACAGAAGACCAGCTTTACGACCGAGTCTTTTCTCTCATGCGTCGATATTGAATTCTCACGGATCGCGATGTCAGATTGCGGTTAGATTGTTAATTAGCAGCGAGCTATTTTTGTCAGATGCTATTGTTGTAACATTTTTCGTGTCTCGTAGTCGCACGCAATGGTAACTCTATACGAGAGATTGCGTCAGACGCAGAAAAGATCTCAGCTCGCGTGATCTCTGATATCTTCGTTAGCACGAGCGAGAACATCCGCGAGTCCGAATAGTCAGCTGCTTTAAAACTCGATCGAGATAACAGAACGATTGACTGAATTTCTTCGGGAATCCTTCTGTTCCTGCAACTGAGTTTTCTGTCTGGCCCCTGCTCGTCTTAGCCATCGGAACATTTAGTTACACTAACGCACTTGTTTTTCTCGTGAACACACAAATACGCTGTCTCTTCGTATCAGTGAAATAATTATCTCGGTTTGTTGCAACGATTATATCTGAAGAGAATTAGTTCCCACTAAAAACATTTACTCTATTTGATTATGCAGGGTGTATAAAAAGTACTGGTACTGGCGCCACTTTTGAGATATTCACTGATCGTTACTTACCTTAAACAGAAATCCCAGTTTTTTATTATATCATCTTTTTCTACCAATTAATTTCAACAACTTTTGTCTGAACATTTTTTTTCTAAAATGCTTAGTTTTCGAGATATTTGGCTGTCGCGATACTTTTTATACACCCTGTGTATCATAAATATCTAATATATTTAATTGATTTAATGTCCAAAGTGTAAGAAGTAGAAGTATGGGATTTGACTTGTTAGGGGAAGGTTTAAATAGTAAATGAGAGAAAGATTGCAATGCTTTTTTATTACGATAAATTTTTAGAACGCATCCGGAATCCAGTAAAAAATTTATCTTCAGATTATTGAAAGATAAATTCTATTAGATATACAGGGTGTCCCATTTTATATGAGCCGAGAAAACTCTTGGTAACTTTTTCAACATTTAACTTACGATATCTCGCTAATTATTTATAGATTTATAGAAAGAAAAAATAGTACTAGACTTTCCTACTCTATTTAGTCTGAAGAATATATTGTTACAATAATGCTCTAGCTTTTGTTAATTTATCGACTTTTAAAAATTTCAAAATTATCAAATTAACAAAAGTCGGCGCTATTGTAACAATATATTCTTACAATACATTCTTGACAATATATTCTTGAAACCAGAGTAAAATTTGAAACCATACAACTTTTGTCTGAAACGTCTCTTAGTATCTTTTATATTTTTCGCGATTTTTGCCTGATTCATTTAAAGTGGGATACCCTATATAGAACAGAAATTGACACCTTAATTTCCCTGAACAATTCAGTTCTTATTTTCCCTCTGCGAAAATGGGGCATCAATATTTTCCGAGATACAAGTGGGAATGTTTGTAAACTTCAAGAGTAAAAGGTTTCATACGAACGACAAAATTACGCTCGGTTTCAGATAAACTACTTTAACCCTTTCACTGCTGAATTAACTTCCCTTGAGAAAATTATTAAAATATTTGGTGATCCTACGTTTTTTGGGTCGCTGATGACGAATCTAAAATCAGATTTGCAAAATTCAAAATGGCGGACTCAATATGGCGATCATGATGTACAAAATTAATGAAAATTCCAATTATTATTGATGGTGTATGGGTTTTTCAGGTCGCTAATTACGAATCTGAAGTCAGATTTGCAGAATTCAAAATGGTAGAATTTATGTGGGAAAATGTTCAATACTGCATATTTATGCTTATTAGAGATTAAACATTCATTTTTTAGTAAAATAATATTGATACGAGTATGGATATATAGTATGGATAAGAGATAGAGATACAGAATGAGAAAACTAGGAAAAGAGAACTAAAAAGTGTAAAAAAGTCAAATTTCGGCTGTTTTGGTAGAAATATTTGTTCATAAAAAAAAATCTAACCTGCAAAAAAATATTGAAAAAAAATATGTTTCTGTATATCAGAAAAATATTTGGTGAAAATTTCAAACCTCTACATTCAATATTCTCCGAGGAATTCCTAAGAAAAGCATTTTTCTCAACTTTGATTTGTTATAAATAATCACAAATGAATAATTGGGTATAAAAACCTATTGGGGTATGTTGAACAACTATTCAGTTATCTGGAAAACTCAAATCCCCGATTAGTTTTTCAAAATTATGTGATTTACAACGCAAAATTGAATCAAGAAAAGGTGGGAAGTATACTTCCCACTAACAGTGAAAGGGTTAACAGAATTTCGACATGGACCCTAACTACGTAAGGTATTTTATAATGAGAAGTGGAAAGTAACGATGTACCTTGATAGTTGTATCAAGGAAAAATGTCATTATCTGCAAATTGCTCCGGGAACAGTCAATAAAAATAAGGTCGCGAGTTATGAGACGTTCTGTACACATGGGACGTGCCGCAAGGCTCGTTAGGGAAAACAATTTTGCAATCTTTCCGCCACTGACCGTATTGTTGTTCCGTTACGCCGTGCCATTGTGAACTGCGCTCGCGTATTGAACTTGAAGCGTTTATCGCGAGAACGTGAGGGAGATATCTTTCACGTCTGCGCCGCGGCAGCGATATCGATATGCGCAAAAATATCCGTTTTAAGCAGAGAAGCCCGATGTGAATAAAATGTCGATACCTCACCGGGCGCGCGTCTATATCCGCGATCGCGCTCTCGTGTCCGTTACACCAAAGCAAAACGTCATTTTGACTTTGATAGACGAATCCTGGATCCGTGCTCGCCTCGGCTCGCGCGACAAAGAAATTAGTTGGGGAAACTCATTTTACGTGTCGGGAAGTTGACGCTTTTAAAAGGCAAATGCGTCGCCTTCGTTTCCTGCACGATTCGCAACGGCACACTAGGCGATACGACGGAGCAAGAAAGAGAGAGAAAGAGGGGGGGGAGAGAGAGAGGGAGAGAGAACGAACGAGCACTAGTCTATCACGCGAAAATATGTCAATTACGATAAAACCTGTTTTCGTCGATCGAGCCGACGATTCCGCTGATTAAATGCGCCGCAAGTTTGCGTCCGTATAATTCAACGCGGGAGAATGTTTACCGCTCGCAAAATGCATTTTCGTACGTGATTGCACGTAAACAATCGTGCAAACAACAATAGCGATCCGCGTAATAGCGGACGAGAAACCGCCGCGCGTTTCCCGAGTCAATCGACGACTCGCCTCTCGCGTTTTCTCGCTGGCTATTCACCGCGCGAAATTTGGTTCACGGTCAGGTCGCGGATTAGATTAGGGTCAAAGTCGCCAAAAATCCTGCTCGTACATTCCCGTCTTTCTCCCTCCCTCTCTCTTCGCGTTTCCCCTCCCACTCTCCGTGTGCTCGTCGCGAAAAACTCGGCAACTTTTCGGGACTTGGTTGTGTGTTGATCGATTAATCGGTCTGTCCCGTCGTTGTCGTCGTCGTCGTCGTCGTCGTTGTCGTCGTCGTCGTCGTCGTGGTCGTTTACACCTACACACATGCGTGCGCGCGCGCGTCACGCTCTCGCACGTAAAACCGAACGAATATATGTAACGCTCGTTCTCTCTCCTCGCAGAAACAAAGAAGGAAGAAACAAAGTTCGGCAGACGCGAGCAAAACGAACAAGAGGCCTAATGCTAAAGTTGGCAGCGTGCGCGTGTGCGCCATGAGACACGTGTCCGATGTGCGCGTTTCTCCTCTCCGTCTTTCATCGTCTGGACTCGCGAGTTTGTTGTTTACGACTCTGTGGGTAGGGTCTATTTTTAAATTCTCGCGATCGGTGCAAATTACATTCTCATGCGCCTTATAATTCCTCCGCCCCGATGATTTCCCGGTTTTACCAACGGTACATTAAGATCGGGTTAAGAAGAAACATCGATAAGAGGGAGAGGGGGAGAGAGAGAGAGAGAGAGAGAGAGAGAAAGAGAAGATTTGTTTGGCACTCTAAGAGGAAACTTTCCTAAGCGTTCTAAGCGTCGTACTAATTACGTATTGAACTAACAGTCCTAACTCGATGCGCACGGCATGCAGTAAAACATGCAAGTATTCAAAAGTACAAACTCAGTATCTATAATATGGAACATATATAAAAAGATAAAACTTGAAAAATAAAAGGGATACACAAAAATATCGGAGGTACGATTACCTTGATGTATTTGACAGATAAGAATCAGAATATTGGAGGAGATACACTTGGAAAAGAAATATTTAAGAAATAAAAAATTATTTATCTTTATGTTAGATATTGATAACGTATTTACTTAAAAATCTAAGTTCTTAACACTCAAAAAGAAGTATTATATTTGTAAAGTGATTTTTTCCAGTCTCATATTCTAAGCGAAGCCTCTACAGAAAAAGGATTCCTCTTTCGATAAAGCGATTAAAATAAACCATTCATCTAAAATTTATTAGATATTATTCTAATTGTTTTCCTCTTATTTATTAAGAGGATTTTCTCTTGTATCAATTAATTTTCTTATGAAGAGGCATATGTTGATTTGAATGTCGGCTTCTTTTGCTCAGTCATGTTCTACCTCTAGACATAAAAAAATAACTATACGCTCATGGGTCAGAATATTTAGAACGTTTTTTAACCTTTCGTGCCTAGTGGGACATGTACATGTATGTCCCAGAACTTCAAAAATTCATATCTTCCACAAAAATAAAGATAGCGACTTCTTCTTGAGCTGATTTTAAAGAAGAAAGATAGAACTCTTCACACAAAAATCAACACCCTTGTTTCATCCTCCAATCTACATATCTCGTTAAATACTTGTAAAATAGGGTAAAAGTGAAAAATACATATATATATTCCACAAAAATTAAGATAGCAAGTTCTTCCTGGACTCATTTTGAAGGTCAACGTAAGGACTATATGAAACAAAATTGCTATTTAATTTCAAAATAGTGGACTCAATATGGCGGACCAAAATATGAAATTTTTCTGGATTTGTAACATATTTTTCAGGGGTTTTTTGAGTCACTGGTAACGAATCTAAAGTAAAAATTTTCAAATTCAATATAATCATATCTAATATAGCTGACAAAATGTAAATAAAAAAGGTCGACTAAGTTTTATTCACATTTCGCGGAATTTTTTGAAGCACAGAATGGGACAGAGTGGAACTTTATACGCTGTGCATATTGAATTCGTCATTTTTAATTTTGAAATTTTGACTACAGATTCATAATCAGCGACTCCAAAAATCTCTGGAATATGAATTTTATTCAAATCCAAGAAAATTTTACATTTTGGTTCGCCATATTGAATTCGCTATTTTGAATTTTGAAATTTTGACTACAGATTCATAATCAGCGACCCTAAAAACCTCTAGTAAAACGTCAATTATTTATAGATATAGATGCAAATTATTTCTAGAAAAAAGTCAGGCACGAAAGGATTAGGAAAGTATGTGTGTTGCTGTAACATATAACGAAGATAATTTATCTATATTTGGTCAAATACAGTTTATTGTCACGCTGTCTTTTTTTTTCGTTGGCAACACTACCGCACAAATGGCGCAAAATTTAAATCTTGCGTGAATTTTGGGACACCCTTTATATATATATATTACTTTTCATCTAAATTTCGGTATATATTATAATAATTTTTTCAAATTAACTAGTATAACCAGTAAGAATAAAGTATAGTAAGAATAAATAATAATCCTCTTAAAGAAAAGATTAAATAATCTGCGTATAAGAGGAAATTTATATTAAAATTAATAAGATTTGCATTATATATACATATATAACATATAATCCCTCTAACTTTAAGAATAATGTGTTTATAATATTTTTCTCTTAATCTTAGAGGAATCCTCTTGAGGCCATATATGAGAATAAAATCCTCTAAAATTTAGATGATTTTGCTTGTCATGAAATTACTTTTTCTTGGGTATTATATTAAATTTCTAAGGTTAGACTCCGCTAAGGGTTACTCAGCGGGCGCTGGTAACATATTTGTTTAAGTCCGAATTCTTATTAAATTTCCAAATTCATTACGTAAGAGAGAGAAGCAACAATGTTGTTTTAATGTAATGTATTTCTTTATGAGAAGGGGAGAGTTGTGGTTTCAAGAAAATATATAGTTTTTAAGATGTGACTTCTTGGAAATTTTGCTCGGTGCAAGGACGTGTATGTCAACACAAGTATAAATATGTCGTTAGCACTCGCACCGAGCAAATATTTCGTATTCTTCAGATATTTTGTTCCGCCGGTGCGTAGGAAAGAAGGAAAAAGAAACCGAGGATGATCGCGGCGGGCCGCGATGGCTCGAGAGCGATATACCGCGACATTATTAGCGTCTAAATACGAACTCAAGCAGCACACTTTTGGTCTCGTAGCTGTGTTACCTGCTCTAAATTTAGTGCGTCTTGGTGCATATACAGGACAAGGAATATACACAACTCCCCGGTGGTTCTCTCGGGGTGGCGCGCGGCACTCCGAAAGCGCGCAAATTCTCCGCATAATTCTCCCACCTCCTGCCAATCTCTGTCGCCGTTTTGCCGTCGTTGCCCTACGATAATGCGATTAATTTCGGCTCCGTTCTATTTCCGAGCCCGGCTTCTTATCGCGCCTGTTAACCTTCTTACCTCCTTTCCCGTTCGGCCGTCTCCGTTCTCTTCCTGTTGTCCTTTGTGCTCTCGATAGTCGTACCCCGCTTAACGCCTAACGGGAGCGGAGTAAACAAATCTAACGACGTGCGCCGCCTCTCCGACGTCTTGTTTTTCACGCGAATCATTCATGGAAGGTTCCCCCTCCACATGCACTTCTCGAAAGAAAGCTCGTCGGCCGATGCGACCATTTTTTTCCCGAGACGGTCGGCGGTCTTTGTCTCGCTCCTTCCGCTTGTTCGCGGACCTTCTGGCAGCGACGTTTTCCGCGGTATTCCGAGTCGAACGCGAAAGGAAATGAATACACGCCGCGTCATCAGATGCCGCTCGGGAGTTTCGCTGAATTCTTCGTTTCCTCTCGATTCGTTCACCGTCGTGGCGCGAAGAAGGCCGAAGTATCCTCAAGGCTGTGACTTACGGCCGAGTGCCTCTCTTCCGAAATCCCGACGTATATTCTCGGGGATAAAGCGGCATCCTTGTGTGTATGTGTGCACATGAGTGTGCGACGAGTGTGAGGTGCGCGCGGGCCTGACCGTACGACTTTGCGAAGGTCGCCGCACAACACCGTACAACCTCAGCGGCCATTGTAGAAGAGGTCGTTTACTCTGCGGAGTAAACAAAGCTCCACGAATCTGACGTGGTGGTGGCGCGAGCTATCCGCGCCTTTATTCGCTACACCCGATATAGCCGCGCGCTAATCCTGACGACGATGACGGCGAGCGACGGCGGTGGTCGCGTTCACGCGTGTGTACGCGAAGGTGTGTACGCGGATGTGAATTGACTGCGCGCCATACACACGCATGCATACAGGGTGTCCGAGATCTTTTGGAAATGAGAAGTTGTGAAGATTAATCGGAGCAAACTGAGAAGAAAAGTCATGTACCATTTTGCAAAAATCACAATAGTTACTAAATTATTTGTGATTGAAAATGACTATATCTAGAGGCTCTTTTAACCCTTTCAGGGTTAGTGGGAAGTATACTTCCCACCTTTTCTTGATTCAATTTTGCGTTGTAAATCACATAATTTTGAAGAACTAATCGGGGATTTGAGTTTTCCAGATAACTGAATAGTTGTTCAATATACTTCAATAGGTTTTTGTACCTAATTATTCATTTGTGATTATTTATAACAAAACAAAGTTGAAAAAATGCTGGGTTTTTTTTTTTCTTTTTTAAGGGAAAAATCGATTCCTCGGAGAGTATTGAATGTAGAGGACTAAAATTTTCGCCAAATATTTTTCTGATGTACAAAAGCATATTTTTTTTAGTATTTTTTTTGCAGGTTAGATTTTTTTATAAACAAATATTTCTACAAAAACGGCCGAAATTTGATTTTTTTGCACTTTTTAGTAAGTAGTCAGAAGAAATTAATTTTTTTTAAATTATTTGTAATATAATTAATAACGTATTGGACCTCCCTTTGTTTTGAATACGGCTTCTAGACGCTGTGGCATGAAATCAACTAATGTTATTAAAACATTAGATTCGATTTTAACTCACTGTTCAAATAGCGCAGCTCTATATTCTTTAAGATTTCGTTTCAATTTTGGCACTCTACGATCTAATTCATCCCATAAGTGCTCTATGGGATTTAGATCTGGACTTTGAGGGAGCTATTCGAGGACATTAATATCATTCTCTTCTAAACATCTTTTGACAATGGACGAAGTATGCTTAGGGTCATTGTTATGTTGAAACGTAAAATCTTTCCCGAGACCTATATTTCGAGCGGAGGTTCGTAGATTATTTTGAAGGATATTGCGATAATAAGATCCGTCCATTCTGCCACTGATCTCTTTTAAATTACCAAGTCCTGTACGAGAGAAACAACCCCATAACATAACATATTGAGAGTGTTTTACAGTTCCAACAGTATGATTTGCATTATAAGCTGTATTTTTGCGTCTCCATACTATCTGCCTTCTTTTGGATCTACACAGTTCAAATTTGGATTCGTTGCTCTAAATAATATGAGCCCAGCATTCATTCGGTTTATTTATACGCTGTTTTGCAAAAGCGATTCGTTTTATCATGTTCACTTTTGAGATAAAAGGGACACGGCGAGCGACATAGGCTTTTAATCCAGCTTCACGAAGGCGACGGCGGATTGTTGAAATTGATGCCTTAATTTCTGTTGATTCTTTAATGATCTGGGCAGAGACTTTAGGATTGGCAGTTGCTTGAAGTTTGATAGCACGATCTTCACGAACTATTGTTTCTTTCGTCCCGATCTATGAAGATTTTTTACAATACCATAGATTTCCATCTTTTTAAGGATTTTACGAACCTCTTTAAATGAAAGATTGCGATCTCTGGCAATAGCTCGAATGGATTTTCCAGCCTTGTGGTCGGCTACAATATTAATTCGAGTAACTTCAGGAATTTCCGTTCTTTTCGGCATTTCTTTATAACTATTAGGTTATATTATGCAAGAAATTATTAGGTTAGAAAGATGTCGTTAAATAAAATATATTTACTTAGACATTCTTACCTTTACAATAATTTTAACACAAAAATAAGAACGAAATAATAGTAACCACTTATTTTTGAAAATATTAATTTCAAATACTATCCGGCTTTTTTTCGTAGAAACAGACCTATGTGTTTGTTTTATAACTACTATGTACACTTTTCTTTTATACTATTGGCTATCTGTATTAAGCCGCAGACAGTTCTATTGATAAAAAATCTTTCAGATAATTGTGTGGCGGACAAATTGATTCTTCAATGTTACTGTTTCAATGTTGACTTACTTTTGAATCCCACTGTATATATATGATATATATATATATATATATATAAATACACAGGGTGTCCCATTTTAAATGCTCTAGATAAATATTTCGAAAAATATGGACGACACGGGAAAATATTTCAGGCAAAAGTTGCATAATTTCAAGGGAGATATAAAACAACTATATCAATTTGTTTACAGATGGCACCATTTTCGAGATATTCCCTAATTATTACTTTTTTAAAAATGGAAACCCTAGTTTTTTTTATTATATCATCTTTTTCTACTAGTTAATTTGAACAACTTTTGTCTGAAACATTTTTTTACTTACCTAATATTTTTTAAGATATTTGAGGAAAACTAACTTCTTCAATATTTAACTTACAATATATCGCTAACTATTTGTCGGAAGGAAAAGTGTTACTAAAATTTTTTATCGTATCTCAAGAATTTGTTGTTACAATAGCGCCTTGACTATATCGATTAAAAAAGCTTCTAGATGTGATTATTCTCAATTATTAATAATTATTGCGATTAATAACTATTGCGATAACTTAATAACTATTGTGATTTTTGCAAAATGGCACTTGACCTTTCTTCTCAGTTTAATTCGTGTTTAATTTCCATAATTTTTCGTTTCCGAAAGATCTCGGACACTTTGTATATAATATATATATATATATATATATATATATCGTCGAACTGTACTCGCTAATCCGGCGATTAATTAAATGACCACTTGGAGAAGATTTTTTGCGGCCTTGTGCATCTGCGAGTGTACAGCCGCCAGTCTAAACTCAGCCGACGCGCTTGGCTCACTGATAAATTTCAGATTGATTTCTTTTCTTTTTGCTCCGCACAGAGAGGAGAGTGAGTGGGCTCTCACTTTTTTCAGATCTTCTCACTTTTTAATATTTAATATTGAAAATTTCTCTCTCTCTCTCTCTCTCTCTCTTTCTCTCTTTTTCATTCTCTCTTTTGTGAGAGAGATATGACCTGATGAAATTCCGTTGAAGCAACCTGTGATTCGCTTTCTCGCTACTTTTTATCTTTAGAAGAAGAGGCGCCACACGGACGAACGAAAAATTGATTACCGCGTTACTGACGTGGGCGTCAGTCCTGTCGAAATAAAAGCAGGACGATCGGTGCACGGGTTTCTTGGAAATTAACGATAATCGTCATATCGTCGCCGACTAGTTCGCTCTCCCACATCTTCTCCGAGAGCGAAGGATCACACTTGTTTCGTTAAGCGACTTTCGATCGATACGCGCTTTTTCTCCCTCGTTCTCCGTCGCTTGACGTCATCCTCTTTTTATTCTAATTTATTAAAATCGACGTTAAGGTCGCGCACGCGTTGCACCTTTAACACGATCATGCGCCCAAGAAATGTGTGAGAATTTGCGAAAAAGGGAGAGATAGGGAGATAGAAGGAAGGAAGGGAAAAGAAAAAGGAAAACATCGTTATTGAATTCCGAGGTGGTAAAAAGTTATGTAATCAGGAAGTGAGACATTCTAACATGACCGGAGCGAATTAAAGATGTCAAGGAGAATTTCCGAGTCATGGTGTATCACGGAACACGAACTTTACCGTGCCTCTGACCGTTCCTGCGCGTGTATGATAATCCCCCCCCCTCTGTGGTAAATTGGCGCGTGCCGCTTGCGCGATTCACCGCCACAAAAGGGCGAATCACGTCGCGACACGACCCGAACAATAATTCGTCACAAATTATCGAAGAGTTGCTCATTATCCTGCGAGATTGGACCTAGGTATGCACTTAATCTTCAGAACACGTGGGAGCATTCGAAGAATGCGAGTTCTGCGCCTCGATCCCGTGGTTAATTTAAGGGGAAAAATATTTTTATAACGTGTGTGTGTGTGTGTGTGTGTGTGTGTGTGCGTGTGTATATATATATATAAATGTACGTTATAAAAATATTTTTCTTTAAATTAAATTCTTTATACTATAAATTAATTCTTCCTTAAATTTATATGTACGAGGTGAGGAAAAAATACCGGGACCCCGAAATATATCGAAAAATATAATTTTTATGAAAAAATGTTTCAGACAAAAGTTGTAGAGTTTCAAGTAATGCATTACATAGCAATATCAGTATGACCTTGAACAGCATTGTCAAGGTCATCTTAAATTTCTTAAATGGAACCACCTATTTTTCATTACATATTGTTATAGTTTATTTCGAGGGCTTTCCGAAACACTATAACTGAATGTTTTTTGTTAAGTATTTTGCGAATTAACTGAAAATTATTAGACAAAAGAATTTTCAGTTTCAGTCAAAAGTTGTTTAAATTAATTGGTAGAAAGAGACGGTGTAATAAAAAATTGGGGTTTCCATTTAAGAAAAGTAATGATCAGTGAATATTTCGAAAGTGGTGACATTTGTAAACAAAATAGTATAGTTGTTTTATGTCCCCCTTGAAATCATACAACTTTTGTCCGAAACATTTTTGCTGAAAATGCTTCGTTGAAGAATTATCGAGGTGCGTTTTTTAAAATGGGGCACCCTGTTTATATGGCTATTTCGGATCGCGGACGTTGTTTCGAGGACAAAACCCGCGCGGATAAGTAATCGGGAAACGCGACTGCGTCATCATTGCTGGCATGATTCAAAAGACGCTCCGTGGTTAGCGATTCATTTTAATACGAAGTCCCGACCTAGCATGGGCAATTACGCGCTGACTGTGTATGTCACTTTTGTTACAGTCTTTCCTTCGTCGAATTGTAACTTTCTAGGTAGATAGACGCATGTAAATTTGCTGGTCTTTACTCTCGTTGGTGTGCAGAGGATATCCTCGACCGAAGTTGCCTTTTTCTACCTCGGCGGAAACCCAAAATATTTTTTTTGTTCGATTTCCGAAACTTGTGTGGGAGCTTTACGCGAGAGTTTCTGCCTCTAAAAAAGAAGTCAAGAAATGAAATTTATAATGAAAATATATAATTATAACAATACTTTGTTAAATTGTAGTTTTAACATTTAAAGCGACTTTTTGTTATTTCAATACTAACAGATGTAATAAAAAAGAGAAAAATAGATTAAAATAACAATCTTTAAATATTTTTTAAAACATACTTTTGGAAACTTATGATTAGAAATATTTTAGTTAAATTAAGTGATATTAATAATGATAACTATTACAATGCGGCTGACACATAAAACGTCTGAAGGAGCAAGGATCTTCGGGGTTTGCAGCCGACTGTGGCCGACGTTTTGCAACTTGATCAGTTTCCGCATTCGTGAGACTCTTTCAATTTGAGACGAAACCAAATCTAAGATTAAATTGAAATTTTTGTCCGAAACTAGTAATTGAGATCGAAACTTTTGTGGAAATTTTACAAAAGCCGAAAAGAAATTGGGAAATGCAACATTAGTTGCATCCCTTATGAGGATTTCACATGGCACTCACATTTATCATACAGAATGACGACATGGACATACGAATGAAATTAATAAAATTTACCTAGAATTAGTAGAATTTAAAGAAATTACCAGAACACACAATATATTGTATAGAATGAAATAACTTAGTGAATTTTGGTAAATTTGCTATCTGCATTGCTATGCTGCATCAATATAACAAAACATTACGTCATTGTATGGTGTAAATTTAATAATTACCTCATCACAGTATATCTGTTCCATAAATGCCATTAAAAAAAGTCATCAATTTCCCGTCATCGCTTGTTTTACATGCGTGACAATCCGTGAAAGTGTATCCGGCTTTCTAGATAAATAGATGTACATATAACCTTGACAACAATTATATTCGTCGATGTCCAATAGGATAACGAGCGCATACTTCTATATATAAGCTAAACTGATAACTTCCATTGGTTTTTATATATAAAAGCGTCCTTAATGTAAAACGTAATGTAAAAAACATAGAATCGTGCACACATGCGCATTGCAAGGCCCCGAAAGGAATGTAACTGCATCGTACAGACATTTTTATTCCAGAAAATGTTAATATTTATCCAATATTTAATATTTATGTGAATATTGAATGTGTCATTGAATGTAACATTGCAAGAGAAAATATTAAATATTAGATAAATATTAACATTTTCTGCAGAAAAATATACGGTGCACAGTTACATCCCTTTCGGGACTTTGTAATGCATATGCGAATGAAATTTTAATACATACTTTTAGGAGACGTATTAAAGAGACAAGTTATCGGTCTAGTGTATAATATAGAAGTCTCTGATAACGAGGCAGAGATACGAAGGAAATTATCAGAATTTGCTCAGAGCAATATGTCGTTAAAATCCACGCGTGAAAATCCGAGAGTTATCTTTTTAGTGCGTTTGTGTGTTCAATACAATGAAAAATTTATATCATACAATTTGAGTCGTCATTTTAAAGAAAATGTAACTCGCCGATATTAACAATCATACGATATGATTAATTCGATAAGATATATTTGCTCTGTAAATACGATTAAACGAATTGTAAAATTCCCGTCATCAAAATTGTGACGAATGTCGAATTGTGACAATTACGAAGGTCTGACTGGGTCACGATCAAAGGTCTCTTGCCAAGGTAAGAAAAAAAACCAAATTTGCCTGCCGCACACACGCGACATTGGCCGTCCTCTCGACGGTGTCACCTGCGACGTCTCGCGTCGCAGCTGTCAAAATTTTACGTCCGCGTTGTTGGCCCAAGCGTCAGCGAAAGAGCGCGAGTGGGGTTAAAGCCCGATTAAGCCGAGATCGGAGGGTAGAGGGGCCTTCCTGAAGGAATTACTCTTCGACGGGTCGGGCGAGCGGGCTGTTTACTCGCATGTACTCTCTAAGCCTCATGCTGCGCAATAACTGCGAATAAACAGAATGAATGGCACTTGCAGCCACAGATTTCTATATTACACACTAAACCGATAATTGGTCTCTACAGTCCGTATCTGACTATGGATTGGGATTGAGATTGGATTAAAATTTGACCAATTGAAAAAAAGAAAATAATCTCAAATATAGTAAACTTAGTCGTGATTGGTTAAATTTCAATCCAATATTCAATCCCAATCCGTAGTCTGATCCGGGCTTTACCGTGTCCCCTAAAAGTATGTACTAAAATTTCGCGCATGCGCATTATAAGATTCCGAAAAGAATGTAACTGCATCGTACAGGCATTTTTACCCCACCCCACCCCAGAAAAAGTTATATTTATTCAATTATTATATTTATTCAGTTAATATTTATTCAATATTTATTATTTGCTCTTGCAATGTCACATTCAATGTTCACTCAATATATAGAGTACTAACGGGATCTTGCAATGCGCATGCGCGCACGATTTTATGTTTTACATAAGGGTCACTTTTATACATGAAAACTAATGGAAGTTCTCAGTCTAGCTTACATACAGAGTCTATGGCAATAATTACGAATAAACAGAATGGACGTCGCTTGCAGTCGAATATCTCGAACGCGACACGCAGCATTGGAGAAACGCGATACGTTCCGCTCTCCTCCTCCATGACAGATTTTTTTCCCGCGTTCTTCACCCTCCTACCCCGTGCGGTATCTGCCAGTTTTCCACGTTCCACGTTTTAACGTCCAAGATCTCGCAACTCGTTGCGAGACACGTCTGTCACATGCCGTTGATTGCCAACTCGACGCTCGACTCTCTCGAGCTCGAGTCATCGAATTCGCAACGAGTTTTCCCGCAAAATGCGCCGAATAACGTAATGGGTTCTTATATTATTATATTATGTTCTTTCTACGTGGATCAATGAGAGACGCGGTGACATTGCAGCGACCACCGTGGCACCGTTAAGAGAATAAAAGAACAATCGAAGGGACGAGAAAAGGAAAACGCGGCGGAGGAAGCGAAAAGTACACTGGGTTTCAAAATGACCATTGCGACACTTTCTTCCGGTGCATAGTGGGGTCAGATGATATTCTTTGGTTCAAAATTTTCTAGAGATCTGAATTTCCAATCGGTCATCGACACCAATGGATGAGGTTGATCCTGAATAAATTCCGAAGATATCTGTCTTGCCAAAATTAAAAAAAAATTTCTCGAATTACTAGCCCCAAAAGAGGAAAAATTATCGTTAAACGAGAGAAACTTGTGAAATACTCACTATTCGACACTTATTTCTATCTAATAGCGTATTCAGCGGATTGAAACTATTAAAGATATTTCCTATCTCCGTATGATGGCTTATGAACTGAGGTTTATCAACTTTGGGCTCATGGACCATCAGGTTAGAGTTGGATGTTCTGTTTAATGTTCTCCATGTTTTTACTTATTGGGTCCATATGGCTTAATTCTTTCTTAAGGTGGGCTGAAATGATGAGTTTTGAAATTCTGAGTTTTCTAAAAGGTGATTATAAGTTCTGGGGTCTCGCGCATTTAATATCCATAGGCTTGAATCCATTGAGGTCGAACCCAAGACACTGTACTTTAAACGATAAACTTTCAAGACAAACCCTAAACCCATAAACCCTGAACCGATAATTTTTTCAAAATTTCGGCTAAACAGATCTCTTTGGAATTTATTCAGGATCAACTTCATCCATTGGTGTCGATGATCGGTTGGAAATTCAGGTCTCTTTTGAACCAAAAAAATGTCATCTGGCCCCACTGTGCGGCGTCCGAATTCGAAGAGCAGCGCGACCGGCTCCAATGAGAGACCTCGACTTCCGGGAACTTGTCAGAGACACGAGTTTTCCCATTGAACGCCACAGGTCGTCTGCGTCGAAAAACAGGAGGCTCTTCGAGCCATGTTTTCAAAGTCAGTCTCATTCCGCGAGAATCGCGTGTCCAGCGCACTTTGTCCCCTCCCCCTCCCCCCGGTGTGTTTGTCTTCTCATGGCGTGCGGCACATACGCGTTGCGCTGTGTCGTCGTCCCCGAGCGAGCGCGCGCGGAGAATGATAACGAATTAAACGCCGAGTGATCGGCGCGTTCCGAGCTCGCCAACTCGCGTGTCGTGCCACCTGTCTCCCCCGCCCCGCCCAACCCGCTTGCGTAGGAGTAGAGCGTGTGGCGCGTCAGGAACACCTTACGGGAAGCCTGTGCGGCGCGCGATCCGCGCCTCTTAGTACTAGAAAGCGCGTACGGGGGCGTCCCGAGCGCTCGCAAGTGTGAACGAGCGAGCGAGAGAGCGAGCGAGCGAGCTCCCCTCCACCGCTTCCCACGTGACCCCTGTCGCTCCTGCGTCCCCACTCCACTCCACCGATCACCACCACCTGCCATCGTCGTCCCGTTTTCCTCGCATTATCACCTCACTTCGGCTCACTGTCCGCGAACTACTGTAATGCTCGTCCGTGTGTGTACGCGTGTGCAGCTGCTCTCCTCCGCTTGATCCCGCATTCCCCGTCGTCGTCGGCGAGTGATTTTTAACCTCCGTACTCGCACTCGCGCGAGCGCGCGCGAGCGAGCGATGCGCGAAATTTGCGTTGCGCGACAGAGAGAGAGAGAGAGAGAAAGAGAGAAAGAGAGAGAGAGAGAGAGAGAGAGAGAGAGAGAGAGAGAGAGAGAGAGAGAGAGAGAGAGAGAGAGAGAGAGAGAGAGAGAGAGAGGGAGGACGGTTTATATAAGAAGGATGTGCCGCGCCGCATGTGTCCGCCGGGGCCGAGGGAAATGTTTCTTTTCGACACACATCTACGATCGGACGCGCAACAGCGGCTTAATATGTCGCGCTGTTTACCCGCTCACGTTGCTCGGTAGAAAGCGAAGTTTGCGCGCTCCGTGGATTTTTCCGCTGTGAGATAACCGCGCGCGCAACCGCGAGCAGCTGTCCGGAGCGCTCGCGCGCTCGGGGACGGGCGTTTAGGATTTGACTCGGAAAGAGGCGGAGTGGGGGTAGAGTGGTGATTTATCGCGACGGCGGTAACCTCATGCGACCGAAAATCCGCACGGGAACCAAGCGCGCCACCCGTTGTTTTCCGCGCGACTTCCAGCGGCGCACGCGTAAATATAGCGAATTACATATTTCAAAGCGTGTCGCGCTCCTTTAATTCACCCAGATTCGATATCGATGGAAACTCGCCAGACATTCGAGAACGCGCAGCAGGCTTTCAACCTATTTCGGTAACGCATATGCGCGTTCTAATAACTTTTTTTCGATCAAGAGGGGGGGGGGAGAGAAAGGAAGACAGAGAGAGAGAGAGAGAGAGAAAGAGAGAGAAAGAGAGAGACGGGGGTGACCTAATTCTTAACCTCTTCAGACTCCGCGTAATCTATATAGGTGCAGTATTTGCCTCAAATAAAAACACACTGTCTTTATCCACAAGAACCGTTTCAGCTCGCGATGAAACCGAAAGGAAAATAGGCCGCTAGGAAATTAGGTCGCTCCGTTGTTCGCTATCCTTTTTTTCTTTCCTTTCTTCTTTTTCTAAGTTGCTCTTTCCCTTCTTTTCCTAAGTTGCTCTTCGTCGGTCCCTTTGTGCCGCTCTCACGCAGATCTGGACAGGTAATATTTGAAGTAGGTTAAGTTTCCGATCGGGATCGTTCAATTATTCGCCAGAATCCTGCGTCTTGCTAAGGGAAACGAGATCATTCCAATGGAGAACCGTTTCGAATAATTTCGCGGCACCTGCCCTGGTGATTGTGCGGATTACGAGAGAACGAGATATCAATTTAACGCCTCAGCTTGGGCAAGAGATCTAAGAGAGCTACGCGCGCGTGTGTGTATGTATATGTGTGTGTGTGTGTGTGTGTGTGTGTGTGTGTGTGTGTGTGTGTGTGTGTGTGTGTGTGTGTGTGTGTGTGTGTGTGTGTGTGTGCGCGTGCGCGCGTGTGTGTATGACCCACTTTTGAAATGACAAAAGTCGCAATGTCCGATATTTATCGCAACGTTTTGGAATCCGACTTGAAATATCTCGATATAATTAATTCGACGGCAGTTGTATTCTCGGTCATTTGCTGGAGTGCAAATTGGCGGTCCACTTCGAGGCGGAACGTAAATTTAGGAAATGCCGATTTCGAACTGACCGGGAAACTTAGCTCGTTGAAATTAAGGTCAAGGTCTTTGGGCAGCCCGCGCAAGTAGATAAAACAAAGTTGACCCGAGATATCATAAGTGACAAATACTGCGTTCACCGTGTCTTTGTGACGCGGCGTCAATCACACATCCGGATTAAGTCCTGCGAGAGGAACTTGTAGGAAAAGTGACATGCTTTTACTAGTCGATCGACGCTCATAAGGCCGCGAGCTACGCTAACCTTTCACTTGCGAGCGTGCTCAAAAGACACAGATTTAAATATACCCCCAATTTCACCGTGTTTAATTATGAATCCGGTCGTATAACGAATTTGCCGGAATTAAATGTACTTATTCCCTACTTAGTCGGAATAACGCTAATAATAAAACCGATCGATAACCCAGCTAGGTGTTTAAATATCCCGCATAATCCCGTCTTCAAAGAGAGAAAGGTTAAAGGGCTCGCGAAAGAGAGAGAGACAGAGAGAGAGAGAGAGAGAGAGAGAGAGAGATATGATTCAAGGATTGTCCAAAATTTCAGGGGCGTGTTTAAAAATTTACGTCAATCTCTTCCTCTTTTCCTCATCTGCGATTGAGATTCAAGTTTCGGAATTTGCGGCTACCACGGTCCTTTAAAATTTACGGCTTCTCTCTCTCTCTCTCTCTCTCTCACTCTCAATTGACTTTAATTTATTTAATGACTTCAATCGCACAGCCGAAATCGTCTGTCTGCTGTAAAAGAGGCCGTGAGAAAGGATGAAGCTCGGTCAGATTTCGCCTAGAAATTCTCATCGAAGACTTCATAGACGAGAAAAAGAGAGAGAAAGAGGAGCGAAAGAGAGATCAAGAGGGAGAAGGAAAGAAGCTACGCCGGGAGAGGGAGAGAGATAGCGATCGAGAGAAAGAAAGAGAAAACGAGAAACCACGTGACGCCAGAACACTTCGTATACCGAGCGCGCTCGCGACGAGGCGCGTTTTAATACTGCCGACGGTCACGCGGTATCGGCGTCGCTGCGTTCGTCGCGCCGCGCCGCGCCGCCTCGTGTCGCGTCGCGTCGCCGCTTACGCGTCCGCCCAAAAGCCAGCGCGCCTGGGCCGATCGCCATCATGAAAACATTCGCCCGTCGTTATCGTTGTTTCTCCTCCGTCCTTGCGGGCTCTTTCGACTGAAGGACGTAATATCGAACGTGCGAGCTTGAAGTCGAGAGAGCGCACGTAGCTTTCGCGAACACGGTTCCCCACGGGTCGCCGCTGGAACGGCGACGACACAGCCGGAGCTCGCGGTCACGGAGCGCGAGCCTGAACGCGCTGCTCGCTGGCCGATTTTGCGTGCCGCGCGAAGTGCGCCGCGAGACCGAGGATTATTAAACGCGAGCGAACCAGCACGACGGCGGAAAGAGACGGGAGATATATTTCGCCGACGGTCCGACGGTATTGTGCGCTAAGTGTTCGTCGCGATAAGGATACGAGACGGCTGCCACACTTAAATGCCTCGCACAAATTCCTACTCCATGTTGTGCATCGGTTGCGACACGGCTGCGTGTTGGAAAGTGAGTAATATATTCGCGTTGCCCCGTGATCACGCCTCTCTCTCTCTTTCTCCCCCCTTCCTCCCTCTCTTTCTCTTTCTCTTTCTCCGTTTCTCGTTCTGTCTTTCTCTCCAGCTCGCTCGCTCTCTCTTTCTCTCGACGCGGTATCGCTATCGCGGCGGAAAGAAAAAAATCAGATCGCCAAGATGACGTAGTGAAAATTCCTAGGAATTATTTTCCTCTTCCTCGCGCGCTCTCTCTCTCTCTCTCTCTCTCTCTCTCTCTCTCTCTCTCTCTCTCTCTCTCTCCTCTCTTTCTCTCTCCTACCGATTCCCTCTTCCTTTTTCCGCTCTCTAGCTCTTTCGTTTTCTGTTTCTCCGTTTCCTCGCGCTCCCTCCGCCGCTTTCGGACACGGAAAAGCACTATACTCCGTTTTTTTTTACGTTTGTGTGTCGCGGTCGCTTGAAATTTCGGTTGTCGTCAAGTCTTTTGACATGTCCATGGAATGAGGAAGGTACGCTTCGTCGGGAAGATGATCCGCGATCTGACCTTGCACGGCGCAGAAAGCGCGATAAATAATTGACACATTCGTTTTTCGTGTCACTTTACATTCGATTACGTGACGTCTTGGAAGGATCCGCCAGTTATTTTTCCTTAAACGAATCGCCGAGTGATTGCGGTCGCCGCTACGACTACTGTGCTCGACAATGCGACAGCTCTTATATTTATGCAATTTCTGCGATTTAAATTCTACGATGCGACAGTTCTTCGCTGAGTTGTTCGTGTATTGTACGTGAATGTGTACTTTCGATACGGTACGTGGATATTGGTAGAGAATAACTGTATTATCCGCGGATGTAATCGAGGGATTTTCTTGAGTGATCAGAATTATGACATGAAATCTTCTGTGAGTGGAGTAAAATAAGCTTCAACTTTTTGAATCACAGTACTGTTTTGTGCAATATTCCACAGTGATCTGGAATGCTTTGTCATCCTATGTGCTTTGTGTATTTCACGTATGTGTGTATTTCACAAAGAGCTGCATCTCCCTGTTTGTTCTAGTACAAATTCACTTCATAAAAGAGAGCGAATTTATGTTTAGGGTAAAAAATGTCAAAGTTGACTCAAAGTTCTACTCATTTCGCAATATAATAATTTTACACCAACTTTTTATCACTGACAGACCTGTATTGACTTCATAGTTGTACAGAAATAATTCCTCTTGGTAAATGGTGACTTTATATTAATCCCTACCATTAATTCTATTATTTACTCGTGACAGGTGAGTACATGGTGACACGCGGTTGTAGAGGAGCAACTGGGAAGAGAGCCGTGGCAAAAGACACCTAGTTATCCTGCACCAAGCTGACTGCGACTTTCCACTGTTTCTTAAGACAGTGACAGCAAGTAGAATATAGAAGGACATCTACTTGTTTTGTGAAGAGCGACACAGAGAAACAACAACTATGGAACGAGAGTCCAATCCTATGCAAGCCCTATGCCGCAGCGGCTGCGGATTTTATGGCTCGCCGGCTACCGATGGCCTTTGTTCTCTTTGCTATAAGGAAAATTTGAAGAAGAAGCAGCAACCACCGGTATCAGCAGCTACTGTACCAACCTCACAGACTGTCTCCAGCAACGCTGGCACGTTGCAGGGTAGTTTTGGTAGTCCAGCAGCTACCGGAACAACAGCCCAACCTACCATTCCTACCATACCTCAGCCAACGACAGATCTGCCCAGTCCCAAAGAAGTAAGTGCCGTTGTGTCTCTACTAGCTGGTTGTCCTGCATAAATGTAACGTCTTTGTTCTTTCAATTAATTTGCAGAAGGTAGCACTTATAAGCTGTCCCGAACCTGCAAGGTCGTATACATCAAATTGTTTTTAGTCTAAGATGTATATTTTTGGAAACAGCAGGGAAAGAATATTAAACTGTTAGAGTGAATCTTTCTCGTGAATATCTATCTTGATGCAACACACAAATATATTTTAGAATATTGCTATTGTGTCTGAATGAAATTGTCTATTTTCATGAAATTTGTATTATCAGGAAAATACATGAATTTTAACAAGTTACTTATTTTTAAAAAATATTGGTCAGCTGCCTGTATCTAAAGAAAATAATAATTCAGCTTCACATTGGATTTATTTCTGACTTGACTATATGTTAGGAATTGATTATATAATATACTACATAACTGCCATGCTCAAAAGAAAAACTTCATATTGTGTGATAAAACACTGACGGAATTGCACCAAAAATAATCTGAAAGAAGAAATTGGTTACATTTTATGTAAAACACTGATTGCTCATCTATTTTATATACATGTGCAATTTTATACTTTCATATACCTAAGCTTTGTCATAAGGATTTCTTTACATATTACACCCGTACCTAATATATATACTTTACATATACCTAAACTTAATTAACATAGTGGTCATGTGGAACAAATATTTATTTTGCATTTTTACAAGCAAAGAGAAAGATGCAATTATATCCACTAAATCGTTAAGATAAAATATCTCAGAGAGGAGACTCAGGGAAAGATATCAACGACAAATAATTATAATGTATGCGTGTTGTCCTTCTGTCGATCAGGTAAGCAGGGAAGATCAGGAAAGTGAAGTAGGTGTAAGCAGTGCAGCAGCTGAAGGATCCGTGAGTAATTGCGAGGCAGACGATTCCTTCGATGGCAAAGAGACTGATAAAGAATCTAAGAAGAAGAAAAATCGTTGTGCTGTATGTCGCAAAAAAGTTGGTTTGACCGGTAAGTGCAAATATAGTCGTGTTAATGTGTGCATAATGCTTTTAACGGCGATTCTCGTAAAACGGTGTGTGATAAGACTTGAAGCTGCTTCTTGACCTGGTGGTGAACCTTTTCAGGATTCGAGTGTCGTTGTGGCGGACTATTCTGCGCGGTGCATCGATACAGTGACAAGCACGACTGCAAATTTGATTACAAAGAAATGGGCGCTCAAGAGATTCGGCGCAACAATCCAGTTGTTGTTGGTGAAAAAGTGCAAAAAATTTGAACTATTTAGTGTGTAGTCGTTGGGAAAATGGTTATATAACTATTATAAACAAACAGAATATAAAACAGGAGAAAACGAGATAAATTATCTGGCAGCTGATTCGCACGTCAAGGGGTGAAACGAGCGAGAGCGAACGAAAGAGAGAGAGAGAGAGAGAGAGAGAGAGAGAGAGAGAGAGAGAGAGAGAGAGAGAGAGAGAGAGAGAGAGAGAGAGAGAGAAAGAGTGTGTGTGCGTGTATATGTTGTATATGTTTGTGTGTGTGAGTGAGAGAGAGAGAAAGAGGGAACGAGTGTTACAGAGTGAGAGTGAACGCGCGAGATTGAAAACAAAATTGTTTTGTAGCCGAAAGCCGAGGAAAGTTAGAAGAAAAAGAAGAAAATGAAACGAATATCAGAGAGAACAAATAAACGAAAGATTGCAAATTTAGAATGTGTGCGTATGAATGAATGAGTTCTTAATTGGATGCCAGTGCCATGTAAGTTTCAGATTGTCATCTAGTGAGAGTTTTAATTGAGAATATACCTGGTTACTAACTGCTGCCAGCTTACTACTATTATTATCTATTATTATCTTCATGATTATTACGGTTTATAATTATTCTATATTATGTTTATTAATTTACTTAAAAAGCGAAATTCGCATATAAGGCTCGTTTTACATAAAGGCAGATAATTTTTTGGTGCGGTCAGTCAGTCCAGGGCATCTCATTAGGAGTTTTGGTTTGTTCGAGAAATTTTATACATTTGCTGTTTTGTTTATATATATATCAGAGAGAAAAATATGAAAAAAGTGGAGTGTTGCTTAGATAAATGGCTGACGTTGATGGGTGATCACAATCCTAGGTTTATAATTAGTCTAATAATTATTAAGTATATATTAGTCTATTGATTCATAAATAATGCAATGAAGTATAAGTAGTACTGTGTGTTTATGTCCAACTTCACGTGAATATAACCACCAATTATTACTCATTAAATATGTTTCAACCTATATTGCAAATAATTATTTACACTACGGCCGCTGGTCTGCGATTTGTAAATTAAATCCCTCTGTAACGTATATACTTGGAGGTCTCTTAGAATGTAAACGAATTGTTAATGTTTGAAATCGTCACTTAGTTTACTCGTTTTCTTTTCTTCTTTTTTTTTCTTTGCTTGTTTTTTCTGCGAGTTTCGAGTAGGATAGCTGCGCGAGGTATTCCGGTGCTGCATCGCAGCGCATAATATAAGAGTAAATGATTAATAAAATGTCTAGAGAGGCCGCGGGCATTACGTGAACGATGAAGTGGAGAATTATTGACGTTTGTAAAGCGTTGAACGTATACTAAAACCGCGCGAGCGAAGGTGGATATTACATTGATAAATTTTATAAGCCACGTATATAACATCTCTGACCGTTTCTTCTCTCCGCGCTTTAAAAACTCGTGCCGAAAACTTCGTTGTTTTTTCTTTTCCCCTTTTTTTTTCTTTTCTTTCCGTTTAGCTCACTCGTAAATAGTTGTATACATGTTTGTAAAGTTGTAGCATACCGGAAAGGTGCTATGGCTGTCCAGCTTTGTTATATTTCTGTAAAACCAAGCGAGATAATGGAGACGAGACGAACCGCAAATTATGCTCCACATGTAGGTCAATTTCATGAGAGCTTCAATTTGCATTCGGCTTTGAAGCAAATGAAAAAAAAATAATATAAAAAAAGATACATATATACAAATATATATTATATATATTACGGCTCGTCGATTTGACGTGAAGTAAACGAAACAATAAAGTTCTTTCTTTCATTATCGTATCCTGGGACAAGGCACCTATTTATCCGAATGCCGTGCTGCCGTTCTTTTATTCCTTATTTTGTAATTATTAGAACTTATATTCTTGTATAAAGTAGACTTATTCTCGTTATTTGCTTATAAGATTTATTTTTCTTCCCGTCGTACTCGAAGAATGTACAGTGATGATTCCATTTATTTTCGAGAAATATATAGAGCTTTCTGTTAAAAAAAAAGCAAAAACTGCAATCGCAAGGTCTATTGAGTCGCATTTTTCTTTCTGCGAGATGGAACAAACACGCGAGCACTGTATTCAGTTCCTCCCGTTACCAAATATCTCTCGCGTATGTATTGCCGCCGAAAAGAAAAAAACGGAGAAAATACTTCAGCTGAGAAAAAAGGAAACTCGATTTTATCCGTCGGATGAAGTGGAGCGTTGAGGACGATTTTTTTCATAAAATTTGCGACCCTCGACGATATCTAGAAATTAAGGCCGTCGAAAAAAAAGCCCGAATCTTATCTTTCGACACGATAATTCGAATTCGTTTGCGGGATGACGATTGTGTGTTGATTTCATAGACAATATATACCTTATCTCGTATCAAGGTCGCCTCGTCGATGAGTCTGTCGTTCTTTTTTTTCTTTCTAACGCACCTTTAGGAACGCTGACGCTGAGAGAAATCGGAATCGTGTAAAGAAAGAAGAGACGCGCAAACAGATACACACACACATACATACACACACACACACATACAATACCGAAATGCGAACATACCATACGCGAACGTACACATACATGAGTTACACAATAGACAAACACACCGATTATCAGTAATATCGACGGAATGGTTGCCTTCAGGCCTTCATCCTATTTTAGGCATAGCATATTTTTCTAACGTATATCGCAATATCGGAATAATCTTGCCTAGCGAGAGCGATCGAATGATAGAGAGAAAGAGGGAGAGAAAGGAAGCGAGAGAAAGGAAGAGAATGAGGGAGAGAGTGACTGAGGGAGTGTGTATTGAGAACAGATGCCTGTGAGTGAGGTAGAGGAATGTATGCGGGAATAAAAATGATTTATTGAGTTAAAAAAGAGTGTGAGAGAGCCAGAGAGAAAAAGAGATCGAGAGATTGTGAGCGAAAGAAAAAAAAAGGGAGAAACAAAAATGAGGATTATCAGCGACGATCGTATTCGGCTGACTATATAAGGACGTAACGATGCTTGTAATTATTACGATTGATATTAGTACGTTTAAGCTATTAAAAAGTAACATCAACTTTAATATATTATATGATTACAATTACCATCCTTTGAAATGCTTTAGACATTTAGGTTTCACGTAAAAGGAAAGTTAGTATACTCCTATACGCGGAGATCCCTACCTCCTTTCTTTCCTCTTCTCCATTTTATCCTCCATCCACTTTGCTCTCCTCCTCGTCCTCGTCCTCGTCCTGTCATTCTTCTCTTCCCAGCCCTCGCGGACCTTTTAACAGTTCTCTTAAAACGTTTATAATTATATAATATAGTGGACTATATTTATGTATATTTAAAAACAAATATATATAAATGCATCGCCCTTAAAACGCGAAAAGCCGGCAATCCGTTTTTGTGTGTTCTTGACTTTATATAGAGAAGACTCTAATCTCGGCACCTCTCTTCTACGAGTTACATTGTAGCCACTTGTACAAAACATCTCCCAGACGTAAAACGAGGTGCGACTTTATTTTCTCTGTAATGAAAATTTCTGCTGCAATAAACGGTTTATCTTTTATCACACGCTGGATATTTGGATCTGACACTATGACTGAAATTTACGCGCGCATACCGCGTTCTTTTGCAAAATTATTCAACACGAACGTGAATTTTCGAAATCCACTCACACACGCGTATCTAATGCCTTGTTATCGATTTTAATTATTTCGAATATATACGAATGAAAAGTTTGCCGTTTTTGTTTTAATTTCATCGAGCATTTAGCTTTCACGGATTTATTAAATTATTCTTGAATCGTGTTCTGCGAAGCGAACTTCAATTTTCAGTAGTAAAATTCAGTCGAGCATGTTATGTGCGCATCGAGCAGAAAATTAAGCCATTTTTATTTTATGTTGGCAAACGAAGACGAAAGTTTGTACGATTCGTTACTTTGATGCGTTAATGATGAATAAAATTTGGGTGACTTGTTGTTGAGTTGTTCTACTTGAAAATGTGCTATGCGCACAGACTAGAAAAATTATTTTTTTTTCAATTATGGGAAGTAGACGAAGTTCAATAGTTTATAACTTTGGCGACAATTATAACAAGATGATTTGAGAAATGTACAGTTTACAGTCTTTAGTTTTCAAACGTATTTTCGGATATGATTGTTTATTTATGTTTCACTGTGTTACACGAGATCTTTCAAGTGAAATCCTCGTGAAGTTCATCAAGTTAAATCGAGACATAAGATGTCTAAAAGACGTCATAATGACGTTATTATGATCACTTTTTACGTCTAAAAAATTTTATGACGTCTTTAAGACGTCATAATGTTGTCTGGGAACATTCACGCCATTTGAGAGCAAAAACCTGTCCCTATAATTTGACTATGAGTAAATCGTTGTGCTTCTTCTCAGAGTTGTTCAATATTGAGATAAAGATATTCTTTGAGTAGCCGCTAAGAACGATTAGATATTCATTAGAAAATATAAAGAGGGAGCTTACAAAATTCCTTCTTTAAAACGCACCTGTTATATTTTTGATATAAATAAGTCGTAAATGTGTAAAGAAACTCACTTAAAAAATAAGATTAAATACACAGAATCATTAAAACTTTTCATTTAATTCGATATATCTTGATCTGAAATAACGGCAACGTTCTCGTGTTAAGCTTAACACATCTGCACAAACTGAAAACTCCAAGTTGTAAAATACTTTTTGAAACATATTATCATGACTTACAATATTATAATCACAAATATGTCGATATAGTTTATCGTACTTTGCTTCTATCATAATCTATCATAATTTGATTCTATCATAATCGAGAAAAGTAATTCTCGAATTTTTATGTGTAAGAGCATACTTGACATATCATTAATTTGTGCTATATCAAAGTAAATAGTTCGCCAATTTTTTACTCTGTTCAACGATATTTATTGAATTGCAAATTTTGAAAGAAATCATTTGATCTATCACTGAGCAGTATTACGTATTCGATTTGTGAAGATGGTGATGGATCGTAGTGGAAACTTCAGAACTAAAAGGAAAATAACGTAAAAGTCTTAGCTTTGGTAAAAATTACAATAATATTGCGATCGAGCAGCAGATCGTACGCATTTGTATTTTTATTTATTAACAAGAACAAAGTTCTGTGACGCCAAAATATATTGTGCAAACAAACATATATATGCACGTGCAAAGTATATAAATTTTACTGATAATATATAAATAATACAATTTCTTCTTCATTATTTTGGCCTGACTTTTATGCCCCACTTCAACTGAAATAATACAAATAATCTAAGTTACATAAGTATTTACATAAGTAATCAAACTTAAGCTAGCGGCACACGGTGCTTGTTTTCGTGCTGGATTGCTTATTGGATGAAAATACTGCGTTCTGATTGGTACATTTCCGAAGATGGATGGAAATGCACCAATCAGAGCACAGTATTTTCATTCAGCAAGCAATCCAGCATGAAAACAAGCACCGTGTGCCACTGGCTTAAGAAATATTTAGAAGATAATCGGTCGCTGAAGTTAGCGGTGCTTGCTGGATCTAGTGAAGTTCATTTACAGACTAGAAATACTAGTTTTTGATTGGTGAACTTTTAATATTACTAGATTCCACTAGATTCAGCACGAAACAAGCATCGTGTGCTCATAGCACAGTATGCACAGTAGCGACATTCTCTGTCGGCACCTTTGATGTTAGCGCTTCCAAAAATGAACTGCGCATGTACAATCTTATTATTTAACTAATAGCAGGCAGGGACCACTTGAGACTACAAACGCTTAACGTTATCTAGAGAGAGAAGAATGTCGTGAGCGTAGAGCGTCAGGTAGCTCAGTGGTTTAGAGCAATCGTCCAGCAAACGAAAGACCCGGGTTCGATTCCCGGTCTAACGACTACCGCGCTCTCGATAGTTTTCTCTCTTCGGAACGAAAATAAAGCCAACGGCACACGGTGCTTGTTTTCGTGCTGGATTGCTTGCTGGATGAAAATACTGCGTTCTGATTGGTGCATTTCCATCCATCTTCGGAAAAGTACCAATCAGAACGCAGTATTTTCATCCAGCAAGCAATCCAGCACGAAAACAAGTACCGTGTGCCACTGGCTTAAGATGCAGGTCCCGAACGCACGGCGTCCCGTCGCCACCTAGTACGTCCTCCCTCCTTTCATGGTTCCACTTCAGACTACAAACGCTTTAAAAGGCTATTTTACGGTGTTCAAAGTATTTGAACATTTAATGAATTGTACTCTATACGATTTAATAAAAATTTAAATAAATATATATATAAATAGAAAAAACGAGAGAAAGAGAGAGAGAGAGAGCAGAAATTGAAATTAACAATTGTGACAGAAAGATGGTTTGCGCTTTTTAGCTGCACTGCTGAACTAATACCCGTATTCATAGTTCTTCCTTATCTTAAGGATGAAGGAAGTCTCCATGAACGATTCCTTGAATCTCCAAGACCGCCTTATTTCATAAATGTACCTCGAGTCTTCCTTCCAGAAGGAAGGAATATTTTAGGGATTTTAGTGATTACTGGATACAGCATTGTTTTATGGCGTCAGTAACCTAACCTAGCACCAGTTCAGCAGTGTAGCGAAAAAGAACAGGCTTGTAACTTGTCAGTTCTGTCACTATCTTATTTACAATAAAACAAAAATCATATTAGTCAATAATGGATAAAAGTGTTCATTATACGGATCAGGAGAGAATGCTCTTGGCGCAGCTTATTTCAGAAGAAAAAGCTATTGAAAATAAAAAAACCGGTGCGACAAATATGAAGAATAAGGCAGAGGCATGGGAGAGAATAACAAAAAAATACGCTAGCGAAGGTTGTACACCTCGTTCCAACAAACAACTGAGGAAATGCTGGGATAACATATGAAACAAGTAAGTAATAATGATCTTATTGATATAATAATAATCTTATTGATAATTTATTAGTTTATTATATATACTTTTGTTAAGTGAACTTCTTTTTACATATGTCCTAGACAGCACACGGATGTCCATTGGACGTCTATTATATGTCCATTTTTTTTACAAAAGATGTCCATAGGACGTACGTTTGTCATAACTTCGGACATAGGACGTCCGATGGACATACATCGGACGTCCTATAAGTCCGACGTCCAATAAGGACATCCTTGTTACGTCTAATTTATGTCCACGGACATAAATCGGACATACGGACATAAATTAGATGCGAAACATACATCCACTGGATGTCCGGTACTGTCTGGGTTGTATGTTCTTATATTCGGTTCCTTTTTATTATATTTTGATACTTATTATCTTATTAATTTATCATTTCAGGAAACGAAAATTAAACACGGTGATTCGGCACCACCAGCTTATGACAGGTAAAGGTTCTGCACTAGTATAACCGAATGACCCAGTAATGGAATTCATGAATGCAACACATGCTAACTTAGACGTAGAAATTAATTGCCCATTTGGCAGCACTGCAGTATTTGAGAAAGAATGTAAGCACTATACGTAGATCTTATTTTTCTTTTATATTACAACATTCAATTTTGACTTTTCATTTTTCAGATAATGTACAGATATGTTCTACGTCCACACAAAGACCATCCACACAAGTGATCATCGAAGATGAAAATGAAATGGACGAGGAAGATACTAATGATGTATTTCTGTATGATCAGAACATCCCATCTAAATCTCATAGCATATCATTGGAAAAAGGGGCCACTTTAAAGAGTAAAAATCTAATAATAATGAAAAATCTTACAAATTAAGTTTATATTAATTATTAATATTCGTTAATATGAATAATATTTCGTTGTCATTTCAATAACTTGCTGGTAAAGCAAATATATCCCAGTAACATTACATATTAAACTTTGTATATTACAACATTAAATGAACACATAACTTCAACTGATTTGTGTATGAAATTAAATACATAAATATTTCAGCAACAGCCTAATGTATAATGTTTATATATTAGGTAAATCAGAAAGTTCCGTCCGTTTAGCGACAAGTAGCTATAGCTAGAACTGTAACTGTGTTAACCTGTAATGTCTAAACGAAGCTTAATAGTTTGTTTTGACATCTGTTAATAACATTCAGTACATAAAAGTATATGTTTGCATCAATAACATTGTTTTTCACTACATCGAAAATGTCGAAATTTGAGCCAAATAAGCGTCATTTGCGCAAAGTGTTAATCTTTTGCTCCAATTGGAAGAAAACTGCAGCTGAAGCTCATCGAACGCTTGTAGAAGTTTATGGTGATAATGCTCCTTCCGATAAAACATGCAGAGAATGGTTTCGACGCTTTAAAAGTGGTGATTTTGATATAGAGGATAAAGAACGTTCTGGACGGCCAAGAGTATTCGAAGACGAAGAATTGCAGGCATTGGTGGACGAAGATCCATGTCAAACGCAAAAGCAACTTGCAGAAACATTAAATTGTGCTCAATCTGTTATTTCCGATCGTTTGAAAGCCTTAAGAAAGGTTTACAACGAAGGAAAATGGATCCCGTATGAACTGAAGTCAAGAGACATTGAAAGGCGAAAAACTACCTGCGAAATTCTGCTTGCTAGGCAACAAAGAAAGGGGTTTTTACTTCGTATCATCACTGGGGATGAAAAATGGATTTATTTTGACAACCCCAAACGTCGAAAAACTATTTACGATCCCGGCCAACCCTCAACATCGACGCCAAAACAGAATATCCACGGAAAGAAGGCAATGCTCTGTATTTGGTGGGATCAGAAGTGTGTGCTGTACTATGAGCTGTTGAAAAGTGGTCAAACAGTCACAGGGGATCTCTACAGAGAACAAATGATCCGTTTGAGCCGAGCATTACACGAAAAACGACTAGAATATGAAACGAGACAGCATAAAGTGATTTTGCTTCATGACAACAGTCGGCCTCACGTCACAAAATCTGTCAAGGAAACGTTAGAAGCACTTCGCTGGGAAATGTTACTCTATACGGCTTATTCACCAGACTGTGCTCCTTTCGACTACCACTTGTTTCGGTCGATGGCACACGCACTTGTTGAGGAATGCTTCAATTCTTATGAAAACGTCGAAAAATAGGTTTCTGACCGGATAGCCTTAAAAAATGAGTCATTCTTTTGCCGCGGAATTCGCTTGCTGACCGAAAGATAGGAAAAAGTCATCGCTAACGATAGATAGTACTTTGATATACTTTTTCATTTTGTTTCTTAAATAAAGCCATACATATTGCAAGAAAACGGACGGAACTTTCCGATTGACCTAATAATAATAGGATTTTTATCTTATTGGCAATATTCAAATCGCAACGAAACGAAAGTGGAGGAAAGTAATCTTCATTTCATCAAATTAATGATAATAAAATACTAATGGTAAAATAATTGATTTTCAGAACTCTAACGAAAAATAATTAAGATTAATAAAACTGTGAGAAGCAATTGAAGCAGCGGGAGCTTCATGCTAAAAAATGGCGATTGCTGAAGCAGAAGAGAAGATTGTTATGCTAAAACTGTTGAGGGAGGAAGAGACACTCAGGCAAACATAGTATAATATAAAATATTTATATGATAAAACAACCTTTTTAAAGTTATCACACAGATGTAAGTTTTTAAATATGTAGTTATTGTTACAAGTATAAAATATTTATATAAATTTGTTGTTTATTACAAAATATACTTATTACAAAAGATGAAATCTTGTGTTTTTAAATTTTGAAACGCCACTTTAAATAAGAAACATTTTAGTTTAGTTTTTGGTAAATAAATAAAACATTCTTCAAATAATTATTAATTTTTAATCTAAGCATATGTATAAGTGTAAATTTGTATGAATTTATCTTGATTAACATTATTAGAACATGCCATTTATCGTAGATATAAACTTGATATAAAAAATATAATTGGTTCACAGTACTGTTTCATATTTAAGAAAAATGTCTTAAAATAAAAACATTTCTGTGCGCAATCCTATACCATCTTGTTCTCGATTTATAATATCCTTAAATATATTCTCATTAAGCTCCTCTCAGACCACCCAAATTATTTTGTATACACATTGTGCAAAACGGTAGTGGCACATACAATTGCCACCGATGTGGTCAACGTTGTTCTTAAGCCGTAGTACAGGCATGGAAATCGACGTTTCCAAACTCCGAATAGTTGTTCAACTATAACTCATATTTTGGTACGTGCAATATTGTATCGAATTTCTGCGTCTGTCTCAGGTCTTAAAACAGGCGTCAGTAGATAGCTGCGGCACGCATATCCACTATTACCAAGTAAAATGCCGTCCAGGTGTCCTAGCTCGAAACGACAGGCCGCTTCGATAAAATATTACGGCATCGTGAGTTGAACCTGGATGCCTGACAACTATGTCAAGAATTTCTTGTTGAGGTCCAGCTACATCTCACCACCGGATGCCACCACTGTCGGGCGAACGAGGACACGGCGGAACATACGTTGGGTTCATGCGGGGCATAGATTCGACAACGCCGTGTTCTCGCCCGAGCAGTGGGGTGCCGGGTGGAGGCCCTCTAGCTCCCGCGCATGATCCAGGCCATGTGCGGGAGCGAGGAGGCGTGGGGGACGGCGGTCTTCTTCTGCAAGGACCTTATGTCCCAGAAGGAGACCGCCGAACAGGCCGCCGCCACGTGTTACAACAGGTGTTACAAGGAGCGGCGGGGCTGACGGCGGGACTGGCGACCCCGAGGATGGGTAGTGGGCCCGAGGTGGCGCCAGCCGAGGAGCCGCCCCCGATTCGTCGGGGACCTCCTCGGCCGCTTCAGACTCGCTTCCGTACGCGCGGGGGAGGGCGACGGGTGTAAACCTGCCTTCCCCGCGCGTCGGGAAGGATTGATAAAAGGGGAGTGGAGGCCCGTTTTGGGACGGGCCTCACTCCCCTTCCCCCTCAGGTAATGAGGGGGGTCAGGAGAAAGGGTGGGTCCCCCCTCTCCTTAACTGTAACCGGAAGGCCAACCCGGCCGGGCAACCGGCCAGGGTACCGCGCCCCGACTCCCTGTGTGGGAGGGGCGCGGTAGTCGAGCGTGGGGCTCTCGGTCAGTCCTGGGGCCGGAGTGTTGGGGAGAGAATGCAGAAGTAGTTCGCCTGACTTCCCTCATCATGGCCCGATCGGTAGATATCCCGGTGGGGTTTTAGCCGATAAGAGTCCGACATAACCCCCGCCCTTCCAAAGGGGTGCGAGTATCCATGAAGATTTCCCCATCGTTATAAAAAAAAAGGTCCAGCTACAACCTATAAAAACAAATCATAAAAATTAACTTATTATTAACTTATTCATAATTATTTAACATACGAAATTTGACATGCACACAAAATAAAACAGTTGAAAAAATGTACCTGTACATTTAGAGAGAACCATCTTTCCGATTCCGGAATATCTTTCCCTTATTTCCTTCAGGATTCGCTATGCATATATGGATGCAATCGATACATCCTATTATGGGATGGAAAGTTGGCCACATCATAAAATTTATTTTTATTATCTCGACGTTTTTGTTCGGTGGAAAAATTAATATATACATTCAAATGTGATGCTAAAATTCTGGAAACTCGTGCAACAATTCTCGATACTGATGCTTGACTATATCCTTGCAAGTCTCCACTAACAATTTGCAATTAAAACAGCATACAAATGAAATGAAAATTAATTGTTTACTATGGTGTTACAACAAAAGTTTCAAACCTGAAAACTGCATGTTGCGTGAAAATGCAGTGCCATTAACAATTGCATTAATGCCCTGATAGCACATGTTCTCTTTGAGACGTCCTAAGGATGTACTGAGGATGAAGTAACATCCCTAGGACGTCCTCAAGACGTCCTCTGGACATCTGTGCTATTAGGGTGGAGAAACTACAGTTGTTCAATCGCCTCAACCGAGCATTTACCAAAGATAATAAGATCTCAATCACAACTCTTTTGTTGAATCTGTACTTTTTCCGAAAAGGAACATCTTCGAAAAATTCCAAGGGATTTTCCCAATCACGAATGTACCTTTTTACAAGTCGATACAGAATCGGATCCTCTGGATTTTCGTCCTCAATCCCTCGTCAGAATCATTTAAAAATGCATTGTCCATGATTTTTTTTTTATTTATACACTGTCTGAAAATGCGACACCACAAGTAACTACAAAATTAAAATGTAACAAATTTTTATAGGTTATAATTGGTTGTACTCTGCGCATCATGTGCTAAAAGTAGTCTGTTCATTTTTGCTGCACTTCTGAACTAATACAATAGAGTGAGAGAAAATATATTTATTTCACTCTAACTTTTGTGATAGTTCAGAAGTGCAGCAAAAACGAACAGATCAAAGGCGGCATCTCCTCAAGGAAGCTCGTGACGTCCCTTGAGATAAGAAAGTCAATAAGGCTCCTTATTCGGTCAAGGAAGGTTTATGAAATGTGGAATAAGGAATAAAGGATCCTTATTCCTTAAGGAAGGACTATGAATACGGGTATTTGTGTAATAAGTTATAGTGAGACATATAGTATATTTGTTCTGCGAGAAAGTGAGATAGAAAAAGATGTCTGTAACGCTATTGGTTAGGTAACACGGCTGCGCATGTGCAGTTTATTTTTGGAGACGCAAATGGAGAGTGTCGTTACTGTGGCCGTGTTCCAAAATTCACTACCAGCGCTGAAAAGTTATAGTTTGCGTGACACAAACTATATATTTTCAGTACTGGCAATGAATTTTGAAACACGGCCTATGTATACTGTGCTGCTAGTTTAATAGAAGGAAGGCACCTAATTCGACACAGCCACGATTGGAACAACCAATCGACGTAAAATATTATCTAGTAAATTACTAGATCAACCAATCAACCATTTACTTTGTGTCCAATCGTGTTGTGTCAAATAGATGCACGCCCGAACAGAAATATCGAATATCAATTTATTATTTGAATGTTGGTCAGCTTTAAATTCCCTTTATTTACAGTGTTAGTGCATGCCAACATGCAAAACATCTAACGTATGTAGTTGTGGATAAACAGAAGAATCATCTTCTGATATTTTTCTAAAAACCGCGCGCAAGACGAGCGGAATTATATTTTTGAAATTGAGCTGAATCTTTCGAGCACACACGGTATCGAAGATGTCGATTGGAGTACCTATTAAGGTGCTTCACGAGGCCGAGGGCCACATCATAACCTGCGAGACCAATACCGGCGAAGTGTATCGCGGCAAACTGATAGAAGCTGAAGACAATATGAACTGTCAGATGCAAAATATAACAGTGACTTATCGAGATGGTCGGGTAGCTCAACTGGAGAATGTGTACATACGCGGTTCGAAAATACGATTTCTTATACTACCGGACATGCTGAAGAACGCGCCCATGTTCAAACGACCGGGTGGCAAAGGTTCCGGCACTGCCGGCAGAGGAAAGTCCGCTATATTGCGTGCCCAAGGTTCGATCATGTATTGTGTTTCTATAAACATTAGTTAAAAGTGCTGTTTGCTGCAAATACTACTTTGCACGGTCATCATCAGTGATCATCATGTAATAAATATAAGACACTAATACTGAACAAGCTAAAAATTGAGTAAACTGAAGTTAGCTGAAAATTGAGTAAACTGAAGTTAGCTGAAAATTGAGTAAACTCACTATTATTATACAAGTGGTACAATTATTGATAGATAGATAAATGGTCTGTTCTTTTTAGCTGCACTACTGAACTGGTGCAATAAGTTAAAGTAAAAAAAAATATAGTTGTCTCACTCTAACTTACTGCACTAGTTCTGCAGTGCAGCTAGAAAGAACAGACCAATTGTCAGTGGATGAATGGTTCCAACATTTTTATGTGTAAATTTTGCAATTCAATAGGAGAATTTATTTTTCAATAATGAGATACATTTTTATATTGTATATGGAATACATTGGAATCTATGATGAGGTATAAAAGTATTGCAACTTTTGATCTATTGACTGTATTTATATATTAATAATTGTATCACTTGTAGAACAATAATAAGTTCATACAATTTTACTTCTTCAATATTAATATTTTATATGCAGCATTATAATTAAAATTTGGAAAATGATAAAAACATCTGAGACAATCGAGATATACTAACAAAATAGAGTTAACAAAATAATTATTTTTGTGGATTGAATAATCTTGAAACATAAGATGATATATTTCTTAGAATTATAAATGATAAAGTAAATTGTTATAGCTCGTGGCAGAGGAAGAGGACAGAATCAAAGAGGCAAAGGCACTGGTTCGGCACCATGGCTTAATCAACAAGGTCAACCTGGTGGATCTCAAGCTGGAAGAGGCAGGAATTAAACTTAATTATAAAATGTACATATATTTCTAATATTAAATATAATTGTGACTTTATTTAAATATTTTCAACCATCTGTAGAATACATTTATACATTTACTCATTTTCATCTTAAGACACATGCATGTGCATTTTTTAGAAACAATAACAAATTTAGTCACTGATAGAGTAGTTATTTATTTTTGTGGTCAATGTTTAGTCTATTAGCATACAAGTCTCCCCATTTCCTAATGTAACAAGATTCTAAAGTAAAATAAAATAAGTATTATTATTTTATAATAAAACATATATCTTTTCAATAAAGTGTTTGTATATATTTTATTAATAGCTGTGCAATGTTATATTGTATTTAAAATATGTTTGTGAAGTAGAATTAAGTGGAACAAAAAAGGCACGAATTTATAATAAAATCCTAAAAACTAAAGACCCAAACTTGACTGTTAAAATCACTTTGACTGTTAAAATCACTCAATAGCCACATAAGTATCTGATGCAATTTGGTCACTCAGAAATGTTTTTGTTTTAATTCGAACATTGTAATCAATATATAATAAGAAATGTTTAGAGTTTCGGAATATTAAATGAAAAATATAGACAAAATTTATACGTAACAGCAATACCTTGTTAAAACAATAAAGTAATATTATTATTATATGACATTTGTTCATTATCTAGGAACTAGCTCATTTTGTTAATAATATTACAAATATTAATTTTGTAATATTTCCGAGTATACATAATTATATGGGTCCAATTTGCCTTTTTGATTGGGGTCGCGGTCAACCAATCAGCGAGCGAGTTTTCCGTTGCACTTCTTTGATTGGCTACATTCAGCAGAGAAAACTTAACATAGTCTGATACGTGCTTAAATCAGCTTTTTCTGCTGAACGCAAGCATTATTTAGGATTCTATTTGTAACAAATTGGCGACGGAAATGATCCATTAGATATGTTGCAAATGTTTTGAAACGCTTAAAGAAAAATCATAATTGGTCTACATCACTCTTCAAAGTATTTGTAACGACATGGATCGTACTCTAGATTAAGCCGAAATAGCATTCGATGACTATCGTCTCCGATTGGTATATATTTCTGGTTGATTCGAGTTCTGATTGGTTTATTTATCCAGGCTGTAAAAGTATACTCCAATTACAGACAACAATCATTTAATGCTAAAGCCAGCGGCACACGGTGCTTGTTTTCGTGCTGGATTGCTTGCTGGATGAAAATACTGCGTTCTGATTGGTGCATTTCCATCCATCTTCGGAAATGTACCAATCACAACGCAATATTTTCATCCAGCAAGCAATCCAGCACGAAACAAACACGTGTGCCGCTGGCTTAAGTTCGATCGAACGTAGCTTTACTACCCAACGCAGCTGGCGAATGGCGTATATGTACACCTTACTACCTAACGCCATATACCGTACGAACGAACGAACGAGCTTTGCTACTCGCGCATTATCTCGTCCGGAGCCAGCAAAGAATTGCTATTACTATTACTACTACTACACGCGCATCTTATTTATTTACCGCTAGCTGTTCAGAGTATAAACGCAGTATCTTAAATATTTTTCTACGAAACAAATTGTCGAAACAAGAGTCGAGCGAAGCTATATCTGAAGCTACAGTGAATTTTTTGAGCCCGCCCGTTCATGATGTCGATTGGCGTTCCTATCAAAGTGCTTCACGAAGCCGAAGGCCATATCATAACCTGTGAGACGAACACTGGTGAGGTTTATCGTGGCAAACTGATAGAAGCCGAAGACAATATGAATTGTCAGATGCAAAATATAACAGTGACTTATCGGGATGGTCGGGTCGCTCAACTGGAGAATGTGTATATACGCGGCTCGAAAATACGATTTCTCATACTGCCGGACATGCTGAAGAACGCTCCCATGTTTAAACGACCGGGTGGCAAAGGTTCCGGTACTGCTGGCAGAGGAAAATCCGCTATATTACGTGCTCAAGGTTTGTATATGTAACCCGAGATTGTTCCGTAAACATTAATTGTGTATGAAAGCGATGTTTGTTACAAAATGTTTATTATGATTATTAGAAAATAGTTCGTTTGCATCTGAAGATGTACAATACAGATAATTATTGCCAATATGCTATTGGCACATTGTATATATTGTAAATATCTTCATTTGTGAAATAAATTACAGTTCATGGGTATTCTTACATTTAGATACAAAATATTTTGATCACATTCGATATTGTTTCAAATTGTTAAGAACATGCATCAAGATATTGCTGTTTTCTTTCAAGCCAGTGATACTTGTCATTAAGTTGAATATAAACATGTTGAAATATGCGAGCTTTTTACATCAGAATGTAAATGTATATTCTAGGACTATTAACAGTATCTATTACAGATAAAGATATTAAAATATATCTCTCAGATGTATTAGCTCTAATTATTAGAATATTGTAGTCATATTTGTCCATGTTGTATTAATACTTGTCTTCTATCTATATCGCTATAACAACATTGTTAAATTTTGCCAGAATATATATATAATATTAGTATTTTATATGTGGTAATGTATTATATTGAAAAGAGATTTAAAGATATTGGGAAAATATATATATATATATATACTTTAACACACGAAATGAAATTTTTGCAGAAATATTTTTACAGATAAAATTATTCTAACATATAAAGGCAGTATATTTTGTGATTGAATATGACAAATAAAATTGCAGCTCGTGGCAGAGGCAGAGGACAGCAGCATCAAAGAAACAAAGGTACTGGCTCTGCACCTTGGCTTAATCAACAAGGTCAATCTGGTGGACCTCAGATTGGAAGAGGCAGGAGTTAAACTTATATATAATGATAAAATGTATATATTTTTCTAATATCAAAATAAAATTGTGATATTAAATGTTTTTGAAATATTAGCAGAGTATATCTGTATATTAGTTGAATACATCTATACATTTGTTTATTTTTATTTCGAGACATGCATGTGTATTTTTGCAAACATATTTGGTCGCTAGATACATTAATTATTTATGTGATTGCGTGCCCAGCCCACTAAAAAGTAAGCTTTCTTCCTTAACATTTTAGTTCTAGTTCTGAAGAATTAGAAAAGTTTTATAAAATTAAAAATTTTAATGAAATAATATAAATCATTCTTGTGATATGATTAATATATATTTGAACAAAAGAATTATGTATTTTATTGAAGGGCCTTTTCAGCGCTGTGTTATGTTATGCTTCCTATATTTAAGTTGAAATAGATACGTCTGTGAAATTGAATGAAAAACAGAATTATGAAGACATATGTTGTAAAGAAAGCCAAAGGAAAAGATACCTCTTAACAATTCAATTATTAGAAATATTGTTACGCAATCTTATTATTCTCTATTCTTTGTTTATGTGTATGAAAAAATATTTTTATGCTGTATGTTTCACTAGATTTATGTAAAAGATAAGGCAGTCTAGGCTTTTTAGAATTTATTTATTTTACTATTAAAGATACTCTTACGTGATCTTATTATTTTTTAATTTTCGTCTTATATCTATTTTTAAGAAAATACAGTTTCGAAAAGATACGTATTTTATTATAGATTTATATGGAAAATAACGATCGCGCGCGCGCGTAGAAAATATACAATTTTTTAAAATCTACATATTTATTTATTTGACATCGCTTTTTATTTTCACACATGCGCGAAACTTGGAGTAAAAATATTATTTCATTTCAAACACAACGGGGAATATAAACAATCGATTGTTAGCTAACCGAGCGACATACAACCTTGAAAAGTCTTCCTAGGTAGAACAAGAAATTATGATGATATCAAAATTACGAGAAAATGATCGAATCAATGATGAAAAAATGAATTTTCCTCATCATTTTGATGTCATCATGATTCTCTGTTCTGCTTGGGTTGTTTCCGGCACGGCTGTTGGAATATCTGTAAGATTCGATCAAATAATTCAAGGACATGCTATGTACATTTTTCAATTGAAACAAGACGAGTTTGAAATTCGAGTTAATTTGTGTGGCAAATTCGAAAGAAAGAAAGGAGAAATCTCATTCCGATATGATCGGAGAATTAACACTGGAATGTCCGACGGGGTCATTTTGACTCCTTTAACGTTTTTGTTGTTGCCATTTCTATTTTTCGTCTTTTAGGAGAAACGGTTTCACCATTTTCATATGACTTAATTGTTTTTAAAATAGAACACATTGGAAAAATAACGGAAGATTGATGAGATTCTGATGAATTATTTAGTGATTTACCATGGATACCCAAGGGAACCATTTTATCCTTTATTTAGTTGTTAGTTTTATAAATGCAGTATGCTAGCAGTGTTATAAATGTAATATGCTAACTATTCTTCGACATATCAGTTTCTTTCTTAATCCAAATTAAATCAGCATTTTATTTTGTATTAATTTTCTGTGCTCACCAATTTCCTTTTTGTGCTAATTATAGAGAACAAGTAAATATGATTTATGATATATCTTACCGTAGGAAATTATATCCCAGATAGACAGACATGTTGGCAATAGCATGCATGCATTCAATGTATATTTTATGATACCATTGAAGCGGCATAACATGTTCGTGATATGCTTGCTGTAAGAAATACATTTTTATTATTCCATATTCTGCAGCAAAATATTTGTTTATTTATATTGCTGATTAATGGCGTTCTCTTGCCGATATAATTGTGGTATGTGCAATTTTCATGCCATCAGATTGTTTCTTTTATATGCTGCTACTATGTTTCTCATATGAAGACGAATCTTTATGCTGCTATTTTAATTCTCGAATTCATTCTCTATGCAGACAATCTGCCGAAATTTGTCTATCGGGTATACGCTTGAGAAGTTACGAAAATTATTTTTATCTTGACGGAAAACAGTCAAAAATTTTCGCTTAGTTATTATTAGCTATTATTAGATCGTAACTGTAGATGTAAACACGTAACTTCCCTAAAATTGGTTATATGTTATGTGTGGTGTTTTTTTTTGGAATTTATTAAATTATATATAGGTTTACATAATAGTAATAAAACTTTTTATTTACATATACACATATGCTTACTTTGATCAAGGCTTTATCTTATAATAATTTTTATAGTGTAGTATTCTAGGCAGCACAAGACATCCTCGGGGTGATTCTGAATATGATCCTATATTTGTCTAGAATATTTAATTTCTTAAAATTCTAAAATCTTTTGATTCTAAAAGAAATCGAGCTTTATATATAAATATAAAAAAAAGAAAGCATTCAACTCGATCCTAAATCAGACTTAGCAAATTGAATACCCATACATTACCCATACAGCACACAAAGTTGAAAAAACGTTGCTGCAATATTGCTGCAATTTCTGTGTTGTATGGGTTAATAGCTCGATTTCTTTTAGAATCAAAAGATTTTAAAATTGTGAGAGATCAAAATTTAAAAAAAATTCAAAAATATTTTGCTTATAAAAGTGAAATTAAACTATAATGTATTCAATCTATTAATTCTGATTTAGAATCTGATTTAGGCAAGTACTTTTTTTTCTTATATTTATAATTCAAATAGAAAATATATAATTCGACATAATCCGGAGTCAGCAAATTCAATAAACTATGTTTTTTCTTTTCCTTTAGACGCCTAAGAAAGATGTCCGATAGGATTTCCTCTGGGTGTCCTAAAGACTAGTATCATTTTCTCTTCTTCAGGGCTCTTTCTCCAAAGTACATCCCGGTATATAAAAGTATATAAAATGAAATTTGGATATCCACAGAATATCCGTCTTGCATGTTTTTAGAATTTCCGGAAAATGTCATTGTGCTATCTGGAACAGGTATTAAATAATTAAGGTAATAAATAATTAATAATTATTAAATAATTAATATATATACATTTTCACGTTATGTCTACAATTTGCTAATTATGTTCTTAGCATGTTCAGAAGTCATCATCATTGATATGAGTAACGAGGAATAGGGAGTGTTTGAAAATATTAGGACTGCAAGGAGTCAAAATAACTCTCTCTCTCTCTCTCTCTCTTTCTCTCCTTTTTGAGCATCCAAGAAAGTTGTTTCCGGGCATTTTAGTATTAATTGCACTTCTGCGCATCTGCTGTCGTCTGTTTGAAGAACAGACGAAATTCAGTGCTCGCCGCTCGGCTCCGAAATGCAAGAAAGTCACAAAAGGGCGAGCAGATGTAACAATTAAGGATCGCAGTTTAAAGATGTGTTCAGGGAGACGCTATTTAGTACTATAGGCTGTTCGCGGAGCTAAATGATGACGCTATCAAACGCTATTACAACGTCACTAATAATATTGCCATAATTACGCGCTATCAACGCTATTTCTTCTAAGATAGCGTTGATAGCGTTTGTAAGCATCGTGAACATTCGAAACATTGTGAACTGTACATTTGTAACTGTACATGATCGTCAAACGGTACTAGTATGTCGTACCTATTATTTTTATATTATTTATGTTATTTTAATATTATTTATGTACGTATATAATGGATAATTGCATTTAAATAAATCTTCAGAGTGTTAAAAGTGAAGAAGTGTTTAACACTAGAAGTACCGGAGGGGGTCATTTAACACTTCTCGATTTTTTAATGGTCATAAGTTCTGTTATGATACAAGCTAGAAATTTGTTGACTTTTATTACTTTATACTATAGTATCTTTAAAAAAATATAAAAAATTATATATTAAAAAAATATAATATTTAAGGAAATATATACGATACAAATTTTCAGAGTGTTAAAATTGAAGAAGTATTTAAGGCACCCTTTTAGTACTGATTGAAAGAATTGTACCTAAGCGAAGAATACCGAGCCAAGTTGATGTAATTATTTTATAGTATTTAGTAAGGTTGAGAAAAAAAGTATAAACATAAAAGTAAGAATGATATTTACCAAATTCAAAAGGAACATATTATGAAATAAAGAGAAAATAAATTAATGCCAAATGTATTTCAATATTTGTTGAAAATCGTGTACTAATAATATTTGTTTAAAATCATGAGCAAAAATCAGTTATTTTTTATAAATAGTATTTGCAAATAAGAAGAATCGTCGTTTGGTTATAGTTTGATGTAGAATACGTAGTATAAAGCATAAATATTGCATTTTCAATTATTCGTACCAAAATTACTAATATCAAAACACAAACCTAAATGATAATCCCATGATACGCAACAAGCATCAGGAGTATCGCGGAATATAACAGAAAGTTAAACCCATAAACAATTTTTTCAATTTGTGGAACATTTCACATCGAATTTCTGAAGAGGAATTCAACCATTTATAATGTTTTATTAAATTTTATTAAATAACCATTTATAATGTTTTATTAAATAAAATTTATTTTAAGACAGAGTTCTCTCGCGATGCGCATAGTAAGGCGCCATCGCATGCCCAATGATATATCATCATTGGCACTTTTTGCAAGTGTTGTTAACAACGATATATCGTTGTTCGGCACTATAAGGATTAATACTAGAAGTACTGGAGGACGTCGTTTGATCTTTCTTGATTTTTAATGGTCATAAGTTCTGTAATGATACAAGCTAGAAATATATTGACTTTTATTATTTTATACTATAGTATCTTTAAAAAATATAAGAAAGTTATATATTTAAAAAATAATAGGGGAGACCGGGGCTAGTTGATACAGTTTTTTTTAATGAACTTTTTAAGCATAAGTAACAAATGGAATATAAGCGGTATGAGAATTTTTTAATAGCTACATGCTTATACAACACAAAAATTATTTTCTCGATTGAATATTTCTATTAACTTTGTTGCGTCAATGAAAAATATAAGGCGACAACATTTGTAATAAGCAACCTCATATATGAGGTCAATTGTTACAGATCTCTGTATTTCAAAGAATACATTTAATTATTAGAAATAAATTAAAAATGTGCTTGACATAATTATTAATATTTTGCAGATAAAACATATCATGTAGCATTCATGATGTAAACATAAATATGTTTATCAATGTCATAAACATAAAAGCATATCTGTCAATTATTTTAACTGCATTAGTGAATTAGTACACTTACTGAACTAGTGCAGTAAGTTACAGTAAACAGCTGACAGCCGTAACAATCAGTTTCAGCTCACCATATTTACATATTTTGGTTATTGTATAAACAAAAGTATATTTCAAGCCGTCAGTATAACTAAAAATGATTACTTTTAAAATAAAGATTTTAAATAAACTGTTGCAATCATAATGCAATGACCAGATTTATTAATATAACATAATACATATGTCTGATTTATTTTATTTTTGACTATCAAACATTAGAAATGTTTTTTGTTTCTGAAAATACACTAGTTAGCCTGAAATAATTTGTTACAACCTGACCACAATGTTTTTGCAGAATTACTATATTTTTTATGCAATTTTACCGTTTGTCATTTTGCAATAATTTTAAATGTATCAACGTGTTCCATGTATCAACTATCCCCGGTCTCCTCTACATGATACAAATCTTCGGAGTGTTAACCTTTAGAGGACCGGGGTGGCTCCTATAGGAGCCACATATAAATCGGCATTCAGTGTTTTCTTAAAGGTTATATTATAGTTATTTATGCATTTATGTCGATGTTTATGTGCTCTAAAAATATATTTGCATATGTGTTCGTGTGATTTTTACCTTACTTGTAAATAAATATTTATTAACAAATACACATTTTAACTGCATAGTAATTTGCATCTCAGTACGTTTTTATTTATAATAGACTCACTTTTTCTCAGAATTATATAAAATCAGCATACAACACTATTAGAATTTTGATTGCGCACAGTGCGTGACAACAATAACTCTAAAAGTAATAAATAAGTATAAAAAATATACAGAAAAATAGTTTTAGAAACAAAATAATTTTAATTATTTTTTAAAACCAAAATTAAAAAATTTATAAAAAATTAAAAAAATAAAAAGAATTAAAATAACAAAAAATATAAAAAAGACAAGGGAGCTACATAACTTTCTACGTCCATGTCGTTAGCTTTGGGTTATGCTAAAGGAAAGTTTTATTACCGTATGAGATTACTTATAGTAATATAGATTTATTTTAGGTAAATAATTGCCTTTCTTTATAAAATTTCGATAATCTGATATCAAAATGATGATCAGCGATATAAAAAAAAAATCCCTAAAAATGTCAAGATTCAAATTTTGAAAATTTTTTATTTTGGCCGTTTCGTTCTGGACCGGGGTGGCTCCTATAGGAGCCACTAACAAAACTCGAAAACTCTACGCGACATGATGGTTACATGATGGATATATATATAAATTTTTCGCGGAAAAAATTGCAAATTTTAAAGGAAAAATGCCGGTCCTCTAAAGGTTAATATCACATAAAGGTTAAAACCAGACTTGCACAGACCACAGTTCATGAAGTTCGCTATTACCATCGCGCTATTGGCTATTGAAGGGTTTGGTAGCGTTAATGGGGAGTTTTTGCAATACCGTCTCTCAGATACGGTAAACGTTGATCGTGAATGCTATTGGTCGCGTATATTGCGACATTATTTCTGAGCGAATAACGTTCACGATTTACGTTTACCGTATCTGAGAGACGGTATTGCAAAAACTCCCTATTAGCGTCTCCCTCCCGAACGCGCCCTGGGAAAACGTATGGGACCGCAAGTGGAACGCTATTGCTCCAGCTCGAGTCGCATCGGCGTTCGGGCGCGCGGGCGCGCGGCGAGATGGCGCTACGCGATTGGTCGGCCGGGCAGTAGCATGACAGCTTCCGCCCCGCACAGTGTTTTTAAAGGCCAGGTGTGCGCGCACCGTCGAATAGATTGACGCTCCGCGATTCCTCCGTCGCGAAGGATCGCGTGCGACCAGCCGACCGCCGCTCGCGAACATTGTGCCTTGCCTGTCGTCGGCCCCGTCGGAGTGCGTCGCGAGAGAGTGTTGTCTGTGAGAGTGTTCGCCGGGAGAGATCAGGGAGAGATCACCCTCTTCTTCTCTTGTGAGCCCTGTGTCTGTCTCTCTTCCTCGCTCCCTGGCGCCGCATCGCGCGTGCCGTGTCGCTCCCGTTTCTACCCTCGTGAGAGGGAGAGGGAGGGAGGGAGAGAGAGAGAGAGAGAGAGAGAGAGAGAGAGGGAGAGGGAGAGAGAGAGAGAGAGAGAAAGAGAGGACCGACCATATCACCCGTGACGGAAAGGTTCGAGGTAAACTTCCTCCTGGGAATGTTGAGGGACTCGCTTGTCGTTCGAGCGTTCTGCCAAGAGGTGGGTAAGTCTGGTTGATGATCTTCTTCGTTAATGACGCGCGGACGGGTGTGCGTACGGTGTATGCGTCTGCTGTGGGTGCATGCGTGTGTATACCGTGTGGATGTGTGTGTATGTGTGTGTGCGCCGCGACGGTACCGCGTCGTCGGCGCGCCACCCTTGGACGGCGACCTCCAGCACCGCCGCCGCCGCCGCCGCCGCCGCCGTCGCCGCTGCCGCCAGCGCTTTTTTCCCCAGAAGAGCGTCGCCGGTGGCTTCGCCGCCGCGCCGCGCGGTCCGAAGCTCTTGTGTTATACACATCGAGGCTCGCGGGCACCAAGGAACCCTCTCGCTCGGAGCACACAGCGTCGAATACATTGTCTCTTTGGTTTTTATACTCGTGACTTTCAAATTTGAACATACGAGTTTGAACCGTCATGTCAAACTGTCACATGGCCGCTTCTTGTAATCCAAGGTGTGTTAACGCAGTTGGAATCACCTGGGACGTAGCTCGAATATCGGCTGCGAATGTGCACTTTTCATTTCGCTCTTTATTTCGCATTTTAATCGCCTTTTCGATCGAAGCGAATTTGCACAGCTCGTGGGAGGTTAATGAGTGGTGATGTCATGAGATCCGTTTACGCGAAGAGAATATTGTAGTTTTTCCTCGTATAAATTCTTTTCGGTTTTGTCATGTTTTCGAATGGCGCAGGGATATGGTATTAATAGTTCATCTTACTGAGATACACATAGAAAATTTGTTATTAATTATTAAGATTTTAATTGCTGAGAAAGATACATTTATTGAATCCTCGGAAAAATATATTTGTATATATGTGTTTTGGAAAATATACAAGGTGTCCTATTTTAAATCCTCCAGGCAAATATCTCGAAAAATATGGAAGGTATGGAAAAATGTTTCAGACAAAAGTTGTATGGTTTCAAAGGAGACATAAAACAACTATATCAATTTGTTTACAAATGGCGCCATTTTCGAGATATTCACTGATCATCACTTTTCTTAAATGGAAATCCCAATTTCTTATTAGACCATCTTTTTCTACCAATTATATTGAATAATTTTTGTCTGAAATATTTTTTTATTTATTTAATATTTTTTGAGACATTTAAGGAAAACTTGATAACTTTTTCAATATTTAATTTATGATATCTCGCTAACTATTTGTCGGAAGAAAAAATAGTACTAGGTTTTTTACTCTATGTGATCTCAATAATATATTGTTACAATAGTGCCCTAACTTTTGTTAACTTATCGACTTTTGGATATTTCAAAATCATCAAATTAACAAAAATCAGGATGCTACTGTAACAATATATTCTTGAAACTAAATAGAGTAAAAAAGTCTAGTACCATTTTTTCTTTCGAATAAGTTAGCGAGATATCGTAAGTTAAATATTGAAAAAGTTACCAAGTTTTCCTTAAATATCTCAAAAAATATTAGACGAATAAAAAATGTTTCGGACAAAAGTTGTTCAAATTAATTGATAGAAAAAGACGATATAATAAAAAATTGAGATTTCCATTTAAGAAAAGTAACGTAAGTAAGTAAAGGAAAGTAAAGTAAGAAAAGTAATCAGTGAATATCTCGAAAGTGGCGTTATCTGTAAACAAACTGATATAGTTATTAGGTGTACAAATGAATAATCCAAATTATTTTAAGCAGTTATGAAATCAATTTTAAATTGAATAGATTTTCGCGCTCTTTTGTGATTATGCAATGTTGACATATAGCTATTAAAAAGAACATATAGTTTGGTGAAAGGCCCAACATAACCTTCAAAAGTATTCAGTTCAGTACAGTCGAAAATGGCAACAAATAAGGTGCATATCCGACACTGCATTCTTTACGAATTCCAACAAGGAAAAAAGCTGCAAGAGCGCGAATGCGAAGAGCAAGAGTGCGAATCGATTTGTTCCTTTCTTGGCGAAGGTGTTGTATCGTACGATGTGTGCGCATTTTGATTTAAGCGGTTTAAAAGCGGTAATTTCAGTCTAATCGACAAACAACGCTCTGGAGACTCTCCGAAGTGCGATAATGATGATTTGGAACAACTGCTCGCTGAGAATTTGGCACAAACACAAAAAGAGCTTGTAGAACAGTTGGGAGTAACGCAGCAAACGATTTCCAAACGCCTACATGAGATGGGAAAGATCCAGAAAGAAGAAAAATGGGTTCCGCATGAACTCACTGAAACCAATAAAAATCAACGAGTGGCAGCGTGTCTTTCTCTTCTCAATAAGCAGCGTCGAAAGTCTTTCTTGTGGAAAATCGTTATGGGCGATGAGAAATGGATACTCTATGACAATCCGAAACGCAGAAAGTCATGGGTAAATCCCGGCGAATCATCAAAATCGGTCGCAAAACCCAGTCGCTTCGGAAAGAAGGTTCTTCTCTGCATTTGGTGAGATATCAAGGGCGTGCTTTATTATGAGTTGTTGGAACCGGGTGAAACAGTTACTGCGGATTGCTACCAACGTCAATTAATCTGCTTAAGTCAAGAATTGGAACGAAAACGCTCGTATACTGGCAAATTGGGAGAACGTCCAGTGAAATTGTTGCATGACAACACCAGGCTTTCAACACATTGCTTTCAATACAAAAGACACCATACTGAGTGGCTGGGACGTCTTGCAGCACCCGGCGTATTCACGAGACATTGCTCCATCCGATTATCACTTGTTCCGGTCGATGCAACACGCCTTGTCCGATATGCACTTCCAATCAGTGGATGAGATCCGAAAATGGCTTGACGACTTTATCGTGTTCAAAGACGTAACATTTTTCCGAGATGGAATTCATCAACTGCCTGAAAGATGGCTTAAAGTTATAGAAAGCAAGGGCGAATATTTTGATTGAACAATTTAATTTACTTTCTTTTAAAATAAACCTTGAATATAGTTGAAAAAATTGGATTATTCATTTGTACATCTAATATATAGATATGCATGGTTTTATGTCCCCCATAAAACCATGCAATTTTTTCTGAAATATTTTTCCGTGTCTTCTATATTTTTCGAGATACTTGTCTGGGGGATTAAAATGGGACAACCTGTATATATTATATGCGTATATGCCTAACTAATTTTTTGGATTATGGTTAGTAATTTTTTTTAATATAATTTTTATTTCATTTTATATACATATACACACACACACACACACACACACATATATATATATATATGTACGTATATATATATAATTTTTATTTTATCATACAGGCTATTCCATTTTAAAAAAAAACTCGATACTTTTTCAACGAAGCATTTTCAGCAAAAATGTTTCCAAAAGTTGTATGATTTTAAGGGGGACATAAAACAACTATGCTATTTTGTTTACAAATAGCACCGCTTTCGAGATATTCACTGATCATTACTTTTCTTAAATAGAAACCCCAATTTTTTATTACACCGTCTTTTTCTAAAAATTAATTTAAACAACTTTTGTCTGAAACATTCTTTTATTTGCCTAATATTTTTTGAGATATTTAAAGAAAATTTGAAAACTTTTTCAATATTTATCTCATGATATCCCGCTAACTATTTGTCGGAAGAAAAAGTGATACTAGATATTTTTGCTCTACTTGGTCTTAAGAATATATTGTTATAATAGCATCCTGACTTTTGTTAATTTGATGATTTTGAAATTTCTAACAGTCAGTAAGTTGACAAAAGTCAAGGCGTTATTATAATAATATATTCTTGAGCTTAATAGAGCAGAAAAGTCTAATACCACTTTTTTTCCGATAAATAGTTAGCGAGATATTGTGAGTTAAATATTGAAAAAGTTATCAAGTTTTCCTTAAATATCTCAAGAAATACTAGGCAAATAAAATGTTTCAGACAAAAGTTGTTTAAATTAATTGGTAGAAAAAGACGGTGTAATAAAAAATTGGAGTTTCTATTTAGGAAAAGTAATGATCAGTGAATATCTCGAAAGTGGTGCCATTTGTAAACAAAATAGTGTAGTTGTTTTATGTTCCCCTTGAAATCATGTAACTTTAGTCCGAAACATTTTTGCTGAAAATGCTTCATTGAAGAATTATCGAGGTGCGTTTTTTTAAAATGGAACACGTTTCTATATACACACACATGTATATGTATATATAAATTTATATATATATGTATATGTAAATATATACATGCACATACATGTATATAATAAAACAAAAATTGTAGATTTATAAGTTAAAACATTAGAAGTGCATTGTAATATTAATTATTAAATTTTAATATTTTTATATTGAAATATATTTTTAATGTTTTAATTATATATTAATAATGTTTTAAATATATTTTAATATTAAATCATTAGAAATACATTTTAACATTAAAATATTAAAAATACACACAACACATATGGAATAAGTTAAAGCAGAATGTCGAGGAGTTTCTCGGCCACAAAATGTCACAGCCACTTTTACTTTTAAGATTCTTTTCGTGCAGCATACTGCAGAGTTTTCAACGTCATTAATCGCTTCCGTGGCAAGCCAAATCCTCTCTTCAGTCTAAAATACTACATAGAAATACCACAAGAGAAATAATAGATCAGCGAAGAGAAGTGCGCGAAAGGAAGATTGAGAAGCATTTTGCCAATTGCTCGCGTCGACTAGTCATTAATTCACATGTGACTTCTCCAACGTTCAGGGTTTTCGCATTTTCTCTTTCCTCGAGGATGCTTCTCTCTCCGACGCGCAATGGATGACGCGCAACAGCGAAATAAGCGAGGAAAAGAAAAAGAGAGATAGAGAGGGAGGGATAGAGAGAGAGAGAGGGAGGGGGGAGAGAGGAGGAAGAAACAATGGGTGCGTTCAGGAAGACGCTATTAGTGCTATTTAGTGCTACAGGCTGTTTGCTGAGCTAGATGGTAGCGTTATCAAACGCTATCATCTGATGTCACTAAAGAACGCTTTACACGGTACTGCTTTTATTCTCTCTGAGCAAGGTTTTTAATTCACCAACGAATCCGCTGGTAAAAACTTCTTCTGAACGCTAGATTTTGAACATGTCCAACTTTGTTGCAGCGATCATTAGATCGCCGCGTGTTCTAAATTTTAGACGCTAACGAATAAAAATCGAGCGCCTAGAAAACATTTTTACCAGCGATTTCGCCGCGGAATTAAGAAGTTTGCTTAAAGCGAATAAAAGCAGCACTGTTTAAGGGTGTTTTAACCGCCAATGAAAAAGATCGAGTGTCTAGAAGAATCTTTTATCATCGATTTCGCTGGCGAATTAAGAAGTTTGCTCAAAGGGAATAAAAATGGCATCGTGTAAAACACCTTTAAGCTTCCGTGAACGCTCAAAATAATATAAACTGCACATGATTGTCAAATCTTGTACTGGTGCATCTTATTTATTATTTTATTATTATTTATGTACGACAATTACGTTTAAACAAATTCTTGGAATGTCAAAACTGAAGAGGTATTTAATACTAGAAGTGCCGGAGGGGATCATTTGATCCTTCTCGATTTTCTAATGGTCATAAGTTCTGTAATATACATGATATACTAGGTGCGCAACTAAGTTTCCGGGTTTCACACATGGATGGCGCTAACGACATATGTAGTCGACATATATGTCTGAAGTTGTGTTTTTTTTATAGCTTGGACATCTGATAACAATAACCAATCGTAATACCAACACATATCTCAACGCAAAAATATTTTTTCTAACAACGAAGATGTCGAGTTTTGTGCCAAATAAACAGCATTTGCGGGAAACTTTGCTTTTCTGCTTTAACTTGAAAAAAAGTGCAGCTGAAGCACGTCGTTTGCTTGAGGAGGCCTACGGCGAACATGCACCATCGAAAACTACCTGTGAAAATTGGTTTAAATGCTTCAGAAGAGGCGATTTGGACACTGAGGACAAGGAACGTTCCGGAAGACCAAAAACAATTGAGGACGCCGATCTGCAAGCGTTATTGGATGAAGATGATATGCAAACACAAGATCAACTTGCGGAGGCATTAAACATGATTCGCCAAGGTATTTCCAAACGTTTACATGCCATAGGAAAAATTCAAAAGGAAGGAAAATGAGTGCCGCATGAGTTGACTGAGAGACAGATGGAAAATCGAAGAGCCACTTCCGAAATTTTGCTTTTGCGGCATGAAAGAAAGAGTTTCCTGCATCGAATTGTTACTGGCGATGAGAAGTGGATATATTTCGAGAATTCCAAACGCAAAAAATCGTGGCTTTCACCTGGCGAAGCATCAACATCGACGACCAAATCGCTTCGGAAAGAAGACAATGCTCTGCGTTTGGTGGGACCAGAAAGGAATCGTGTACCATGAGCTGCTGAAACCGGGCGAAACTGTCAATGGGTATCGCTACCGACAATAATTGATCAATTTGAACCATGCATTGCTCGAAAAACGGCCAGAATGGGACACGAGACACGAACGAGTGATATTGCAACACGACAGCGCTCCGTTCCATCGCACTTCCATCGTCCAGGACATCAAAACGCTGAAATGGGATCTGCTACCGCACCCGCCGTATTCGCCAGATCTGGCCCCTTTCGATTATCACTTGTTCCGATCGATGGTGCATGGCTTGGCTGGGCAACACTTGGCTGATTTCAAAGAAGTGCAAAATTGGTTGGATGAATGGTTTCGGTCCAAAGACGCGTCGTTTCATCGTCGCTGTATTCATATATTGCCAGAGAGATGGCAAAAATGTGTAGTTCGTGAGGGACGATACTTTGAGTGAACCATTTTTTGTGTTTCTCTTGAAATTTTCCATTTTCCATTGATCAAAAAAACCCGGAAACTTAGTTGCGCACCTAGTACAATAAATCTGACATTTTTTGACTTTGTTACTTTATAAACTGTAGTATTTTTTAAATATAAAAAATATATATTAGTGTGATTTATTGTAGTTTTGAGGGTTTTTTCTCAAAAACTGATGATTTACTTAAACAAGGTAATAAATGAATACCTTAATCAAAATATTTTCCTTCGTTTTCTACAACTTTTTCCCAAGAATTTTCTCGCAAGATATGGATTCGGCGACGATAATAAGATTCTTCTTTGGAGTTGATCCAATTTTCAGCAAATTTTCGCACTTGTTCGAAATTATGAAAGTGTGTATCCTCTGGAGTATGTTGCATCAACCGGAACAAGTGATAATCGGATGGAGCAACGTCTGGAGAATACGCGGGGTGCGGGAAGATTTGCCATTCCAGCTCTAATAGCGTTTGCTTCACTGATAATATAACATGAGGTCGAGCATTATTGTGAAGAAGGATCACTTTGCGTCGTTTACTCGCAATTGGTGATCGTTTTTAGTCCAGTGCTCGTTTCAATTTGTATAATTGTTGTCGATAACGATCAGCGGTGACAGTTTCATTCGGATTTAACAGTTCATAGTATACAACACTTTCTTGATCCCACCAAATATACAACAATGCAGCTTTGTATCATGAATATTGCACCTCGAAGTGGATGTTGCTGGTTGGCCTGGACCAACCTATGATTTTTTTCGTTTTGGATTATCGAAATAGATCCATTTTTCATCTCCAGTAACAATTCGATACAAAAAACTCTTCATTTTTTGCCTGGCGATCAACGAAGTGTAAATTCAACTGGTTCGCAATGGCATTTTCCGATAATTAATGTGGAACTCATTTTCCTTCTTTGTGAATCTTTCCCATATCATGCAAACGTTTAGCAACTGTTGTACGATCAATATTTAATGCTCTGGCAAGTTCTCAAGTAGATTGTGCGGGATTTTTGTCCAATAGTGCTTGCAAATCTGCATTTTCAAGTTTTTTGGCTTGTCCCGAGCGATCTTTGTCGTCAACATTGAAATCACCACTTTTGAATCGTCTAAATCAATATTCACATGTCTTAATTGATGAAGCAACATCACCGTAATTTTCTATCAGAATTTTATGACTTTCAGCCGTTTTCTTCTGATTAAAAAATAAAAGCAATGCATGTCGAAAATATTCTTTATGAAGCTCTATTTTTAAGATGGTATTAACACGATGTTTACTGCGTCTATGTTTGTTAATAAAAGACTAAATATCATAATATTAAAGCATTAGGACTAATATTAAAGCATTAAAAAACAATACCTGTGATTGGAATGTCTTCGACAAAATTGACATTAGTGCCATTTCTTGCAAAACCCTCAAATCTAAATCACACTCCTAATATATGTAAAAAATATAATATTTAATCTTTTTACTGTTAGTGGAAAGTATACTTTCCACCTTTTCTTGATTCAATTTTGCGTTGTAAATCACATAATTTTGAAGAACTAATCGGGGATTTGAGTTTTCCAGATAACTGAATAGTTGTTTAACATACTTCAATAGGTTTTTATACCCAATTATTCATTTGTGATTATTTATAACAAATCAAAGTTAAAAAGAATGCTTTTTTTTAGGGACAAATCGATTCCTCGGAGAGTATTGAATGTAGAGGTTTAAAATGTTCATCAAATATTTTTCTGACGTTATACAAAAACATATATTTTTTTTCAGTATCTTTTTGCAGGTTAGATTTCTTTTTATAAACAAATATTTCTACAAAAACGGCCGAAATTTGATTTTTTTGCACTTTTTAGCTCTATTTTCCTAGTTTTTTCATTTTATATCTTCATCTTATCCATACTATCAATATTATTTTACTCGAAAATGAATGTTTAATCTTTAGTAAGCATAAATATGCAGTATTGGACATTTTCCCACATAAGTTTCTTCCAGCTTGATCGAGTTCCATCGTTTAGAATCATATATTCTTATTACGACCTGGTCATTATTTAATAATAATTGCAATTTTCATTAACATTGTACATCATGATCACCATATTGAGTTCGCCATTTTGAATTTTGCAAATCTGACTGTAGATTCGTAATCAGCGACCCAAAAAACGTAGGACTACCAAATATTTTAATAATTTTCTCAAGGGAAGTTAATTCAGCAGTGAAAGGATTAAGGGAATATACGTGATGTACAAGCTCGGTACTTCTAGTGTTATCTCTGTGGAGACCTACGGATACGACGCTATAATGCAGTACTGCTAACGCTATGCTATTGGAATTCTTGCGGAGCTCGCTATCACCGCATCGCGCTATTGGCACCACGAGCAGTTTCGTTAGCGTTCGTGTTGGTGGCGTCCTCCCGGGCGCACCCCGTGCGAAACGCGAACCGGTCGAACGACCGATTCGCTGGCGAGTCTTCAACAGCCGCTTTTGTTGTCCTCCTGTCGCATGACGTGGTGTTCCACGGCGGATTTAATGGCGAGTAAGCGGGCAAACGGTCGAGTGACATCTGCATCGTGCTAGAGCGAACGGCGGTGCGAATATCGATCCTTGAGACTCTCCGGCCGCGAGGCCGGCTCGGTTTCGAGGTCACCGGGACTGAGCCGCAATCCTCACTCTCGATCTCGTTAATCCCTTTGACTGTGCACCCTGCGGTTTGTGGGTAGCTACAGTCCTACCTGTATCCGACATTCCAACTTGTCTTGATCCCCATGTCCTGACCACGCACGTCTCGCGCTAAACATGTCCTTTCGTTTATCAGGCTGGATTGGCATTACATGTGGTCTTCGTGTACACCGTAAAGAGGAGGACAAGTTACCTGAAACAAGCCGGATCGAGTGAAACGAACTCAATTTCAAGATTGCACACGGCGAAAATAGACTGTGGCTTTCTTTTTGATTATTTTTTCGTGAATTTTTTTCGACAATTTTCGTGTCCTTTTAATCTTTTGTCAATCTCGTTTTATAAACGAGTTCAAAATTTTGTTCAATCGGCAGAATTTCAGCAGGATCTGGATGTTTTCTTCTTAATCTCTTTTTCTTCATCTTCTCTTATTCATTTTCTGTTTATGTATTTTACTCACAAACTCCGCACGAACTTTTGCACTCACCCAATAGAATAAGTTCAAAATTTAATAGCAATAAGCTACTAAATTTTTATAAATAGCAATAGGCTACTAAAATAGCTCATAAAGTCGCTCTAACGTGTTACAACATATTGATTTTTATTGTCTGATTTAATAAATCCATCACCAGAGGTATAGAATTGCTTGTATTATATAATCGTATTATATAATCTTTTGATAATTAAAAGAAATAAAAGTAGGTTATACATACAATTCCGTTTCAAGTTCCTTAATATTTTATTGCTTATCTAAATACCATATTTAAAATTTCTTTGTTAGATTGCTGATTTGACTCAACTGTAGTATGCGCAACAAAATTTGTGTAACAAATTTGTGAAACAATTTGTGAAACTTGGTTCTTTCCATCTGATTTTTTCAATGTAACTAAAAAGAAATTTTTTAGTATAACTAATCTTTTCAATAAAATTTTGATCAAATCTTTTGTTTGTGTAAAAGAAGCACACTATTAGTCACATTAATCATCTGGTTTACTTCATCTTCTACCGCGTGGAATTATGCAATTAGATTAATTGTTTGATAGTTGAAAGAACATCTATGTTACCTACGTACCACTGTGTTCCAATCTTGCGTGAATCTTTTATCGTTGATTACATTTTAAAATTGAGGTTCCGATATCGGGGATTGGGGGTTAATCCCATGCGCTTTTTATTCAATTTATCAGCAAGACTTCTGTTTAGGGAGGCATTTCCAATGACTTTGACCTTCATATTATACGAATTCACATTATTATACAGGGTGTTCCATTTTAAAAAACGCACCTCGATAATTCTTCAACGAAGCATTTCCAGCAAAAATATTTTGGACAAAAGTTGTATGATTTCAAGGGGGACATAAAACAATCATACTATTTTGTTTACAAATGGCATCACTTTCGAGATATTCACTGATCATTACTTTTCTTAAATGGAAACCCCAATTTTTTATTAAACCGTCTTTTTCTACCAATTGATTTAAACAACTTTTGTCTGAAACATTTTTTTATTTGCCTAATATTTTTTGAGATATTTAAGGAAAACTTGATAACTTGTTCAATATTTAATTCACAATATCTCGCTAACTATTTGTCGGAATAAAAAGTGGTACTAAACTTTTGTGCTCTATTTAATTTCAAGAATATATTGTTATAATAGCGCCCTGACTTTTGTCAACTTACTGACTTTTGGAAATTTCAAAATCATCAAATTAACAAAAGTCAGTAACGGCGCGATTATATTTTCTACCACATGAATGGCTTAGTTGACATCAATTTTCTTAGATGGCACATCGAAAAATTCGACCCTATAAATCGCGGCGACCGCTTCCAGGTTTCTCTTTGGTACCAGTTATTAATAGAAACGTGAGTGTTATGACTTTGTTGAAATTCTGATTTTCCGGGACAGAAGACAAATTCCTGGGCACGGGACAAGCTTAAGAATTTCGGACATTCCCGGCCAACCCGAGATGGGAGACATAGGAAACATGCACATATGTGTACAGTTGACCGTATTTAAATGTATACTAATGTCGAAAAATTACGTTCCATCCATAAAACTTTTTTTTTTCAACAGTTTAATAAGCGAATTTAGGATTGAAGGTACGAGAAGACACGCGTGATTTTTCAAAACAGTGTACATTTAATATGGTAAATAGTACACATAGTACTCGGGCGACGGGCTCCACTCCTGCCCTCACACCCCCACTTCGAAGTACATAAACCTAACCTAACCTATATTTTTTGTACACAGTGTTAGATTGAATTAATATATACTAAGAGTATAGGTTGAATACGACGTAACTTTGTACATGGTGATCCAATCTAACACCATGTACAAAAATCTATAGGTTAGCTTACCTAGGATTGAGTGCGAGGGGAGATACAGAGGGGACACGCATGCACGTATACAGTTCACCATATTTAAATGTACACTGTGTCGAAAAATTACGTTTCATCTATGAATACAACTTTTTTTATTAATAATATTTTAACAAAATATTTTTTGTCCGATAAGCAACGGAGGATTAAAATTTGTTAAAGAGTGTTTAGGAGTATCGGGAGAAGAATATTTAGGAGGATAATCATTGATATATGTGTGAAGAGAGGAATAAGTCACATATTAGACGTGTTTCTCCTAAACGACAATTTTGTCGATTTTTGCTTTGTGAAAAATAGAGTTCACTAAGACTATTCTGTAACCTTTATTGATAATGTCGTTTTCGTTACGTTATCTCATTTCTTCGACTATGTATCATACCTACGTGATGACAATTTTGTTAAAAATTACAGAATTTGTTTACGATGTCGGATATTCGCGTTTAGCATTAAACACTCGGTCAGAGCACAGAACTTTATGTTCCGATACAAAACAATAAAAAAACATGGAGAATGAGCGTTTTTTATCCGTGTCGTTTGAAGCACGAAGTTGAGCTTAGAATATTCAGAAGACAACTTCATCCGATTGAATTTTTTAATAAAATTTCTCTCGAAGTTTCGTTGTTTATTGCTCGGTAACGTCAGACGTTTATTGGGAAAACCGTTCTTGCCGTTGAAGTTGTTTAATCTCTGTATTAAATATTGAATCAGTCTTTCAGAGCAAAGCTTTGTCGACGATCCGAGTTCTATCGTTTTCACACGAGCGGCTTTTGCGATCGAGTGTGGTCCGATTTCGTTCTTCACTTCGATTTGAGTTAGTAGCGCACAGACGAGCCATTACAATGATAACAGTGCAAGTGAATTGTTACTTCCTGCCTGCAAGCGCGTCGTTACGGCAAGAATTCTGTACTTCCGTCCAGTCAGCTGAACTCGTGAAACGAGGCGAGTACATTTGCGCAAATGCGCGTTGTGATTTTCAAAAGCGAAAATCTCTCTTTCTTTCTCTCTCTATATACAGAGTGTATAAAAAGTACCGGGACGGCGAAATGTCTCGAAAACTAAGTATTTTAGAAAAAAATATTTCAGACAAAAATTGTATGGTTTCAAAGGGGATATAAAACAAATATATCCTTTTGTTTACAGATGGCGCCACTTTCGAAATATTCACTGACTATTATTTTTCTTAAAAATGGAAGGAACTCCAATTTTTTATTATATCATCTTTTTCTATCGATTAATTTAGAACAACTTTTGTCTAAAATATTTTTTTATTTGCTTAATATTTTTTAAGATATTTAAAGAAAACTTAGTAACTTTTTCAATATTTAACTTACGATATTTTGCTATTTGTCGAAAAAAAAGTGGTACTAGATTTTTTCATTCTATTTGATCTCAAGAATATACTGTTGCAATAGTATTTGAACTTTTGTTAACTTCTGGAAATTTCAAAATAATCAAGCTAATAAAAGTTAGGGCACTATTGTAACAATATATTCTTGAGATTAAATAGAATAAAAAGGTCTAATACCATTTTTTCCTCCGACAAATAGTAAGATATTGTAAGTATTGAATTAATATTGAAAACATTAAGTTAAATATTGAAAAAGTTATCAAGTTTTCCTTAAATATCTCAAAAAATATTAGGTAAATAAAAAAGTGTTTCAAACAAAAGTTGTTAAAACTAATTGATAGAAAAAGATGATAATAAAAAATTGGAATTTCTATTTATGAAAAGTAATAATCAATGAATATCTCGAAAGTGGCGCTATCTGTAAAAAAATAATATAATTATTTTATGTCCTCCTTGAAATCATACAATTTTATCAAAAACATTTTTTCTAAAATGCTTAGTTTTCGAGATATTTCGTCGCCTCGGTCTTTTTTATATACCCTGTATATATTTGTTTCTGGACATCTACGGTTTCTGTACGCATTGGAACGCATTGAAAATTTGCGTACCGAATAGTATTCGTGAATTTTTCGAAATACATTACCAGTATCGGAATTCATTTCGACGGTAATTATTATAGAAATGGTAGACTGTAAATTAATTGTCGTAAAATGAAAATGTCGAGAATATTTATCGTTGCATTGGTACATGGAGAGAAATTTTATAGCGAGAATTACTGTAGAATTGAGGAATATGTCAACATTCTGTTTTAATTCGTTATTCTACTGTATTATATAAAGTTTTTATATACATATAGATTAGGTCAAACTGAAAACGGAAACTTCTTCTATTATTGTGTGAGCAGCCATGTGAAATTTTGAATTGTTAATTAAGTTTTGTGAATAAATTTACACGATCTATTAAATGTGATGGCGACGTCTGCTGTCGTATATTTGTAAATTAGGTCAAAGTGAATAAAAAAGTTCTGTATCTTTCTCTTATTTTGTAATAAAACATGCAAAACTCTGAATCAATAACTTGAAAAGATTAGTATATAATCATTCACAATCATTCACAAACATTCTTTTTATTCAAGTATTTATATATTCAAATATTTTTCTATTGACGGAGTAAATAATTTACGGGACATTTCGTATTTTTTAGTATCAACATAAAGTGTAAAAAAAACTCATTTATATAAATATAAAATAAATGAAAAATGAAAAATATAAAAAGGATTATTTATACAAAAAAAAGTATTCACTTTTCAATGATTTTACTTCAGTATTTTATACGTAGAATGACCAGAAGAATCGATTTATATTGAATAAATCATATAAATTTGTTAACAAATTGAAAGTAATCTTCACATGACCTTAGCGAAGTGTATTCATAGATGAAACGTAATTTTTCGACACAGTGTACATTTAAATATGGTCAACTGTATACGTGCATGCGTGTCCCCTCTGTATCTCCCCTCGCACTCAATCCTAGGTAAGGTAACCTATAGATTTTTGTACAGCGAAGTCACTGAAGGTTAAGTGAATCGTCATACGTCTTCATCTTATATGACCCCCTTAAAACTATAAAATTTTTATTTGAAATACTTCTTATTTTTCTTAATTTCTGAAATATTCAAAGTAGCAATATTCATTGCCTTACCTTGTGTTTTACTGAAATGTACACGAAGAAAAGAAATTAATTGAATTAACACGCCAATGAACAAATCCAACACATTTTGGCAGAAGGAAACAAAATTTCTGGTTATCAGAGTCGAATTTGGTTCATAAAAACCAGAAATTCTGCTTCTGTCGATTGAAAGACATACACAGTTTGACTCCAAACTCAACTATAATTTTTTTTCTATATTCTATTCAAAACTTCAGTATATTTCTCAGGAAGAAAAATTTTGCTAACAATTCCTGCATTGCTAGAAGATATAATAAAGCTGAAGAAAAAATTTTTATGACGAATGAATAATATTCTCTCCGTGCATAAGTATAAACAAAGCATATGGATATTATTTTTACAGCTAAAATTATAACAGAATTGGGAATATGATAAAGTTGGAATTATAATATAACGAAGTTGGGAAAAAAATATACGTGTTTGGTTATCGCGAGGCGATGTGAGATCGCGGTGCTCGTTCTACTAAACGTTATAGAACGACTCTGACATGTTTTGGACGACGACCAGTTACCGTGAGAAATATTTTGGCGCACGAGTGATGCGTACGACCTGAGGACTGTACGTCTCGTGACGTATTATTAGAATTATCGTTTGGGATTCGCGTCTCGCCGCGTGATGCAATTGTGACCCATTTATTATACGCGATCCTCTTTTTCCCTTCCTCTCTCTCTCCCTTTTCCTTTCTCTCTCTCTCTCTCTCTCTCTCTCTCTCTCTCTCTCTCTCTTTTGCGTACATTCGAAAGTAAGATAAATTATCTCTGCATAGACGGAATACGTGAGAGCGGCGCGTGGGAAATATTTTATGTACGGATTCTTTAACGAATTCACCGGCGGATTTTTCTCGGACGTGAACGGCGCGAAAGTTGTCACACTTATTCGATATTCAATACTAGCTGTTGCGACAACTTTAAGCCTCAGATTTGAAGTTCCGTCGAAGTAAAATCCGCTTGAAATTGAGCGACAAATAATGGCCTTTCAGCATTTCCGTCTGCTTCAACGAAACGAGACTTCGCCGCATCAGAGTTCGCGCGGCAGATTTTTCTCTAAAAAATTAGAATTCGAGAACAGTTAATGCTTCAGAATTATTGTTGAGGGAAATCAACGAAATAATGCATGTTATAGAAAAAAATCAATCCGAATAACTAAAACCGAACTAAAGAAATTCAAATTTCGAGATTGTGTATCGCGAATTGCCTTGATGTCTCTAGACAAATTCTGATTTTTTAAATTTTCTGTTCGTGAAGGACAAGCTTCTCAGGCTTGATCAGCCGATCATAAAGTTGTGCCAATATATTATTGTTTATACTTGTATTTACTTGAACAAATAGTTGAAAAAAGACAGAGATAGAGTCGTTCGTATTATTCAGTTAAATTAATCTTTTGATATTTGGAAAGACACGCTCTTTAAATTTGTTGAAGTGAAATTTCATTTCAAAAGTACAGTGACAGCCGATTTATTCGAGTCCGTGTGCTTTTTCACTCATATGAAGCGAATTCTCCGACCTGAATCGTTGAATGAATATTTCCATCCGAAATTGAAGCATGAATCTAATATATTTCACTGTCATAGGAGCAAATTTGCTCGAGTCGATTGAGAAACTTTTGTTTATACAAAGTTAGAATCCATTCTAAGTTTGAATAAAACATTTGCTCCTGCGATTGATGATGTTTTTGTTATCGTTTTCAGTGAATCTTTACTCATTTTCAATAAGACTTCAAGCTAAGAAATTTACAGAATACATACAACTACGTTTCAATTTTGCTAACCTTTGCCGTTTCAATTTCATAGAATTTCTTAATCAAAATCCCTATGTTAGATTGTTGATCTGACTTGATTTTTAATCAGCTCGACTCGACTGCGATAAAATTTGTGTAACTTTGAGACTTATTTCCTCTTGTCTGTTTTTTAACTTATTTTCTAAATTTCTTGAAATAAAATTTCACTCGAGAAATAGAGTGAACAATCGAGAAACTTTAATCCAAGTGGTTTTACCACTTATGAAGATTGAAATTCTTTATTCCGAATCATTGAGCGAATATTTCCATTCGAAATTGAAGAGAGCTCGATATATTCCACCGTTATAGGAACAAATTCACTCGAGTCGATTGAAACATCCGCTCATACGGAGTCAAGATCCACTTTAAGCTTGAGTGTAACGTCCACTTTTACGAATTTGCATGGCAGTATTCTCGCTACCGTTTCGAATGCCAAATACTGCCACTTTTCGCTCGTTTTGAGTGATATCCCAAAAAATTTAGAGAGTAAAGTCGCGCATCTTTCGGAGCAGAATGTGAAGTTTATGAATCTCCGCTCTACAAAGAGCACGCAGTTTTACGAGTGAAAATCGCGCATTACGTGATTTCATGACATTGAGAGCCGGACGATCGCATTTTAAACTGAGTGCGGACTATGATTACGGACTATGTTGATCAGTCGATTTTGTAGAACGTCGGAGGAATCTCGGAATTAGTTACACGCTGATGAAGAATTGCGCAATGCGTTCTCGAATTCCCGCGCTCCTCTCATATCATCGTTATTAACCTCTGATGTCATCTAGATAAAGTTATACAGATTATTATTCAGATAAAGTTCTGGCGCCAATTTATTTTTCATCTACATAATACAGACATATATTAGCTGCTTTCCATTTACATTCAAGTGAAACTGAGACACTCAGTTATGTGAGTATCTTATACTCAGATAATGACGTCACTGTTCAGTGAATAAAAGGAACGCGCAATGTGAGTTACTAACCTCAACCTTGTTGTTATAAGTGAGTACCAGATAAGTTCGGCTGACGGCACGTTAAATACCCCACAAAAAAGTCATAAGTGAGTTGACTAAAGACGACTAAAAATGACCACTTTTACTGTTTCAAGTGTTATTACGAAGGTAAGTTAATATTGGGTGAGTGCAAAAGTTCGTGCGGAATTTCAATAGATGGAGTTATAAGCGTCGTAAAGTGTTGTCATTAATACTTCCATCTACATATTATATAACGTTGGAAAGGTGACGTCTTCAGCTGTTATTAAAAAAAAATCATTTGTTTTCATACAAACTGCTTCGAGAAATATCACTTTAAAAATGAGTATCGATAAGGTGCATTTACGGCATGTTATGCTTTACGAGTTTCGGAAGGGAATAAACGTTGCCGCAGCCGTAAAAAACATTCAGGATGTTTATCAGGATGAAGCACCAGCTAAACGAACTGTGGAAAAATGGTTTGCTAAATTTCGGCGCAGAGAATTTAACCTTGAAGACGAGCCACGCTCTGGTCGACCTTCTGACATTGATGACGATGTTTTGCGTACTTTAGTGCTCAATAATCCGCGAATTTCAACAGAAGAAGTTGCTACAGCACTATGTTGACCGATCAACCGCTTTTCGGCGTTTAAAAAAGATGGGATTCGATTTGAAGCTCGATATACGGGTGCCCCATTTGCTGACCGAGAAGAACAAAATCAAGCGAATTTCTGCAGCCGTTTCTTTACTCGGGCGGCTCAATAACGAGTCGTTTTTGGATCGACTAGTGACGGGCGATGAGAAATGGGTCCTCTACAACAATGTTCAGCGCAAACGGACATGGAAACAATCAGGTGAGCATGGTGACGCAATGCCAAAGGCCAGTTTGCACCCGATGAAGGTGATGCTCTCTGTTTGGTGGGATTGCAAGGGCATAATCTATTTCGAGCTTCTCCCCGCTGGCGAAACGATTGATTCGGACAAGTACTGTCGCCAATTAACCAATCTGAATCGAGAAATAAAAGAGAAACGTCCGATTTTGTCAAATCGCAAGGGAGTCGTCTTTCATCACGACAACGCCAGACCACACGTTTCGAAAAAGACGCTGCGCAAACTGAAGAGCCTGAAATGGGATGTCTTAACGCATCCACCGTATTCTCCTGATATCGCACCATCTGACTATCACTTGTTCCGGTCATTGCAAAATTATTTAAATGGAAAAAACTTTGACTCTTTGGAGGCCTTAAAAAACGGCGTCTCTTCGTTCTTCGAATCTAAACCGCGCAGTTTTTATGATCGAGGCATCCGTATGCTGCCAGAACGTAGGGAAAAGATTATAGAAAACGATGGAGAATATATCATTGATTGAATAAGGATTTTTGTTTGCCTAATCACTGTGTGACTTTTACTCACAAACTCCGCACGAACTTTTGCACTCACCCAATACATGCTACATGCTATTGTATATAATTATTCATTACTGAAATATATACGTAATTATACGTTAAATATCATAACTATTAGATTTCAGAAGACGATTCAGAATCAGATTGGGCCAGTTCAGATTCGAATGAATCTAACATTTTTTCCAGTTCTGAATCATCCTCGAATTGCTCCTCCGACTCATCAAACCCTTCCAGAAGGAAATTACACCGAATAATTACTTTTATGGATACAGTGCAAGAATACGATGATCAAGAATTTAAAGAGCACTTTCGACTAAATCGTTCAACTGTTGATCTAATAATAAGTATGTGTTTATATCTACTGATAAATTGAACTACAATGTTTAACTTGCATACTACAATGTCAAATATTTCAGATATGATTGAAACTGAACATGTTTTACCTCAACATAACTTTGAGAGAGAGAAGATATGTGCACGAAAAGCATTTTTGATGACCTTATGGTATCTTTGTAATACAGAGACATTTCGACAATGTTCCGATAGATTCAATGTTACTAAAAGTTCCTGTCATCATATTATCATAAAGATAATAGAATTTCTAGTAAGAAAAAGTAAACAGTATATCACATGGCCTACTGATCAACGACTGCACGAAATAAAATCTGAATTTTTTAAATTACACGGGATTGACGGAGTAGGAGCTCTGGATGGGAACCACATAAAAATTAAAAGGCCAAGTTCCAAACACCATTACGTATATTATAATAGAAAAGGAGATTATAGTCTGCTTGTACAAGGAATTTGCGATCACTAGAAAAAATTTTTTAGTTTTTTTGCGGTGAACCAGGATCCATTCATGACAGCCGCCTTTTAAAAAAATCAGTTTTGTACAGGAAGGGTATAAGTGGATTTTTCGGCAAAAATTTCTTATTGGTAGACTCAGCCTATCCCTATTTAAACTGGCTGATCTGTCCATTTAAAGATAATAGCAACTTAACCCAAAATCAAAGAATATTTAATTACCGCCATTCTGCAACTAGAATTGTAATAGAAAATGCTTTTGGGATTTTATTAAAAGGAAGATTCCGAAGGTTAAAATTTTTCGAAAACAATAACTTAAAGTTTGTAGTGAAATGTATTGTAGCTAGTGCTATGCTTCGTAATATTTGTTTGGACAACTATGACGAATTTGATGTCAATAATAATGATGAGGATAATAATGATAATGAGTATAATAATATGATGGATTTAGAAGTTAGTGGTATAGGCGAAAATGTTCGCAGAAGAAACGAAATTTTTGCAAATATGTTTATTTAAATACGTACATTTAAGAAAAATAAACAGCTAATAAAGCATTTCATTTTGAAATAAAACTAATTTGTTTTACTTTAAATAAACAAGAAACACATATCTTTCTTTTCTTTTAGTCTTTACTCTTACATTTATAAAAAAATAAAATAAAAATATTACATTTTATATAGAGCAAAGAAAAAATAATAAACAAAAAATAAACATTTTTAATACTTCAAAATTACTGATATAGGTAACAAAAATAAGATAAACTTTTAAATGTCAAATACAATAGCATTCTGATGGCTCCTACCCACTGGACGCGGAAACTTGCCGTGTGACAAAGTGCGACGCGGTAACCAATCAATAACCCGCTTTTCCATAAGAGCAAAAGAATGATTGGCTACTGCGTCGCAATTTGCCGTGCGGCAAGCGTTTCCGAGTCCAGTGGGCAGGAGCCATGTGTGTTCTACTGGAGTAAAATATTTTGAGATCACTAGTGCTAGTACAAACTAAAATTAATAAAATTAACTAAAATTAACTAAAATTAATAAAATTAATAAAGAATTAAAACTTGTGTGAAAACTTAACTGAAAGGAACTCTTCGACTGATTTTTTATAATACTGATCATTAATATTCTATGTATTTTTTCTTTTAAAGTTTTTTGTAAGTCTTCTAATACCTTTACTTTTTTCTTTTCTATTTTCAATTTTTTTTTATATAGATCTAACTTTTCTTTTTTGTATTTCAAGCTTTCTTCAAGATAATGTTTTTTGATAATTTCTTTTTCTTTTGCTTTCTCCATTTTTTCTTCAAAAAATTTCTTCTTCACTTTTATTAGTTCCATTGATGAATTCTTTCTTTTTTGCGTATAGGAAGAATCAGTGGAACATGAAGATTTTTCCAAATTGCTGTCAAAATTCGGCGTTGGTGTTCGGTATTCAATTTCGGTGTTTTCCAGTTCATCGACATCTAATGAATGTGGGCTTGTGTTCGATGGTGAATCACCCAATAACTCATCCAATCTATCGTAAAATGTGAATTTTACAGGACCTCTTCCTGTTCTAGATTTTATATCTTTTGTATTTTTATATGTATGCACTAAATTTAACCATTTTTTTTTGCATGCCGATTCGGAAAACTAAAAACAATATTTTAGGAATATTATTATGTTCAACATAACATAAATATATTAGACATTCATAAAGCAATGTTTGAAATCATAATAACAATAAGGCTGTGTTCCGATATTCACTGCTAGTACTGGAAATCTATAGTATACGTAACGTGAACGTATTACAGATTTTCAGTACTGGCAGTGCATGTAAGAATACAGCTTAAAACTAATTTGTTAATTACTTTTTAATTATTATTAACAGTTTCAATTTGCTATTTATTTGACTGTTTTATTACAGTATTAATATACTTTCATTTCTTTTTTAATTATTATTAATTACACAGCATAATTTCACTTACTTCAATATTTTGACTGCCAAGTTCTTCACTAATAACTGATCAAAAATTTTTTCTCTTCTGTATATGATATATATCATCATAACGTGACTCTATAGCTGTTATTAAGGCACGAGTTTCATTTATAGACCAGGATATTTTTTGTTTAGTCTTTGTGGAGTTTTCAATTGTGCTCCCACTATTTGTTCCTTCGAACTGCTCCGAATTTTCGGAATTTTCAATTGCACAGTTTGCGCTCACACTTGTTTCATTAAATTCATGGCTTATGTCAACAATTTTTACAGGTTTTTCAACGTTGTTGTTATCATTTCCTTGATTTTTAAAATATGGTTCATTGTTTGGGTAAAATCCAATTAAATTATTTGGAACCCATATTCTGTATTTTTGCTCTGAAATACATTAACATTAAGAATAATATTGTACATAGATTATTTAGGTTATGTTCCGAAATTACTTTTCGAGGAAAAATTTTACTAAAAAGCTACAGTTTACGTGTCAAGGATACTATAAGCTTTTTAGTAAAATTTTTCTTCGGAAGGAAGTTTCGGAACGTAACCCTATTCTGTAAATATTTACCGGTGTCTTCCACATAAAAATCACCATTATAATTGATGATCCAACCGTCTGTTACTCGCAGCAAAAAGTACGACATAACTAAAAATTATTTATAAGATTACATCAATAACTGTTTGCAATAATTTGGCAGTGTATACTTACTTGCTTATTTTGATAATAGTTCTCTGACAACATGAGGTTCATAACCTCACTTTTCATCTGAGTTTACAAAACTCACTAAAGCACACGGTCTCAAGCTTGTGCAGATTGTAGGTAAAAACTCAGTTAAGTCTCACTTGTGAAACAGAAAAGGAACGTGCATTGAACTGAGTTATGATGTCACAAGTGTGAATTATCTGAGTTTTGCTGTAAATGGAAAGCTATAATTATCTTCATCTACATCTTAAGTTGAACAAAGTGTTATTTTTACGGAATTATTATTACTAAAATTACAGTTATTTTTTGTCCCCAACTGAGGCAACCCTCGTTGTTATTCTAGCAAAAAAGTAATAGTTGCAATAGTTGCACATACATGTGGTTATTATCGCTAATATTAAATTCAGGTAGAAGAAAAATATGGCCACGATTATAACTTCTCCAATAATTATTAGACAGAATTCTTTTTTTGTAGTTCTTCTCAAGAATAATTGATGTTTACAACGTGCACATACTATTCGAAATAATAATATTGTGAATATTATATCATGGCAATCTTACCGAGCTTACCCTATTATAAAAATATAAAACTGCTATAAAAATGATTCTCCTGTCTATAACTCTTTCATTATGCGATTGTAGTTGAGAATATTAAGCACATCTTTTCCACTGCAGGACGCAAAGCGCCAAGAGAAGTTTGTATATTTCATCTTATTAAGAATATGCAAAAGTTTCCATCGTTCATGTATAGATGGCATTGTGAATTATTTACATGAAAGTTGCAACGCATTTTTGTTAGATTGTGTCAGTATTGGTCAATCTGCATAGAAATTGATGCATAATAAGTCATATTCATTGACGTAAACATTTTTAATTCGTATGAAGGTGTAAGTTGATGGGACGCGTATTCGTCATTGTATGCTTTTTTTATTTCATCAGCGAAAAACAACTGTCGAAGCAATCAGAATCATTTGCGAAACTTGTGATGAGGGAACGATAGCTGAAAGTTCATGTCGTGAGTGGTTTCGGCGCTTTAAAAATGGCGATTTTTACTCGAAAGACAAGGAGCGTGCCGGGCGACCGTAAGAGATAAGTTTGGATGACTTGGAAGCGTTATTGTAAGAAAATTCGATTCAATCGAGTGTAGAACTTGCGAAAAGGTTACATGTTAATCAGAGCACTGTAATTTGATGCTTGCATGAGATGGAGAAAATTCTGAAGGAAAGAAAATGAGTTCTTCCCACGAATTATCCGAGAATGCTATTGCCACTAGCTATAGTAACCATTTGCCTTCCGCTACTCAATATACATAAATACAAGTCTTTTTTGTATCGAATTGTGACCGGAGACGAAAAGTGGGTTTATTATGACAATCCCAATCGCAAAAGATCGTTGGTAAATTCCGGAAAACCCTCTACGTCACAGCCAAAACGAAATATTCATAAGGTCCTCCTGTGAATCTGGTAGGACATGCAAAGAATACCGATGTGAACCTGGCAAGCAACTTAATAAAAAAAAAATTCGCAATAGGGTTTGATTGTACTTTGTTTGTACCTGTTTGTACCACTTTTTGTTTCGTTTCTCGTATCTCGAAGAATAAAAAGATAAGAGAGGGGGGAAAATAGCCAGCAAGCAAGTATAAGATATCGCAAAACGCCATTCGAAAGAGAATTTGTACCCGTTTGTACCTCTCTTCAAATCGTTTGTACCTCAAAGGGACCGGAAGTACGAGAGTAACGAGAGTAAACATATTTTGAAGATTCTGTATTTCCAGTTCTTTTGAAGTACAAACGATTTGAAGAGAAGTACAAACGGATACAAATGATTCTTTCTCGAATGGCCTTTTTGCGATATCTAAAAAATTGGCGAAAGTACCTTTTGGACGTTTTTTAAAGATCCTGTATTTTCGGTTCCTTTGAGGTACAAATTATTTGAAGGGAAGTACAAACGGGTACAAACGATTCTTTTTTGAATGGCGTTGGCCGTTTTGCAATATCTCAAAAATTGGCGAAAGTACCTCTTGGACATTTTTTGAAGATCCTGTACTTCCGATTCCTTTGAAGTACAAACGATTTGAAGGGAAGTACAAACGGGTACAAATTTTTCTCTTTCGGATGGCGTTGGCAGTTTTCGGATATCTTATACTTGCTTGCTGGCTATTTTTCCCCCTCTCCCTATCTTTTTATTTTTGGAGGTACAAACGAAACAAAAAGTGGTACAAACAGGTACAAACGAAATAACAATCGAACCGTATTGAGAATTTTCTTTTTGATTAAGTTGTTTGCCAGGTTCACGTCGGTGCAAAGAATGCTGTATTATAAGTTGTTAAAATTATCTCAGATTATCACCGCGGAATTATACAGTCGACAATTGAGGCAGTCGAATGAGCAGTTGATCGAGAAATGGCCATATCTTACGACAAAGCAAAACAAAGTGATTCTGCTGCGCGACAATGCTAGGCCCCATGTTACATTGACGACCCGGGAAACTTTAATAGAATCGCAATGGAAAGTCCTATCACGCCTGGCATATTCTCTAGATATTGTCCCATCGGATTTTCACTTATTTCGTTCTATGTACAGTCTTTCTGGTATATGATTTCATGAATGTTGAGGAAGTGCCACAATTCATCGATAACTTCATTCATTCTAAGAGCAATGACTTCTTTTATCGCGGTATCCATCTTTTGCCCGAAAGATGGCAAAAAGTAGCAGGCAATGCCGGAAAATATTTCGATTGAAGATGCCATATCATTTATGATAATATTAATAAAAAAACGTTGCCTTAAAAACAATGGAAATTTTTGCACAGCCCTGATATCTCTACCCAGCTGGATTCTAAAATCATCCAAACGCAATACTTTTATTTCATAATATCATTATTACGTATGCGTACGCTGTTTTATTTCGTATTGTACGGCGTGATAGCGGCATATATTCGTGCGAGAGCCGATAATGATATCTTGTGACACGTAGGGTTTCACTATCGCTAAAGTGCTTATTGAGTGTATCCCTTGGTTTCTTTCGCACATCTGCATGACGACAGCGTCGATGATCCGACTATTTCATGATATCGATTATCATACTTGATCAACGCGGGCGTTACGCAAAGCGAAGCGGAAGGGCCACTTGGAACATTCCGAGCGCGACTCGCTGAATCGCCCGATTTTTATCTCGCACGGCGACACCTCGCGTGCATTTCGAATTTCGCATCGACAAGTGGCACACACCAGAGATTTTTGCGAAGCGATTTTAGTCCCTCTAGCCGAGTTGCCCGTGCGCGGAAAATCTCGTTTTTCTCGTGACGCAAATTCGCGCTTGACGACTGGCCGATTTATTTGTTGTCCACGTCAGGATGAATTCATTCGAAACCGCCGGTGCTCTTATCGGCCGACCTCAATTTTGAAATCGAACCTTCAGTCTCTTATCGTGGATTGCGAAAGCCAATGACGTACGGAAATGTATTAATCGTCTCGTGAGAAGATAGCGCGACAAATAATATGTACACAACGGCACGAAGTTATGTCCGGTGTATGCCGCTCGTTCGCCTGCTTAGTTACTTACCTGAGTACAAATGAACACGAAATTATATTATTATGCCACGCACCATTATGTAAGTTATTATGAGACTCGGGATTTTAGCTGGACGTCATACGGGAAACCGAAATACTCGCGACGATATTCAAGCCGTCCTAATTTTAAGCCGCCTATTAATTTCCGAATTATATCGCGTCTAGACGAGAATGCCATTCATTCATTATCGTTCGCGCGCGATTAGCGATTTATTGAGGATTGAATCGACTTTGTCGTTATGATGGCTGGAGTGAACGGCAAAAATTATATTTTCACCACACCGTGTACAGATCCGCTTTCGTTCGGTTACCGCGCGTTATTACGTGGAATCTAGGCCGACTGTCATCTGCTTTTGCGTTTCTCCGTTTTGCTCTGATTTCGCTTCTCGATTGCTCTTCTCACTGAGTTGGCCGATGAAAGTAGAATGCTAGAAGCAGGCTAAGGTCAGCGATCTGCACCATCCACGAGCGAACAACCGGCGGAAATTTCGAATGGAATCGCGTAGCAACGAATCTCAAAGTCGACTATTCGAAATTGATCGATATGACAATTTGTCAGAAATTTTCTCGCGACGTTTCCACGACGTCTTCATGATATGTTCAATAAGAATGCTGGAAATAGTATAGAATCAAAGAATTGTGCTATCCGATTCTATATAGAGAAAAATATTTTGCTGTTAAGAAAAGCGATTATTTTCAGTTACTTTTCCCCTTTTAACGTTTGAGTAATGTTTATCTTCAATAAAAAATATTTTCTTGATAGTGGTCTAAAAATATACTCGTCACAAATTTTAGAAAAATTTATTTTCACGTGCATAAAGAAATTTATTATCTTTTCAGAAATATAATGTAAAATTTACTAAATACTTTAAAGAAGAAAAGCAAACTTAATTTTTTTGTTTTAAAATTTAATACTTTTGTTTTATTGTAATATTTGTGATAAAAGTATTAAATTAAACGAGCAAGGTCTTAAAATTTTGGTCTTAAAATTTAACATTTTTGTTTTATTTAAATATATAAAAGTTTATCAAGATTTAGAATGTAATTTGAGTGAATTTGTTATTAATGACGAATTTGTGATAAATTTGAGGACATGTAAATTTAGAAGACACTTAAACAAAATAACATTTACTTAAGTGTTTAATATATATTTTTCTGTGTGTACGACTGAAGAATTAGCGAATATTTCAAAACGCATGGTAGCGAATTTCAAAGTCGATTATTCGAAATTGAACGCCACGAAAATTTTTCGGTAATTCTTTTCGCAAAATTTTCATTATGTTTTTTATGAGATGTGTCTCACCGGATGTTTCAAACGTCTGTTTCGTTTGCCAATGTGAATTTGGCACTTCATATTTTAGCGCCGTAGATTTAATGATAGTTTTACATATATTTGTACCCATAATAATTCTACAATTCCTGACAGGTTATATAGTTCCGCTGAGTTAGTTGAAAAGAAAAATGGCAAATCAAAAATATGAGATATCACTTCTCATAGCAGCTCAATTTAAAAAAGTCATTCTACTTATAAGGTCTTATAGCTTTAGAAAAGTTTTGTAGTTCCTGGTCTGTTTTAGCCAGAATTCCGGACTTTAATTATTTTTAAACAATTAAACTTCGAAACTCAGATCTGTCACCTCACCACAACAATGAAATATCACCGGCTCTGCCGGCAATTCCAGCCGACTTTTCGATATTTCCTTGTAGTTCTACAATAGTTCTTGCGCTTTCATCGAGAGTTCCGGTCCTTTAACTACTTTTAAATACTTTTTGGAGCTTGAAGTTGGTACCGCATTATATAAAGATGAAGTACTACTTTACTGTCAGTTCCAACCGACTTTTTGATATTTTCCGATAGTTTGTAATATTTCTAATATTTTCTGTAGGTTACGTTCATAGCTCCGGTTTTTAGCTATTTTTATACGATTTTTGAAACTTGGAATTCTCTACGAGAATAAAAAGTAAGTTATCTTTTATAATATTATTTATTTATTGCATACGTTTATTAGATATTGACGAATTTCCATTCATTATATCAACGATATTTTTGCTTAATGCAACATTTAATATGGACTCCATAAAATGCAGTTCTTCCAAGGAATCTACTTGATACACTTGGTAGCGAAGGTAAAATGTTCGCACCAATATCTTTTCGTTTACTCTTAAGTACATATTTCCATCTTGTTATCGTGCGAATGAGATGACTGACGTTTAATCTGATATAACAAGATAAAATCATGTTCATATTCCTCATGATTGCAGGTATATGGTATTTGTGTATGTAAGTAATCTTGCGGAAATCATTGCATTTCGCAAAAACATTCGTAACAGTCAAAATAGTCCATTTAAAACCGGTTACATCTATATGTGAGACAGAAATACCTTTGGCAATAATATTCCATTATTGGGAAGGCAATTATCATTATTCTATGATCGGCTGAAATCATTTGAAACACTGAAATGCCATCTATGTTGAAGAATGTATTGTATGTGCGTATTGATATAAGAATATTGATAGATATTGCAATGTTTCGCGTTTAATTATATCGCATTTAGCGGAATTTAGTGTCGCGAATGCTTCTGGATTTTTTCTGCATCTTGCAAACGTATATAAAAGCTTCTGTTTAAGGATCCAATAAATATAAAAGAATGAGAAGTAAATAAGAGTTTATAGAATTGCTAAAAATTAGATCATGTTGTTTCAATAATCTTTCTTTCTTTATTTTATGTAAAACTGCCAAAGACAGAACAGAAGGATTTTATCTCTCTTTTATACTCATTTTGTTTGCTTCGTCGCTTCTCAGCAAAAAGAAAACTAAAGTTTGTAATAAAGTTACGTTTTATTTTTGTAGTGCTGTGCCAACTCCAAATTTCAAAAGTTATTTAACCCCTTCCGTGGCAGAGCAAAATTCAGTAAAATGTACTGAAACCGCCCCAAAAAAAATGACGGGGCGGATTTTTTCAATAATTTGTATACTTCAGTTTTTTTGGTCGCTGAAGCCGAATTTGAGGTCAAAATATAGAAATTCAAAATGGCGGATCGAATATGGCGACTAAAATGTTTAGAAATGCTTAATATTATAAATAAAAGTAATTGGTCATTTCTCAAGTCACTAAATTAACGATTTTTATATAAAATCGCTCTTAACGCTCTTGCTGCTCGCTGCGAACTGACTCGTTCGCTGCTCGCTCTTCGTCGTACATCCTCTGTTTTTTGATACTACCGAACACTCGGATTCCTTTAGGCGCTGCGGTCAAACGACGTCGAACGTCGCGCGAAATCCACTGATGACGCCGCTGCCCTGTTCTAACGACGCCGATCCCTCCATCGGACGTCGCGGTCTCTCCTCAGTTTCTCCCTCTCACTCTTTCACTCTCACACTCTCACACATCTCATGTGTGAAAAAAAATTTACAATTTTCCGACATTTTAATTTGATTATAGTTTTTTTATTAACAAATTATAAAAAACTAAGTTGAAATTCGTAATCAGTGACCCAAAAAATACTTGATAAAAATTCTACAACAATAGTTATTACACTTAAAATTCAATACAACACGAAAATGATCTGGACGCACCGGTGCGTCCGTGCCACGGAAGGGGTTAAAGATAATTGAAATTTAAAAATAATTAGCTAAATTTTATTTGTAATTCATCTTAAAATTAAATTAATAATTTAATTTAAACACAATTAAAAGTTCTGAGACTGTCTGGACGAAACCTAGCGAATGTGTTGGGACTATTATGGAATTATTGAAAAATATCAGAATGTTAACTGTTTGCAAATTGATACCTTATTGAATTGATACCAAGCTCTCTAAGTTTAAGAAATTATTTAAAAATGGTTAAAGACCGGAATTCTCGTTGAAATATACTAGAAACTATAGATTTCTTCTAGAATTGCAAGATTAAGATTAGTTGAAACGTCTTTTTTTTTTTAAATTGAAGTATTATGGCAAATTGGCATTCTATATTCTTGATTTGCCATTCTCTTAAAATTAATTTGGTGGAAATACTGATAGAACCTATCAGGGATTGCAGAACTATTGTGAATGCAAATAAAATTGTCGTTAAAATCTGCGGTGCTAAAAATTAGGTGTCAACTTTACATCGGCCGTCCTCGCGCAAACGTTATTCGTGAATGTGCAGTATTACATATACAGGGCGGGGGGTTATAAGTTTACAACCCGAAGTGTGAAGGTAGATTAGGTTAAGACAAACATAAAAGTCCCGTTTTGCGAGATTCGCAATAATTATCGAGTTATTAATGACAGAAATCTGAGGAATGGGAACGCGCCGCAAGACGTAGGTCCGGCGAGATAAAACAACGAATAGCAGCGCATTGTCTTTCCCCTCGCCGCGCACCGGCAACAGTTTCTGGATCAACTGGGCCGCGCTGCGGTCTAAGCAGCTGCAACGCTTCTCCAATTACCTATGTCGGCGCGCTCCCATTCCTCAGATTTCTATCATTAATAACTCGATAATTATTCCGAATCTCACAAAACGGTATGGGACTTTTATGTTTATCTTAACCCAATCTACCTTCACATTTCGGGTTGGCAACTTATAATCAACCACCCTGTATAATACTTATATGATACTCAATAGCGCAATGCAGGTGGCGAATATTTCCGTCGATCTTACGCTGATCGATTTGAGTGTCAGATTAATTTGGTAACTCACTTTGCATGCGCTTTCGACATTCGTAGCGAACAGGCCGCTGCTTTTGTTTGTACACTGAAAGAAAGTCGGCCATAAAAAGAACCGAATCTCAGAATTACACAAATGTTATTTGTGTACGAACTGCAATTGGATAAGTCAAATTGGAGATTAAGAATCTAGCCGGATTAACAATTCGACGTAAAAATCCCAACTAGATTAGCGGTAAAAAGTTAATGAAACTAGAGCCTAGTTACATATACGATATTAATGTTCTTTCAACTATGAAAAAGTTAATCTAACTGCATAATGTGAATAATTTTATTTATAAAGGAAGATTATGTAAATCAGATGTTGAATATGATTAATGATGTATTAAGGCTGCGTTATGATCGCTTCATTGAACTGCATTTTGAGTTTGTTCTATATAAACAAGAGATTAAGAGGAAAATTATATGCTGAAACAGTTAGAAATAATATATATATGTATGTGTACATATAAGGTGTACCAAAAAGATAGATTAACTTGAAGGGATGATGTTCTTGAAAAAAAAAATGTTAAATACAACAATTTGAGGGCTTGAAAATGAGCATCCAATGGTGAACTTGAACTTGATTTAAGGATAAAATTTAGAGGTCAATTCAAAGTCAACTTTAAAATCGTAAATGGAAACCCTCATTTTTTATCACATCATTTTTTTCTACCAATTAATTTGATTTTGGAATTTCTAAAGGTCATTAAGTTAACAAGAGTTAAGGCATTATTGTAATGGCATATTTTTGAGACCAAATAGAGTAAAAAAGCTTCATACCACTTTTTCTTCCGACAAATAATTACCGAGATATCGTAAGCTAAATACTGAAAAAGTTTTATCACATTTTTCTTAAATATCTCAAAAAATATTAGGCAAATAAAAAAAATGTTTTAGACAAAAGTTGTTCAAAATAATTGATGGAGAAAAATGATAATAAAAAAATAGGGGTTTCCATTTACGATTTTGAAGTTGACCTTGATTTGATCTCTAAATTGAATCCTAAGTTCAAGTTCATCACTGGATGTCCATTTTCTAACTCTGAAATTTTTATATTTAATATTTTTTTTTTCAAAGACATTATCCTTTTAAGTTAATCCGGAGTACTTCTGGAGTATCTTTCTGATACACCCTGTATATCAGAAATTGAGTTGGTTCAATTCGAATTATTTGGACTGATTTTACAGTTATTATATATCATAGACAAAAATCGTGTTTCACAATATAACACACGTAATATATAGAGTTTCTTTCCTTTTTCCTGAAGTAAAAATTTGATCGAGATGCTCTCACTACGAAAATAATAGAATAGCTTGGCCCGCCAGTACCAAACGGAAGAATCATATCTTATCAGTGAGAGTAAAGACTGCGAAGTGCTGTCAGGCGAGCATAAATCTTTATACTGGAGAAAATCGGGTAAAAGAATCCAACATTCAGGACTGTACAAATTTTGTTGCATAAATTGCAATCGAATTAAATTGAATAAAGATTTAGTCGAATCAATTTACGTAGGAATTTCAAATAAAAAGTTTAATAGTCATAATTTCGATGGTAAAAGTTTAACAGAACTAAAGCGCGTAATTATTTGTTAAGGGTATTCTTTAAACTCTCAAGATATTGTTCTAATTTATAATTCATAATATAAACAATTTTATCTCTGGTGGAAAGTGAAATAAATCGTACGATACGATCATAATAATGTGTCGTCCTAGTCTTATGATTATACAATAAATAACTAAATATCGTGTTTGTTTTATGTAAATAAGAGATTAAAAGAGCAGAAAATTTCGCCAATAGGAAAAAAAAGGGCAGCCAATTCGCTGTGTTTAGTCAGATGATTAAAAGGTTGCGATATTTTTATCTCGATCACACAGGCTCTTGCAACGCATTCTGTATCCAATAGGGAAATGTATATCTCCTGAGAATTACTAAAAGAAAAAAAGAAAAAAATACCCTATTGGAAACGTCGCGTCGCGGAAAACTCATCGAGGTAAAAGTGTTGCAACCTTTAAATATCTGCTGCATTGAGAAAAAAGTATTTTATATTTATTATTATCATCGTACAGAGTAAAAGGATTATACACTGGTATTCATAATTGGATTACATATATATTCAATATTCATGCTTTATATCCCATTTCTGAAGCGGTTGGTCACTGGTGATGAAAAGTGGATCACTTACGACAACGTCAAGCGAAAACGGTTGTGGTCGAATTGCGTTGACCCGGCGGAAACGGTGGCCAAGCCAGGATTGACGGCCAGGAAGGTTTTGCTGTGTGTTTGGTGGGATTGGCAGGGAATTATCTACTATGAGCTGCTCCCCTACGGCAAAACTCTTAACTCGGAACTGTACTGTCAACAATTGGACCGTCTGAAGGAAGCAATCGCCCAGAAGCGGCCAGCTTTGGCCAATAGCAGAGGAATTGTGTTCCATTAGGACAACGTCAGGCCATACACATCAATAGTGACTCGCCAGAAGCTCCGGGAGCTTGGTTGGGAGGTTCTTATGCATCCACCTTATAGTCCGGACCTGGCACCAAGTGATTACTATCTGTTCCTGTCCATGGCGAACAATTTTACTGGTGAAAAATTCGCTTCAAGAGAGGCTTGTGAAAATCGACTGTGTCAATTTTTTGCCAATAGGGACAAGGGTTTCTATGAGAGAGGCATAATGAAATTACCTTCAAAATGGCAACAAGTTATCGAACAAAACGGCGCATATTTGACCTAAATCGGATCATTCTAACTATGGTAATTAAAGCCTTCAATTTCATGCAAAAATAATGGATTTCTTTTTACTACACCTGATATTTATTTAGTAGATTTTATATTTTTCATTAGATTTAATTATTCTCACTATTATATATATTTTTTATATTTATTTTTTATCTTATTAACATTGTTTTTGAAGGTCATCTTCAGATGTTTCGTAGCCGATGAAGCAGTTCGCGCAGAATCTTAAGATGAATTTAAAAGATGAATTTAAAATCTTAAATACAAGAGATCTATTCTTTTAGCTGAACAGAAACTTTATTCTTTTGCTCTTCAAATGATAAATTATAGTGTTGGACATGAGTCGATTAAAATTTTAATTAACTTTATTTTAATTAAATTTTAATTAAAATAATTAAAATTAATATCGAATAAATTACAATTATATAATTGATTGACATATATATGATTGTTTCAATCAATTATTTGGATTTAATTGATTATACATTAATTATCCGGTTTACTGGTTATTTTTATCATTTAATACTTTATCATTTAATTAACCAACTAATACTTAATGCCCAACATTGCCAGGTTTAGCTATTATATTTATTTCACTCTAAAGGTAAAAAGTGCAATCGAGTTCAGCTTAAAAAATAAAAAACAAACCTAAAGTCTAATTATGTATAATACAGCCAGAAGAATCATTTTCATAGCAAAAGTATAATATAAAAAGTTACAATAAGTCAATATAAAAAAGCAAAAAGTGTTATTATAGTGTTAGAGTGAGATTAAAGTAGTAAGATTAAAATAGTAGTGAGATTAAAATAAAATAGATATTACTACTACTATTGTTTTGCTAGAACAACAAGAAGATATAATTGACATAATGGAAGATGAATTTTATTAATGTAATATAATGAATATACGATTAGATACGATGGACAGACAAATTATCAGAAATTTTTCGTGCGAGTTTTAGAACGTACACAGATACAATTTTTCCACGATTAGAAAACAAGTTCCCCTATTGACTTAGACAGATATATTCCGAGATTCACATAAACAATTATGAACAACCTTTCTAATCACGAGCATATAGAAAAATTACAACAAAATACATACAGAAAATCAACATGCATTGTGAAACAAATTTTTAATATTTATAAATATAATCATATAGTGAAAGAATTATAGTGAAGAAAACTATTTTTACAGCAAATGTTACTATAATGTTAGTGATAATAGCTACATATGCATATCGTAAAATTGCCACATTTTTATTAAAACAACAAGAAGATAGGAAAAACTAAGACTATAGATAATTATAGTAAAGACAATAATTATAGTAACGTTAACTCTTGGTGACTACTTGAAAAAAAAATATTTAGTATTTGTAATTATAATCGCACAATGAAAGAATTATAGTCAAGAGAATCATTTTTATAGTAAATTACTATCGTAAAACGGCAAATTTTTATTAAAACAATACTTTTTTATTAATACAATTTATTAATATAATTAAAACGGTACTTTTTTTTAAACCAACAAGAAAACAAAGAGCTGAGGCTAAAAATAACAATAATTATAGTAACGTTAATTCTTGTCAATTACTTGAAGGAAAAAATATTTAGTATTTGTAAGTATAATCGCACAATGAACGAATTATAATCAAGAGAATTAATTTTATAGCAAATGTTACTATAATGTTAGCGGTAATAACCACACATGTATATGTATTGTAACTGTCATATTTCTGTTAGAACAGCAAGAAGACAGGGAGAGTTGAGGCTAAAGATAACAATTACAGCAACGTTAACTCTTGTTAACTACTCTTCTCTCGGTGTACAATCGCGAAAGTGAGTTTGTTTAACCCTTTAACGCCTACTGGTAACTATAGTTACTAGAAACGCATTTAAGAATCCATAACTTAGTCAAAAAAGGAGATATTTTCGTTTTCTTTGCACCACTGTAAAGGTGAATTCTTCTTCTAAAAATGGTATATAGATTGTATGTAGATTTGGTTTAGTCTGTTTTTAGCTCAGTTTGAATGATAACATATTTTGTCAAATTCCAAGTAGGCGTAATTACGTATAACATTGTTACTAACATCCAGAAGTGCACTATAAATGAACAGATTGGTATCTGTTATAATTTTATACATTTGGGAGCTTTCTCAGATGCAAAATGTGAAATTAAAAGAATACAGAAATTCAAAATGGCGAATCCAATATGGTGGACATGAAAATCAAGAAATCAACCTATTTTCGTGAAACCTGGTGACCTACAGTTTTTTATGCGGCGAAAAATGAAGGGACGATTGACTATCTAAATGGTGATCTATAAGTGATATTCCTCTGAAATAGTAAGCTTGACGATCTGAATGATAAACTTCACTCACAAATATAGTAAAGTTTCAGCTCAAAAATGTCAAGCTGACTATCAGAGTTATGTCGTATAGATTACCCTTCATTTTTCTCTGTATAGGTTGCTCATTTCGTATATGCTTTTAGGATCCAAGTCATATTTACCAATAAACAAAAAACGAACGACAAAAAAAAATCAAACTAACAAAACCAACAAACGAAAAGCGGAAACTTCATGTATTCATTTATTCAGAAGGTAGTTTTCCGTAGATATAAAATTCTGATATCCTTTTTGGTTATCATTACTTATAGTCTCAGTTCAAAAAGACTCAAATTTTATTCTTAAAATATATATAAAAAAGTCGGGCGTTAAAGGGTTAACTCGATTCGAGTTGTTCCTCGGACGGACCTTTTCCACGGTGCGTAGGCGTGTCTCACCGGGGGGGGGGGAGACAATATGCCAAGATGCGTCATCTAATGAAGATCCGCTCGCGTAATATCGGATAGCGCTCGACGCTCGTCGGTGATCGTCGGCGCACATAGAAAAACAGCGGACATGTCGCGGCAGCATATGCGAGGATGACAAGGATAACAAAGCGATAACGAGGATCGTACGCCAGCGGAAGCGTCGTCCCGATTATCGAGGAATTTTCTAATCACGTATACGCTATCAATCTCGCGCTCACTGCGTGACAAGGACTGCGCTCCAAAGACGGAACCTGATCGATGTGTGTGTGTTTATACGACGGATTATGAGCCACGCGTGATTAATGGACTTCCTGTCGCGGGGGAGTTTATATCTCGGTAACAGCATAAGAACCAACGAGCCGCGCTCGTTGTATTTGCGATGATTATACGCGTGATAAGATTGTAGTGACTCGGTCATCAAGTGGGGCGAATCGAGTAAATCTCGGTCCGTAATAGCCGTGGTATGCCTTTAATCTTTTGCTTTAACAATAAGTTTCAACATTTAATTGTTGGACAGAAACGTTTCCTGCCCGTGCTTGAAGTCGTAATCTTTCAGCTTTAAACGAGCTCGTTAGGTCTCAGCTACCAAGGCAGCGTGGAAAATTGTTTCTAATCAGAAATTGTAAGACTAAGTGCTACACTTTGCTACACTTATTGCAGATTGGTTGTGATGAATTTATCACAGATGGGGCTTTCGATGTCGGTGTTATCTCGTGTGCTTTTTCGGAATATCGCTTTTGATAACGAGAGTGGAAGGAATGCTGAAAGTTTCATGCATATCGTGTATCGGCATTTCGATCATTCAGATCCTTCATAGCACTCAACACACTCGTCCTTTCGTCACGCTCGCGTAATCGTGTATATTTGGTCTGTGTGTGTATTTAAAAAAAAATTTCAGGAACATCGGGAAAGGGCACGGGCGAGCAAACATTTCGATATTTTCGTATTAATTTCGATATTAATTCCCGATAAAGTCTCCTGATAAAAACGAGCGATATGCTCTCGCATGCGCGGTTTGTTTGCGAATAAAAATTTATCATCAGAAGTCTGAAAATCTCCAGATAGAGACAAATGTACATTGAAAAACAAAACGGTTTCAAAACGATAGCTTTTTTCTTAGTGACGGTAATCCGTATAGTTGTGAATTTGAAAATTTTGAAAATGTTGAAAATATTGTCATAAGCAGGGAATTACATATGGAAGATTTTCAAGGCTATTTATATAATATTAATAATTTATATATTTTTTCAACCGAAACGGTAGGATCAATGGATTTGCAATTTTCACAGTGTATTCGTTAATGTTCAAAGTATAAAATAAATTTTATTGAATCACGAGAACCGATCCAATTTGTAATTATAGGTAAAAATGTAATTATTCGCTTGTGAGCTTTGTTTGCTACCGATAAAATTCCAGGCCTCCTATTACTCTGAAACCAAAAAATGAGAAAGATTTTAAAAATATATGGTTGCCATTATAGCCCATACTAAAATGAAGACAGTGAAACCAAGTTTGGAAAAATAATGTCTGTAAAAGAAAAAAAAGTATCGAAAATTAAACTTTTTTCAACTTGTAATCATGTTTAAAAAAATAAATAAAATAAAATATAATTGTGTGCGAGGTAAGGACGAAAACTACATGTCTACTGTATATTGTATAAACATTTCAAGTTATTCGGTTCAGTAGTTTTTGCGTAATCGTGTCGACAGCTTAAGACAATGGTGTTTCCAGATAAACGAGTTTAAAGTTTTATGTGTACTTTCCATATAGATAGTAACAAATTTATTTTATACTTTGAACATTAATGAATACACTGTGAAAATTTCAAGTCCATTGATCTTACCGTTTTTGTTAAAAAAATTCGTAAAAATAGCCTTGAAAATGGCCTGCTCCGTAATTCCTTTAACCAAACTGCGTAAATCAAAAGATCGCGGGTCTCTCTCTTTCTCTCTTTTGCGCAAATTTGATAACTAGACTAGTTACTAACGTTAGTAGAAAAAACTGTCGAAACCGTTTTGCTTTCCAGTATATGTAAATTTGGCAGCAACTTCATTCGGCATAGGTTATGCGATGGGTGAATATTGTATTCTTAGGTTTGTTCTCGCGCTACTAGCGTTTTTAACACTCCTGCACTAAATGTTCTGCACTAATTCGTCCGAGTTGTCGGAAATGATGTCATAATCGCTGTTCGTGTCACGGAAAAGAGCAAGGCTTCCATCTTTGAGCAAGGCTGCACAAAGATGGAAAAAGATCAGTAGCCTCGCAAAAAATATACAAGTTCGTTTAGCAAAAAATATATGACCTCTTGTTTGGTTCTGAAACCTCACAGATAATTTGGTTCTACCGTGAAGATCTATTTTATATATTTATTTCTTACAATAGGAATACAACCTTGATGTTATTATCATTTTTATGCTACCGACTTTTTATGGGGACCGACTTAGAATTGTTCTTCACGGAATAATTTTAACGAAGAGTTTCTGGGTGTGTTAAGACAGTCCATGTGTGTTTATCCCGATAATTTTTTCAAACCAAGCATTTATCCTGTAGTGCACTTATCCTGATACTACTTTTGACACAACTGTAACGCTTCAACGACCGAAACGCAGATAAAAAATTGATCGTAACAAGAGCTCGCACAAGAGCGCTTGTTCTACCGTGAAGATTTATTTTATACAAGGTGCTAAATTTCAAACGTAACAGGTAAGAAATCTCGAAAACTATGGAAGGTATTAAAAAAAGCTAAAACACGTGTCCTATGATTTCGAAGAGGAAAGAGAATGGCATTATCAATTTTTTATTTGAAGGGCTTTTTCAAAGTCAGTTGAAGGTCAACTTAATTTTTTAAAATAGAAAGCCCAATTTTTTATTATATCTTCTTTTTCTACCAATTAATTTTAACAACTTTTGTCTGAAACATTTTTTTATTTGACTAATATTTTTTTAAATATTTAAGGAAAATTTGGTAACTTTTTCAACATTTAACTTACGATATCTCGCTAACTATTCGTCGAAAGAATAAATAGTATTAGACTTTTTTACTTTATTTACTATCGATAATATATTACTATAATAGTGCCCTAACTTTCGTTTATGTGTAATCTAATAATTTTGAAATTTCCAAAGGTCGATAAGTTAACAAAAGTTCAATTGACCTTGAGAATGGCCTCCAAATAAAAAATTGATAATGCCATTCCCTTTCCCCTTCGAAATCAAGGAACACATGTTTTACCTTTTTTTAATATCTTTCATAGTTTTCGAGATAATTAGCTGGAAAGTTTTCAAATGAACACCTTGTATATTTATTTCTTCCAATAGAATACAAGCTTGATGTTATTATCATTTTTATGTTACGTTACCGACCGACTTAGAATTGTCTCTCCTTCACGGAATAATTTTAACGGAGAGTTTCTGGGTGTGTTAAGACAGTCTATGTGTGCTTATCCCGATAGTTTTATCAAACCAAGCATTTATCCTATAATGCACTTATCCTAATACTACTTTTGACACAACTGTTTCGGTGCTTCAACGGCGCCGAAACGCAGGTAAAACATTGCTCGTAACAAGATCTCGCACAAAAGCACTCCAAGAGAGGAACTTCAAACGTCGTCGAACACGAGCGCAAACGTCCGTTTTGAATACCAGAGCCTTCGCGAGATGCGACATACAGAATGTATTAAAATACGCGTGGAACGAACGCATTTCGCCGTCGGCTAGACGTAACACGAGGCGCCCACTGCGACCTACATCCGCGACCTACGCGATCGTCCTACGAAAATAAATGACCGATCGCGCTGAAAAGTCCGCGTGTGTGCACCATCTCCTCCTCCTCCTCCTCCTCCTCCTCCTCCTCCTCCTCCTCCTCCTCCTCCTCCTCCTCCTCCTCCTCCTTCTCTTCTTCTTTCTCCTCGCCGCCGTCGCCGATCTCCGGCTATCGATCCCCCCCCCTTAGCTCGAGCCTCCGGGGATGATCATCATCTCCCCACGAACGAGCGGACCCCCTAAAGGTGATTTGTCGCCCGGGCCCGCGCCGCACGTACACCTGTTCCTCCTCTCGCAGAACACTTTTGCTATCCTGTTCGGTCTATGCGGGTCGAGGACCCCGTGGAAACGCCGCGGGTAGCGCGGCACCACCACCTCTCCTCGTTCCCGACCTGCCTGCACGCACCAGTTGCATCGTGAGTCCATCGCGGTACGTGCGCGCGGCTGCGGCTCGAGTTGACGCGTCAGTGAGATCCGGACGGTGATCGAGGTAACTCTCTCCTCTCCTCTCCTCTCTCTCTCCTCTCTCTCTCTCTTTCTCTCTCTTTACTCCTTCGGGCTGATCCGGTTTACCCCGGATGAGTCGGATCGTTTCCGCGCCTTTCATCAGCCGGTCGCAGATACGGCCGATGACGAGCGCGCCAGGAAGCGGCTCCGTCGGCTGCAGCGGTTTCTTCTTTTTTCTCTTCCTTTCTCGTCACAGCCGAAAATCGTCGCTCGACACGCGGACGCGTGACGGATTCGCTTCTTCTTTTTCCCTTTCTCCGGTCTCTTCTTTCGGAAGGAGGCTGCGGGGTTTCCTCTGTTCTTTGCCGCAGCGAAGCGGGCTTCTTGAATTATTCGCTGACCCTGACTGTGCGCGCCGGTGCACGTCGGGATTTAACCGTGATTACTCGCCACACCGTTCCCTTCCGCGTTAAAACGAGCACCGCTGTCTCACGAGGGACGAGGGACCGCGAATCAGCGGGGAGCGACGCTTTCCCGATGTCGCTTGTTTTTACGCACTCGCTCCGAGCGAGTGCGTGCTTGAAAGCGCGCTAAACGGAAATGTGTGCTTCTTTTTCTTCTATTCTCCAAGTTGCCGGGAAGAGACGTGTCGTGCGCTCTCCTGATCGTCAGGCGGATGTGTAATCCATTGTCGAGTGTCTTCGAATCGATACTTTTGTAGGAGGGAGAGAGAGAGAGAGAGAGAGAGAGAGAGAGAGAGAGAGAGAGAGAGAGAGAGAGAGAGAGAGAGAGAAAGAGAGAAGGGGGACGTTTGTGTGTGCTTGTTTCTTATGCGCGCGATTGCTTTAATAATCGTTCGTACGCGGTAAGAACAAATGGCAAAAACCGCGCAGTAAAATACCGGTTTCCGATAGCACGAGAGTACGTGAGTGCGCGAAGATGCGATTTCCGTCGTAGTGAGGCAGATATCGCGCAAAATGTCGCTTGAAAATATGTGACTCGATAGACGATGATCCGATCGGCTGCGTATGAACGGAAGGAAGAATGATGCACAAGAAGAAGAACGGGGAGCTCGACGAGGTCAGCACGAATCCCTTATTAATGCTATGCATTGTTAATTGCCGTCGACACGGTCAACTAATTAACGCGCGCGACGAGCGTCTCGATGATTTTGTTTTCGATAGTTTTTGTTGTTTTTGTGCGCAATAGTTTTGTTTTCGGGACAAACCTGCTTTATTGTCTGTTATATTCTTTGTTACCTACTATTTTTTATCTATGCAAAGTGTAATGCGAAATTATCATACAGTATTTAAATATCCTGTCTCGGAGCTTGAAATCGGAAATTACAATACGAAAATGTCAAGAGGGCAGTTATTATTTACCGTAATATTTCAGTCTTTAATATTTTGTATGTGTTCGTAACAAATTTTTTGATTATAATTCCGTTCGAATGCAGGTCGCTTGACATTAGCTGGAATTGTAATTTTGTTATTCAACTTCCTGAAGTTTAATTTGCGTAAGAATATTTTTTTACGGAAAATGTTGCTGCCTCATAATTTTTAATTAATTAATTTTTAGTATTAAGATTTTTAACTTCGATTAATTTGTAGAATATGCTATTAACATGTTGAGCATCGTGTCACTTATATCTGAATGACCAGTTTTCATGCACAGAGGAAAATATCATTCTACTGCTAAAAAAAATAATTGCTTAATTACTTTTTTTTAAATAATGGTTGTCTTCAACAAAGAACATTTTTTTTCTTGAAAATAGTTTTGGAATATATTTGTCACACATTTTAGAAAAGCTTATCACCATGTATATAAAAAAGAAGTTTATTTTCTTTTTATGAGAGATTTATACTTTACAGGGTGTTCAAAAGGAGAGCACTAGATTTACAAGATATACAGGGTGGTTGATTATAAGTTGCCAACCCGAAATGTGAAGGTAGATTGGGTTAAGACAAACATAAAAGTCCCATACCATTTTGCGAGATTCGCAATAATTATCGAGTTATTAATGACAGAAATCTGAGGAATGGGAGCGCGCCGACATAGATAATTGGAGAAGCGTTGCAGCTGTTTAGGCCGCAGCGCGGCCCAGTTGATCCAGAAACTGTTGCCGGTGCGCGGCGAGGGGAAAGATAATGCGCTGCTATTCGTTGTTTTATCTCGCTGGACCTACGTCTCGCTGCATGCCGCCAACAGTTGCTGGGTCGAGTTGCTGGGCCGCGCTGTGGCCTGAGTAGCTGCAACGCTTCTCCAATCATCTATGTCGGCGCGCTCCCGTTCCTCAAATTTCTGTCATTAATAACTCGATAATTATTGCGAATCTCGCAAAACGATATGGGACTTTTATGTTTATCTTAACCCAATCTACCTTCACATTTCGGGTTGGCAACTTATAATCAACCACCTTGTATACCAGGTATGTAAATATGAAACCGGAATTTTTATATAGAAAATACACGTTTATTGTATGAAGATGATAAAAAATATTTTATTCGAAATATTGCCCATCGCTAGCTATACATTTTTCCTACCTGTTTGACAATTTGTGAATGCCACACCAAAAAAACTGTTGCTCTTTTGAGGCAAACCAGTCATCGAGCCATTTTCGTACATTTTCGTAAGAAGTGAAGCGCTGCTCAGTAAGTGCGTGTCCTATCGATGCAAATAAGTAGTAATCGGACGAAGCCAAGTCTGGTGAGTAAGTCTCATGCGAAAGTATTTCCCAACTAAACGCCTCAATCGTTTCCTTGACCAGTTTTGCTGTGTATGATGGTGCATTATCATGAAGCAAAATCACTTTGTGTTGCCTTTTTTGATATTCTGGTCGTATTTCACGCAAAGCTTGATTCAAATCGATCATTTGTTGTCGGTAACGTTCAATATGAACGGTTTCGCCAGCTTTTAGCAGCTCATAATAGATCACACCCTTCTGATCCAAACACCAAACACAGAGCATTGTCTTCCGTCCATAGCGATTTGGCCTTGCAGTCGATGTCGATAGTTCGCCTGGAGTTACCCATGATCTTTTACGCTTAGGATTCTCAAAATATATCCACTTTTCATCGCCAGTCACAATTCGATAGAGAAATGACTTTCTTTTGTACCTGGCGAGCAGCATTTCGCAAGTAGTTTTTCGGTTTTCCTGCTGTCTTTCATTCAGTTCATGTGGAACCCATTTTCCCATCTTCTGGATCTTTCCCATGGCTTTCAAACGTATGGAGACGGCTTCTCGTGTCACATTTAATTGATCCGCGAGTTGTTGTTGCGTTTGAGCGTCATCCTCATCCAACAATGCTTGCAATTCGCTATCTTCAAACTTTTTCGGTGGTCTTCCGTGTTCTTCGTTTCTCACGTCAAAATCGCCATGTTTGAATTTTTTAAATCACTCAAAACACTGTGATTTACCAAGAGCATGCTCACCGTAAGCTTCGACAAGCATTCGATGCGATTCTGCAGCAGTGTTCTTCAAATGATAACAGAAAATCAATGCTGTCCGCAAATCGTAGCTTCCAGGCACAAAATTCGACATGTTCAACGCTATTACAAATGCTGTTGTATGAAACTTGTATTGTTGTGAGCTGAAAATCTCTGTCAGATGTCAACAAATGGAAATGGCGCCAATGACGCGGTTTGACGGTAACTACATTGACAGCTAGGACCATCTATGGGCTAATTCCGGTGGGTATGTGAAGTTAGCAACCGAACTTTAGTTCTCGATAGTTCTAACTAGAGTTCTAGCTTCCTTTTGAAGATTTTAAGAGTTCTTTTATATTAATAAAAAGAGTTCCGGCGATTAACAGTACTAAAATAGCAATTAAAAAATGGGGTGCTAACTTCACACCCGACTCCAAGATCAAATAGTTCTGAATAGCTCATTCGATGTCTTTTGACAAATACTAGAGTTCCTGATAGGTAAAAAGATATTCTGATTTTTTTCCAAAAAATTAAAAATTTCGAAAAATTGAACATCAAGCTCGAATAGTTCTGAATGGCCTATCTGATTTCTTTCGATGAGTTCTAGAGTTCCTGATATAAGAAAAAAATTAAATTCACAGAATTATTTAAAAAATAATTACTAACAGTATTACCGTAACAGACGTTTGACGTCAAATAACTTTTTAATTACTGGTCGGATCGCTTTCGACCGTTATGATTTCTTTTAGAACTCTTAAAATACTATCCAAAACTGCCCTCAGAACTCCTGAGAACTCTGAAAAAAATTTCGCTCAGGACTTAGCCAAATATCGCTCGCCGCATAATTAAGGTGGAATAAGTTTTAAACGGTTCGTCGGATCGCTTTCGACCGTTATGATTTCTTTTAGAACTCTTAAAATACTATCCAAAACTGCCCTCAGAACTCCTGGGATCTCTGAAAAAAATTTCGTTCAGGACTTAGCCAAATTTGGCTTGCCGGATCTTTAAGGTGGAATAAGTTTTAAACGGTTCGTCGGATCGCTTTCGACCGTTATAATTTTTTTTAGAACTCTTAGAATGCTATCCAAAACTGCCCTCAGAACTCCTGAGAACTCTCAAAAAAAAATTCGCTCAGGACTTAGCCAAATATCGCTCGCCGTATCTTTAAGATCGAATAAATTTTGATATTTCATTGTATGTATGACTACACGAACACGTGCATGTCCAGGTCTGTTTATGTGATACATTGAACTTTCATATTGAAGGAAAAAACGAAAAAATATAAGGTAAGGGATTAGAAGGAGATTAACAAGTAATAGAAGTGTATAAACTAAATGAAAAGGAAAAGTTGCATATTATTTAGAATGTAAAAATACAATATAAAATTAAAATATTATTTGATATACATTATCGCATGAGATGTAATGGTTTTTTTGGGAGGTGACATAACTTTTTGTTTTTTTTCAAATCATCATATTCGTACCAATAGATTCCGGTAAATACAATAGCCACATAATGACCTTGGTTATTTTGTTTTAGATTATCCCCATAAGATATATAATTTTGTTATGCCACAAAGAGTATAATCCTGTTTATTAAATATAATAGTCTTTAGTATGCTATTAAGGTTTGATTCAAATCGACCTCTGTGTTTATAATTTGGGTCAGTTATTAAACTGGTATCCAAGAATATATGCGGACCATGTTCTATTTCTAATGTGATGGTTCCATTACATTTTATGCACGTATAATTTCTATTATTTACTTCGGCGTCAATAATAGCTTCTTGTATCATTCCTAGACCGTTATCAATAATCATACCAATATTTATATATAATATTGAAAAATGTCTAATTTGATTGTTATCGCAATTATTGCACTTTTTAATTCGCGTTACGGTTGGTAATTTATAAAAAATAATATCAATCAAATGACTTGCATTGCAATTTGCATTTACAAATTGAGCGTATCTTGTGGAAGTACGTTGTAAAATACCTATATCTAAAAGTATTTTTGCTCGAGTAATATAATCGGACATAACAACTTTCCCACTACGCAAAATACTTATGGCTAATACTATTAAGGAGTTATCTAGATGTTCAACACTTTCTTTATATCGGCAACTTTTTCCAATGGCATATAAAATTAGTTGTAGAAGTGAATCAAAAGCACATGTCTTTTTTACAGAAACATGTGTTCCGTCAATTCGTATGCTATTATAGAGATTACCGTTTTTTAAAATTGGTATATCAATAACATTATGAGATTGCACATAATCCCAATCAGAACAGATATCTAAATAATTTGATTTCGTTTTTTTATTATTTTGTGGATTTCCAACACCGCCCCAATTTTCATATTTATTTAAAATTGTAGCGGGATGTGAAGAATTATTTGGAGAACTCTCTATTTTCTTATCTATAATATTTTTTGTTACAATATTATTATTTTCTACGTCTATCTCTTCCGTTATAACCGAGTTGTTAGTCGACGCTTCTTTGATGCGTCCATCTATATAATCAAGATGTTTTATTATAAATTTATCGACTCGTAACGGAAGATCGTTTTTGAATAACCGTACTTTTAAATTAGCAAATTCTGATTCAACGCTAGACGAAGTAGCAATAATAGCAGTAACTTTAAAATATGGTGACATAATGTTTGTCCAAATAGGTAAATAACACATTAGTCTTCTTATTTTATATGCAATCTCCATGTTATAAAAAGCATTTAAGATTTCTCCATCTGCACATATTTTTATAGCGTCCGAAGCTCTTTGATAAATTGATTTAGACCATTCTAACCATCTGGTATGAGAATCAATTTCGAGATCAACTTCATCTAAATGAATATAATAATCATTCGTATCTTCTTCATTGGTTTCTATACCTTTTATAATATAGGCCACGTAAATATACCGCGTTTAGGATTCTAAATTTTTTCCATGCAATGTGCCGCTGCTCTCACTCATTGCCACGATTAGTATCGACTCTAATAAGTATTCTAAATCGCATAAAGTTTGCATCTTATATGCCTGACAAATAGCTCGAATAAAGAATTGTACTTTAGGCAATGAATGTCGTTTTAAACAATCCCATCTACATATTATTGATACTAAATGACTTACTTCCAATCTAATATATGTGCCAGGTAAGTAGTGAGATTTTCCTATTACTACATCGTAGCAATTTTGCATATAGTCACGTAAATTGCGCTTATGAGCAAATACTATTGAAATGGATATCAAAAGTGCATGGCTTAGAATTTTTTTCAGAGTTCTCAGGAGTTCTGAGGGCAGTTTTGGATAGCATTCTAAGAGTTCTAAAGGAAATTATAACGGTCGAAAGCGATCCGACGAACCGTTTAAAACTTATTCCACCTTAAAGATCCGGCAAGCCAAATTTGGCTAAGTCCTGAGCGAAATTTTTTTCAGAAATCCCAGGAGTTCTGAGGGCAGTTTTGGATAGTATTTTAAGAGTTCTAAAAGAAATCATAACGGTCGAAAGCGAACCGACGAACCGTTTAAAACTTATTCCATCTTAATTATGCGGCGAGCGATATTTGGCTAAGTTCTAAACGAAATTTTTTTCAGAGTTCTCAGGAGTTCTGAGGGCAGTTTTGGATAGTATTTTAAGAGTTCTAAAAGAAATCATAACGGTCGAAAGCGATCCGACCAGTAATTAAAAAGTTATTTGACGTCAAACGTCTGTTACGGTAATACTGTTAGTAATTATTTTTTAAATAATTCTGTGAATTTAATTTTTTTCTTATATCAGGAACTCTAGAACTCATCGAAAGAAATCAGATAGGCCATTCAGAACTATTCGAACTTGATGTTCAATTTTTCGAAATTTTTAATTTTTTGGAAAAAAATCAGAATATCTTTTTATCTATCAGAAACTCTAGTATTTGTCAAAAGACATCGAATGAGCTATTCAGAACTATTTGATCTTGGAGTCGGGTGTGAAGTTAGCACCCCATTTTTTAATTGCTATTTTAGTACTGTTAATCGCCGGAACTCTTTTTATTAATATAAAAGAACTCTTAAAATCTTCAAAAGGAAGCTAGAACTCTAGTTAGAACTATCGAGAACTAAATTTGGGTTGCTAACTTCACATACCCAATTCCGGTTTCATATTTACAGACCTGGTAGTACTCATTGTACTAAATACAATGGCTGCAAAATGCTTAGTAAAGAACATATGTCAAAAAACCAACCCCTTCAGAATTGTAAATATTTTTCGATTTTAACAACGTAAATTGGTTGTGTGCTTTTATTGATCACGATAAATAAACGTAACGAAGAATATCTTATCATATTATTATTTTCATTTTCGTATTCATTATCATATATTATTATCATTTTATTATTGCTTTGTTTACAAGTATTCCAATTTTCCTCCATTTTCTACGCTTGATATTTTCGAATTGCAGAACTCTCTTTTAAAAATTCTGATCTTCGAAACTGGTCAGTTATATCTTGATTATGCTGATACAATTCTTTATAGGTATTACTTATGTTTGGAGAATAAACTACATATAGAGTGTATAAAAAGTATCAGAACGATGAAATATCTCGAAAACTAAATATTTGAGAAAAAAATGTTCAGACAAAAATTGTATCGTTTCAAGGGGGCATGAAATAGCTATACCATTTTGTTCACAGATGGCGCCACTTTTGAGATATCCACTGATCATTACTTTTCTTAAACGGAAACCCCAATTTTTTATTATCATCTTTGTTATCATCTTTATTATATCATCTTTTTTTACCACTTAATTTGTTCTAACATTTGTAACCTTAATGATTTTAAAATTTCCAGAGATCAACAAGTTAACAAAAGTTAAGATGCTGTTATAACAATATATTCTTGAGACCAAATGAAATAAAAAAGTCTAGTACCATATTTTCTTCCGACAAATAGTTAGCGAGATATCGTAAGTTAAATATTGAAAAAATTACCAAGTTTTTTTTAAATATCTCAAAAAACATTACTCAAATAAAAAATTAGTTCAGACAAAAATTGTTAAAATTAGTAAAATTGGTAAAAGAAGATGATTTAATAAAAAATTGGGGTTTCCATTTAAGAAAAATAATGATCAGTGAATATCTCGAAAGTGATACTATCTGTAAACTGATATCATTGTTTTATATCTCCCTTGAAGCCATACAACTTTTGTCCGAAAAATTTTTTTCTAAAATGTTTGGTTCTAAAATGTTGGTTCGAGATATTTTACCGGTCTGGGACTTTCTGGTCACCCTATATATATATATATATATTTACAAGTTTTTCATATATCTCTATAAATATAAATTCTGTGGATTTAAATCGGAAGTAACTCCGAAATGGTTGATTTTTCGATCTATATATTTTAATAAATATTTTTTATTCAAAATGATAAATACTATTTACGTCGTAAATCGAATATTTTTCGGACATTTTGTACATAAGAGAAAAGCAGGATTTTTGTTTCAATTTGATATTCTTGTTTTAATTTAATATTCTTAATTTAAGTATTAAATATTTACACACCCATTTATGAAATTATGAAATACTTGAAATAAGTAATATTTACTTGAGAATGTAGCGTATACAGGGTGACGGGTTATAAGTTTACAACCTGAAGTGTGAAGGTAGATTGGGTTAAGACAAACATAAAAGTCCCATACTGTTTTGCGAGATTCGCAATAATTATCGAGTTATTAATGACAGAAATCTGAGGAATGGAAGCGCGCCAACATAGATGATTGGAGAAGCGTTGTAGCTACTCAGGCCACAGCGCGGCCCACTCGATCCAGCAACTATTGGCGGCGTGCGGCGAGACGTAGGTCCGGCGAGATAAAACAACAAATAGCGGCGGATTGTTTTTCCCCTCGGCACGCATCGGCAACAGTTGCTGGATCGACTGGGCCGCGCTGCGGCCTAAGCAGCTGCAATGCTTCTCCAATCATCTATACCGGCGCGCTCCCACTCCTCAAATTTCTGTCATTAATAACTCGATAATTATTGCGAATCTCGCAAAATGGTATGGGACTTTTATGTTTGCCTTAACCCAATCTACCTTCACACTTCGGGTTGTAAACTTATAACCCGTCACCCTGTATTTTTCTGTATGGGGGCCCCGTCACTCATGTGCAACTGACAATTTTACTTACTTGATCAGGAATGATTTTATTGGATATTTAAACAACTGTCGAGTAGATATTTAGATGAAACAACGAAACACATATACAACACATCGAGAATTTGTATCTGGCAGAAGACTCATACATATCAGGTGTAGTAAAAAGAAATCCATTATTTTTGCATGAAATTGAAGGCTTTAATTACCATAGTTAGAATGATCCGATTTAAGTCAAATATACGCCGTTTTGTTCGATAAATTGTTGCCATTTTGAAGGTAATTTCATTATGCCTCTCTCATAGAAGCCCTCGTCCCTATTGGCAAAAAATTGAGACAGTCGATTTTCACAAGCCTCTCTTGAAGCGAATTTTTCACCAGCAAAATTGTTCGCCATGGACAGGAACAGATGGTAATCACTTGGTGCCAGGTCCGGACTATAAGGTGGATGCATAAGAACCTCCCAACCAAGCTCCCGGAGCTTCTGGCGAGTCACTATCGATATGTGTGTGGCCTGGCGTTGTCCTGATGGAACACAATTCCTCTCCTATTGGCCAAAGCTGGCCGCTTCTGGGCGATTGCTTCCTTCAGACGGTCCAATTGTTGACAGTACAGTTCCGAGTTAAGAGTTTTGCCGTAGGGGAGCAGCTCATAGTAGATAATTCCCTGCCAATCCCACCAAACACACAACAAAACTTTCCTAGCCGTCAATCCTGGCTTGGCCACCGTTTCCGCCGGCTCACCGCGATTCGACCACGACCGCTTTCGCTTGATGTTGTCGTAAGTGATCCACTTTTCATCGGCAGTGATCAACCGCTTCAGAAATGGGTCGATTTTGTTGCGATTCAGCAGCGATTCGCAGATGGAAATTCGGTCCATGAGGTTCTTTTGCGTTAACTCGTGTGGCATCGAGCTTCTTTTTGTATCCAGCCTTATTCAAATGGTTCCAAACGGTTTTTTGTGCAATCTTTAGCTCTTGGGCAATCGAAACAGTGCTTACATGACGGTCGGACTCGACAATATCCATGATTTTATCGATATTTTCGACAATTGGCCTTCCAGTGCGTGGTGCATCTTTGACATCGAAATTACCGGAACGGAATCGACGAAACCAAAATTGCGCGTGATTGGCTGTTACAGTATCAGGACCATAAACACTATTCACATTTTCAGCCGCCTGGCTTGCGTTTTCGCCTTTATCGAAGAAACACTGTAAAATGTAGCGTATTTTCTCTTTGCTAGTGTCCATCTTTGACGCGCGCTCAAACAAAACTGAGTCAACTAATCATAAAACTGTCAGAAAAGTTTTTTTAGTACGAAATCTTATCTTTCTGACGCCATCTAGTGGAACCCGATCGGACTTATACAACGCGAGATACAGATAACTAAAGTCATCTATTGGAGAAATAATGGATTTCTTTTTACTGCACCTGATATATGCATTCACTGTGGTAGTTAACGTGTTAAAGTATCGCGCGATGGTTTGTGGAACACTTTGTATATTAGTAGAAATGAAAGCCAATGTTTCCGCGAAGGATGTACGATGTAAAAGTCAATGCATATTTTAAAAGAAATTATGAGCTTATTATTTAACGTACGTGTATTCGTATTTCCGAGCTCGAGTGTTATCTCGTGTTGATATCGATCAGGTCTGAATTATGTATCGACTCATGTATTTCTGGAATTCCTTTAATCTTACATCTACATACACATACAGTACCGGCCAAAAATATATCACCTTTAAGATTTTTTAGCATAACTTGGTTTAAAGTGTATGGATATCTATTAGGTCATAACATGTTTTGGCAACAGGTGTAGCTTACCGAACAAAGTACTTTTCATCAAATAATATAAACAACTCGTGAAAAAAATAACTTTATTTCAAATGTCCAAAGTACGTGAAAATGAATAGTAAACTTTAAATAGCCATAACTATGTTCAATGTCAACAGAGGAACACCAAATTCATAATTTAAATTAAATAACTCTAGTATTTTGTAGCAAAGCCTTTTGCATCGATTACAGCTTGACAACGTCTGGGCATGGAATCAATGAGTGCGTCGATTGTAGCTTGAGGGATCTTTTTCCATTCTTCTTCAAGTTGGGAGAATTTCTGGGCCGCATTCGTAGCTCGCTTTCCTGCCAAACGTCTCTCCAACTCTTCCCACAACGATTCTATAATATTTAGATCGGGCGATTGATTTGGCCAATCCATGAGAATTACGCGATGGCGTCGGAACCACTCCTGCACTTTAACTGCTCGATGTTTCGGATCATTGTCTTGTTGGAAGATGAAACCGCGACCAAGGAAACGTTTTGCATATGGAAGCATTACATTCTGGAGGATGTTAATGTACACTGTTTGATCCATGATGCCGTCGATTTTATGAAGGGGACCCATTCCTTTTGCGGAAAAAGCACCCCACACTATAACCGAACCGCCTCCATGCTTCATTGTAGGAAGTTGGTATTTGGGGTCAAAACGTTTGCCTTCAGGACGACGAACCCACTTTATTCCGTCACTACCGAACAGCATAAACTTACTTTCATCGCTCCAGAGAACGTCAGACCATTGCCGTGATGTCCAGTTAAGGTGTGCTTTGGACCACTCTACTCGCGCCTTCCGATTCTTCGCAGAAATGAATGACTTCTTCATAGGTCTTCGACCATGTAGTCCTGCGTCTTGCAGGCGACGGCGTATGGTACGTACAGATGGATTAGACTGTCCTGGAGTCAATATTTCTTTAGCAATATCCGGCGCCGTGAGATGTGGGTTGCTACGAGATGTACGCAAAATGTTGCGATCGACGAGAGAAGTAGTACAACGCGGTCGGTCACGTGTTTTCTTATTAATAGAACCTTCCTGAACCTTTAAACGCTTAAGCAACTTGGTCACCGCTGATTTGGAAATGCCACATTGCTGGGCGAGTTCTCTATGCGTCCGTCCTTGTTTGCGACCCTCTACGATAGCTTTCCGTTGTCGTTCGTCCACATTTCGAACACCACGAGTCTTCGCCATCTTCTAAGATACTAAACTAATGTTTACAGCCGTGTAGAAGTAGCGACAGAATACATAAACATAACGAGTACACAAAGGTTGTCAACGGACGATTTTGGGACAATCAATAAATAACTTTGAAAATCATAGTATATTATGTCAAATTTTCCCATACATTACACACACAGTGTACATGATACCAGCTATCTGCTGTAAAAATTTGAATTTATTTTCTTTACTGTGAAAGAAGTTATGGTCAAAAACCCTGAAGGTGATATATTTTTGGCCGGTACTGTACATACACGTTCATATACATACACATACATATACGTTCATATACATACACATTTATTACGACATTATGTATATATTATATTACAAAATAATCACATCATGCAGCGGACGTGTATATTTGGACTTTTGCGCGAGCACAAGGTGTTTTCATTGCATTCCGTAATTTATTATCATTAATTGGGTCAAATCTGGCGAAATGGCGAGATTTGTGATCTCTGTTATTTGGGAGAAAACTTGGAGATTCTCAGCGTGATTATCTGTCGGCGCGATGAAGAGCAAATATTTTAAAATTTTACACACATTTGCAGCAATGTAGACTAAATTATTTCCGGACGTCGCAAAGTTGGATGTTTGGCCGGAAAAGGTTATTTAGACATGAAGTTTCCTTTTGTTTCTTTTTGCTTTTTTTGTTTCTTTTTGTAATATGGACATGATCAACAGACTTCTATTAAGTTCTGGCCCGTTGCTAACAAATATGAGACATATCAAGAAGAGAAGATTTTTGAGAAGATTAGATGAAAATGATGTCGATTCTAAAGATGGAATACACTCATTAGATGAAGAAATTTAGAGTTTGTCTAGTTGAATACTTATTGATGTGCAATATTATTCTTTCTTAATTATTAAAGTATTTTTATGTATACATTTGCACTTTATTTCATGAAAAACTTATACGAAATTTTTATAATGATTATACAGGGTGTCCCATTTAAAAAAACGCACCTCGATAATTCTTCAACAAAGCATTTTCAGCAAAAATGTTTCGGACAAAAGTTGTATGATTTCAAGGGGGACATAAAACAACTATACTATTTTGTTTAAAAATGGCACCACTTTCGAGATATTCACTGATCATTATTTTTCTTAAATGGAAACTCCTATCTTTTATTACACCATCTTTTTCTACCAATTAATTTATACAACTTTCGTCTGAAACATTTTTTCATTTGCCTAATATTTTTTGAAATATTTAAGGAAAACTCGGAAACTTTTTCAATATTTAACTCATGATATCTCGCTAACTATTTGTCGGAAGAAAAAGTGGTACTAGACTTTTCTACTCTGTTTAATCTCATGAATATATTGTTGTAATAGCGCCCTGACTTTTGTCAATTTGATGATTTTGAAATTTCCAAAAGTCAGTAAGTTCACAAAAGTCAGGGCGCTGTTGTAACAATATATTCTTGAGTTAAGATAGAACAAGAAAGTCTAGTACCACTTTTTCTTCCGACAAATAGCGAGATATCGTGAGTTAAATATTGAAAAAGTTTCCGAGTTTTCCTTAAATATCCCAAAAAATATTAGGCAAATAAAAAAATGAAAGTGGTGCCATTTGTAAACAAAATAGTATAGTTGTTCTATGTCTTCCTTGAAATCATACAACTTTTGCTCGAAATATTTTTGCTGAAAATGCTTCGTTGAAGAATTATCGAGATGCGTTTTTTAAAATAGGGTATTCTGTATATATAATTAGTAGCACGTTTTAAGCCGAAATTCGTCAAAAAATAATTTTGGCCAACTTTTTGATACAAACATCCCACTTTACTACGCAATTTTACAAAGACGACACTTGTTTCAATTTAAGATACAGATGAAGATACTATATATCTGTATTATCTAGATAAAAATCTGCTGGTGTCCGAACTATATCTGTACGCGATATCGTCCGCGTAATTTTATCCAATTAAGAGCAAACGCTGCTGGCAATTAACAGCGAGCGGGATGATTCGACATAGCGCTTCGTGGTCTGTCAAAACAGCCCACCTACGTGTTTGCGACCTACGAATTTTGCTGGGACAGGGTGGACTCGGATAAAATGGCCATGACATAATATTCACACAATATTGTTACTTCGAATAATAACATAGGCATACAAAAAAAAAGTTGCTTGTTCGCTAAACTACACCACCATACCTATATATTTTCGGGGTCGTTGAATCTGAATCCGTTGTTCATTGTACCTCATCACGTCAGGTTTCGTCCCTAACCTCAAAAAATACCTTAGAATCGCTAAAATAGCGTTTTTGAAGCTAAACAGTGAACATTGACGACTGAAATCTGTAGACAATTCCTTTTCAACTCCAAATATATTACAATTCTCTATTCATTTTTTCCTATTATATCTAACTCTTTTACTCTCAAAAGATCTATGGAATGGCTTTCTTTTACGTTTGATTCGAGTCAAACGTAAAAGAAAGCCACTCCATAGATCTGTTGAGAGTAAAAGAGTTAGATACAATAGGAAAAAATGAACAGAGGATTGTGATATATTTAGAGTTGAAAAGGAATCCTAACCTGTTAAGATTGATTCGACTTCAAAATTCAAATTTAATATCCCCAAAAACCTAAGTAGTCTATTGTCTACAGATTTCAGTCGCCAGTGTTCACTGTTCAACTTCAAAAACGCTATTTTAGCGATTCTGAGGTATTTTTTGAGATTAGGGATGAAACCTGACGTGATGGGATAAAATGGACAACGGATTCGGATTCAGCGACCCCGAAAACATATAGGTATGGTAGTCTAGCGAACTAGCAACTTTCTTTTTTGGTGTGTCTGTGTAATGTGCGTACATAAGCTACTGTGCAGGTATCAGTTATCTTCAACGATGACTTGATAAAATTCACTCAGCAATTATCGCAGAAATTGCAGTCTGTTTCACCTCATTGGCCACTTTTACTTCATCGAGAGTGCATATTGCGCGAGAGAAATAAAAGTCATACTATCAGATACTTCGCCATCGTGTGCGCGCGATATCAATACCGAGTGGCGCTGATGATATCTCACGATCTCACTATCTGGTAACCACGGGTAAAACTGCCGGCAAACTCACACCGTGCCGACGTGCACGTCGCACCGGTTGGGCGCTCGCAGGTCAAAGGCAGTCGCTCGCACCTTTTTACCCTTCACCTCCGGCTACTGCAGCGAGATCCCCAGAGGGATAGCGGCAGAAGCCGCGGGCGGGAAAGAACCGGTCAACAACCAGCTGAGCAAAACGACAGAGACGAATTTAAGATGAAGACCAAGGAGGGGATAGAGAGGACATCTCTCGCTCTCTCTCGCTCGCTCGCTCGCTCGCTTCTCAGCCGTATCAGAGCGGCTAACATTCAGTCTCTTCGTGACTTTGGCGCGTGGATCGCGCGTTGCTGCGTGTACGCGTCGTCGTGTTGTCATCGTTCGTGCCCTTTCGCGCTCGGGTCGACACGTGTATCGTCCGCAGGTGTATCGCGTGATATCCTGGGCACTTCCCGGAGGCAAGAGCGTTCGTGGTTCTGTCGCTTCCGTGTTGTGTTTCTGCGGTAACTTCTCTCCTAGCCGTGTGACGTCGCTGTCGATGTCGTCACTCTTGGCCAATCCTTGTCGATAATCACAGGATTCGGGTTGTTCGATTGGATCAGCTTAGTTCAGCAGCTCGGCAGCAACGGTAATACCAGCACCGACAGTATGCCGACTTCGAGAGTACGTAATACCTCTCTGTTCTACGTAGCTTCTTTTCTCAGCCGATGGACCTTGGCGTCCTCGAGCCTAAAGCGCACCGCACAACGGCGAGTGCGCCTGTGACCTTGAGCTTGGAAAAACATACGATGCGCATCAGAGGCGAATTGAAGCGAGCACTTGTAGCCTCGACTTGAAGAGCGCCTCTCCTGAATAGAATTCCGCTGGCCGACGAGTCAGGTAGTGCCGAGTGTCCAAAGGACATCCTGGTTATTTGAGATATCCTTCGGACATTTCCGACACAGTTCGAAAAATGGGAGAGCCTATTGTACACGTAGCTAATCCCAGAGAAAGTATTTTTTCCATCTCAGCGGAAGATGGTCTTTTAACCTTCCTTGGGGAGGATATCTATGACCTTCCTATGTCAAGCTGTGAGACTCGTCTCTCAAAGTGAAGCTCTTCTCACCGCTGCGATCGCTCCCGGGCGAGGCTTTCTCGGAGGCATAGAGCATCGGTCGCATCGCTCGTGTTCGATTTCCTGCAGGCCTCGGCGAATTTTTCCAACGCGGATTCTTCATTCAGACGTCGGAGTCGACGTCGGTGATATAACCCGTCGGCAATGTCGGACGAAGCTTCACGTTTGCAGAAATGTACGGACAGTCGCTCAGCACGGACCCACAAACATCGCGCGCGGCGCTACTTTGTGGAACTTCGCCCGCGGAAAGTTGGAGCGCGTCCCAGATTCGGTCGGTTGGATCACGCGATTATGACAAGGAGAAAAGGCGAAACGGAGACGGTGTGCACTAACCTTTAGCCGCCGCCGCCGCCGCCGCCGTTAAGCCGCGTTCCCCCTGACTGGCAGTTTGCCGGAAAGGCCGTCGGTCGCGTCCGTGACAGTGATGCAGGACACGCTCCAATCGTCTCTCATAACTTGCTTCGCCGACTTCTGCTACGAGGAAGCATCCTGTACACGTGACGCACGTGAGAATGCCTCTCACGCAGTTCCGGAATATTCGGCGAGTTCACGTCGCAGAGTCGACGTCGCTTTGTGCTGTGACGAGTCCCGCGGCGGTGATAACATCGCGCTTCCAAGTTACTTTTGATAAGAGCGGCTGGTTACTACCGGGTGACTTGGTTTTTATTGAGCAGAAAGGCTCGTCAGGCCGCAGGTTTACCGCAACAGTAACAGTTATCGTCTCCGATAACGACAGTTTTCTGCTAAGGAAAATAACTCCTTAGCCGAGAATTGCTAACTGATAATATTATTGCTAACTGATAATATTAACTTTGATAATATTAAGTAATATTAACGTTGAAGCTAACGACTTCTCATATTGTTGATGTTTCTGGCGTATTAATGAATCAGTCGATGGTTTATTTATTGTTAGGTGTATAAATTAATTCGGTTTAATTAATTTTACATTCCGTGCCTTATAACTCCGTTTTAAGACTATTAGGAGGTTGAATTAGTTCTGGTTCCTAGCAATAGATGGCTTTGGTAACAGGTTAATGGTTACTACGAACGTTGAAATCTGGTAACACTGAAAGATTAGATATTTCTCTATGATATGACAGTTTGCGCGCTATTGTTACTGATAGTTTCATTGTTTATACGCGTCTAAAATGGATCGTAAAATTGCATTTTCGACATTCATTACTTTTTGTTTGAAAAAAATCGGCAACTGAAGCTCATGAAATGCTTGTTACAACTTATGGTGATCAAGTTCCATCGTACTGTCAACTGTAAATTTTGGTTTTAACGATTCAAAAATGATGATTTCGATTTGAATGATAACGAACGTACTGGTGAATCAAAAAAATTCGAAGATTCTGAATTGCAAGCATTATTGAATAAAAACACCGCTCAAACGGAAAAACAATTGGCTGGACAACTCAACATCGATAAATCAACAATTTCTAAACGCCTACACGCCATGGGAAAAATTCAAAAGTATAGATGTGTGAATCAAGAATTTTTATGTCGAATCGAATCGAATCGAATGAAATCGAATCGAATCATTAAAAAATTTAACATGACTATTAAACATGCAAATAATGATGGAAGATTTTAAGGGATTTAGATTTTATGAAGGGATTAGATTTTAGAAGGGAAGATTTTATGAAAGGGAATATTGATATTGTAATATCATCTTAAAGTAAAATATATATTTAAATAATTAAAGTAATTTATAATTAAGTTATTAATTATAAGTTAAGTTAATTACAAGTTAAGGGTTCAAACATACAGGTCCAGTTGGCCCGTTTTGTAGCTGATGCATGCAAACGATAATGTATTTGATTCCTATTCGAATTATTCGAATTCGAATTATAGGGATTCGGATTCGAATCGATTCGAATTCGAATAATTCGCACATTTCTATTCAAAAAGAAGGCAAATGGGTTTCACATGAATCGAGTGAAAATCGGCCATTGAATATCGCCATGTCTTTGCTTGCCAGACAGAGAAAAGAGTTTTTTGTGGCGAATTGTAACTGGAGATGAAAAGTGGATTTATTTTGATAATCCAAAACGAAAAAATCATGAGTTGATCCAGGACAACCATCAACATCAACAGGGGACATTCACGATCATAAAGCAATGCTCTATTTGGTGGAATATGGAAGGTGTGGTGTACTATAAACTTCTAAAACCAAATGAAATAGTTACGGGAGGAAGCGATACCAGCAATAATTGAACAGATTGAATGATGAATTGATGCAAAAAAGTCAGCAATAACCAGCAATAGACGCAAAGTGATCGTTTTGCATGATAATGCTCGTCCACATGTTGCTTCAATCGTTAAACAAATATTGTTAGATCTCGAATGGGAAATCCTTCCGCACTCAGCGTACTCTCCAGACCTAACACCATCTGACCGATTTTACCATTCATTCCGATCAATGTAACACGCTTTGGCAGATATACACTTCAATAATTACGAGGGTATGCAAAAATTGATATCTGATTGGATTGCTTTGAAAAACAGATCGTTCTATCGTTGTGGAATCGCTGGAATGTTGCCAGAAAGATGGGAAAAAGTCACAGCTAACGACGGGAAATATTTTGACTAATATAAATTTAACCATTTATTTAAAATAAAGATAAAAAATTGACAAAATGAGACTAGAATTAATTTAATTTCCTAGTAAATAATTTAGTCTCTTTTTTTATCGGTATATCGATAAGCAGCATTTGAAATATTGCATTATTTTCGCACTTCAATTGAGGAAAAATTCCGAAGCTATGGAGATGATTCGAGCCTCTCTGGGTGAAGACGTTGTAATACATAAAACGTGTGAAAAGTGATACCAGGTTTCGGATTTTGATCTTTCGGGTCGACAATGTCAACCATAAAAATTCGACGACTCTCGAGGAACTCGAGCAACTATTGGCTGACATGAGAACTTCGCAAGCAAACTCAAACTCAACAGGAGCTTGCGTTACAATTCGGAGTTACTTAACAACGTATATTTCATCTACATCAATTCGATAAAATTTAGAAGGAGGGTCGGTGGGTTTCGCACAACCTGAGTCCGAAAAGCAAAGAGTGAAGACTCGGCACGACAGTGTCTTTGCTGAACCGATTTAAAAGAAAAGATTTTCTATACAACATCATCACGGGTGATGAAAAATGCGTATTATACAACAACCTTAAACGCGGAAAAATCGTGGGTAGATTCCAGCTAACTGTCGACATCGACTCCAAAGCCCAATATCCATGCAAAAAGTGTTTTGCTGAGTATTTGGTGAGATATGAAGGGTGTAGTGCGTTACAAGTTGCTGGATCCTGGCCAGACTGTTATCGTGGAGTGCTATCAACAACAGCTTATCCGTTTGAGCGATGCGTTGGAGCGAAAAAAGCCTTATACTGGCAACGGAAGTAGGTACGTGATGGGTTGTTTGATAAGTTTCGAGCCTGAACATGAAGATGACATTGCTAGTCGAAAACTGTTATAAGGTGTGAAAGGTATATCTTTTTAATAAGTGCTCCCAAATGTTCAGCCATATGCGACGCTTAATTTTGTTTTGACAGTCAGTTGCAGCACGCGTGTTAGTATATTTTTCAACGATGGGAAAAATCGAATACCGTCTCATGATTAAATACTTGAATCTAAAAGGAAAAACCCCAACGGAAATCAAAACTAAATCGGATTCTGTTTACGGTGACTTTGCTCCTTCGACGGTGAAAGTTTGGGTTGCCGAATTTAAGCGTGGCGGTACAAGTGTACTTGATGACGAGCGCCCGGGTCGCCCTAAAAGTGCAACGACTGAGGAAATGGTTGACAAAGTGCGTCAAAGCGAACTGGATGATCAGAGACTGAAGGTCAGAGAGATAGTAGAGATGCTGCAGGCATATCTTCTGAACGTGTTTAAAATATTACACGAAGATTTGGGTATGCGTTTGTTGACGTTGAATCAAAAACGCATTCGACATTTCAAAGGACTGTTTGGATCGGTTCAAACGGGACAAAGGATTTCTTGCGTCGATTCGTGACTGTGACGAAATATGGATTCACCACTACACACTTGAAAACAAGGAACAGTCAAAGCAGTGGACTTCATCATTTGTTCCAAAGGAGGCGAAGATGTTTCATTCGACCGGAAAAGTTATAGCGACTTCTTTTGGGATAGTCATGGCATATTGCTCATCGATTACCTTCAGAAAGGAAAAATTATCACTGGCGCATATTATGCATAATTATTAGAATATTTGAAGGAATATATCACAGAAAAGAACCCACCGCATTTGAAGAAGAAAAAGGTGCTTTTTTAACGCACACATCTGCAATCGTCATGGCCAAACTGCATGAATTATGCTATGAATTAGTCCCCCCCACCTCTCTATTTGCCTGATCTAGTCCCCAACTTTTTTTTATTCCCGAACATGAAGAAATAGTTGGTAGGAAAAAAATTCACGACCAATGAGGAAGTAATTGCCGCCGTAAACGAACATTTCACAGAGCTTGACCTAACCTACTCTGCTGACGAAATGAGAGGACCAGGAAAGAAAGGAATGGGCAAAGTCGAGCTAAGAGGAGACTACGAGGAGACTACGTATATTGAAAAATAAAACCCAAAAATTTGCCCAAAAATATAAGTGCTTCATTGTCAGATGCTCGAAACTTATCAAACAGCTCCCGTGAGTGATTTCGACCGCAACAGGGACTAAGAACGTCATTTATACATTGAGTTGGGAAATTCTTCTTCATGTGATTTATTCACCAGATTTTACCCATCGGACCCTATCATCTATTTCGGTCGCTTCAACATCACCTGGCGGATGAGCACCTTAAAACAGTTGATGAAGTCTGAAAAAATATCGATGACTTTGTCAAGTCAAAGCTGCCAAGTTTTTTCTGCGAAGGCACTCGTCAATTGCCCGAAAGATGGAGTAAAGTCATCGAAAATAGCAGAGATTTTTTCGAATATTAAATTTATGCTTGTCCTTTTATGAGTAAACTTTGAATTTTATGAGAAAAGACACTGAATTAATTTGTACACCTATTATTACATCGTTACTCAAGGAGTAACGAGTCGTTGCAATTTTCATTACTTTTTTCATCAAGTTCTTTTTTCTTCACGATTTGTCGCCGTGTTTATCTCGTGCAGTATTCTGCGCGCAAAGTAACAATAAAAGTAGCGATTGTATCTATTAATGTTACACACAGAGAATGTAATTCCGTCTTTCCGTTATTGTTTCGCTCTGAACGAAGAGAAACACCGTTACTGAGTTGTTATCGGAAAAAAGTAATTTATAACCGTAACAGTGTTATAAATAACATGTTATTTGTCAATCCCGATGAGAATCGAACGATTACCATCACGATTTCCGTTTATTCCCATGTGTGACATGTGGAAACAAAATATGTGGGAAGAAATGCACTGTAACCTTTCGTCGCTCACTATATGTGCTTTCTAAATCTCTTTGACCGGTCTCTCACTCGAAACACGTAAAAATTCATTCGATGCGATAGTGAAAATACTCGTATTAACAATGTGAATGTCAAACGAATGTTTAGAACGGATTTTTTTATGTGAAAACATTCATATGATATTTAATTCATATGAATGAATATTTAATCGATTCGGGTGAATTAATTTTTATTTCATAACGGTGTAGTATATTAAATTTTCTGTAGCATATTAAATTTTTTTGTCAATTTCGAGTGAAAATATTTCCCCGAAGATTGAGAATAGACCATCCATTTGAGAATTCTATGATAGATTAATGAAAATAATCATCGTTTCGAAATACATGGAATAATATTAGGAGTGTGATTTAGTTTTGAGGACTTTGCAAGAGATGGCACTAATGTCAGTTTTGTCAAAGACATTCCAATCACAACTATCGTTTCTTAATGTTTTAATATTAATCCATGATATCCTAAAAATGGAGCTTCCTAAAAAACATTTTTAACATGCGTTGTTTTTTAATCAGAAGAAAACGGCTGAAGGTCATAAAATTCTGATAGAAAATTATGGTGATGTTGCTTCATCAATTAAGACATGTGAATATTGATTTAGACGATTCAAAAGTGATGATTTCAATGTTGACGACAAAGATTGCTCGGGACAAGCAAAAAAACTTAAAAATGCAGATTTGCAAGCATTATTGAATAAAAATCCTGCACAATCTACTTGAGAACTTGCTAGAACATTAAATATTGATTGTACAACAGTTGCTAAACGTTTGCATGATACGAGAAAGATTCACAAAGAAGGAAAATGAGTTCCACATTATTATTATATCCACGTAATTATCGGAAAATGCCATTGGGAACCGGTTGAACATTTACATTTCGTTGACCGCCAGACGAAAAATAAAGAGACTTTTCTATGGAATTGTTACTGGAGATGAAAAATGGATCTATTTCAATAATCCAAAACGAAAAAAATCATGGGTTAATCCAAGCTAACCAGCAACATCCACTTCCAAGTGCAATATTCATAGTACAAAGTTGCATTGTTGTGTATTTGGTGGGATCAAGAAGGTGTCGTGTACTATGAACCATTAAATCCGAATGAAACTGTCACCGTTGATCGTTATCAACAACAATTACACAAATTGAAGCGAACACTGGACCAAAAACGATCATCAGTTGTGAGTAAACGACGCAAAGTGATATCCTTTATATATCTTTCTTCACAATAATGTTCGACCTGATATTGCATTATCAGTGAAATAAACGCTGACATTAGAGCTGGAATGGCAAATTTTTACCGCGTATTCTCCAGACATTGTTCTATCTGATTGTCCGATCGAGGCAACATCGAGGCTTCAGAGTATACATACTTTCATAACTTCGAACAAGTGCGAAAAGGAGGAAGGTCCCTAAGGCCTGTTTTCGGCACTCTTCAAAATTGGACCAAAATGGCTGGAATCAGTTTCTTATACCCTTGGAAGTAATATTTAGTCAATTCCAGCCTAAACGGAAGTATTTAGAGTGTATACTTCAAGTATACATGGTGCATCAGCGCGCCCGTATCAAGCATTTCTTTGGAAAACTAAGCGTTTCTGAGAAAAATGTTTCAGGTAAAAGTTGTATGGTTTCAAGGGGGACATAAGATGGTGTCATTGGTTTGACCTTGGATAGTCATTTGAAGGTCACGTGAATGTCGATTTCAATATTTTATATAGAACCCCCTATTTTTACATACCTTGTAGCTTATCTCGAGAGCTTTCCAAAACACTATCGTAGATCACGTAGAAACACTTATTACAAATACTTCTGAAAGAAATGACTGACATATTTTCTGCCGCAAGGCTAAATACGAAGTTTTGAAAAGAACTGTTTTAAGAACTGTATGCACCGTTTTGAGCAACTACGATCCTTTAAGCTTTTAATTCAATAGACCAAGTTCTGCTTATGACCATGGCCTTATATCGGACCGGATCTCACATCTTAATGTCAGAGATACACAAAATGCGTATATTCGCGTACCCAGGGACCTAGTAGACGATAAAAATAAAACTAGTTCTTGTCAGAGCTGCTTCTCGAGATTTTCTTATTACGCAAAAAGATATCTTGTTATTTTTGAGTTTTTCTTCTTTATTTTTTCTCCTTCTTTAGTTTTTAATCTTGCATAATTATTCAGATTTGTTCTACAGTGAATTGCAATTTATAATTAGGCGTTTCCAATATGGCAGAAAATATTAATGTTCCTGCAAACGAAACAATAACTATTCCTTTTAGTAGACCATCTATACACATATAAATGTATTATCTACAAAGCTAAGTCGCCGCTTGTTGTTGTACCTTCCCTGACTAAACTTCGGGTTTTTGTTAAGCGTGGGTTGATAATTGATAAAAAGTGACAAGCAAGGGGACTCACGTAAATCCAACACCCCATTCTACGTGGCTTCTTAAAGGAAGATTACGTTTACGATTTTACTGTTCACGGAGAATCAACAAGAATAAATAATATGATTTAAATCTCGGATTTCCTTAAACAACGTTTCTACAACTCTATCTGTAAGAAGTTTCATAACTCACAAAGTACTTAATGAAAAATGACTTAGTTATAAGTGTTTTGGAAAGCTCTCGAGATAAGCTACAAGATATGTAAAAATAGGGGGTTCTATATAAAATATTGAAATCGACATTCATGTGACCTTCAAATGACTATCTAAGGTCAAACCAATGACACCATCTTATGTCCCCCTTGAAACCATACAACTTTTACCTGAAACATTTTTCTCAGAAACGCTTAGTTTTCCAAAGAAATGCTTGATACGGGCGCGCTGATGTACCATGTATACTTGAAGTATATACTCTAAATACTTCCGTTTAGGCTGGAATTGACTAAATATTACTTCTAAGGGTATAAGGAAGTGATTCCAGCCATTTTGGTCCAATTTTGAAGGGTGCCGAAAACAGGCCTTAGGGACCCTCCTCCTTTATTGAAAATTGGATCGACTCCAAAGAAGAATCTTTTTATCGTCCAGTGGAATCCATCTCTTGCCAGAAAGATGAGAAAGAATTGTAGAAAACGAAGGAAAATATTTTTATTAAGGTATTCGTTCATTATCTTGTTTATGTAAATCAATTTTTGAGAAACAAAACCCACGCGAAACTAAATCACACTCTTAATAATATATTAACAATATAATTAACAATATAATATACAAAATTAAAAGAATATATATTTTTAATAATCAATAGATAAATTGACAGGCCAATTACAGATTAACCAGTAGATAAATGACACGACGATCATTTAACACGCACGTGATGATTTCCATTCGTCATTTCGCCGTGTGCGATAAAACGGAAAGAAACAATTTCTACACACTCCCGCGGACCCGCGGTGAGTGCGTTATTTCATTCTCGTGGCGATATTTGCTTGTCGGTTTGGCGAATATTTGTCAAGCGAACGCGGCTGTCTTCATTAAACAGGGGACGACGGGTCCTTCATCGTGTCGTAGTTATGTGTAATAGGTGGACTGTTGCACACTGGCATGCATATGCATTAGATTAAAAGTTCCTGTCGTCATTAGAATTCCGGAGGAGCCGATTTGGATTTCGGCAGCAAGCGTAGTCAATGTCAATGTTTGTGTACATCCGAGTGCATCGTACCGGCTTCCTGCTTTTGCACGCAGAAATCCCTTATCGATTTCTTTCTCGAATTCGAGAAGTCAGCGCGAGATATTAGCAAGGAATCAATGAGAGCGGCCATTTCCCGCTGCAGTTAATCAGAGGATCTTTACATCATATCCACGAAAACATAGGGTTGAGAAAGTACAAATTACAAAAGTATCTAGTTACTTTTCACTGAACTTTACTTTTCTAGTTTTTTCATTGAAAAAGTAACTAGTTACAGTTACAAGTTACTGACCTTCAAAAATAAAATATTGCAGTTATAGTTATTTAGAAAGTAACGAGTCGTTACTTTTTAGTTAGTTTCTTACAATAATCGTTCTATTATTTTAAATTTCGCAATTATGTAAATTCCTTCAATTTTATATAAAAGTAGTTTGTTGCTTATTATATATTTCTCATATTGTACAATATATAATTTTTACAAATTTGATTGATTAATTCAAACAATATTTATTCTTTAAGACTATTAATAACAATTATAAAAAAGTGAATGAGTTTGATGAGGATAATAAATACTAAAAATACTAAAAGTAATCTTAACATCAAAAATTAGATTTCTCCACTAAAAAATATATTGATATTTCATAAATAAAGACTTGCACTCATATGTTTTTTTAAGTTTGCTGTTGATGTTCTACTTGTATGAATAATTTTTTTGCAAATTTTGCAGAAAAATGTCCGGTTCTCATTTCCAAATTTTTGCAGCAACTCGAATATTTTTTCATATGCTGGCCATGGCATTTTACAATTCTCTGAAGATTGAAATGTTTTATCCAGTTTGCTTGAATTTTTTATATAACTGAAACCACGCAGTGTACTTTGAACGCAGGTTATGTTAGCAAATAAGGATTGGCGACGGAAAATATCCAGGTTGCGTTCGGAGAAGAGACTATCAGCGTTGTTGCGTCATTTTATCTTTGTTTTACATCTAATGAACGATAAAGATAGATGACGCATTAGCGCGTTCTCCAAATGTAGCCAGAATAATTGTATGCTTATTGGATATCAAGCACGGCACGTTATCGTGCTGGTCCGCCAGAAACTTAAGTTTGAAATATACAGGATGTTTCAGACCACCCGGGTCACCCGATTTTTTTCATAAACGCGACATTTTAGAGAAAAATGTTTCAGACAAAAGTTGTAGGGCTTCAAAGAATCTATTTACTGATGCTATAAATTTGACCTTGGAATGACCTTGAGAAGACCTGTCAAGATCAACATAAAAATCTTAAATGGAAACTCCAATTTTTTATTACACGGTCTTTTTTCACCAATTAATTTGAACAACTTTTGTCTGAAACATTTTTTTATTTGCCTAATATTTTTTGAAATATTTAAGGATAACTTGGTAACTTTTTCAATATTTAACTTACGATATCTCGCTAACTGTTTGTCGTAATAAAAAAATGGTACTAGACTTTTCTATTCTACTTGGTCTCAAGAATATATTGTTACAATAGCGCCCTGACTTTTGTTAATTCAATGATTTTGAAATTTCGAAAGATCTATAAATTAACAAAAAATAGAGCATTATTGTACAAATGTTTCAGACAAAAGTTGTACAAATTAATTGGTGGAAAAAGACGGTGTAATAAAAAATTGGAGTTTCCATTTAAGATTTTTATGTTGATCTTGACTGAGCTTCTCAAGGTCATCCCAAGGTCAAATTTATAGCATCAGTAAATAGATTCTTTGAAGCCCTACTATTTTTGTCTGAAACATTTTTCTCTAAAATGTCGCGTTTACGAAAAAATCTGGTGATCCGGGTGGTCTGAAACACCCTGTATAAAGTAACTATTAGAGTAACTATTGAATTAGTTACTAGTTATCAAACAAATGTAACTAAGTTAAGTTACAGTTACAGATGGAAAAAACGGAACAAAGTTAAGTTATAGTTACAAAAAAAAAATAACTAACTGTAACTTCGTTACAAGTAACGAGTTACTTCCTAACCCTGATGTGAAAGCGGGCAAACACCCGAAAAAGATAAGACGATATCGCGCGAGTGTTGCAACGATTGCGTCTTTTTACACGCACACACTCGTTTGCGAGGCGGTTCGGAAACACATTTCTTTTTGATGTAGTCACGCAGGAGCGCATCAAGTGGTCGCAATGGCGAGCTGCCGTTCACGAGTTTACGTGCTAAACGATTATGACAGAGGCCGAGGTGGCAATATGTGATGTAAGTATCCGCTCTCTTTGTTGCACTTTTATCTAATAGATAAAAATGCAGCGGAGATACTTACATTTTCTCCGACAGCCGAAGCTGCCGTTGCAGTTGGTGACTTCGAATGCCTCGTACGTTGTCTCACTTCGGCTGCTGCTTACGGAGAGAAATATCTCTGTAATCGTGTAACCGAATGCGGGTCAAACGAGAACTCGGTAGCGAGAAACGATATTTTTGTATCGTAAGCAAAACACTTGTTTGAACACTCCGCCGCGTTAACGATGGAATTACCGAGGATTAATTAATTTAATCTCTTCCTAACAGAGCGATCGAAATGACAGCTGTTTGAGAGAATATGTTACGCATGGACGAAGAGATGTTCATTTATTTCTGGTAGATTTACCCCACGTGCGCTAAAAGTTAAATTTAAAATTAACTTAATTCATTTAATACATTTAAAAAGCATAAAATGCATCTCGTTACGTCACGTAGTTGTGTAATTGCGGTAAACGCATTATGAATAATTTTTGTAAGGAACTACGAGCCGGCCATTTCGCGTCGTCGCTCGCCGGATTTTTAGCAGTTTTTAACAAACTCCGGAACAACCGAGCGGGCAGGAATCTCCCGTAGGAAGTTTTCTGCTCCCGCAACCGAGTTTTCGTCTGGTCCCAAACGACGGAAAATTCAGTTACATTAATGGACTTGTTTTTTACCGTGTACTGTAACGAATTGCTCGTGAGCAGTGGCTCGCAATCATGACAATTTAATGCCTTCCTATTAAAAAAAGATATGTTCAAATCGTTTCGCAGATGAATGTACACACGTACGAAGGAATTAATCTCGATGTTAACGAAATACGTAGAGTAATATTTATTTAACCCTTTCACTGCTGAATTAATTTCCCTTGAGAAAATTATTAAAATATTTGGTAGTCCTACGTTTCTTGGGTCGCTGATTACGAATCTACAGCCAGATTTGCAAAATTCAAAATGGCGGACTCAATATGGCGATCATGATGTACAAAATTAATGAAAATTCCAATTATTATTAAATAATGACCAGGTCGTAATAAGAACATATGATTCTAGACGATGGAACTCGATCGAGCTGGAAAAAATTTATGTGAAAATATTCAACACTGCATATTTATGCTTACTAGAGATTAAACATTCATTTTTTAGTAAAATAATATTGATAGTATGGATAAGATGGAGATATAGAATGAAAAAACTAGGAGAATAGAGCTAAAAAGTGCAAAAATATCAAATTTTGGCCGTTTTTATAGAAATATTTGTTTATAAAAAATCTAACTTGTAAAAAAATACTGAAAAAAATATATATTTTTCTATGACATCAGAAAAATATTTGGTGAAAATTTCAGATCTCTATATTCAATACTCTCCGAGGAATCGATTTTTCCCTAAAAAGAGCATTTTTTTTCAACTTTGATTTGTTATAAATAATCACAAATGAATAATTGGGTATAAAAACCTGTTGGAGCATGTTGAACAACTATTCAGTTATCTGGAAAACTCAAATCCCCGATTAGTTCTTCAAAATTATGTGATTTACAACGCAAAATTGAATCAAGAAAAGGTGGGAAGTATACTTCCCACTAACAGTGAAAGGGTTAAGTGAACATTGCGCACTGTTCAAGCGGATTCAATAATTTAAGTAAATGTCATTATATGTGCCTCTCACGTTGACATTGAAATTCGTTCTTTCGATCTTCATGCAACTTTTTAATTAAACGCTTTTGCCACTATGTTTATCAGAGCTTTTCTGCTTGTCTTTGTGAAAGGAATATGACAGCTAGCTAAATTGTGAAAGGAATATATACATACAGCTAGCTTACTCTTTTCGAAGCACCCTGTATATTTGTATACGCAATGCACACTGCTAGCCTTTTCCTCGGTCTCTTTCTCTCTTTTCCTCTCTTTTTTTCTTCTGTCGCGGATTATTGTGTTAGATAAAGTTCAAAGGTAAATCTTATGCGCACAGCGCATTTCCTAGCGCCAAATCTAAATATCGAAGGTCGCCGATGCGGCGATACCATTTCGCAGATTTATGGCTACGCAAATCATTCAGCGGTTAGTATACTCCGATGTCCTTCGCCGACTGTTGAGTCAGTCGTTTTTTATTGCAGTTGAAAAGTGATTTTCTTCGGTCTCTCGGATGCTGCTGCGCGCTGAGAAATTTTTCACTGCGATATAAATTACGGTGCAGGATTGAGCGAAATTTGATCGAACGGGGGATTAGTGCTAATTAGTATCGATGTAGCCGGCCGTCATTTATTTCGTTTAACCGCGCGCGTTGCTGCACGTTATAATAAATAAAGAAGAGAGAGAGAGAGAGAGAGAGAGAGAGAGAGAGAGAGAAAAAGAGAGAACGAAATAGTATATATAGCGGGATACATGTGTGCATTAGTTGCATGTTATTTTTGTCACGTCCTTATGGCGGTGCTCTATATATCTGTGTTGTTCGCGTTTCATTCCGCCTCGTTAGAGTGACGATAATAACTAGATTAATTATGAGGCGCTATTTATATATCGCAATGCGCGCAACGCGCCGGACGGCGCTCGGAATTCGATCGAATTTAATTTCATTATTTCGACGTCCCGTAAGTGGCGACGGGTCAGGCTCGGGGGGAGGGGGAATGCTGAATATATAATATAATTCGATTCCGGCATGCGTTTCTCGAGTGTGCATATGCCAATTTGCCTTTGTGAGTGTTTGATAAATATGCAATTAGCCTTGTAGGCGAACAATTAAAACCGACCAGATGATTACACTCTCATGATTACTAGATGATAACTCTTATACAGGGTGCTTAAGAAAAGGATTTAGGATTTTAAGAGCAGACAGTACTTACAAAATGAAGGAAAACTGTCCTAAAAAATATGTATCGAAAAATTAATACTATCGAAATTATGAACAATTATTTATTTAGTTAAAGCAAGTGACTTACTTGTGGTGCACGACCATGTATGCAATGTATTTCTTCCGTTTTTTGATTAGAGTAATACGAAGTTATTCTTACCGTACCGTGAAAATTTTGTGATAGCTCTTTGATAGCAATTGTTCACGAGGATATGTGGCTAACAATTGCTTGGTGGAAGTGTGTATATGAATGGGAAGAATAAGCAAGAGCGAAGGGGGATTTTCTTTTTAGGGATTTCTTTAAAATATAGTACTCTCTCTTTACTGATAAATGACATAGACAAATTACATCAGAGAATACAAAAGTGCTAGACTATTAGAGTAAGTCAGTTTAATTAAAATAAATAATTGTTCATAACTTCGATAACATTAATTTTCGACCCATGCTTAAAATGGTTTTCCTTCATTTTATCTGCTTTTAAAATCTATCTGCTCTTAAAATCCTGAACCTTTCTTTTTAAACATCCTGTATATGGATATATTATTATGGACAATATATTATATATTAATTTCATTAAAATTTGCTTATTGTATTGGGTGTACAAATTAGTTCGGTCCGTTTTCAAAAGATGGTTCCGGCTGTTATGAATGGTTCATAGTGACTGTCGATTTTGGCGGTTTCAGAGAGGTTAGACATCTGCCAATAATATTCAGTTTATATCGCTTTGAGTTTCATACAAAAACCTTGCTTTTTACAGTGTTGAAAATGTCGAATTTTGTGTTAACCAAGCAGCATTTGCGGGTGGTTTTAATTTTCTGCTTTAATCGGAAGAAAAGTGCAGCTGAAGCCCATCGAATGCTTGTTGAAGTTTATGGTGACGCTGCTCCAACTGATAAATCATGTAGGGAATGGTTTCGACGTTTCAAGGATGGAGATTTCAGCGTCGAAGACAAGCCTCGCTCTGGACAGCCAAAAAAATTCGAGGACAAAGAATTAGAGGCATTACTCGAAGAAGATCAGAGTCAAACGCAAGAGGAGCTTGCAGAATCATTGGGAGTGACTCAACAAGCCGTTTCCGTACGATTGAGACATGGGAATTATTCAATAACAAGGAAATTGGGTGCCTTATGAACTGAAACCGAGAGACGTTGAAAGGCGTTCTTCATGACAATGCTCGGCCTCATGTCGCAAAAGTCATAAAAAAATATTTGGAAACGCTCAAATGGGATGTTTTACCGCACCCGCCGTATTCTCCTTCTGATTACTGGACATTGCTCCTTCTGATTACTGGTTGTTCCGAAGGATGCAGCACGATTTGGCAGGTCACCGGTTCACTTCTTTCGCAGATATCGAAAATTGGCTTCAAACTTGGATCGCCTCAAAAGACGAGTCATTTTTTCGAGATGGAATTCGAAAATTGCCTGAGAAATGGGAGAAAGTAGTAGTCAACGATGGAAAATACTTTAATTGATCTGTTCATTCATTTTGTTTTGAAATAAATACATCTTTTAGCACAAAAAACGGACCGAACTAATTTGTACTCCCAATATATATTTTATTAATTTTATTAATTTACTTATTATATATAAATATATATAAGTGCTACAGAAAATTATATATGATTTATATACAGAGTGTATAAAAAATACCGACGGGAAACATCTCGAAAACTAAGCATTTTTGAAAAAAATATTTCAGACAAAAGTTGTATGGTCTCAAGGGGAACATAAAACAACTATATCATTTTGTTTACAGATGGCGCCACTTTCGAGATATTCACTGACCATTATTTTTCTTAAATGGAAATCCTAATATTTTATTATATCATCTTTTTCTAACAATTAATTTTAATAACTTTTGTCTAAAACATTTTTTTGTAAAATGCTTAGTTTTCACCGTCCCGGTATTTTTATAACTTTGTATATAGATATATTATGTGGATTATATAGGAATTATACATAAATTTAGAAAACCATGATATAAAAATGGATAAATACAGGGAAAATATTTAGAAACTATGTGGAAATATTTGAATTTTTTGAAGAGGAACCTTATTTATAAAACGAGTGAATATTTACTTTATAATAAAAGTACCGAATTGCAAAAGTGGATGTTTAATTCAAAGCTAAAATGAATTCTAATTTATATATATGAATCTTTCAATTGATTAGAATGAATTTGGTCCACTAACGATGGAGAATATTACATCCTACTTACATTATATCCACTCCTTAATTCCGAGCGGAAATATTCATTTTTTATTAAATTGTCTCACAAACAGCGACTGACCCTTATATAGTTGCCCTATGTATTAATAATTAATAAAAATATTTAACGGTTCAGAATAGAAAATTTATACGAATGGAAAGTCTTTCGAACTCGATTAATTCGTCATTTTACTTTTCCAGTGGGATTTCAAGAAATTCAGATAACAACGTATTAATAATATATCACATACGCCACGTATACAAATTAAATATCGATAATGTTAGTGGCTAACTGAAAGAAGTAAAAAAGAAAACAAGAAAGAAAAAAGAAAAGAATATATATTATATTCAATCGTTGCTATCTCTTTAGAGCCATCTTGCAAATTAATCGACAGATAAACAGCGTGGCTCAGCGATTATATAATTAGTAATATCGAACTAACATCTGCTGATATTGCTGTAGTGGTGGGGGGAGAGGAAGGGGGAGAAGTACCACGAGACAGGGCCGTGATCTTAATTCGGTTACGGAGACAGTGTGATGCAACTTAAGTGCGCCCCCTCTTCTCTTGCCTCTCCCCCCCCCTCCTCCCCTGCCATCCATGTCCTTGATACCCTCCTGAGCTGTCGAGAAAGCTGTCGAGGCGGTCGACCTCGCGCTCTGCCGGGTTATCGTTTCCGCGTGAGTTCGCGGGCGCGCGTAACGACTCTCCTGCACTGTGCGTCGACCGGGCCGTTAATTATTAATTATTTTCCGCGTCAGACTTGTTGCTGGAGCGGAGTGGAGTGTCTCGCGGCCGTGAGCCGTGCGCTGCATTTATCGCGACCGGAAGTACAAGGTGTCGTTTCATGCGACGGGCACGTGGGAAGCACATGCGTCGCGGAGATATGTTCGCAGAGGCGAGAAGGAAGCAAGAGAGAGATGGAGAGAGGGAGGGACAGCTTTCCATTTCGGCGAGCTTTTGCTCTGAGTTCGGAGCAATTCACGTGATTTGTCGGATAGGCGGACGGACGTAAATTTGTTGGTTTTCTGGGCTTGATGTTGCAACAATAATGATGAGGAATGTATCCGCTTTGTGAGTGTTATCTATTACAAAACATGACGAAATAAAAATACATAAGATATGTAAAATGCAATATGGAAGTCCGCGAGAGACTTTGCTGCTTCAAGGTAACGAGAAATTTGTGTCACTGTACGATATAAATTTAGTGATTAATTCAATACGGTATATACTTTACAGTGTCTGTGTATTATTCATAATAGTCATAATATTATTAAACTCCCGTTACCGATTGTCTCGCACATCTTGATAATTATGAAAATCTATCCGACTTCTTTCTCCCTTTGTTTTCGTGTCGCTTTTGCTGCGATCGATTATTATACAGTTGGCATTCGTATAGAGTTTACAGTAAACGCATTCCATTTAGTAACACAAGTCGGTAGAAGCATCATTTTATTTTTGTTGCGATGGGTAATCAAGGATGATGCTTGTGTCCATTTGTGTCATTTAATGCGATGAATTCATCGACATATATAATAACATTGCATATATTATTTTCATAATTTCTATTAGGTTGCGATCGACGTGCGGAATGTTAATTTCTGTTTTTTTCTTTAATTTTGTCCGCCACAAGAAGGAAGGAAAGTTCACAACTCACGATCGAGAATCGAATGTAAAATCGAAAATAAAATTCTTTAATATTACGGAAACTCAGGTGTGCTAACAAATGGTAAAAGCTGTCATTTTCAAAATGAATTATTTTTACAAAGGAATACAAATTCGTCGGTTTTCTTCAAAATAAAGGTATCTTGCTCTTCTCAAACCGTGGATAATACTCTATCTCGTTTTTATTTTCCGTTTTTCTCTCTTGCTGAGACTTATCGCTTACTTTTCGATCACTCCCATATTTTTAATCTCAACTAACATCTTAAACTTAAATCTTAATGTTTTAAATGCTAGCACGTCTATACGTAACATTTCACATACATCCATCAGAATAAAAAATATTAGTTTTTCAGGAGTTATATTTGAAGCAAGAAATATACATGGTTTTTCGAAAATATTTTCGTATTAATTTGTCGTTATACAATATATGTAATATGAAATAAAAGCATATAAATTTGCGTTCCATTTCTTAACCTAATAATTATCTTATATACCTGGAAAATATAAAACTGACAAAATATATTTCTAGAATTACATTTATTAGCATAAATTACAACTAATAATCTATATATCATTGTTAGTAACAGCATTTAACGCGATACATAACACCTTTTTACAATTATTTATTATTTATTTATAATTATTTATTAAAATCAAGTGGTTATATATTACAAATTTTTTTATAAAACTTATAAAAATTATTAAGAATAATTAATTATTAACGATAAAATTTTATCGTTCATATAAATTTTATCGTTTTATTTAAAATTAACGATCAAAATTTTATAAAAAGAATTATAAAAATTTATGAAAATATAAAGATTGGGAATCTAATATTAAAGTGCATTCGTCAATTGTTCGGAATAATAAAGTGCTTGAATTTCTTATGTTTCTTTGACAACTTATTTTAGTAACGGCGGATAATGCCTAATAATAGATAATGAAAATTCGTAATACGACGAAAATTCGAAATATTATCAAACTCCGTATTTTTATTGTCCAGCATTACCGCCTATAGTTGTCAAAAGATTGTCAAGAGATCCATATTATCTTGAAAAAGATTTCACTTCAAAGAGTTTATCCTATCGCATCTTGCATATTTATTTGTGAATATTCTTGCATTAAATTGTCAGTAATAAAAATAGGATTTTTTGTAATAGTAAAAGATATTTCTATTCCGTTTGATAACTTTCACCTGCATCTGAGCTCTCATATAACATATAATATAAATTTAGATGCAATGTATTTACAAAGAACATAGTACATGTGATAAGTTGTACGTAATATATCATGAAAAACCATCAAAATAAGAAGATGTATAAAATGTAATGAAATCCATATGTGTGATGTAAAGAAGTCATTTATTTGAACGAAAAAGAAAATACGTTTATTATCAAATGGTTTATGTACTTTTTGAAAAATGTATAACACATGGATACACATACATAGTTTCAATAAGGAAATTTTAATTTATTTACGTAAACAATTAACTTAGCATACTATTTATTCGGAAAATAACTGATTTAATTAACAAGACAAGGGACGCGACGAACATATTTCACTCTGTTTATCCTTACGTTGAATCAACCAATTTTTTTCCTGTCACCAAAGGAGATTTAATTACGTATATGCAATTTTAACTACTACTTTCAGTTACGCTGGTTGTATTCTTTAATGTTTTGAAGACAATCACAAACGAATTACGATAATAGATATATTTAAGGTCCCTGTATGGTCTTAGAGACCTGAATTTATTTTTAATGTTAATAACAGGACACACATCTCTACCCAAAACTTTCTGAATCTCAGCTATTTCTGTTAACGATGTACTCTCTATTGGAATGGTTAAAAGTACCGGACATTTCTGAGACTGCATTATCCTTAAATATTCGTCCCATAATACAGTTTCGAATACTTGAAAACCTACGATTAGATCCGCTCTTCCATACATCGGATTGGCCATGTAATCGCTGTACAACATACAACAACATTCATAGATAAATTTCTTCTTATTGTAATTGCAACGGGGACAAATCTCCTGCGTACTAAATTCAAATTGTAGGTCTGTTCCTACCAATACAACTATTAGCACTTTTATATTTGGGAAAAGATGTAACAATATTTCCCAAGCTGGTAAACCGTTTCTTTCCACGGCTTCTGCTTTTATAATATGAATGATAGAGATAGATCTTGTCAGTAGAATATCAGATAATTCTGCCTGTGACATACCATAATATACCGAGAGCGGCCCTGACACGTAATCGGTATAGATATAATCCAAGACGTTCCATACGCCCTTTTTGTCTTGTACATATTCTTCTATAAATTTTGCCATCTTATCGAAAGGTCTCATATCGTTATCGGGAAACTTTATAAATTTTAACGATAATGAGGCTGTACTTTCATATTGAACATTTGAGAGCTCAAGATTGAGCCACAGTATCAAAAGGTTGCAAGAAATTTGTTTATGATGCTGTTCGAATTCTTCCTTGTGTTCTAGACAATAGTCGATGGACAAACATTTTTTGCAGGAATACAGTCCGGTCTGCTGATGACAAATAAAGCATAATTTAGCGAAAGTGAACATTTGCTTTTCGTAATTCTCAGGAATACGCCTTAGATCTTGTATAACTGAAAGATAAAATTCACCCTGTGCTTCCAATAGTTCGTCGTAAGTAGAACGACGAGTGAGATATTGCGGGTTGTTCTTTAGGAATTTTTCTATAGCTATGCAAATCTCTCGATGTTGCGGAAAATGCAGGTTTTTGTGATCTTTGGAGCAATAAGAGATGGAGGAACACCGATCACATGTGGTCGAACTTATTATTTCTGTAGTCTTCTTGCAAATGTGGCAAAAGTTTGGATGAAAGATCTTATTGTAATGTACAGACATCCATGATCCAGAATATGGAAGTAATGTTTTTGTTATGTCCATATTAATATGCCTGTGTAACTAATGATATATTACTGAATCTACAAGATTAATTTAGAAATAATATATAGTATTCGGCAGCTTAGCAGAAATAATAGAGTCCGCTATATACACAGTACTGGTGACAGTATGATTATTTGTGGATTGCTTGAATGTCACTAATAAATTGCTTACGTTTGCTTCTAAGCATTTTGACAATTATTTACAGTTTGAAACGTAGTCAATCTGAACTGAGGGCATAAGAGGGCATAAGAGGTATAAATATTTATTATATTTATTACCGCAAGTAATATTGTGAATAAATTTCAAACGTACGGCGAATATCGCGGAACATCATGTTGTCGTCAATATTTTTCAAAATAGAAGTTGAAGAAAGCGTCATATTTTCTCATTTTTTCGTTCCATTTAAACAATATGAAAAAAAAATATTTACATATGGGAAAAAAGATTTTCTAAAAATTGCCGATGGATGTGTTACATAAAGGAGGAGGGTCCCTAAGGCCTGTTTTCGGCACCCTTCAAAATGGCTGGAATCACTTCCTTATACCCTTGGAAGTAATATTTAGTCAATTCCAGCCTAAACGGAAGTATTTAGAGTATATACTTCAAGTATACATGGTGCATCAGCGCGCCCGTATCAAGCATTTCTTTGGAAAACTAAGCGTTTCTGAGAAAAATGTTTCAGATAAAAGTTGTATGGTTTCAAAGGGGACATAAGATGGTGTCATTGGTTTGACCTTAAATAGTCATTTGAAGGTCACGTGAATGTCGATTTCAATATTTTATATAGAATCTCCTATTTTTACATATCTTGTAGCTTATCTCGAGAGCTTTCCAAAACACTATCGTAGATCATGTAGAAACATTTATTACAAATACTTCTGAAAGAAATGACTGACGTATTTTCTGCCGCAAGGCTAAATACGAAGTTTTGAAAAGAACTGTTTTAAGAACTGTATGCACCGTTTTGAGCAACTACGATCCTTTAAGCTTTTAATTCAATAGACCAAGTTCTGCTTATGTCCATGGCCTTATATCGGACCCGATCTCACATCTTAATGTCAGAGATACACAAAATGCGTGTATTCGCGTACCCAGGGACCTAGTTACGATAAAAATAAAACTACTTTTTGTCAGAGCTGCTTCTCAAGATTTTCTTATTACGCAAAAAGATATCTTATTATTTTTTAGTTTTTCTTTATTTTTTCTCCTTTAGTTTTTAATCTTGCATAATTATTAATTATTAATTATTAATTATTAATAATAATTAATAATTAATATATTATATTATTATATACAATATATTAATTATATAATATATTATATTATTATAATATAATGTATTATATATTATATTATTATTAATTATTAATTATTAATTATTAACAAATATTAATTATCCAAGGTCAAACCAATGACACCATTTTATGTCCCCCTTGAAACCATACAATTTTTATCTGAAACATTTTTCTCGGAGACGCTTAGTTTTCCAAAGAAATGCTTGATACGGGCGCGCCGATGTACCATGTATACTTGAAGTATATACTCTAAATACTTCCCTTTAGGCTGGAATTGACTAAATATTACTTCCAAGGGTATAAGAAAGTGATTTCAGCCATTTTGGTCCAATTTTGAAGGGTGCCGAAAACAGGCCTTAGAGACCCTCCTCCTTTCTACAAAGGAAAGTGGGATGAAAATTAAACCAAGTAAAGGAAAGTAAAGAAAATTAAACCAAATAAGGATAATTTCTGTTAAAATCTAAAAAATATTTCATGTTAAAAAAATTTATATATAAACTTCAATAGCTTCAATAGCTCTTTATATGGAGCAATTCAGAACAACTTGCTGTGCTTGAAACGACATGTTCTTCATTCAACGAATTCTAAGATAATTTTTTCTTTTACCAAATGTTATCTGAAGCTTAGTTTTTGAGTTTAAAGATAAATAGTTTAATTATTACGGGTCGGATGTATGAAGTAGGTAGGGAGAATACAACTCATCATTAAACGCAGGCGCTTACGTTGAGCGCCTAATGCAATGAATTCATCGACATATGTAATAACATTGCACACATCATTTTCATAACTTTTGTTAGTCTGCGACCGACACGCGGCGTGTTAATCTCTGTTTTTTTTTCTTATTTTGCCTGCCACAAGGAGGAAGGAAAGTGCACAACTCACGATCAAACCGAAGTAAAATTGAAAATAAAATTCTTTAATATTACGGAAACTCAGGTGCGCTAATAAGTGATAAAAGTTGTTATTCTTAAGATAAATAATTTTTACAATGGAATACAAATTCGTTGGTTTTCTTCAAAATTAAAGGTATCTTCTCTCTTTTGAAACCGTTATCAATACTTTTTCTTGTTTTCATTTTCCGTCTTTCTTGTTTATATCTTCAAAGTTTATTTTTCAACTTTGGAATGTTCGCATAATCAAATATTTTATCGTCAAAATCTAACACACTTTATTTTTATTTAATTATAATTTCTCTACTTTAAAAAAATTTTATATAATTATCTTTATGTAATAATTAATTCGAAATACTTCATTTGCTAGTACGGTTATATTAATACGTCTATTAATCGGCCAGCCATTTCGGCTCAATCGCATGGGACTAACACAGAAATTTAGTGCTTTTTTGTTGCTAATTTGTTGCTCTATTCCCGATTTTGTTGCTCTAGCCATTTCGAAAAAAAACAGTGGCTGTGCTAGCTTAACATTAAAGTTAGCACAGCCACTCGAAAAAAAAATAAAAAACGAAAAACGAACACATATTTTTAAACTACGATTTTGTTGCTAATTTGTTGCTCTATTTCCGATTTTGCTGCTCCAGCCATTTAAAAAAAAAACAGCGGCTGTGCCAGCTTAACATTAAAGTTAGCACAGCCATTCGAAAAAAAAATAAAAATCGAAAAACAAATACATATTTTTAAATTACGATTTTGTTGCTAATTTGTTGCTTTATTCTTGATTTTGATGCGCCAGACATTGCGCCAAAAATCGGTGTGTTAAAAATAGCCGGGGACCTATAGATGTGTGCTAGCTACCATGAAAGAAGGAAGGCGTACTAGGTGGCGACGGGACGCCGTGCGTTCGGGACCTGCATCTTATTTTTTCGTTCCGAAGAGTAAACTACCTGGAAAAATTTGTTGCTCGCCCAATTCCAGTCTTAATATGTTGTCTGATTTTGTCGCTCTTAAGATATCCCAGTTTCAAATTTGTTGCTCACGATATATGTTTAAACAATAGCCGAGAACCCATAGGTGTGTGCTGGCTACAAGAGTAAACTACTCGAAAAAAATTTGTTGCTCGCTCAATTCCGGTCTTAATATGTTGTCTGATTTTGTTGCTCTTAAGATATCCCAGTTTCAAATTTGTTGCTCGCGGTATATGTTTAAACAGTACCCGAGAACCCATAAGTGTGTGCTGGCTACAAGAGTAAACTACTCGAAAAAAATTTGTTGCTCGCCCAATTTCGATCTTTATATGTTGTCTGATTTTGTTGCTCTTATGATATCCCAGTTTCAAATTTGTTGCTCGCGGTATATGTTTAAACAATAGCCGAGAACCTATAAATGTGTGCTGGCTACAAGAGTAAACTACTTGAAAAAAATTTGTTGCTCGCCCAAATTCGGTCAAAATCAGGCAACATATTAAGACCGAAATTGGGTGAGCAACAAATTTTTTTCGACCAGTTTAATCTTGTAGCTAGCACACACCTATAGGTTCTCGGCTATTGTTTAAACATATACCGCGAGCAACAAATTTGAAACTGGGATATCTTAAGAGCAACAAAATCAGACAACGTATTAAGGCCGGAATTGGGCGAGCAACAAATTTTTTTCGAGTAGTTTACTTTTGTAGCCAGCACACACCTATGGGTTCTCGGCTATTGTTTAAACATATACCGCGAGCAACAAATTTGAAACTGGGATATTTTAAGGGCAACAAAATCAGGTAACATACTGAGACTGAAATTGGGCGAGCAACACATTTTTTTCGGGTAGTTTACTCTTGTAGCCAGCACACACCTATGGGTTGTTGGGTATTGTTTAAACATATACCGCGAACAACAAATTTGAAACTGGGATATCTTAAGTGCAACAAAATCAGACAACATATTAAGACCGGAATTGGGCGAGCAATAAAATTTTTCCGGGTAGTTTACTCTTGTAGCTAGCACACGTCATAGGTCCCCGGCTATTTTTAACACACCGGTTTTTGGCGCAATGTCTGGCGCCATCAAAATCAGGAATAAAGCAACAAATTAGCAACAAAATCGTAGTTTAGAAATGTATTCATTTTTCGATTTTTATTTTTTTTTCGAGTGGCTGTGCTAACTTTAATGTTAAGCTAGCACAGCCACTGTTTTTTTTCGAAATGGCTAGAGCAACAAAGTCGGGAATAGAGCAACAAATTAGCAACAAAAAGCACTAAATTTCTGTGCTGGTCTCATGCGATTGTGCTGAAATTGCTGTGCCAGCTTAATAGACGTTGTATTAATCCTTCTTGCCTACTTCCTGACTTCCTGTGCCGAACCCGCAACAAGCAAACACCTTATCTTTATAACAAAAACTAAGCTTCGGATAATATCTTGCAATAGATCTTTGCATATTAAATAAAATTTAGCTTAAAGAAATCGTTCCGTCGCATTATGAGCACGCTTTTGAAAAGTTTCTTTTATTAATATCTCAGTACTTACCGTGGTAATACAGTTTACAGTATGCGCATTCTATTTAGTAACACAATTTGGTAGGAGTATCATTTTATCATTGTTCCATGCGATGGGTAATTAAGGATGACGCTTGTATCCGTTTGTGCCATTAAATGGGAATCACTCAGCACACGGAGAGAGCACACGTAGCTCTTTTCTCGTATAAATTTTACTCTGACTTGTATTCCTTAGTAGTACATAGTCAGTAAAATTTACCTTGCTAAGGACTATAGGAAATTTTTCAACAATATATAGTGCAAAACGATTGGTTGAATGAATGTAACAATGAACGTAACAATGGATGAGTCAAATGCGTTTTGGTCGAAGGAAACAGAATTTCTTAGGACCGAATTTGATTTATAAGAATTAGAAATTCTTCATAATTTAAATTATTAATAATATAAATAAAATTAATTATTAATTATTATTTAATTATTGTTATTATTGAATTATTAATGATTATTTTATTATTTTAATCATTAATTATTATTTAAGTTTTTAATTATATTTCAAGATCTGCAATCTATAAACGATTGATTGAATTTACGCGACAATGAGCGAGTCAACATGTCATGCCCGAAGGAAACAGAATATATAGTCCTATTAATTGAAGCAATTTTTTCTTACTCATGTAGATCTTAATTTTTAAAATATAAGTAACGGATATGAAACGAAAGGGCGAAAAATTCGGGCAGAATGACGATACGATGTCCTCGGTTATAAAATTCTCTGGTAATCTTTATGCTCGAAAATTCTCTCTGTGCAATGAGTATCCTTCAGAAGGTTTTAACCAGTGATGGGTAATATACATTTCAAATGTATCTCGATACAGATATAGACACATATGAGGAAAATGTATCTAGATACAGATACTCAGATGCTTTGGAGGTATCTCGGATATATATCTGATACTTTTAAATTATATTTTATCATAGTAATGATAATGTGTGTAAAATATACTGAACAAATCTTTTATTATTTATTAATATTGTTTGTTTACATTAAAATTATACAAATTAGTCGATAGTCTTACGTATCAAAAGTGCTTCAAACATATCGTCACTTAATCTATTTCGCCGCGGTATTAAAATTTGACCTCCAATGTTAAGTAAACGCTCAACCGATGCTGATGATGATATAATCGTTGAGCTTTAAAAACAAATGTTTCATATGAGGATAATGTGTTGTCAATACGATATCTTTCTGCTTGTCTATCAAATAAGAAAAAACTTTCATGTCGATGGCACTATCAATTGTTTCCACGTTATCTTTGTCTTTTAAAAATTTAAAGAATTGTTCATCTTCCACGGAAGATGCCGAAGAGCCATCAGAAGATATTCTAGTTTTATTTTTTAAATACGCATATTTTTTTGCTTCTGTAATAAGCAAGTTTTTACAATATTCATGGTTCAGGGTCGTTTTTGAAACAATCCCTGCTTCTGGAATTAAGTTTAGCCATTTTAATTTAAGTGTAGGAACAATCATAGATGAAATAATGTAAAGTTTACTGCATATATTGTCAAAATTCAATACAGTATTCCAGAATTTTTTGTTAATGCCATCTACTAGAGCATTTCTCAAGGGTTCGCAACTAGGTAATTCGTGAAGTATCTGCAAATTAATTTTAACCCAGATAGCCAAACCTGCGCGAGCAGATTTCGAACAAAGCCTGCTATCATAGTTTGATGGCAAATAGGCAACAAATATAACGCAGAATCTGTTATATCAAATTATGCCGCCAATCTGCGGTCAAATATGCGCCTGTTATAAGATCCTGTTGTCAGATATTTGACGGCAGATTTGTAGCAAAAACCGCGCAAGACTTGCAGTAATTTGACGGCAGATTGGCGGCAGAAACCGAGCAAACTCTATGCGCAGACTCTACGTGTAGTTTGGCAGCAGGACCTGCGCGGTTTCTGCCGACAATCTGCTCGCACGGCGTGTCACACAGGTCCTGTCGACAAAACACGAGCCTAATGAGGACACAGATGGCTATGGTTTTGATGTGGAGATCTGATCGAAATTGGCGTCAATCTGCGCGCATTCTGTTAGCATTTTGCTTACTGGGAAGTTGCTGCAAAGTTGGCAAAACATATCCTAAATAACAATAGTTTTCTCCCTGTAGCAAATCAAGAGTGCATGCTAAACTTTTCATTACCACGATAATTTTTTTCCATTATCGACAAAAAATACGTGAAAATGTATCTGAAAAGCCGTTCAGATATTATGTTTTATATCTAGTAGAGATGTGCGAATCAAGAATTTTTATGTCGAATCGAATCGAATCTCATTTTTTAAATTCCAATTTGAATCGAATCGAACATCTATGAAATTTCATTCGAATCCGAATCGAATCATTGAAAAATTTAACATGACTATTAAACATGCAAATAATGATGGAAGATTTTAATATGAAAGGGAATATTGACATTGTAATATCATCTTAAAGTAAAATATATATTTAAATATTTAAAGTAATTTATAATTAAGTTATTAATTATAAGTTAAGTTAATTACAAGTTAAAGGTTCACATATACAGGCCTAGTTGGCCCGTTTTGTAGTTGATGCGCCCAAACGCTAATGTATTTGATTCGTATTCGAATCTGTGATTCGAAAATTTCGAATTATTCGAATATCGGATTCGAATCATAGGGATTCGGATTCGAATCGAATCGAATTATATTAGATTCGATTCGATTCGAATTTGCACATCTCTAGTATTTAGATACAGATACAGATCCTTCAATTCGAATGTATCTCAGATGCAGGCTTAGATGCGCAGGGTGTATTTAGGTACTGTATTTAGATACTATCCAACACTGGCTCTAACGGACCTTTTCGTGAGAGTCATGTTGCTCCTGCGATCGCCGGAAAATTCCGCGGCTCAGTCGAAAGTGACGGTTATTTACTCTTGTTAGGTACATGTTAAGGGGGCACATATGTTTGTCGGATCAAAAAAATCGATGTTTTTTTATTTGTTTATTTGTATTGTACATAGTTTCAAGAATTTATGGTTAAAAATGCATCTCGGTACTCGCAAAATTAACGAAGATACAGATGAAAACGTGCGAGCGCGCGAACTCAAACGGAGCGCATGCTACGACTTGCTACCGACCGGAATCGCGCGTGTTCAGACAGGTCATAGATTCGCTTTTGTTAGATAGTCTAATGGAAATGACAAGAAAGCGTAGAACCAGCGTGTTAAATATGGAAAAAAGTGAGAGTGGTCGCATCGGTAATGACCGAATCGCAACACGATCTAAGTTCCGGCCCTGAAGGCTTCTCGACCAAAGACTAATGCGCGCAAGAAGCTTCCAGAAAGTTCGACCGTCGATACATGTATCCTACGTCACGGTTTGTTGTTGTTGGTCTTCTAAACATTCGATTGTGTGCGTTAAACGGCAACGTGATGTATGTCTATTATTCGGATCAGCTGACTATGAAAAGAAGGCCAACGACAACAAAGCTTTTTTCCTTCGATGACATCGCGGAACAAGTTTTGGGAGCACAGCTCTCGCACGTATAATTTGACGGAGCCAATCACAATGGCCCACCTATAATATTAACAGCTATAACTTTATCAACAGCTATTACTTTATTAAAACCCGTGTTGTTGAAATTCACGTTGTTACTTCATTTAACCTGCATCGAGTCGAAACTTAACTTTCATCTGTATCTACCGACTTCCACTTTGCCGCCGTTCTCCTGAAAAGCTTTCTATTCTGGCTATCAAAGAAATTTCTACACGCTGGACTCGATGCAAAAGAAGTGAAGTACGAAACACAGCGAGCTTAGTAGCTCGCAGCTCTTCGAACAGTCCGCGAAAAACGAAATGAAACGTCGAAGTATCGATAGGAAAGGAAAGGCGTGTAACTCGCACTACACGGCCGAAGAAAAAAAGACCACCTCCAACGAATGTAGAGATGGAGAGCGAGGAAACTTATACAAACAAAACCTCGGAAAAGCTACACAAAAAATCGAACGTTACGTTTGATCCTGAAATGTCATTTTGTATTCTGCAATTCTGCGCTGTGTTTACAGCAATATCTGAATGTGTCGTTTGTAAACAATGTGGAGGTGCAGTTAAATTTTTACAATCGAATGTTCGCGGACTCGGTTTTAAATTAAATATTAAGTGTACTACGTGCGATAAGATAATTAATAGCGTATATTCGTCACCGCTAATAGGGGCTGCATACGAGATCAATAGACGATTGGCTTTCGCTATGCGTATTCTTGGTAAGGGACTACAAGGAATACAACGTTTTTGCGGCATAATGGATTTGCCGAAATATGTCGCACAATGCTCCTATGATAAGATTATGGGCAATATACACACTGTCGCGAAAGTCGTTGGAATGCAATCTCTGAAAGAGGCTGCTGAAAGCTGCTGAGATCCAACAAACCAACGATGCTGAACATTCAAATATACCAGACGGCTTAAAAGTATCCGGAGACGGCACCTGGATGAAACGCGGCTTTTCGTCGTTATTTGGTGTCGCGAATATTATCGGATGGTACACGGGAAAAGTGATCGATCTTCTTGTCAAAAGTTCGTATTGCAAGGAATGCGAAGCTCATGAAAAAGATAAGGATTCTGCGGAATATGAGCAATGGATAAAATCTCACGAGGAATAATGCTCAGCAAATCACACTGGAAGTGCAGGAAAAATGGAATGTGACGCCATGGTTCAAATGTTCCAACGATCAGTCGAATTATATAATACCGCATACGCATATTATATTGGTGACGGCGACTCTAAGACATTTTCCGCCCTTCTGAACGCGCGTATATATGATAACATAATACCGAAAAAATTGGAATGTGTGGGCCATGTGCAGAAACGCATGGGTAGGTGGCTTCGCAACATAAAAAACACATATAAAGAAGCAGCGAAAGCTACGAAGTCGAGGTCGGCAAGCCTGGAAGGCAAGGGAAAATTAACGGCATCGTTAATTGACAAATTAACAGTGTATTATGGTTTGGCGATCCGAAATAATTGTGACTCGGTACAAAATATGAAGGACGCGATTTGGGCCACATTTTATCACAAAATTTCCACTGACGTCAAGCCACAACACGTATACTGTCCGCCCGCAGCCAATAGTTGGTACACGTGGCAAAAAGCGAAGGCTGAAGGCTCTGTAAAAAATTACAAACATCAACCTGCTTTACCGGAAATTGTACAGACAGCCATCAAATCCGTGTACGAAGCTTTAAGTAAAGAAGATTTACTGCAAAGATGCATGGGTGGTTATACGCAAAATAATAACGAAAGTTATAACCAGATGATTTGGAAACTTGCGTCCAAGATAACCTTTGGTAGCCTGCGCATTGTTGAAATAGCTGCTTACGTGTCTGCGAGCGTTTTTAACGACGGAGCCGATTCATATTTACGCATAATGGATTTGTTGGACATCCAAGTTGGACGAAATGCGTATGAATATTGTCAACAAGAGGATTCGAACCGTCTCAAACACGCCCGCATCAAAGCGCAACAAGCGACAAGGGAGGCTCGAATTGCTCGTAGACTTTCTTTATCGAAGCAACACATGACTAACGAGGCACAGGAAGGTACTTCTTATGGCGCTGGAATAGCTGAGTAATAGTAAGTTTGATTATACAAAAGTTATATTATGAAGTTCTTATATCAAAACTTTAAACGCTAACTTTAAACGTTTTTCTCGAAACGCTATTTTCCGTCAGTGTTTGCACAATAACTCATCGAGTTTTCAATATTTCTGGATACGCCTTAGATGAAAATATTCGTAATTAAATTCTCTGTCGTCTGTCGAGGGCGTTTTTCGATTTTCCGTTTCGTTTTTTTTTTTTTAACAACAAATGTGACGAAATTTTGAAGAAAATGTGCATTTTTCTTTTTAAAGTTACGCCATTTTGTTAATTTTGCGAAATTCAAAAATTCCCCCCGAGGGACCATAACTACAACCTTTATGTTTAAAAAAATATTTTTGTTTTGCAGATCGCACGAACGTACAGGACGGAATCATGCAGACATTGCAAAAATCGGGTTTCACGCCATGTTGCGTCATTTTCACAATATTTGCTCAATCGAACTTTCGTTTACATTTTTTTGTACTGAAATATATGTTATATAATCTGAAAAACACCCCGTATTGATATCTTTATCCCAGGCTGAGAAAAAATTTCTCGAAAATTGGCTTTTTTTTACGAGTGATGAACATATGTGCCCCTTAAAAGCGTATCACACTAGCGATTCGCGACTGCGGCTGCGACTCGCGACTATCGTTTGGACGGCTGTCCATTTTTCGAGTCGCAGCCGCAGTCGCAACCAATCACAGAACGCCGTATAATCACGTGACGCGCTCGTCATAATCACATTTATTTAATAGTATGTAGAAGTCGGTGATCATTAGAATAAGGTTATATCCAATGTTGTTTTATATGTTATATACTTTTTTTAAAATGTCAAAACAATTTAATAAGGAGATAGACCATTATTTAGTAGATCTCGTAGAATGTAAACCCCTTCTATGGGATTGTACGTGTGACAGTATGTTAACAATATTTAGCCGTAGCCGCGATCGTCAATCGCAAGTGTGATTGGAAAACAAGAAATCACAATCGCAATCGCAGTCGCAGTCGCGAGTCGCTAATGTGATACGGGCTTAACGCGAAATAGAAAAGTCGCCGGAGATAAGATAAGCACCGCACTTGGACGCTACTGTAAACTTATCGGTACCTGCGACGAACCTGATCGGCCGCGCGCTCGTCATCTTTTTTTTCCCAATAAGGAGAAAAATAAAATTGGAATATTAAATGTGATCCATCCTTAGCGCCGCTTATCGTTGAGAATTGTGACTTTCGTCGGTATCCATTTGTGTGTTGCGAGAGTATTGTGTGTCAGTCCGGGTTTTACACTCAGTGATCTTAGAAAATCTCACCGTAGATACTTGTCCCATGGTTCGAAAAAAAAGAAAGAAATTTATCGAAATGCGTGCAGAATAAAAGTCGCTCATCCACGATGTGTCGTGTTTCAGGGTTCCGGGTACTTAAAGCGTGCGAATACTGAACGCCTCCATGAAATTTTTAACCAGGTAAGCGAAAACGATACGACGCTCAAGTGAGTTGCGTTTCAAAGTGGTCGTTGATTCTTACGATTGTCACGAGATAGTTTGAGATGACACGCGGTACTTTTACCCTGAAATTGCAAATTCGGTAATCCGGCGCTTGGCGATTTGCAGTACGCCACACAGGAGAAGAATGGCGAGAGGTTCATGACCGCATCCGACTTCGTACGCAGTTATCTTGGCCTTTACACGGATGCCGATTACAATCCCGATTCTGTCAATTTACTTGCTGGTATCGTCGACACTAGCAAAGATGGGTAAGTAAAGCACCGGCGTCAGCGCGGGAGAGAAAAGTGATTATTTAATTTAACTAATGTCTTCAAATCTCTACAGGGTAGACTACTTAAATTGACAATGCGAAATATTTAAAAAATAAAGCGTTGAAGAAAGAAATGTTTTAAATAAAAGTTGTATGGTTTAAAGGGAGACGTACAATGGTGCCCTTGGTTTGATCTTGAAACGTGTATTTAACCTTTAGAAGACCGCAGTTGTTTTTTCCGACTTTTTTATTTTAAGTATTAGAACTTTATTATTAACATCATTGGGTTGAATAACGAAAAAGATGGCGCCACTTTCGCGCTAATATATTGGCTTCCGGTCCGGAAAAGAATCAGGATCCTTTTTTTTTTCAACTTAATGTTATTAGATATTATTAGAATAATTGTTTAACATCATTTTAGAGAAAAAGTTTGACAAATAACATGTATAAAAATTTTTACACCGCAATTTATGAAGTAGAAGACAGTCAAAATGCATCATATGTATTTATATACATTAATTTATTTCGCAATAAGTACATATTTTGTCGAAAATATAAAAAGAGTAATTGAAAAAATAAAAGGACTAATGCTTTTACAATACATTTAGTAATTTTTCATGGTATGGTACAGTTTGAAGCACGGTACAACGCAAAGAGGTGCATCGCATTCACCGCAAATGAATAACAACAAATATAACCATAAGTATTATCGGCTCGACAGTCATATCACACACAGAGAGCGTTTGCCCGATCCTGTTTATAAATCGAAACTGGTACAATACAAAGTATAACGTGTAAGCGAATATGAAATATAAAAATAGAATATTAATAAATTAAAATATCCTACAATAGTAAGTTAAAACCTGATAAATTGGTTTTCGGGCCTCCAAAGGACCACCACTCAAACACATCTAAATCCAGTTTATATAAAGCAGTTAAAAGCCAATAAATTGATTTCTGGTCCTCCAAAGGTTGAGGTCAGATGAAAGCTAACTTAATTTTTTCAAATGGAAATTTCAATTTTTTATTATATCTTCTTTTTCTACCAATTAATTTTAACAACTTTTGCCTGAAACATTTTTTTATTTGCCTAATATTTTCTGAGATATTTAAGAAAAACTTGGCAACTTTTTCAATATTTAACTTACGATATCTCGCTAACTATTTATCGGAAGAAAAAGTCGTACCAGATTTTTTTACTCTACTTGGTCTCAAGAATATATTGTTACAATAGCGCCTAGACTTTTGTTAATTTGATGATTTTGAAATTTCCAAAAGTCGATAAGTTAACAAAAATTAGGGCTTATTATTGTAATAATATATTCTAAGTAGGTTTAAAAAATTAAGTTGACCTTTATCTGACCTTAAATGCATGTTTCAAGGTCAAACCAAGGGTACCATTGTACGTCCCCTTTTAAACCATATAACTTTTATTTAAAACATTACTTTCTTTAACGCTTCGTATTTTACATTATTAACTCAAATAGTCCATCTTGTATAATTAATACATAATTATATTATACATATATTAATCAACATCATTTTATATAGGCTGACTCTTTAAGTGTTCGCCTAAAACATTTTGGAAGAAATGTAGTATTCGAAAAAAAGTTTTAAGCGAAAGTTACTTGGTTTTAAGGGGGATAATAAAACCATGACCTTGTACTGACCTTGTTTTTCTCGAATACGTTTTTAATAACGCATTTCTCTCGAGTTTTAGGTGGCATTTAAAGCGAGTCACTCTATAATGATGTTAATACAGTTAATTAATACAATTGATAGATTTGTCTTGGGAGTGACATTATTCAATTAAACCTTTCATTGAATTGAATTACGAGACAGTCAAACTCTTCGTGAAGCTGAAGTTCACTTCACTGAGAGAAAAAAAACTGATTTTCGTTTCAGGCTTATATCGTTTGCCGAATTTCAAGCCTTCGAAGGTCTCCTCTGTGTACCAGACGCTCTATACAAAACAGCTTTTCAGCTCTTTGATACTAATGGAAATGGAATGGTTGCATTTGGTAAGAATCGTGCGGGGAAACCGCGATTTTCCCTTAGAATCATCCGCTTGTGCTTTATATTTATGTGCCCTGTGATCAATCTGTAGACGAGTTCGTTGAGGTGATGCGGAAAACTGTGCTGCATCAAAAGATGCCCTTTAATATGGATAGTAGCTTTATCAAACTTTACTTTGGGAAGGATAAGAAGAGGCTGATCAGCTATGCGGAGTTCAGTCAATTTTTGCACGTAAGTCTCTCTATCGCACGCCTGATTGCAGACTCGGTTATTATTTCCGTTTCAAGGAAACAAAACATCTGATGCGAACCATGTGTGACATAACGAGTGGCGATGATTACGAAATACGCTCTATGTCCGCCTCGCCTTTTGCAGCGACTTTGTACGCAATTCAGGAGCCGACTGGTATTTCATAAAGCTCGCGATGACAATTTGCGTTTTTTGAAATGTTCCGAGTATTTTATTAACGAATGGGATAGAATTTACCGAGCTTTAGAAATTTTAGTTTTGGGGGAAGAGAGATTTAGAGTTAGAAAAATGAAAAAACCATAATTGTAAGATTGCAATATAAAATATAATATAAATACAACACTGCAGTTGTTCAATATAAAAAATAAAATAGGAATATATCGCCTTCTATTAAAAAGAAAAAAAAAATTCTCAGGACTTTCACGAGGAGTATGCGACGGAAGCCTTCAAAAAATTCGACAAGGACGGCGCAGGTTTCATTTCCGCATTAGATTTTCAAGACATTATGCTCAGTATTAAGAGTCATCTCCTGACGAAAGACGTGAGAGATAATCTGATCGCTGTAAGTATTTTTCCGAACAGGTCTTGGGAGTGTGGACAATTGAATTTTCACTACTTTTTTATTGCGGTATAAGTTATTTGATTATCGATCTTAGCATTTGAGTTTCCAATATCATAAATAAATAATATTGAAATCTATTGAAATATAATTAATATATATATGAGTGCTCTCTAAAAGCTTCATTTTTCCATGCGTTGCAGGCAGTCGGCGCCGGCCAGAGCGGGCGAAAAGTCAGCTTCCCGTACTTTATGGCGTTCAATTCTCTTTTGAATAACATGGAACTTATCAAACGCATCTATTTGAATGCGACTAACGGCCATAGATACCAAGAAGTTACTAAAGGTACGCGACGAAGTTTGTTATTGCGGCAAATGTAGGGGAGACCGGGGCTAGTTGATACAGTTTTTTTAATGAATTTTTTAAGCATAAGTAACAAATGGAATATAAGCGGCATGAGAATTTTTTAATAGCTACATGCTTACACAACACAAAACAAATAAAACAACAAAAATTATTTTTTTGATTGAATATTTCTGTTAACTTTGTTGCATCAATGAAAAATATAAGGCGACAGCATTTGTAACAATTAACCTCATATATGAGGTCAGTTGTTACAGTTATCGGGATCAGTTGTTACAGATCTCTATATTTCAAAGAATATATTTAATGATTAGAAATAAATAAAAAATGTGCATAACATAACTATTAATATTTTACAGATAAAATATGTATTCATGTAGCATTAATAATGTAAACATATATATATTTATCAATGATATAAACATAAAAGCATATTTGTTAATTATTTTAACTGCATTAGTGAACTAGTGCACTTATTGAACTAGTGCAGTAAGTTACAATAAATAACTGATCGTAACAACAGACCCCGTAACAACCAGCTCCAGCTCACCATATTTACATATTTTGTACATTATTGTATAAACAAAAGTATATATATTTCAAGTCGTCAATATAATTAAAAATTATTACTTTTAAAATAAAAATTTTAAATAAACGGTTGCAATCATAATATAATGACCAGATTTATATTAACCAAAATTTAATATAACATAATATATATGTCTGATTTATTTTACTTTTGACCATCAAAAACTAGAAATGTTTTTTGTTTCCGAAAATACACTAATTAGCCTGAAATAACTTATTACAACTTGACCGCAATATTTTTGCAGAATTACTATATTTTTTATGCAATTTTACCGTTTGTCATTTTGAAATAATTTTAAATGTATCAACGTGCCCCATGTATCAACTATTCCCGGTCTTCCCTATATTTTTTTTCTAGTTGACATTATCGAAATCATCGTCTCTTTCTCTCTCTCTCTCTCTCTCTCTTTCCAGAGGAATTTCTGTATTCTGCACAAATGATGTCCCAGATAACCCCGTTGGAGGTAGACATCCTGTTTCATCTATGCGACTTGCTTCACCAAACTGGGTGAGTATTCTCGATTTGTACATTAGTATCTAGTTCTTGTTCTTGGTAATTGATCACGAGGGAAGATCACATAGTGTGGGATGGCATAATCATTAGCTTGTTAATCGTAAGAAAAAAAGTTTTGGGGATTGATTGATTCAAAGAGCGATTTCGCTTCCACGCTGATTTGGTCAACGACAAATATGCTAAAAAAGAAAAAAAGAACGAGAGAGAGAGAGAGAGAGAGAGAGAGAGAGAGAGAGAGAGAGAGAGAGAGAGAGAGAAAGAGAGAATGAGAGCGAGAGAGAGGAGGATAGGGGAGGGAGATAAAAGAGCGAATGAGCGCAAGTCACATAATCCTATCGTTGCACCAGCAAGCACATCGTCATCATCCAAAAAATGTCGAGTGTATCTCGTTGTTGGCAATGAAGATGGAGACTACAATTTTCTACCGAGCAAACCATTCCTAACCGCCTTCTAATGCCTACAGCGCTTAACTGCATTATTATTTCCGTATATTTGAATCCGATGCTCCGATGCGACTCTCTTCCTGTATTGAAAGCATTTGTTTACGTGTTTACGCTGCCTGGATCAGACCTACGGAAGATGACGAGGCAGATTCGCGGCTTGGGTGCGTCTTTGTATTACAGATTATCACGTGATAATTTAAATATGTCCTACATACGTATCTCTTAAGACACACTTGTTCTCACCTATTCTCTTCAGCATCTATATCTTAGGGCGATGGTTATATGCGCAAAATATCTGCACGCCGTGTGGACACACTAACGACTCCATTACTTTGTCCCGTTGTTAAGACAGATAAAGGTCTGAGGATACGCCATGGATCGTATCTCGGCAGGAGTTTGTTTAGTATCGCTTCAAACAGTGCCATCGACGCCAAGCAATCTGTTATCCTAACGAACTCACTCGTGTATCTCCTCACGTTTATATGCTTTATAGGCTACAGCTTCGTTCCACGTTATTGAGCTCGCATTTCTTCTCGGATTTCAGGAAAATTGTATACAATGATCTCGTGGCTATTACACCTGAGCAGTATTTCAAGCAAATAACAAAACGCGTTGCCGAGATTAAGGCGGTGTCGGTAAGTGTGGTGATGGAAGAAATCTCTCTCTTGTGAGCCGAGACATCGATTAAACGTTCTCGAAATCAACGTTTGCGACAGTGTCAGATGCTTAATTCAACAGTGAGTACTGTTACTTTACAGAGCCCGGACGAGCGCGGTATTATCGTGCAAATGCTCGAAAGTGGATATCGGTTCGTGCTCGGCTCCATTGGTGGAGGTACGTGTAAAGTGCTTTATATTCCTTAATTAATGTTAATTTTTACTTTAGCTGTTTTTTATTTCTGCTTTATGTTTCATATCTATCAACAAAATGAAAAAAAAATTAAATACGATGACTTCCATTTCTTCTTATTTCATATATAAGGTATCTGGAATCCTTCAGAAACGAAAAATTGTGAAGATTAATCAGATTGAACTGAGAAGAAAAGTCAAGTATCATTTTGCAAATAAATATGTAATTTTCAAGTTATTAAAGAAATCTCTAGATGTGTTGTCATATTCAATTATTAATAACTTAATAATTATTGCGATTTTTGCAAAACGGTACATGACTTTTCTTTTCAGTTTGATCCGATTAATCTTCACAATTCTTCGTTTACAAAAGATTCCGGACATCTTGTATATAAATTCAATTTGTATTTATTTTAAATATTATATCCATGTTTGATGTATAACGCATCATGAGACTGCGTTTATATTATTACTTCACGATGATGAAATTGAAGAACAAAAATGAAGATTCTATGTTGTAAGAATCAATATCTTTTGTGTCTCGTTGAGCATGTTTTCTTCCGAACTGGGCAAATGCCAAAATTTAATAAAAAGCTGCGATTTTTGCAAAACATTTGCATCATTTGGAAATTGAGTCTAATTGAGTTTGAATAATAAATCGACTTAGTCTCTTACTACAATGACATATTTTAGAAATAAAGCAATGGTATGCTTGTAGCCGTCGGCGCCACGGCCGTATATCCGATCGACTTGGTGAAGACCAGGATGCAGAATCAGAGGACCGGGTCCTTCATAGGCGAGCTGATGTATAGGAACAGCTTTGACTGTTGTAAAAAGGTTGGAATCGAAAAGTCTCGCCGTGTAACACTCTCTACATTGTTAATCATGAAGCTGGTATTCTGCGTTTGACAGGTGATACGGCACGAAGGCTTCTTCGGCCTTTACCGAGGTTTGATGCCTCAGTTAATGGGGGTAGCCCCTGAAAAGGCTATCAAGCTGACGGTCAACGATTTCGTCAGAGACAAGTTCATGGATAAGAACGGAAATCTACCGGTGTACGGAGAAATCATATCTGGTGCTTGTGTAAGTGTTTCTCCTTACGCTTGTTGCATGTTCAGTATTTTAAAGTTACTTGCTAGGTGAAAAATAAAACAATATAAGATATGAGACAGGCGAACGGGAAAGCAATTAATTTAAAGTACGGACAATGTGTCAAGCTGTCCATAAGTGATCAAGTATTTCAAAATGAAATTATTTAAAAGTCTATAGATAGAGCTTTTATTTTCTGATAAATGACATAATAAGTTGAATACATTATCTACGAATAATACACTGAGAAAATATTGTTTACAACCGATAAGAATAAGCCTTGCAAACACTCGGTTACTTATGAGTGCCTTTGATAAATATTTGATTTTTAATAATATTTCTATCTTTGTGTATATATATATATGTGCATGTGTGTACGTTGGGAGAGGCAACAGAAGACATAACGAAGTGTTTCTCTTTTCTTTTCAGGCTGGAGCGTCTCAAGTGATATTTACTAATCCGTTGGAGATAGTGAAGATCAGACTACAGGTGGCTGGAGAGATCGCAGGTGGGTCAAAGGTGAGAGCGTGGACTGTCGTCAAGGAGTTAGGTCTTTTTGGACTGTACAAAGTGAGTAGTGATCGATCTTACTTATATGATCTTATATACATTGAGAAAAAAGATTGGTTGAATTAATATAACAGCAAACTATTTTGCTTAAAGCAAACTTCTTATGAATTTCTTATGAAAGAATTTCTTAGCCGGCTCTTACGAATTAAATGATGAACCAAACGATGTTAAGAATTTCTTATTTGGCTTTTATTATGAATTTAATTTTATTGTGAATTTATTTATAGAGAGTCTTTTATTTGGTTTTCATGAACTTATTAGATTTTTAAGAACCAGAAATTTTCTTTCCTTCAACTAAGATGCATTTAGTTGTGATATTGTCCCCTTAATTCAATCAAATTTTTTTCTTCATGTACGTTCTTCTTTCTCTTTCCTTTCCTATCTCTTTCTTTCTTGTCAAATCGTTTTAATGGTAGACGCAATCTCTTCGTAGGGTGCTAGGGCCTGCTTTTTACGAGACGTGCCGTTTAGCGCGATATACTTTCCTATGTACGCTCACACAAAAGCGAGAATGGCCGACGAAGGTGGTTACAATACGCCGTTGTCACTTCTCGCTTCCGGTGCGATCGCCGGCGTACCAGCAGCAGCGTTGGTCACTCCAGCGGACGTAATAAAGACGAGATTACAGGTATGATTTTGTTCTGAAAACAATCGCCGAAATATCGTGGGATCTTTTCATCGCTCGTAATTTCATCGCTCTTTCGTTTCTAGGTTGTAGCTAGAGAGGGTCAAACCACGTACAACGGGCTGTTGGACTGCGCGAGAAAAATATATAGGGAAGAAGGCGCCAGGGCATTCTGGAAGGGTGCAACAGGTATATCATTTTACTATGTATTCCCTATGGGCGAAGTTCTCGAAGCAGTTAATGCAACTTTATCATTCTCGCCATAGTGCACTGGGAATTTTCTCGAAAGATCTGTAAATCTGTTATTTATGTATTGGGTGTACAAGTAAGCTCGGTGCTTCTTTAACATGGTTTTGATGTTTATTTACAAGAAACGAAAAACGTGTTAATTTTCGAAGTAGTCCCTATTATTTTCTTCTCTCATTTTTCGGGCAACTGGCGAATCCGGTTTCGGTAAAAAGATGGTGGTTTTGATTCAATAAAATCAATGATGCTTCTTTCGACGTCTGCGGGAGATTTGAAGAGATCGATCAGGTGATATTGCAGTGATCAGAACAAGTGATAATACGAGGGAGTAAGATTTGGAGAATAAGCCATATGAGAGAGAATTTCTCAGCCCAGAGAAGAGATATTTTTTGCGTTTAATTGCGTCACTCAAATTAATCATTTGTTGCTGGTAACGCTCAGAAGTAATCGTTTCACCAGGTTTGAGCAACTCATAAATAAAGAACACCTTTAAAATCTCATCTCAAATATACAGTAACACTTTGTTAGCGTAAATATTCGGTTCAACGATACTTGTTGATGGCTCGTCCGGATAAATCCGCGACTTAGATCTTTTTGGGTTGTCATACAATACCCTCACTTTCAATTTTATGAAGAGAATCTTTTTTTTTTAATCGTGACAGCATTGTTGTGTCACAGTGTCTCATTTTGTTTTCGAGGCTGAGCACCTGAGGAATTCAACGGCTTGCCTTCTGTATTTTCCCAAGCTTCTTTAAGCGAATAGAAATAGCTTGTTGAGTTACACCAAGCACCTTAGCAAGTTTCTACTGTATCTGCCAAGAATTTTCGTTCAATAGCTGCCTTAGTTCTTCCATTGTTTTCGATATTCCACTACTTTCTGCATCAGTAAGAGCAAAATTGCTACTTTGGAACTTTTGAAACCATCGTTTGCACGTTTTATTGGCACAGCACCGCTTAAAGCAGAACAAATGATTTCGGAAACCTCAGCAGCACTTTTTTTTTTCAACTGGAACGCGAAAAGAATACAGTGCCTAATGTGCTTCTTTTGAGATCATTTTCTTTTGAGAGCCATAGTGCAAATTTGTTTTTGGAAGTTATGTCTCGAGCAGAGTAAAGTTACATGGTGCGTTTAAAGAAGTAAAGTTGATACTTAAAAATGCCAAAGCAACGGCAGGAAATTTTAATTTAAAACCGAATTACGTTTAATTGAATGTAAAGGCATCGAATTTATTTGTACACTTAATATGATTAGGGTGACTATCGCGGGAAAAAAACAAAAGGAAATAAATAAGAGGAGAATAATTTCTTTTTCCCAGAAGTAGTCTCGTAGGTCTCTCTTGCTCATTAAACTGATTGTATACGATCTCATTCTTCTGTGATATAAGCGATAACTTCCATTTATAATTAATTCGCTTCTCTGTAAAAAGTAGAAATAAACGAGAAAGAGATTTTCATGTTGCTCTCGCTTGCGATCACCGAGAGTGCAGTTAGTAATATATTCTGCTTTGGTCGATTGCATGCGCGGGGGATCGGCCCTGCTGCATCTTTCGATCTTTCTTCCCCCTCAATATGACCTGGCGATTTACTTGTCAGTAAGTACCTCTTTCTCTTCATCTGACCCTTTTATTATGATTTTCGTCCATCGCTCTGTGTCCTCGTTTTCTCCAATTTGCAGTCAGCATACTTACTCTCTCTGTGTACTCAGTGCGATGTCATCGAATGTAACGTATCATCTTACGCATTCACGCATCTTGCAGCTGTAACTCCGAAAATGCAGGTCAATAAGCCATGTATGAGTCTTCTTTTCAGAGATACGATATATTGTTGAAGTTGCGTCGCAGAGGTGATATTCTTACGTGTCAATGTGTCAAGCTTAAGCACACATATATATATATATATATATATATATATAATTATTAATAAGACATTGTAAGATAATTGTTGCTCTTAGGAGATATCACTGTCTTCCTTTCTGTATGAAAAAGACTTTTTAAGCCCCGCATGTCATATAGAGTCTTCAATTTTGGATTCCGGATTTTGACTGGCATTTTCTCGATTTTGACTAATATATATTCACAGATGCCTCGTGAAATTAACTCCATAATAAGCGAAAATAAAAATGTATCGATGTAAAAGTGAACATAAGTGGTCAGCTATGTGATTATAATTTTCAGTATTGTTATTATCGTTCATGATCTTCATTCATCTTGCTCTCTCAGAAAGGAGATAAACAACCACATTATGCCGAACATGCTTGCCATCGGAACGTCCTAAATCTTTATTTGGACAAAGAATGCGAAAGTTAACTTTGAAAACTGTGCATCCTGTATCATGCGCTTCTCTGTTTTTACAGCTCGAGTGTTCAGATCGTCGCCGCAGTTCGGTGTCACTCTTTTCACGTACGAATTGCTGCAAAGGCTGTTCGTTGTCGACTTTGGAGGATCGTAAGTATATCTTTCTATATACGTTTCACAAATAGTAATTCGCAATAGTAACACTATGCGTTAAACTTTCTATTCTTAGGCGATTACGCTAATGTTTTTAGCTATAGTTTAACGATTGTAATTAGAAAACTTACTGAAACGAAGAGACGTCGATGTGTAAATTGAAGATTGAAAGAATAGCGTTGGCTAATGTACAATGCAATGGTAGTTTTGTCAAAATTATATCAAAGTTATCGAGTTTCCGATGTCGATTTAATCCTTTGAGTGCTGAGAGCGCATATTAGGAGGTTGAATTAATTCTGATTTTATTTTGCCAATTTTTTAATTTTTATTTTAAAGAAATAGTTAAATTTACATCAATCAAAATATTTTCCGTCGTTAACTATGACTTTTCCCATCTTTCTGCCAACATAGCGATTTCACAACGATAGAACGATCTGTCTTTCAAAGCAATCCAATCAGACACCAATTTTTGCACATCCTCGTAATCATTGAAGTGTGTATCTGCTAAAGCGTGTTGTATCGATCGGAATAGATGGTAAAATCAGTCAGATGGTGCTAGGTCTGGTGAGTACGCTAGGTGCGGAAGGATTTCCCCCATTCGAGCTCTAACAATGTTTGTTTAACGATTGAAGCAACATGTGGACGAGCATTATCATGCAAAACAATCACTTTATGTCTATTACTGGGTATCGCTGGCCTTTCTTGCATCAATTCATCATTCAACTTGTTCAATTGTTGCCAGTATCGCTCTCCCCGAACTGTTTCATTTGTTTAAAACCTCATTTTTCCAACCTTTTTTGTATTTCGCACCCCTAAAAATTTATTAATGAACCTTCGCACCCCCTATAAGAAAAAAATTATTCATATGTTTTATGTAAAAGTTAGTTGTTAGGGTTTTAAGGCAAAGAAGTTAATTTATAATAATTATTTATTACACAGTATTGTTTTATAGAAATTAACTATCATTTTAATATTATAAAATTATTATCCATAATATTAAGCTTCGCATAGTGACACATAATGAATATACGTATAGATAATGAATATACGTATAGATATGTAAAAAATATATAATTTTAATAACGTTTTTAAAATTTTTAAATGGTAAAAATGCCGGATTATTTTAGAATTCATCTGAATCATTATTAATTACAATCACTTTTTCTCGCACCTCCAAGAATGTTTTTTCACACCCCCAGCGGGTGAACCCCCGGTTGGGAACCCCTGGTTTAGAAATTTATAGTGCACCACACCTTCTATATTCTACTAAATACATTGCTTTGTGACCATAAATGTTTCCTTTTAGTATCGATGTTGTTGTCCTGGATCAATCCATGATTTTCTTTAGATTATCAAAATAAATCCACTTTTCATCTCCAGTTATAATTTGCCACAAAAATCTCTTTTCTTCTGTCTAGCAAGCAAAGATAGCATTCAAACGATTTGCAATGGTACTTTCACTCAATTCATGTGGAACCCATTTGCCTTCCCTTTAAATTTTTCCCATGGCGTGTAGGCATTTAGAAATTGTTGATTTATTAACGTTGAGTTGTTCAGCCAATTGCTTTTCCGTTTGAGCGATGTTTGCATTCAATAATACTTGCAATTCAAAATGTTTAAATTTTTTGGTTGACCAGTACGTTCTTTGTCACTCAAATCGAAATCACCACTTTTGAATCGTTGAAACCAAAATTTACAGTTGTACAGTGATGGAGCTTGAGCACCATAAGTTGTAACAAGCATTTCATGAGCTTCAGTTACCGATTTTTTCAAATCAAACAAAAAAGTAATGAATGTCGAAAATGCAATTTTGTACAATCCATTTTAGATGCGTATAAACAATGAAACTATCAGTAACAATAGCGCGCAAACTGTCATATGTCATAGAGAAATGTCAAATCTTTCAGTGTTACCAGATTTCAACATTCCTGGTAACCATTAACTTGTTATACTAAAGCCATCTATTGCTAGAATCTAGAGATGTGTGAACTATTCGAATTCGAATCGAATCGAATCTAATGTAATTTGATTCGATTCGAATCCGAATCCCTATGATTCGAATCCGAATAACTCGAAAATTTCGAATCGCGAAGATTCGAATGCGAATCAAATATATTAATACCTAAAAAGTATTGAGCCTTTGGAGGTCAAAATTAAGAATACATTTATTGTTATTTGAAAATAACATTATGAAACCACATATGTACCGTTTTGTTCGATGACCTTCTGCCATTTCTCCGGCAATACCATAATCTCGTTGTTATAGAACTTTTGTGGTTTCTGGGTACTATGGACCTATTATGGAGCTCGTCGGAATCGATTCCGACAATAATCGAATTTATTCCGTTATTTCCCAGATATATATTGTCTTTTCTAGGGGAAACGGAATTATTCCGATCGGAATCGATTCCGACGATATTCCATGATAGGTACCTGGTCAAAAAATTGTGACACGTGGTTTTCACAGGCCTCTTTTGGAACTAACTTAACACCATTCAAGGAGTTCTGCAGAGACCGAAACAAATGATAGTCTGACCGTGCCAGGTTCTGGCTATACGGTGGATGCATTAAAACCTCCCAGCCAAGTTCTCTCAATTTCTGACGGGTCGTTAAAGATGTATGCAGTCTGGCGTTGTCAACGTGGTATACGACACCCTTTCTGTTGACCAGTTCCGGCCGTTTCTTTTGAATTGCTAGGTGCAATCGCGCTAATTGTCGACAGTACAGGTCTGAGTCTATCATTCTGCTTGGCGGCAGCAGCTTGTGAAGCACGATGCCCTTCCAATCCCACCAAACACACAGCATAACCTTCCTGGGCATCAGTGTGGGCTTTGCCACAGACTGTGGAGCTTTTCCTCGCTTCGACCACGATCTTTTTCGCACATTGTTGTCGTAGGTTATCCACTTTTCATCACTCGTGATCAACCGCTTCAGAAATGGCTCGATTTCGTTACATTTCAGTAGAGATTCGCAGATAGAAATTCGATCGAGTAAATTTTTTTGAGTCAGATCATGTGGTACTCAAACATCGAGCTTCTTTTTGTAGCTAGCTTTCTCCAAATGATTTAACACTGTTTGGTGATGGATGTTTAGGTCATTGGCGATGTCATGATTGCTTACATGCCGGTCTTGGTCGACTTTTGCCAGAATATCATCCACTTTTTCTGTGATTGGTCGCCTACGCGAGGAGTATCTTGGATATCGAAATTTCCAGAACGAAAGCGTCTGAACCATCTTTTAGCTGTTGCTTTTGATACGTATCTTGTCCATAAACAGCACAAATTTCTTCACGGGCCTGCGCAGCATTTGCGCCTTTATCGAAATAAAATTATAAAACGTAGCGCAGTTTTGCGGAAAGTTCACTTATCTTCACGACACAATACCTTACGTCTGATTATAAGAATTCCAACACTTTTTGTACGTCTACTACCTTCAGCTGTCAGCTGTCAAATGACGTTAGGCCTGACCTGCTGCGACTCATATACCCTGAGATTTGGGACACTAACGCTATCTCGTGCGCAAAAGGCTTAATACTTTTTAGACAACTTGATATTAGCGTTTGCGCATATCAGCTACAAAACGGGCCATCTGGGCCTGTATGTTTGAACCTTTAACTTGTAATTAATTTAACTTATAATTAATAACTTAATTATTTTTTATTACTTTAAATATTTAAATTACTATAAAAATATACTATTAAATTACTTCGATTCGATTCGAATTTGAATGAAATTTCATAGATTCGATTCGATTCGATTCGAATTCGAATTTAAAAAATGGGATTCGATTCGATTCGACATAAAAATTCTTGATTCGCACATTTCTACTAGGATCCAGAATAACTAATTCAACCTCCTAATATATGCGCTCAATATAAGTGGTTCGTTGCGGCCTACTGACGCTCAAAGGTGCTCTGTTATAAAATGTCAATCTTTCCAAGAACTTTCATTTGTATGTTTCTCTGTACGTATTCTCTGTCTTTTTATCAGGAACAATTTTAGTTGTTTGTTACTTTCTCAAAGTAAATATGTTTCTTAGAATAAATTTTTAGAACAAATTTATTTCTCTCAGGCTAAATTTTCTTAGTGTTTTGTCTTGTGAAATAATTCTAGTAAGTGAATGAACTTTAGTAAATATATTTACTATATACTATATACTTTAGTAAATATACTACTAATAATTAAGACAATTAACTTCAGCTCTAAGGTAGTTTACTCGAAATAAATTTATTAAATAACTAAAATAATAAACCAATGGATTTACATATTAGAGATAATTTAATTCTCTTCTGTCTGATATCACCAGTCATAGATGAATTGTCAGTTTTCCTGAATTTCGGCTATATAGAGCCACTCTTCGTAGCGCACTCAAAGGGTTAAAATTTATCTATTAATTTATTTATTAATTTATAAATTCGTCTCATTATGGGATATTTAAGAAGAAGATCAGCGGAGCGATCGACGAAATTTCGTTTCTATTGTTACCAGATTATACTTGCGAATCGACATCGACGAGCGTAACGATCTCTGATATTCTTCACAGTCGACCTGCCGGGTCGGAGCAAAAGGTGCCTACTATGGGAGTTGCGGACGAGATTCGATCAACGAACCCAGATCACATAGGTGGCTACCAAGTGGCTTTGCCCATCTTCACGGGTATAGAAACCAAGTTCGGTCTTTGCCTACCTAGGTTCCAGGCTGTTACCGGGAAGTAACGGTGCCATTAGCAGCTGCTAGAAAAATGAGAGAAAGCAGAAACGAGAAAAAACAAGCTTGTAGCAACCCCTGCCATAAAAAAGGAAAAAAGCAACCTGCGAGTCGCTCTCCACCGAGCGCGCGTGAAGCGAGCGAGGCGCGATGCGAGCTTCACGAACTACAAACTTGTGACAGTTCGCTAAAGCGTTCCCATCTCTTCTCGACGATCGGCTCGGCCATTTCGAGTTGGGTACCAATTGTACAGATCGGCAGTAAGAAGGAACGGCCGCGTCGGTCCGTTGAACATGATGACGCGCGCACGGTCGCATGCATGCATGCGTGGATGTGTAAATTTGTAGACCGGTCGAGGGAGAAGTACAAAATCCGTCGTTGCGGAATGGAAGGAATGTTCGTTCGTGATAACTGAGTCGTCGATGTCATAGTCAATTGATAAAACACAAACAAAAGGAAAGAAAAGAGACGTAGAGCAGAAAGAAAGGAGGAAGAAACTCGGGGTGGCATTGAGAATTATTTATTTTGATACTATATAGATACGTTATATCAAATTTAATGCCATCTGCGCGTAATTATTTTACAATGCGAGAGAGAGAGAGAGAGAGAGAGAGAGAGAGAGAGAGAGAGAGAGAGAGAGAGAGAGAGAGAGAGAGAGAGAGAGAGAGAGACATTTATCGACGGTTTTGCGTTGTTACCGGCTTGAAACGCGTTTGCCGTCAACGCGTGCGTGTAAGCGACTCAACTGAGTGTAACGCTCGTTAAGTCACAAACGATTAAACGCCAATGGACATGAGTGTGATGTTCTAGCAGAGATTATTAATTCGCGATGGGCCCCGTAACGTGTGTACCGGATATAAATATATATTTATATAGATTTTAACGTAATATACATAAATATAAAATAACGAGCGAGTTAGGCCTTTGTAATTGCGATTTATCGTTTATCTGAATTCGCCTATTTGTACAGAGCTGGTGAAGGGAGAAGAGGCGGCAGTAAATCTGTTTTAAATCGTCGCATCGTCGGCCGTAATTGCGAAGCACTTTATCGACAAATAAGATTCACGCATAGAGATGCGTCCACTATTGAACGACGACGAGAGAGATAGAGATAGAGATAGGGAGGAAAGGCGAGAGAGGGGGGAGGGGGAGAGAGCGAGAACGGGCGGAATTATATCGACACCATCACCACCAACGTTATCCATCCGAAATGCCATGGATTCTATATTTACGTCCTGCGGAATGAATTAGAAATGTACAGTACGAAGTTTGCCACAGCAATGTACAAAGTTTCGAAAGACCGAGTCCTATATTTTTAAACATAACGAAAGTCGCAGCGGGAGCGTTTTCTTTCCGTTCGTGTTTCAGGGCTACTGAATGATCGAGGAGAACGAAAGAGGATGGGATTTTCGTTCGATATTGCGAGATCATCGCGATGACAATTGAAACGGATTTATTGTCATTCGACGAGCGACACCAGTTCTACAATTACGCGCGTGAACCGTCGACATAAGAATATCTAGACAGAGTATTCTAGCAGAGGAAGGTCTAATTAATGACAAGGGGAAAGTTAGGTCTCGCACATATATGAACATGTGTAACTGTATGCGTCTATGCGGAAAAATGTTGTTAACTAAAGAAAGGAAAACATCGTTTTATTCAGTTAACCGGATATATATTATAGGTTGCCACAAATATAAGTATGATTACATAGAGACAGATTTCATATAAGGTGTTAAAAGAGAAAGATTTCGGACGGGCTAAATAATATCCTGATCCCAGATTAATGGAAGCACACAAATTATTTGCGTTATCAAAATCGAAAATGTTAAAAACTCTGAAGTTGATCCTCTGGTTTGTTTACTATACACTTTTCACTTGGTACAATAAGTATTGTCTGCCCTGTCTGTAAGTCTGGAATTTTTTTTTTCTTTTTTAACACCCTATATGCATAATTATTCACATCTCACTTATGTAATTATTTTTTCTTGTCATTTTGTTGTTGAACAAGAATTATAACACAAGCTCGCGATTGCGTGACTATTTGATATTTTGTTTGCTTCTAATTTCATCGGACAAAGTATAAAATCTGTTATATAAACAAGTGTACAGTCAACTGATTAAAGATTGCGACACTTTATTTCGATGAATTTTGTTTCACATTTCGTATCCAATAGCAAAAAGGGATCTCTTGAAAATTGCTAAAAAATAAATGACCATATTGAATGCAGAATGCGTTACTAAAGTCATTTCGAAGAGAAGTGTTACGACTTTTAATTAGCCGATTGTATATAAAGAAAAATAAGTTCATGCGAGATGAATGGTGGAGAGTCCAGTCAAACGACTCGAACTATTGTAACTTTCCCTTCACCGCAAATTGGTACTACATTCCCTTACCTAAATTATTAATATAATGCTTAACATAGATATTTTTATGTCGATGGTATGAATGTACGGCGAATATAAAGATTTTTAACGAACATTAACGCACACAACCGGGAAAATTCGTTAGCAATGACAATTGATTAAGAAAATGTACATATTGAAATGCATTTCTCTGTAATCATCTTCTCTTTCATTTTTTGATTCTTTTTATTGCGGAAAGGTATACGCAGAACGACAGTGTGGCGAGATAATTTCTCGGTAGGGAGAACTCCAGCCCGCGAAGTAGACAATATGCAGTTTGTTTGACGCGCGTGCTCGCGTGAATTTTTATTTTGTATCCGTATTATTAATTGCGGAGACAGAGCGAGAGAGAGGGAGAGAGAGAGAGAGAGAGAGAGAGAGAGAGAGAGAGAGAGAGAGAGAGAGAGAGAGAGAGAGAGAGAGAGAGAGAGAGAGAGAGAGAGAGAGAGAGAGAGAGAGAGAGAGAAACGCGGATGTTGTGGAGTGAATTGAGAATACAAGGTGCGAATCATCCTGGTTTACATCAACGACACAGACCTGCCGAGTAATTTAAATTTGTAACGGGATTTGTTTTTTTAAAGAGAAGAAGAGATTTTCTATTTATAAAAGTTATCGAAATAGACGTCGACTGTAAAGGTGCGACTCTCGAGTGTTTTTCCGAGGCGATTTTTAATTTTCACGACTTTGCACGGACGTTTGAGCGGAACGACCGGTTTCTTTTTATTCATCATGTCGCGGAGAGAAAATAAAGACAGTTTGTAATTTTTTATGGCATATCTCACGATACGCTATTGATATACTTTAATATTCTCGCCAGATGATTTTTTACATTTAAGCGAGTCCGAATGCACGACTACGTTGAACGCGAGTGAAGGAGGAGATGCGTTGAGACGCTGACGTCCTTTTTACGCTTCGCTTCTTGCGAATATATCTCACAGAGACTCGACAGACTCGAGAACGGTTGATTTGCGAACGAGTTGTGAATTCAAGAACTAGGATATTTTTGTAACGTTTATATTCATGTAGAGAACGTAGAGAGAACCTAAGAAATTTTCTCAGTAAGGGGGAACTTTTCCCTTTTCTCGTATATAAACGAAAAAGAGGGAAGACAGGAACAAAGAGGAAAGGAAAATGAAGAAAATGGAAACTAAGACGCGTTCGCCGGTCTTAAAACGAAAATTTATCACTCTTAGGCAAAATTGCTCGTCTTCAATGGCCCGCTTCACGAATCTAACAGTTTGTAGTTTCGTGGACTTCTCTAGTCGATGTTCTTTCTACTACATATTAAAAATATATTTCTTCAAATATTCGAATGAAGTCAACACACTCATAGAGACGAGGAGAGACAGTCATACATATATATTCATACATCCATGCGCGCTACTGCACAAAAATATAGCACTGCGAGCGGAGCCTTCTCTTCTAGTTGCAACTGCCACTCGTTTTAACTTCTTTGTAAATATATCATTGACAAGCGTATATTGTATATAAATATTTATATACAATGTGTCGTTCGTTCATCGATGATGTGCGAAGTGCACCATCGCCGCTCGATCAAGATCATTCGCGTTATCAAACATATTTTGACGCTTAACCTTTTGCGGTCCTGTCGAGGCGCTGACTCGACATCAATTTTCTTTTTCGTTCGTTTTGACATTTCAGAGGGAAAATATTCTACGGGAAAGTTGCGTGGATTTTCATGACGTGTGTTATGTCACTGAATAAACTTATGGCTATTGATGATATTAGTCAAATCAAACGATAATTATACGACACTATGCGAAAGCCGTTGATCGGTTAGAATGAAATAGCGAAGATAATTCGAATCGCAAAGGGTTGTATTCTCATAAACGGAAAGAGAAGATTGTATATCTTCGGGAAAAAAATGATTGTGCATGAATTTTGTTTATATGATCACATAGTTATACAATTGTATAGTTGTATATGATACATAGTTATACAGAGTATATAAAGAGTATATTGGGACGGCGAAATATCTCTAAAACTACGCATTTTAGAAAAAAATGTTTCATGTTACAAAAGTTGTATGGTTTCAAAGTGGACATAAACAACTATATCATTTTGTTTACAGATGGCGTCACTTTCGAGATATTTACTGAGAATTACTTTTCTTAAATGGAAACCCCAATTTTTTATTATACCATCTTTTTCTACCAATTATTTTGAACAACTTTTGTCTGAAACATTTTTTCATTTGCCTAATGTTTTTTGAGGTAATTTAAGGGAAACTTGATAACTTTTAGGGAAAACTTGATAATATTTAACTTACTAATATTTATCTCGTTATCTACTGGTCGGAAGAAAAAGTGATACTAAATTTTTTTACTTTATTTCATCTGAAGAATATATTGTTACAACAGTGTCCTGACTTTTGTTAACTTATCGAACTCTGGAAATTTCAAAATCATCAAATTATGTCCCCCTTGAAACTATACAATTTGTCTGAAACATTTTTTTCGAAAATACTTAGTTTTTGAGATATTCCCTAATAGCAATATTTCAGCAGACTGATGGCAGACTGACGGCAGAATGAATCAGAGGTTTACAGTAGATTGGTACCAACTGCTTGTCCATTGTGCCCGCATTCTGACGGCAGAGTCTGGCAACATTATTTGACGGCAGACTGATGCCAGAAACAAAGCAGATCCTGATGTACACAGTCTAGTGACAGATTGACGGCAGAAACGTAACAGATCTTGCTGTTCACAGCCTGACAGCAGACTGGTGACAGAAATACAACAGATTCTGCCATATTCATTTTTACATCCCCCCTCTCCCCTTCCCATTCAGTCATGCACATTACGTGAAAGTAATTATTAAAAAACAATACAATATACGAACGTAATTGTTTTTATTTATCACACAAGACAAAACGAGACAGCCAATCAGATTCACAATGGTGTTTACCGTAAATGGCGGAACACGAAGGCGATGATGTTTCTTCTCACAGCCTCAGGAAGTGACGACACACGGTGACTTCGAGACGATGTTGGACTAACTGATAAAAGGGTTTGTGAACGGTGAAGTGGAAATTTGCTGCGATATCTGTAAATTGAAATTATATTACAGTTACATTTTTCTAATTACAGTTATGTATAATATATGTTTAAGTAAATACATGAATTAAAAGTTACATTGTATTAATGTCACAATTTCCCACAGTAAATACAATACACGTGTCGTATTCATAGTGGCATAGCAAATTGTAGCATCGATTGTAACTCTTAATAATTGCTGGGATGAGACGGGAAAATCAGAGAAATCTGGATAAAAATATTTACCTGTGTCTCTTGCGTTCTTCGGTAGATTCGTCAATCCTCCATGACATCCGATCCTCCCGTGATGACCTAAACATGTAAAATGTCCGGGAGACACCGTAAAGTCGACACAGAGTACCAATTGTCTATGCCCAGAAGTTGAAATTATTTGCCCGTTTCAACCGATTTTTAGGAGCTACGCCTATTTCTCTTGTGTCTCCGCTCGTCCAAAGGTCCCTATAAGGGAGGACGGTCACACCGCCCAGGTATAAGTTGTCATGTATCATTTGTAGGGATCTTCAGAAAGCGATCTTCAAGCGTGGCAATAGAAATGAAAGACTCTGATTGGTTCATTTCCTTATGCGTTATGCATTATGCCTTTATGCAAAAGTATGTGCTTCTCGCATTACTTGCCCGATTTAGCCGATTTTTTAAGGCTACGCCTACTTCTCTTCTCTTTTCTTTTCGAAGACCCCTACAAATGATACATGACAGCTTATACCTGAGCGGCGTGACCGTCCTCCCTTGAAGGGATCTTTGGATGAGCGGAGACACAAGAGAAATAGGCGTAGCTGCCAAAAATCGGTTGAAACGGGCAAATAATTTCAACTTCTGGGCATAGACAATTGGTACTCTGTGTCGACTTTACGGTGTCTCCCGGACATTTTACATGTTTAGGTCATCACAGGAGGATCGGATGTCATGGAGGATTGACGAATCTACCGAAGAACGCAAGAGACACAGGTAAATATTTTTATCCAGATTTCTCTGATTTTCCCGTCTCATCCCAGCAATTATTAAGAGTTACAATCGATGCTACAATTTGCTATGCCACTATGAATACGACACGTGTATTGTATTTACTGTGGGAAATTGTGACATTAATACAATGTAACTTTTAATTCATGTATTTACTTAAACATATATTATACATAACTGTAATTAGAAAAATGCAACTGTAATATAATTTCAATTTACAGATATCGCAGCAAATTGCCACTTCACCGTTCACAAACCCTTTTATCAGTTACTCCAACATCGTCTCGAAGTCACCGTGTGTCGTCACTTCCTGAGGCTGTGAGAAGAAACATCATCGCCTTCGTGTTCCGCCATTTACGGTAAACACCATTGTGAATCTGATTGGCTGTCTCGTTTTGTCTTGTGTGATAAATAAAAACAATTACGTTCGTATATTGTATTGTTTTTTAATAATTACTTTCACGTAATGTGCATGACTGAATGGAAAGGGGAGAGGGGGGATGTAAAAATGAATATGGCAGAATCTGTTGTATTTCTGTCACCAGTCTGCTGTCAGGCTGTGAACAGCAAGATCTGTTACGTTTCTGCCGTCATTCTGGTGCCAGACTGCGCACTGCAGAATCTGTTGTATTTCTGTCGTCAATCTGCCGCCAGACTGCGTACGTCAGGATCTGTTAGTTTCTGCCGCCAATCTGCCGTCATAGTATTAAACCGTGTTTGTTTGAATTCTGCCGCCAATCTGCCGTCAGACTGCGCACGGCAGGATCAGTTTCCTTTCTGTCGTCAATCTGCCGTCAGGCTGCTTAACAGAATCTATTCAAATGTTGACGTCAATCTGATATCAAACTTCTGTATCAGATTTTGTTTCAATGCTGTTGGCATTCTGCCAACATCATCTGATATTGCAGGATCTGTATTAATTTTGACATCAGTTTGTCATCAACTCCTGCAGCAGGCGTCTGGCAAAATCTGTTTCGGACAGATTTGGTTATTAGGGTTTCGCCGTCCCGGTACTTTTTATACACCTTGTATACAATTATCACACATCTATATTGAAAGAAAATATTGCATAGATACAATTGAAATAAATGCTTATGTTTATAGCAGTCCGTGAGAACGATATTTAAGCGAATGAAACTGCACGGAGAAAAATATCATTCTGATGTTAAAAAAGGCGATTACTACGTTTACTTCTCTTTTTTATGTAATGATTATCTTCCGCAAAGAATATCTTCTTGATAATGGCCTATAAATATACTTACAAAGTTTAAAAAAATTGATATTATCATGTACTCAAGAAAAGAACATATTCTTTTTTTGGGAATATTACACAACTACAATTTTGGGAATATTGGAGAAAAATTATATATTCTATAGATATATATAGGAAAGAAAAAATCAAATTTTTGTTTCGAATTAATATTTTTGGTCGAAATATTAAACTTACTAGTATCCACAATAAGTTTTAAGTAAATTTGACGCTCATAATGAATTTATGATAGACTTACGGATATACAAACTTATGAAATCCTTGAAACACGTAACCTAACCTTGAAACACGTAACATTTACTCAAATGCAGCATATATTTTTCTGTGTATACAATTTTTTTCTTATTCATTCAACAGCCTTTTGTTTCTGTACGTAAAAATAATTCCATGTGACTTTTTATGTAGGGATGCAATGGCAAAATTCATGCACGGATTATATATAATTATATATAATTTGATATAATTACTTTTATATAATATTATATATAATTTATATTATGTATAATTATACATAATCATTATATGTAACTATTTTTTTCTATACCACACGTAACGCTTGTCGCGGTCACTTTCGTTGTATTTTAATCAAGATGAAGACGCAACGGGGAACAATCATATTGACCGGCGCATCTTTTATGCGCCATAAGCAAAAACGAAGCGCGAGCGACTAGGATTTTCTTTACTGATTTGCTGATTAGCGCTTCGTGATTTTCACACGCGTTAAATACCGCAAAATAATACTCGCACGTATCCTCCGAAACTTGTGTACGGTACTTGAGACATTTTCGTTCAGTTTCAGCCCGCATTGCGACTGAGAAAGTTCGAAATATCGGAGCAAGCGCACTTTAAGACTCTCGCTATCGATATATCTTGTTGACTATCGGCGTGCCACGCCTATGTAACGCAGAGCTTTCAGGGTCATGTATATAAGAATAATTACGTACAGATAATTGCGAAGAGAGACTGCGAGAGAGAGAGAGAGAGAGAGAGAGAGAGAGAGAGAGAGAGAGAGAGAGAGAGAGAGAGAGAGAGAGAGAGAGGCGAACCTACGGAATCGCGCGGAGAACGAGGAAGAAGATGTATTGGCGGTCCACGAATGTTCATGTTCGATGCATCAAGTCTGAAAAATTCTCATTCGCTAAATCTCTCCTGTCGAAACGTCTCTCTGAGAACTTCCGTTCGGCGATTGTGAACTCTGTGAATACGTTCATCGCCGCGATGTTCGATACCGGCACTACAACATTGCCGTGCATTATTGAGTGTAATTGATTGCGTCCGAAAGACTGGTTGTACACTCGATAAAGAGCCAACAAAAGGAGGTGAAGAACACAAGAACATCTCTCTCGAGCAGGGTCGAGAAAGTTATTTTTTAAAAGCAACTCACACTACTGTGACACTGTGAAAAGTAACTCGTTATCGTTATTGTCACTAGAGAGATAATTTTTCGTCATTCGGTGAACATCAAGCGACAGTAATATTATATGAACGCTATACTTTCCAATTCTTGGCAATATAAGCTCAATATAACACACAGCATACATAACAGCTACATTGTTAACTGGGAATTATACGTCGCGTTGATGTAATATTGTTATAGTTTGATGTTTACCGGTTATATCGTCACAATATCGTCACATATTTTTTTTCATCAAGTTTTGCGACTTTTTCACTATCTTTCAAGTTCTGAGGATCTTTTTCTTTCGTTATTCGTTGCCGTCCATCCCATATAAATATGTTCTATATGTGGAAAATAACGATGAAAAAAGTAACAATTACATTTCAAAGGATTATTGTACTCATTATCATTGTTCAAAAGTATAATTGAATTAATGTTAACGCAATCGCTACTAGTGACAAAAAGAACAACTTTACTCTGTTAAAAAATAAGCTTTGTTAAGAAGAAAGTAAAATCGTTATCGAGAAAAGTCAACTTATAACATATATAGAGTATGCGAAAAATATAGAAACCCCTTGATATCTCGGAAAATACGCATTTTAGAAAAAAATCTTTCATACAAAGTTAGTAGGGTCTTATAAGGCGCATTACATGGTAATATTGTTATGACCTTGAATAACGTTGCCAAGATCACGTGAAGGACATCTTAAATTTCTTAAATGGAATCTCCTATTTTTCATTATATATTCTTATAGCTTATCTCGAGGGCTTTCCAAAACACTAATTAAATGTTTTTTCGCTAGATATTTTTTGAATTACAAGATTCAAAAGTTGCAGTACCGCCGGCATTAGCATTACCCAAAGTATACCGCATGGAAGTTGCATCGCACGCACGTACAAAAGAGATGTAAATCCGACATGCAACCTCCACGCGGTACACTTTGGGTAATGCTAAAACCTGCGATATTGCAACTTTTAAGCCTGTAACTCGAAAAATACCTAACGAAAAAACATTTAATTATAGTGTTTCGGAAAGCTCTCGAGATAAGCTACAAGAATATGTAATGAAAAACAGGGGGTTTCATTTAAGAAATTTAAGATAACCTCCACGTGACCTTGACAACGCTATCCAAGGTCATAATAATATTACCATGTAATGCGCTTTATAAAACCCTACTAACTTTTTATGAAACATTTTCTCTTTAATAAAAAGCGCATGTCAACATTGTGAATGTATTTCTTATCAAAGCGTTGAAGTCTTTATATCGAAGTGTTGAAGCCTTTTTTCCGCGATGCTGATTGGCCGTCTCGATGTTGCGTTGCGGCCGGCTTTGTGTCGTTTGCGGTTGTGATCGCGGCGAATGACAGCTGAGTGACAGTTTTTGTATCAGGGGACCTCTTTTAAAGAAGGTGCGTGAAATCTCGATCTCGAATATATTGAAGCGGATGAAGAAAGAGGGAGGGAGGGAGGGAGGGAAAGAGGGAGGGAGGGATGAAAAGAGTGAGTGAGTGAGCGAGCGAGTGAGTGAGTGAGTGAGTGAGTGAGAGGAGAGAGAGAGAGTGGGGAGGGGGGAGTTCGGCGGCAGGGTGGAAGAGGAAAAGAGTGAGGGAAAGTGATAAATTGATGGAGGGAGAGGGAGATAGGGCGCGGAGAGGGGATTAGAGAGGGAGTGGTGTGGGGAAGGAAAGGTGAGTCAACTTCTATATTTAGGAGCGTCTTGAATTCATCTTCAAATGCTTTTTAGCCAATAGAACGATGCATATTGCATCTGAAGATAAACTTAAGATGGTCTGGAATAGAAATGTTAAACGTAAAAATTCATCATTGGTTATACGGTTAAACGTAAAAATTCATCATTGGTTATACGGTTACGCGTTATTATGCAGAAAATATGTCATGGAATTTCGAACTGTATGTGCCTAATACATCGTATGTTAGAGTCAGATATTATTAAACTTATATTATACTACAGGGATTATTTTTATGATTTATAATATTTATTCTAAACTTTAATATAAATAAGCTAAAATGGCGCGCTCACAGCGCGCGCTTGTAGTGTCCTAGTAAAATAAAAAATTAATGAATAATAATAAATTATGAAGTCTTATTTAATTTATGGTTTTATCACTTTAGTTTGAATGCAGTTTACTGTAGCGTTTAAATGTTTATAACTTTTAGCAAAAGTATTTTTTAAAGGTATGTTCCTGATAATTTATTTGTTTCTTTCCGTAGAATCCAAATATGTAACATTTTATAGGAGGTCCCATTTGAGAGGAAAGCGGAGGCAGACTTTTGTTTATATAATTAGAAAAACTTCTTGAATACATGAAACCTTCTCATGAACATGAACTTTTTGATACAACAAATGTTTTTTATAGTTTTTGAGTTGTCACACGTTTCATAAGCCGCCCTATATACAGAGTGTACGGAAAGTATTAAAACCCTATAATATCTCAGAAAATATGCATTTTAGAAAACTAGCACACTACAAGCGCGCACTACGCACGCGCCATTTTACCTTATTCAAATTAAAGTTTAAAATAAATATTATAAATCATAAAATCTCTTTCTCTCTCTCTCTCTCTTTCTTCATCCGCTTCGATATATTTGAGATCGAGGTTTCACGCACCTTTTTTAAAAGAAATCCCCTGGTACAAAAACTATCACTTAGCTGTCATTCGCCGCGATGACAACCGCAAACGACACGAATCCGGCCGCAACGTGACATCGAGACGGCCAATCAGCATCGCGGAAAAGAAGAGGCTTCAACGCTTCGATATAAAGAGGCTCCAACGTTTCGATAAGAAATACATTCACAATGTTGACATACGATTTTTATTAAAGGGATTAAATGTTCAAACTGTTCCCCATTCACAGTTAAACACTTATTAATATTTTTTTACAAAATTTTGTCTAATTTTAGATATTTCTGGGGTCACGTGCAAGCATTGGATTTACACCATTGGATTATTTTTGATGGGGATATATCAAAGAAAAAATTTTTTCAACCATCTACGACAAAAGAAGATTTAAAATTAAAAATACGTAAAGTTTGCGCTAGCATGACCCCAGAAATGTCGTCAGACAAAATTTTATATAAAGAATTAATAAGTGTTTGAGTGTGAAAACAGTTCGAACATATAATAAAATAAAAAATGTGATCAACTATGAAGTCTTTTATTTAATTTATGTTTTTATTACTTTAGTTGTTTATGTTAATATTTATAACTTTGGGTAGAAGTATTTTTTAAAGAAATGTTCCAGATAAAGTTTACTTGTTTCTTCCCGTAAAATCCAAATGTGTAACATTTTATAGGAAGTCCTGTTTGAAATTACAAAGTTACCTTCCACCCCCCTTCATGGCAGAGTGGGGAGAAACTTTTGTTTATATAGTTAGAAAGACCTCTCGAATACATGAAACTTTGTTATGAATAACTTTTTGATACGACAAGTATTTTTACAGTTTTTGTGTTGTCACGTTTTACATGGGCCACCCCGTATATATATGCATATACAGGGTGATTTTCCGTGATTTAATCGTCAATCAAGCTTTTATACAATCAATTGCGCGGCATTCCATGTGTTGAGCATTCCTCGACCGTCCCGTAAAAAATAATTCTTACATATTTTCACGCTCATACGCGTCGAATGATGGATCACACACATTACAAAGGTCACACACGATTCTGCGCATACATAATAAGAGTTTTAATACCTAACACAATTCGCGAAGTTTTCAGAGGACGATTTGGCGGATGACGGCGATAGCGTTTGCATTTCGGCCCGGGATATCATCTCTGACCATCCTGTTCATAGATAAATAAATATATGTATATATATGTTGCGTATGTGATATAATAGTATATATATATATATATATATATATATACGCATATACGCGGTGTCCTAACAGTACCTACGCTACTGTTTTTATGAAAATTCATCATTTTCTTGGCAAAAATGTCGAGGCATCGATCATATCCGAAGTACGAGCGATCAGAGACGCAAGTCTTTTCGCAAGCTAATTTTCAGACGACCAACTGGGTCATTAAATTATTCTCTTCGATCAATTTCAAGCGGACTTTATTACAAGATTTTAATTTGAGGCTTAGCTTCAATGATGTGTTACGTTGGAAATTGAAAAATCATCATAAATAATGATCTTCCTCGATATTTTCGTTGAGGAAAAATTGTTAAAAACCTTCAAAAGGAATAGCGCTTTGTAGATAATGAGCGCGAATTACGGAACATCTTGTATATATATACTATATATATAGGGTGTATCTGAAATCTACCGACGAATTCGCAGAATAGATTTTACAGAAAAGAAGAAGTAAAATGGTCTTAAAGTTTCCAAAAAATATATTTTATTCATTCAGTCGTATTTTTTACAAATTAATAACAACTAGACATATACTGTTATAAAAATTGTTGAAAAATTTTGTCACATTTGCAAGCTTTTTGGAAAGAAGTTAAGGTGAAATAATTCGTTTTCTTTTTAATTTCACTCGTAATAATAATACATGTATGTCGAGGAAATATTAACATTAACATTTTGAACTTATTAATCGCGATACATTTCTTTTCATTGTAAGTGTTTTGAAGGCTATATCTCAAAAATCAAGTTTTCGCGGATATATGTTTACCAAGACTTTCTTACTTATTCTTCAACATAGAATCTGTTCTATAGGTTTGTCGGTAGAATTCAGACACACACCCTGTGTATATATATGTGTCTGCATACGTGCGTGCGTGCGTGTCTGTGTGTGTGTGTATAAAATATAAGTTCGAAAATCCGTCGTGGGCATTCACAGCTCAGCAATCCTTGGTTTCTCGCGATATCGTCCCGCCCGATTAATTCCGCACTCGCCGTTATCACTATTGAATACTGTTATTGTCATCACCGCGATTACGTAACTTTCAATATCACCACGAATATATCTCTATACGATGCGATTTAAGCCTATACGTACATAGCAGATTAAGTTCTATCACTGAAATTTCGACGTGTACGCCGTGGGGGAATGTGAACTCGATGTACGGACAGTTTGTAAATTTGAATTGCGATTATGCAGGGTGTCTTAAAAATACTGGAACCCCCGGATAACTTTGCAGGATCAAGTTTTCATGAAAAACTTTAAATACAAAAGTTGTAGAAAATTGAGAAACGGACTTGATGGTGACCTTGATGAATTTGACCTTGGCCGTGACCTTCAAAGTCGTTTGAAGGTCAACTTGCGTTTTTTAAACGGGAACTCTTATTTTTTATTACATTTTTTTTCTACAATTAATTTGAACAATTTTTGTCTAAAACATTTTTTTACTTGACTAATATTTTTTGAGATATTTGAGGAAAACTTGATAACTTTTTCAATAATTTAACTTACGATATCTCGCTAACTATTTGTTGGAAGAAAAAGTGGTATTATGCTTTCTTGCTTTATTTAATCTCAAGAATATATTGTTACAATAGCGCCTTGACTTTTGTTAACTTACTGACTTTTAGAAATTTCAAAATCATTAAATTAACAAAAATCAGAGCACTATTGTAACAATATATTCTTGAGATTAAATAAAGCAAGGAAGCATAATACCACTTTTTCTTCCAACAAATAGTTAGCGAGATATCGTAAGTTAAATATTGAAAAAGTTATCAAGTTTTCTTCAAATATCTCAAAAATATTAGGCAAATAAAAAATGTTTTAGACAAAAGTGTTCAAATTAATTGGTAGAAAAAACAGTGTAATAAAAAATAAGGGTTCCCATTTAAAAAACGCAAGTTGACCTCTAAATAACCTTGAACGTCATGGCCAAGGTCAAATTCAAGGACACCATCAAGTCCGTTACTCGATTTTCTACAACTTTTGTATTTAAAGTTTTTCATGAAAACTTGATCCTGCAAAGTTATCCGGGGGCTTGGATATTTTTAAGACACCCTGTATATACACCATCACGTGTTTATTGCAATCGATACAAGCATAACGTCAACGGTAAGTCGGTGGATTGATAACAAGTTCATGCACGAAGAGAATTTTGTAAGAAACATTATTGTAGAATTTCGTAAGTCAGGATCATATCGACAATCTGACCAAATTTTTTATTCTTCTGTTTCGTGTTCGTTACTTATCTATATTTTAGGAACTGGAAGCTTAAGAATTAACTGTGTTTCTTAGCCAGTTGATCGGTCTGTCTATACATCGCTAGAAAATATGAGAAAATTCGAAAGAATGTGCATGAAGGAGAGCTACAATATTCTCTCCGTGTACATTATCTACGTCCACATTAAATTCGTGTTCTATCGCCCGGTGACCTGACGTAATTTTCGGCAAATTAGCGGCGTGAAAAAAACCGAGAAGGATTTACGGTACGTTTCATTTAAATACATTTCAAACATCCCACATGCAAGACTAATTTTATGTAACTATCATCCATACCGTTTACCCATGTTGTCATGTTTTCTTTTAATGTTTTTGGTTACCACCCAGTCGGAACCACAACATTGGTTCAACGTCAATGAGGGTTGAATTAACTGATTAATTGATTCAACGTTTCATCGACCATTTCAACGTCAAATTAATGTCGAATCAACAATTATGTTTCTGATTCGGTCACTGTAGTGGTTTCTCACTAAAGGATTTCTTTTAGGACAAAATGCTATTATAATGGGTCTATTCTTTTCGGCTGAACTAGTGCTGCACGGGAACTGCACTGGTTCAGAACTAGGACTGATGAGTACAACAAAGGTTCATAGGTGCAAAAATGCCAGATAGGATAGAAAAGAACACGCCATAGTGCAGGAAACAACAGCGTAATACGCGTTATTGCAGCTATTAATTGGTCTGTTCTTTTCAGCTGCACTGTTAAACTAATGCAATAAGTTAGAACGATACAATTATGTTTTAGCTCACTTTAACACACTGCACCAGTTCAGCAATGCAGTTAAAAAGAACAGACATAGTGCCGGTTGTTTCAACTCCTTGGTAAGTTAACTGATAGTTAAATCATTTAAATTGAAAGGAAAACAAAGATAAATATATGATTTAACTATTAGTTAACTTACCAAGAAGTTGGAACAACCGCCCTCAAGCCCTCAATGATTCTTCAGATGAAGACTTTATTTTACCTTTATGTATCTCCGTTACATACAGAACTTATCTGGGATAAAGAACATGATGGGAATATATTATTATTTCATGTGGCATAATTGATTAATATTAATAAAGTAAAAACTGCAGAAGTAACCTAACAACCTAACAACTGCAAGTCTGTTCTTTTCAAATATACTGTCTGAACTGGTGCGAATGTCGCCCTCGCAATGTATTGAATTGCTTGTACTAACTCTAGACTTAGTGCAAGCAGTGTAGCGAACTGTTGCACTAAGTTCTGCTGTACTAATGGAAAGAACAGTAACATCTGACGTCACTTCTGTTAGAAAGAACGTTTCAGGGTCGATTTTTCAATAATGGTTTAAATTTAGATCGAAATTTAAACTTTATTCAAAAGCATTAGACTGTTTTTCAATGGATAGATCAGGATAAAATAGTTTAAAGTATAGTTTAACTAAACTGTGAATGATGGCCGTTTAAACGTCATTTAATGAATTAGTAAACGTCGTTACACAATACAATGACTCTATTATTATATTTAAAATTATATTGTTAAATATTTATAAAAGTATAAAATATTTGTTACGATGTTTGATGAAGAGTATTATGAAGAGAGTAGTGAAGATGAGGATATTTTAGGATATATAAAACATATCAATATGAGAAAAAATCGTGTTGTAAGGCGAAGTCTAAATCATTTTGAAGTTTGGGATGAAAAAGAATTTCTTTAAAGATTCCGCTTGTCCAAAGCTACAGTTCATATATTAATAGAAAAAATTCAAGACACTGTTCAATCACCAAGTGAAAGGTATTAATATATTTCATATAAATTAAATGACATATATAGGATATTTTTCAATTATACTAGTTTTAACCAATTAATTAGTTGCAAAATATGGTATATACTAATAATGAATATTTATACGAATAGTATAAAATTTATTTAGATTGTATTTTTTTTATTTTTCTCAGAAATCAGGTTCTTTCATTTTTCTTATTTTTCTCAGAAATCAGGTTCTTTCAGTATGTATAAAATGATATTACTAACATTAAGATTGTATGCTAATGGATTTTTTTTATAAGCATAAGTGATTTTGTCGGTGTTCATAAAAGTACAGCAAGTAAAATAATTAATAAAGTTTCGAGGGCGATTGCTCTACTTTGACTTGTATATGTAAAATTTCCGAATACAGAAGAAGATATTCAAAGACTTCATGAAAAGTTTTAAAATATTGTAAGATTTCCACGGTGTCCTAGACTGCACTCGTATTAGAATTAAATCTCCACGTGTCTAAAAGTGACCTGCATAGCGATGACTTTTCGTTGCGAACTTAAGAATAACAGAGGTTTATCTAAACTGTCTTCAGCGTATGCTTGAAAGACACACAAGATGTAAAACTAAGTTCATGAATCAAGGAAGGATTGGATAATCTTTAGTTTAAACCACGATTGAAAAACCGGCCCTCAATGTACGCTTCTTGTACTACAGAAAGTTCAAAAACTGGAAAGAACAAACCTATTTTCCTCCTAAAACTAGCAACTCGAGACATAGCGGAGTTGGTCGTCGTTAAGCAACAGTTTTTTGATATCATGGATACAAATTTCATTAATTCAGCATCATATTAGCGCTATTGTTCCACACTAACGCGATTACAGAAACAGTAAAGTAACAGAGTCGTTTGCGCTGCTATTGTCCATTAGACTCGTTCAGCGGCATACTGCCGAAGTTGAAGTTTTGCCTCCAGCTATACAGCTCCAGCTTACAGTCGTAATTAGGAAGCTAAATAATAATTATGAGAGTATATCATGATTACTTTGATCTGGAGTCAAATATATAATGAAACACGTTCAATTAAAATATCAAACAACCTGAACAGAGCTCAGCGTGAGTCACCAATGTCCCACATGGTACGGGTCGTTTTAAATGACTTTGAAACGACAAATCCTGATCGGTTTCCGCCACCAATTTGCCATCGTATTTTGTTAACAAGATCTTGTTGTATTTTTGCTAACAAAGTGCCGACAAAAGTTTACAGTGGATGCTGTGCAAAATCTGTTTCCGCACATGTGACTATCTGGATGAATGTATACTTTGATAGCTTCGTTTGATCCCAGGAATTTCTAATCAGAGATTTGTGTTAAATCGCACATAAAGGCGTGATCGCATGACGATATTGAACGTTCAGCTTTACATTCGAGTTATTCTCTTGAAAGTTCATCATGCTCGAGAATTTGTTTTGACAGTTTTCATCGAGCTCACGTTCTTCCGCTTCTATGAGCTTATTGTTACGGTCATTATTAGCAAGAGTCCTAATAAAGGAATAAAGAATGAGAGAGAAAAAGAGAGGAGAGAGAGGAAAAAGAAGGGAAGAGAGCGAGAGAGAGAGAGAGAGAGAGAGAGAGAGAGAGAGACAATGCACAAAGCTATAAGCAAATAAGAATTAAATCTATTTTACAAAATATAAGAATCTCATTTAATATTAAATTGAATCGATATAAAAGAAGGAAAAAGAAGGAAAATAAACAGGAAAGGCGAATAACCAAGTATCGTAAATTTTAAGCTCGTTTCCATATTCATCTGTCTCTCATATCCATGCCGGCGTCACAACTGTCGCGGTTCATCCATAGACTTGGGGTATGGGATTCATTCGATGCTACAATTAAAGAAAAAAAGATTACGATTGGTCTATATGATATTTCAAGGCATTTGTAGCATCAAGTGGATACTACCTTTATATACATAAACTGAACATTTCGCGAGGTGCTACGAAATCTCCATTGAAAAGGATAACTTGTGCAGGCACAGGCACATTTGATCTTTGTTTAGCTTCTGTCCTATTAGAGCAAGCTAGATGAAGATAAAGTGTTTGCGGATAGTGGAAGAAGGAATATGGCCGCCCTTTATATCTCGACTTCAACCCGCTCAGAAGAAGACACAGTTCACGTATATAAGTCCATGGGTTTATCATTGCCGGTTGGTTCTTTTATCCGTTCAAACATCGCCTGCGCGACCGCCAGCACGACAAACGAACAGGCAGGGACGAGGAAAATGTTTTCGCGCGACAACGAGGCTTGCGTCCGCACCGATAATTGTAGCATCGTGTTCGGAGAGCTTTAACGAGAGCTTAACAGTGAGAGTCCTCGAAGCAGATGCTATTGTGAAAATACAATCTAGTAACTATTAACTATGTTTTGGCAGCCCGTGATGTAGACGTATAATAGAACGAAACAATTTCGCCTTTTCTTCGTTTAACAGCGTTTTCCTTGAGTGTGGATATACAGGGTGTGTAAAAAGTACCGGGACGGCGAAATATCTCGAAAACTAAGCATCTTGGAAAAAAATGTTTCAGACAAAAGTTATTAAAATTAATTGGTAGAAAAAGGTGATATAATAAAAAGTTGGGATTTCAATTTAAGAAAAGCAATGATCAGTGAATATCTCGAAAGTGGCGCCATCTATAATTAAGACGATATATATTGTTTTATGTCCTCTTGTCCCTTTTTGTCCCCTTGAAACCATACAACTTTTATCTGAAACATTATTTTTCTAAAATGCTTAGTTTTCGAGATATTTTACCGCCTTGGTACTTTTTATATACTTTTTATATACTTGGTACTATTATATACTCGTACATGTACATAATTTCTGTACATAATTTTATATAATTATATGTATGATCATATATAATTATTGACAATATATATATGATCAATATAAATTTTCATTTTATCACCGGTTTTTTTTAAAGACTAAAGAATTTTATAATTTTTTCTGTTCAAATTACTTTTCAAATAAAATTTCCGAAACACTATTTATCTTTATTCGACATCTTTCTATCAACATAATACTAAATTTCTAAGTCAAAATATTGTTAAAGGATTAAAGAATTTACAAGTAAGATGTAACTAATTACATCTAACGAATCAAATGTACTCGACAGATAGCTGACAACAACTGATAGCAAATAGGTCAGAAAATATATGTGTTTATTTAGTTTTGGTCATCTGTATATCTTAATTTAAGCTTTGGAATAAATCATGAACCTCAGTCTGATGGTCAATATATTAATCACATCACGGATGTAATTCATTCGAGGTAAATTCGACGAGTCGTTTTGAAATTTCTTACGAATGACTTTTTATTACCGTTACAAGAATTGTGCATTCTTCACATGGCGTAGCTGAGTTTGCGCAAGAACGTTTTCTTTCTCGTCCAAGCCGAACAAACAAAACGACGTTCTACGATCTGTGATTACAATCACTATCATTCTTGACCGCATACCGGAAGGCCGTAGTTAGGCAATTTTGAATTCGAATTCTTATTACGAAATATGTGGTCATAATCTTTGATAAACTTAGATTTACCGGATTGTAAAGATATATATACTTGTAAATCAAAAACCTAATTACGAATAATACCTAAGCTGTTGTGCATATATTTTAAAATAAGAATAAATATTATTTAAGAGAAACAAGCTGTGCATTTATTTTGTGCGATTTTTTTTTCATCGGAGTTTATTTTCCACTTTGGCAATCCCTTAATTACAGTTATAATAGATTGATACAATGTTATTATTATATAATAAAATATTATATATATTATATATATAATATTATTATATATTTTATTATTATATATATATATATAATATTATATATATATATATATTATATTATTATATATATTATATAATAAAATATTTGTGAGCAAGATCCGAATTAGGAGCAAAACAACTAATTGTCGCAATACCAGCATCGTTATGACTTTAAGCGATGCCGAGCTTGCGAGATATTGATCACGAAAGTTATAGTAGATCGATGCACAAATAACAGTACCATAACAGTGCCATCAAACCATCGAAATACCGATAATTAGCATTCAATCTGGAGGTAAAATAACTAATTTTTGTGAAACCCACATTGACGTGGCTTTATTACGTGAGGGACATTAATTACACAAGTTAAAATAGAACGATGGAATTACACTCCGGGCACACATAGCACTGAAATGACTGTAAGCAAAATTTAATTGCATCTTATTTTGTAGATGCGATGTCAGACGATTGTTTGGAAGATGGTAGAACATATTGCATACTGATGACAGATACTTTGATTGAACATAACAGTTACTAACTTTTTACTATTAATAAAAGAGCTAAAATATGACTAAAAATCCGACGAACTCTTGCGAGCACCTAATAAATAACATTTAAAGCTTAAACATGTAACATTTATTTTTATTCTGTATTATCGATTGTATTTAAAATCATCGGTGATGTTCCTCAAGTCGGTCTCAAATTAGATTTTCAGTCCCGAGGATTCAAGATATAGTTAAAAATCAAGGTAAGCTAATATGATCGAAGACCATGATCGAAGACTGAAAAAGAAACCAAATCTTAAATTTCAGTTCGAAAGTTTTGAGTTTTGAACTGTATCATTTAAATCGAACGAGCCAGTATTCGCAGTTCGCTATCTTGTTGCAATCTCAATCTCTCATGTGTCATCTAATGTCGACTTTAGAGCGAGCGTTATCTCGATTCTCATCGTTATATTTCTTTGGTACATTGCATTTCTATATATTTATTGTTTACGTTGCATTTACATTATAATGATATGAGCAAAATTTGCTGCGTTACTCTTAATAGCAATTTTGCTGAGAGAACTTGAGAATAGTTTGTAAACATGCAAGCTGTTAACTGTCCGTAAATAAAAGAAACAACAGATGACATTCAGACACAGAAAATACAAATTGAACATAAGTTGCTAATTGCTGTAAATTTGAGTAATGTCAATTATTACAGTGTAACTATCTTTTTGTCTTATCACGTTATAAATAAAGATATAAAATACTCGATTGATTGATGAGCTGGTCAGCTATATGTTATTGCAAAATCGGATAGACAAAGAATTTATACATAAATGTTTATGTATAAACCAGACGCAAATTTCAGCGTAGAAAAGATGAATAGTAAAATATGTGTTAAATTTACATTAATGATTGCGTATTAACCCCAATTACGTTAAGTTTCACAAAAACTGAAATATATTTATAAAATATTACTAATGTCATATGCTACTTTTAGTCTATTTTTCCTGAGATGAGAAAGTTGCTATATTATCGTTATTGATATGTTATCTTTCTTTCTCCTTCTCAATTTTTTTGTTTCACGTTTGTCGCGTGATGGTTATGCTTCAGTCAATTACACGCTTACATGTATGAAAATAACATACTCAGGTATGTAGTATAGAAATAGGAGGATACGTAGAATAATTATTGGAAATAAGCAATAATAAAATAGTATTAATATAATAAGATACTCGTCCGTTTATATTCATCGTATGTCAATAGAAGCACATATATAATTTGCGTTATCAAAATCGAAAAACGTTTGTAGTTTTTAACGTTTCATTTGATTTTTCGAGTTATGTTTATTAAGCATTTTTTATGCTCAATCCAATAAGTATTACCTTATAAATATGTGATACATTTCTTTTTAATACCTTGTATAATACGGGTCTATCGTATGTCAATCTTTTAGACATTTACATTTCATAAATATTTTTGTTATGATAATTCATTTAATATAATCATATATATAAGGTGTTTGGTAATTCATATAGCCATAGTCAGTGTGGAGGCATAGAACTGATTAAAATAAACATGAAAGTCTCATTTGCGATATTCGCGAAAATTATCAATTTTCAATCAATTATCAATTATCAATATTAATTAAAAATCTGGTGAATGTGCGCAGGACGAGATGGATAATTGAAGAAACATTGCAGCCAAGAGCGCGACTCACAAGGAAACATAGGAAACGCGGAAATTTAAAAAATTCTGAAACTTTGTATGGAAGTAAAGTAGTTCATTCGTAATGCAAAACTATTTTTTGTTCGTACGGAATTCTAGTTTGACGGGATAAAACCCCCTTCAGACAAAAACCATTTTCCTTTTTAACGTATATCTTTTAAAATACGAGGCATAGAAAAATGTTTTATATGAAAGTTATAGTGTATTTCATACTCTTTGCAACTGTATATTCAGATTTTGCAGAATTGAAAAATTTTTGAAATCCTCCCTCTAATTTTGCAAAATCTGAATACACAGTTGCAAAGAATATGAAATACACTTTCATATAAACCATTTTTGCATATGCCTCGTATTTTAAAAGATATACTGTTGAGAAATCCTGAGCAATTCAAACGAAGCCAGTGAATAGTATATTTTTAGTAAGAAAATGTTTCGTTTTCTACTCATTTTTTTATTATTACAGGAGATTTTTGATAAAGAACTGAGCCTAAGGACTCGTTCGTTTAGCCCACGGCGGTGAAAATTTTCGAGGAAAAGGTGAATCTAAGGATTCGTTCGTTGGTCTACGGCGGTGGAGATTTTCGAGAAAGAGTTGAGTCAAATGACTCGTTTCGTTAGTCTACGGCGTACAGTGTTGCAAAAATCGCTAAACGTGGCCAAAATAGAAGAAAATAAAAAGCGAAATTTTCGGTTCCCGTTTTCAATATATTTTCTAAAAGGTTCAAATTAATAAGTTATAGTAACATTTTGATGAAATCCAATTGTATCACGAAGATAAGTGAATTCAAATATACGTGATGCGAAATAAAGAATAGCTGGGTTATAACCCTTCAAATAATATAATTGATTTTGCGTTGAAACAATTTTTTATCATAAAAATGATGTTCTCTGTCTAATTCTCACCTGTGTAGTTTTATTTCCAATAAAGAGTATATTAGACAGTTATAAGTATATACAATAAAAGTTAGATTTACAAGATTTACAAGACTCACTTTTTATAAACAGTTAATCACTTATATCGTGATATACAAAAATTGCATCATTTCGTACCATGTTGTACTTTGTGAAAATAAAGATAAAATATCTATTAATCCTTACGCAAAGGTAGAAAGAGCGACATCCAGCGCTTACAAAATTACGATAAATTTTATGAGCAGAGTTCGACATTCAATGCGCTTACGGTCAGACGCTATCTACTGCAGGTAATATTGTTCAACACAAAAATTATATCCTCTATCAAAATCCTTCATTCTAGTTAATTTTGCTAATGTTTTGTTAATGTTAATTACAAATATAATAATTAACGATAATATTTAAGCTCTAATTAAATAATATAGTAAACAATAGTAAAAAGGCAATTTTTTCAAAATTATCCTGCTAAAACCGTTTAGTTATATCGAGCTAAAATAGATGATAGTTATGTAAATGTTTATAAATAAAATATGGGGATAAATTGTAGAAAGATGGAGACCCCGCGCGTGTGCGCGAGTACTAATTTTCCACCATACATATATACATACATACATCTCACAAACACATGTGTGAGAGTGTGCGTGTGTGTTACATTAATAGTATATTTGCATTATACAGGGTGTTTGATAGCTGATCATGCAGACGAAAGTTGGAGATAGATTGGGTGTAGCCGAGAAGAAAAGTCATGTACCATAATATCAAATTGGCAATAGTTATCGAGTTATTAATTAAAACATGTGAGCCAACGAGCTCGTAGAGAGTGGAGGGCGGCCGCAGTAAGCACGTAGACATTTGATACAGGCGGAGTCAGTGAGTGTCGGTAGGCAAGCGCGCGCGGCGAGGGGCAGCGTAAGCGACAAGAGGCGATCGCGCGCGACGAGGAGCGAGCGAGCTTTTTCTTTATAGGTTTTTCCTTATAGCTCGCTCGCTCTTCGTCGTTCACGCTCGCTCGTTCTTCATCGCGCTCGCTCGTCTCTTGTTGTTTACGTTGCCCCTCGCCGCGCGCGCTCGCCTACCGTTACTCGCTGACTTCGCCTGTATCAAATGTCTATGAGCTTACTGTGGTCGCCCTCCGCTCTCTACGCGCTCGTTGGCTCACATGTTTTAATTAATAACTCGATAACTATTGCCAATTTGACATTATGGTACATGACTTTTCTTCTCGGCTACACCCAATCTATCTCCAACTTTCGTCTGCATGATCAGCTATCAAACACCCTGTATATGTTGCATTAATAGTATATTTGTCAAAATTTTTACGATATTTAACTTGCTTTTTCTTAAGTTTGGACACGAATAAACTAACGCATCTTCGTAAAACTTCTTTTATCTTACAAGGGGAGGACGCATGGACCGGGAAACGGTTTGGAACGAAATTTACGGAGTTAATAGTATTTGACTACTAATAACTCATAGTAATAGCATATGACGCAATACCTTTTCGTTTTCAAGAAAAAACGGTCTAAAAAAAAAGAGCCAACGAAGTGTACGAATTAGTAAGAAGGATATTCAATGAAGCAGCGTAGCACAGCAGCGAAGGTAACGGACTACCGAGCTGACGACTGAGGTTTGATCCCTGCTGTATGGTTTTTTTTATTCTGTAAGCATAAAAATGAAACAGAAAACATTAATAAGTAATAAAACTGCGTTTCTTAAATGTATTAGTATTTGTTAAATATATTATTAATGATTTAAATTGTAAAAAAGCCGTAAATCTTATCTATAAAATATATAGTGTATGAGAAAATTTTTATATAATAATTGCAATGGAAATAGGAGTAAAAATATATTATATTTTCGCTGGAAGATTTTTCGATAATAATTCGTTCTTCTCGTAAATAGAATTCACATATACGAGAGCATTAGTGAATTCACCTTTAAAATCTTCATTTTCAAAAGATCTTTCTTTTAGCGATTCTACATCAACTATTTTGCTTGTTAAAGGATTCCCTGATATTGTTATGATATATGTAATTTAAATATGATCACCGAACTGCTCTGTATCACTAGTAAACGCGCTTGCTCTACTGACGACTGTTCCGATGCTCGAATCATTTCGTCATTCTTAACGATCGTTTAGAATGACACAAAGGAAGATTTTGGAGGGGGATTGCCAGAAGAGATAAAGACACAACACAACTTCAACACAATACGACTTCGACACAACATTGAGAGTTGTAACAGAAACAAATATTTTATATATACGATATAAGATTACGAAAAATTATCTCATACTAGTTTAACTCTTTGTGGTCGGCTGATTTCGAAGAGATCGATAAACATTGATATCTGTAAGTTGATCTAAACATTTGAATCTAGCATCGAGAGGATAGTTTTCTTTCATTATCGCTAGCCACATTTGCCGTGCCGCACGCCAGGCGATCATGAATGCCAGCCTTTTTTTTTTTTTTTTTTGACGAGGAGGAAATCCATCATGGATACCCTGACCCTCGGGGAAGGGCCAAGGTTATGTCGGACTCCTACCGACTAAATCCTCCCCGGGTGGCGCTGCGAAGGGACTGGCATCGGGGCCCCGGAGCCGCGTAACTGCTTATCGAGGCCTCGAGTCCAGGTGTAACACCTTCTGTCCCTGAGGGGTGGGGTGGGGGAGGGGGAAGTCAGCCCGAAGGTTCGCTTCGATGTCTAACGACACCGCCACCGCCTCCCTGCCCTTCTCCACAATGGCCCCCGAGAGGAGTCTGAGATCGCGTCTATCGTCGATCTCCCCTCTCGGAAGCCAAATTGGCCGTCACTGAGGTTCGGTCTTTCCCGGGACATATGCCTCTTGAGGCGGGCCACAATAATCCTCTCAAAGACTTTGCCCGCCTCGTCGAGGAGGCATATGGGCCGGTACGCGGAGGGGGAATCCTCCGGCTTGCCCTCTTTACAGAGAAAGACCACGTTGGCCCTCCCCCAGACTGGAGGGAACCGCCTTTCCCTCAAGGCTCTCGTGAATATACACCAGAGCCTTTCGCATATATACCCCGAGGTAAGGACTCGGCCGGGGATACCATCGGGTCCAGGAGCTTTATTGCTCTTGACCCCCTCGATAGCCCCGGCCACCTCCTCCTTGGTGACCCCCGGTACCCCCCCTGTTCTTTGGGGGTAGGGATTCTATATGGGGTCAGAGGGAGCCCCTCCCGAAACAGGAAAAGGGCCCCCATGACCCGCTCTAGGAACCGGGGATCCAGCGTCACCGTTAACGGGGGCGCCCATGATTTGAGCTTCTTCATAACCATTTTATACGGACGCCCCCACGGATCCGCATCCAACGAGAGGAGGAGGGTGTCCCACCCCCTTCCCTTAGCCGCCCCTATCGCTTCCCGCAGTGTGATTGCGGCTCTGCAATATTCGATACGGGAGGCCTGGGTGGCTTCGGGGTTTTGATCCGGATTGTTCCGGTGCCTTCTGAAGGTCCGCCTGAGGTGGACCGTCCTTTGCCGTAACTCCGCAATATGGTCGGTCCACCACCAGGCGGACCTTTTGGGGCAGGACTCGACTTTGGGCATGGACTCGTTTCCATAAAGTCTGGGCATGGAAACGATTTCCATAAAGTCTGATACCTCAGAGTCGAGATCTTGCCCCTCCTTTTGCCGTGGCCAGATGGCAACCTCCAGAGCTAACTCCAGAGATTCTCTGTTCAGTTTGCTCAAGGCTCTAGGCGAAGACAAAGACAACAGACGTCGTTTACTCTTGTCTAAAGCCCGACGCCGGCCGAAGCACCGAACGCTCACGGACACGGAGTCGCTCGTTGTGTGCGCTACCCCTCACGCGCTGTGCTGTTCTACCGGATTGCTTTTCTGGCATCACTGGTCTCAGGTTCGAATCCAGCAGAGCTTACAAAGTTTTTCACAAATGCAGTATGTAAATTAAGTAAGTTGGTTAAGAGTCAAAATCGCCAACTCCCTAACAATGGCCGCTATTTTACTAGCCCCGGCCATAATTTATTTATGTCAAAAGTTGATTAGTTTTTGCCTTTGGGGAGATATGGGCCGTCAAAACATGCCCCCTCCATTCGACCCGCCGGTGCCGATGAACGTGGTTTAATGGCGCCGGCAGGTCGAGTGGAGGTGGAATGTTTTAACGGCCCATACCTCCCCACATACTACTATCGTAGGACAAATTGCGCATCGAATGCGCTCGCGTTGTGTGCGATGCAGATGATCTGTTTGAAACTTTTCCTCGGTCTCGTAACAAAATCGACGAATTGTTTCACCGGATTGTCTCGAAATATTAATACGCGTATCCCACATCAACGACATCACAGCATCATATCGTCTACATTCATGCAATTTCACATATCTGCTGCGCAACACAGAGCGTTACAACGTGAGTTCTAACGTTTTCTGTGCCTTCAATCGTATCGTCTTGACGCGTCTCAAAATCATAGAACACAAACGCGATGCGGCCTTTTATGCGCTTACTTGTTTCTGTCGCTCCGTCAATGTCATTAACGATGTTTTCGTTTCTTACTCGTTGCGGATTCACCGTGTCGAATGAACTAGTGTCGCATCGAAGTGGTTTCATATAACATAGATGATTCATTGGTTGCAACGAGTTGCAAACACGACAAAAGATCTCATTGCAATTGTGATTGTTCCTCAAGTTTCGCAAACGACCACAGTCGCTGCAAACTCTCAGGATATTACAGATGCTCAAAGAGGAAGCACCTCGGAGCGATTTTTGCGCTCGATGACGCTCGAAACACAACGACCCGTAAAATTCACGTTGACACGCGGCACAACGTATTAGTTCCTGATTCCGCGCACGATGGAACATTGTGACACCGTGGACATGCGTTTGAGCACTGATGCCCTGTTTCCGACTTATATCCACTATTATAACGCACGCAATAACCTTTACTGTCCGATGCAGCTCTTAAATTTAATATTGGATTGTAATGTCGGGATTTTTCATAATACATAATATTCAATGTCTGTTTAGCTTCGCGCCCGAGAGAGGTAAGTGTGCTACTACTATCGTACATCCCCATGTACGGGGTGCAAAAGAACTTGAGTAACAAACAACGATCTTGATATCGTTGCTGGCCAGATAATGTTGGAAGTAATCGATCTCAGGAATACTGTATCCTTCTTCAGGTATATAGACATCAGTTTTACGTGTCAGTTCGACCGCTAGGTTTCGTTGTAGTGTAGAATATTGCTTCCTCACTGAATTCCATTTATCATATATTTCTCTTGTGCATATATTGTCGCGTTCGTTGTACACTATCACAGCGACGAGCGAGCGGGGAAAACACAAATTGTCAACGTTGTTTATAGTTTATAGGATCGAGCGCTTCGCTATATCTTGGTGAGTTAGTTTATATGATTTCTTCCCACGACCAGAAGGTGCCGCGATATTGAAAATATTAATTTTGAAATGTTCTAAAATATCATGACCTCCGGCATTCTGCGCTAACGAATTCACGAGATTCCAAATCTCGTTGTAGGTCAAGTCCTGAATGGGACGAAGTGATAAATCTGCCGGCCCCCGCGTTAAGTCCGAAAAAGCAAGCGTCAACCCCACGTAGTTGTTCGCACCACCCGAATTTACCGTGGATTAGTCGTGGATTTCCCGAAAAGCATTTTCTAAATATTCTGTAATGTTGACTCCTTCGGAAGGTGGAAGAATTCGAATATTCAATTCCCTCCTGAGAATATTAAATTTTTTATAATTATGCGACTTTTCCCCGAGTATTTCAATACATTATAAAAGGGCTCACAATTGTTGACTGTGTCGGCTTTTGCTGACGCTTCGCACACCCTTTGATCGTCGCTTTTGTTCTCCCGATGTTCTTTCGACTATCCGTATCCGTTACCCTGTTGTACTGTAAATATAAATTGAAATGTTTTACCAGTATAAATTTTACACGCAATTATTTTACACGCCGAGGAGACGACATCCGTGTAACGTGACGATCAGAAATTTGACCACGAGGGCACGTACTGGGCAAATGACATGTCAACGTCGTCATCACGAATATGACGAGAATGACGTTCGAGTGCTGACTATTTTGGCATCGGTCTATCTCGATCCTCATATTTGGAGCCGTAGACTGGAGGTATCCACAGGAATACCGAAGTCCACAATCTTGCGGATTTTGAAGGCTGGGAAGTACCAGCTTATCATATCACTTTGACCCAAACATTATTACCTGCCGATTTTGATCGACGCCTCGAGTTCTGCCGGTGGGCCTTACAGCAGATCGATCGGGACCCTAATTTTTTTAGATTTGTGATGTTTTCCGATGAAGCGACGTTCAAGAACACAGGGGAGTTGAACCGGCATAATTGCCATTATTGGTCCTATACTAATCCGCACTGGCATAGAGTGATTGACAATCAACACCGCTGGAGCCTCAATGTCTGGTGCGGGATTGTTAATGGATACTTGGTCGGTCCATTCTTTTTCGAACGTACTGTGAATGCAAATACGTACCTCGATTTGCTCACAGACCAATTGCCTCATTTGTTGGAGAACGTAGACTTGGAAACCAGGCGAAGGATGTTCTTCCAACAGGATGGTGCACCACCGCACTTTGCACGTATAGTCAGGAGGTTTTTAGATGAAAGGTACCCGAACCGATGGATTGGTCGAGAGGGTCCGATTGCATGGCCTCCTCGTTCTCCTGATTTGACGTCACTCGATTTTTATCTCTGGGGCTATTTGAAAGACGTTGTTTTCAAAGAAGAACCAACAACAAGAGAAGATATGGAAAATCGCATAAGACGAGCTTGTGAAGCGATTCCACGAAATGTCTTGCTCAGCACAGTGGCCTATTTCCAAAGAAGGCTCAATTATTGCATAAATGCTAACGGTGCAACTTTCGAAAACCTTTTGAATAGCTAGATTAACAATAGCAAAGTATGCATAGTGAGAGGCAAGGGGACTCACTCTAAACAAGCACCCCGAAAGAGGCAGAATTCTACCACGTCCACGTCGTTGTCTCTGGGTAATGCTAAGTGTAGAAGATAATTTAGAAATCCCCGTATACAGATACGATTTTCGCATGAATACACGTACAAGTTCCTTTTGACTTTGAAATGACCTCAAAACATGACATTTGATCTTATCGATCATACCATATCCTATTCCAAAATTTTCCCGCTCTTTCCAAATCCGGGGTCGAAAATAGGCAATTCCATTTAAAAAATGTTATTTGACCTTCAAATAACCCCTAAGGTCAAAGTAAAGGTCAAATTCAAGGATATGGTCATACGTCCCCCTCCTTGTCCAACAACTTTTGTATGAAACTTTTTTCATTATTTCGCTCACCGGTCGAGTTATTCTCCATTAAAGGTTAAAATGGTCCACCCTGTATCTGTTTAGTTTATTATGCTATATATTGTGTAAGAACTCTTATAGTTTTAGAGTTGAATGTAAAGAAATGTAAAAATATAGGAGAAAATTAAGTTACCTCTTTAGAGTTTAGTTTAACGATCTTTGAAGTTGTATTGTTTTTTATTTTTGATGATGTCGAAGGTGAACTCGAACTGTCGAGCTTGATTTTTTTAAGAAATGGTTATGCGCTTTCTTCACTCGTGTTCTTTATAGCTAACACTTCATCGTTATCAAGATTTTCAAGATTCTCATCCCCTTCTTTCAAAGCATGTACATTTTTCCAGTCTACTTCACTAATAACTTCAATTATGCAGTCACCTTTAGGAATCGTTTGTTCACTATTTTCGACTGAAACTTGTATACCTTTTTTAATTATATTACACGAAAAAATCAACGGCAGTAATTCATTAAAAATAAACGTTATAATCTCACCTTTCCTTTGTAAGTTTCGACAGCCTTCTTGTACCGTAATTGATCACCGATTGGAGCAATGAATAAAGGAAGAATATCTGCAGTAATTTCTTCTATTTGATTAATTTCGATTTTGTTTTCTGCAATGATATTACAACACGTTGAAACTGAGGATGTGCTCATCTGGAACGAAAAAGTGCCACTTCCTCGGCTCACAGATTAGCTAACCCGATCCTCGCCAAAAAAGTTCGTGAGCGCGAGTTTACATATTCACGGAATCTTCACGTGCGATCCCTGACCACACGACTACCGCAGAGGCCTGCGAGGTTCGCCGTGAGGAACCCGTGGCGATGCGACTACAGAACATTCGACTCTCACACAGCTTCAAACAATTGGAATTTGCAATGTACTTACGTATGAAAATATCCGAGTAGTTTCCTAATCCCGTACTTTCTAAAAATGTTTTTATTTGAGCAGCCATTGTACTTTTCACAATTAATCACTCACGTACGTACCCGTACCCGTAGCGGATGAGAAACCGGAAAAGACGAGCGTGAAGCGAGACAAAACAGAGAAACATTTGAACGTCGAAGCACATAACGCGCTTGTATCCCTGTCCGTAAATTGGCGATTTCTTTGACTTCAGTATAGCATTTATTTGACCAAAAGAAATGCTTATTTAAATTTTCAATTTTAAATATCGCATTTATTTCATATCTAAACAATATGTCTTTACGTGGCATAATTATACGTAAATAAATTTATTTATTTGTATCATGTAATTCTTATAGCCTAAATCTAATAAACATTTTTTTCATACAAGTAAAAGTATTATGAATTCAAATAAATAGTATTCTAATATACTAATTTATTTGAATGTAATAAATCATTTCTCTGGGTGTATCCAGAATTTATAATGCATTGTGCATTAATTGAATTTTAATTTATTATCTTGCATTCATTTCTTGCAATTATTTATCTTGCATTTATTGTTTTAGCTAATCCTTCGCGGGACTTAATTTGCAACCGATACCAAGGAAATGAAGCTAAATTAGAAATGTTTTATGCGTCTGATGTAATAAATATTTTGCATTGACGCATATGAAACTATGTTCCTGTTACGTCCTAGAGGAGGAACGCAACCTTTTCGTTCGCGAGTAAGGCGAACCTCGTTCATACACGTGTGTCAGTGGACGGGTCAGGGATCCGACGGGTCCCTTTATTCGGGCACCGACGTACGACGAGCGGTCCGTTTTTCGGTCAGGGACGCGAATCCCTTTACCGGGGATAGGACCATGAGTTGACTGTTAGAAGGGTGGGGTGATTTTGAAATTAACTGATGGAAATAAATTAATACCAAATTTATTAAAATAAGAGTGACAACAGAAAGTTATGCGGCGTGGTTTATTACAATTTACTTGAATGATGTTGTGTGTATGTGTGTGTGTATGAGAAGTGAAAGAAGGAGGAAATAATAAAAAAAAAAGGAAGGAATATGAATAAAGAGTTAGTAAGCAAAGAAAATGTAACTTACTGGTGATTCCTGGGATGCGAGAAATGAACAAGATATAACGGTTGATAGGCGGCTCCTGCTCTGTAGGTTGGGATGGGTTGTGCGACTCCCTTCCAATTGTCCAATTATGGCACAATAGCACTGATTCTAAATTTTTATTTTTGTCCCCAAAAAAAAATAAGACAGAGGACGTAAGAGTATGTATAGTGTCGAAACAAAACCGAAGACGAATTTGAGTCTAAGGACGCGTTTTACAGGTCTGACTTTTGAATCTAGAATCTAAGTAAATGTGAATCTGCTCTTTTTCCTGTCTCTCAGAATAGAAGTAATGTCGCGGAGGCGGATTACCGTGGTTTTTATAGTGATAATCGGAGGCAGAAGCTATCAGGGTGGGTAGAGAGATGGCCTTTGAGGAAGGGGTGAATTGGTCTTAGTGGGAAAAAGTCTCAGCCATTAGCGAAGTTAAAAGACATCGTGGGAGGAGACAGTTAGTTTTTGGAGATATGAATATGGAAGGGCTAAAGGGTGGAGCGTGGGTGTCTCATAGTTTTAGGTGGATATGATATGATTGGCTGAATGAATTAGGCGCGACAAGCGTGGAGGTGGTGGATTCTTGAGATAGAGAAATGTATACAAGTGGCCGGCTGGAAAAATCAAAATGCCGTAAATCAAAGGCTGAGATCAGATTTTACGACTATCAGTGAAGTAAGCTTTGTTGGTTGATTGATAGGGCACATATGATTTTGGATTGGGAAGATGTAAGTTTCAAGTTTTAGAGCAGGAATGCTCTATGTTGCTTTGTTTTACTGAAGGTTTGTTAGCTCGGAGTTTCAAATTTTTATAGCTAGGACGACGGACACACTTGGCGAACACTACCCAGATATAAACTTTAAACGAAGACATAGGTTTTTACAACAGAGCGCTGTTTCCTGTTATGGAATTTTCCCGAATCGCCTTTCATTTAGCGCGACAGCTGTTCGCCAGATGGGTCTGTTTCCTAATTTATATTTATATATGTATATATTCCTATTATAGTTATATTAGGAGAATATAAATCCGCGAGAAGAAAGAATTTTTACTAATTAAATCTACAGGACGTAACATTCCAAATTCACATTTTCGTATAGGCACTAAATGGTATGATCAATACGACGCCAATATATCAGGTGATCGTATAGACGTGCTCGCGCCAGAAGATAAGATTTATTTACAAATAGCTATACGATAGAACAATTGCTAGAACTGGTTGAATTGTATGGAAATCGAGTAAAACAAGTTAGGACTACCATCAGGAGTGCGGAAAGTCGTCAGCACGACACACTTTCGTTGAGTGTCGTGCTGGCTCAAATATTTAAAATAGTACAAAGTTGTTAATTGTTGGAGTTTTGTTCTGAAATGGTTTATTATTATGGAACTAGTCTAGGACTAACGAGAACTCTCGTCAATAAATATATTATGCATTTGCTTCTTGTACTTTAGGGAAGGCTTGTTGTGTTGAAACGTGAAGTTAGCACATTTTTTCATTTTCGATTTTTTGGTATTGTAAATGTGGAACATTTTTTTCTTTTTATCAGGAAGTATAGAACTATGAAAAGTGCTACTGGAACTAGTATTGTTCTTTTTTAATTAAAACGTCGTGCTAATTTTACAGACATCTGTTGCGCGGCGTCAGAGCGCCAAGACGTTATCGCGACAGTCAGCGCGAGACGCGTTTATCGCTCAGCTTTGACGCACACAGCTCGCTGCGGAGCGTCTATAGGCCGTGATGGGCATGACAGAAGCCAAACTTTACGTGGTTATTACTAAAAAATTATATGAAATATCGCTAAAGAGGACTTTTCGTTCCTCTCGCTTAGCTCTGTGCCTCTATGGAGTTGATATGTTACAATTATGAGACACCCTGTATATACAGGATGTCAAATTTTAAAGTTTACAGTGCTATATTTCGCGAACCAATGATTTTATTGAAAAATGTTTCAAACAAAAGTTCTATGGTTCAGAAGGGGACATCTGACGATGACTTTGGCTTGACCTTGGATTGTCGTTTGAAAGTCACGTAAAAGTCAAGTTTAAAATTCTAAATGGTACCCTCTATTCTTTATTGCATATTCTTGTAGCTTTTGTCGAAACGTTTCCAAAATACTACCTACTTTTGTCTTTTGCGTAAGTCATTTCCAAGATATGAAGCTTCAAAGTTGACATACTACCGACATTCGCATTACCCGCATTCGCATTGTAAATAAAATAGTATAGTTGTTTCATATCCCCCTTGAAATCATACAACTTTTGTCCGAAACATTTTTGCTGAAAATGTTTCGTTGAAGAATTATCGAGGTGCGTTTTTTAAAATGGGGCACCTTGTATATACATAGTGGCGTGCAAAAGTTTCGAGCCATAGTATCTTTTTAAGATACATGACAATATATTGATTTGCTCTAAAAATCAATTATATAAAATAGTTGATATAACACTTTTACAAATAATAGTACAGTTACAAAATTTTGAAATTACAAAGTTTCTATTTATTTAGTTATACAGGGTTTGTCAAAAGTGTGGAAACCCTTAAATAATTTTTGTAAAAATGAAAATATCAAAAAACGGTAAAACACGTATTTTGATTTTTCAAAAAAGCTATCCTATGACATGGATACCGATCATTCCCCACCTCCTGGTACGCGGGGGTAAAAGGGGGGTTGAAAATTTTAAATTGGACTAAAGGTCGAATGGGGGCTCATTTGAAAGGTCTTTTCAACAAACACACCCTTAAAATTTTAAATCGCTACAACCCCCCCATTAAAAATGGCGGCCGTTCAAATTTCGAAATTTCATGCACTTAGTGTTATCCAGGATTAACCGACTACTTAAAATCAATTGTTCTCACTGCTACTTAAAATCAGTTGTTCTCACGGCTACTTAAAATCAGTTGTTCTTACTGCTACTTAAAATCAATTGTTCTTACTGATACTTAAAATCAGTTGTTCTCACGGCTACTTAAAATTAGTTGTTCTCACGGCTACTTAAAATCAGTCCTCACAGATCTTAGGCAGATTAAAAATTAAATGTTTTAAAAATGGCTGGAGAATTGTTGGAACGTGAAAGAATCACTATCCTCAAGGTGCGTGGATGGGGTGATAATGAGCGGTCGTACGCTGCTGTCGCTCGATTATTTAATGAGACGTATCCGAATCGTCGAATTAATAAGCCCACTGTCTTAAAAACAATGAAACGTTTCAGAGAAACTGGTAGCGCCCTAAATCAGGGCGATCTGCTATTAACGAAGAAAAACAATTTGATGTTCTGCAGACATTTATTGAAGGTCCCAATTCTACTATTAACAGAGCCACTCAAACTCATGATATTGCTCTCAAGTTCGTTTGGAGAATTTTAAAGAAAAACAAGTTCCATCCATACAAATTACAATATGTTCAAGAATTGCAAGACGGAGATATGGAGCGTCGTATAGGTTTCTGTGAAAGAACGATGGCACTAATAGATGTCCGGCCCATGTTCCCTTATCAAATTGTTTTTACAGACGAGGCAACTTTCACGTTAACGGGAGAAGTTAATAATCAAAATTTTCGTTCCTGGTCAGATGAGAATCCGAATTGGGTGCGGGAAACTTACACACAATACCCACAAAAAATAAATGTATACGAGGGTGGTCCGATAAGTACTTAGCCTTCAAAAGAAAAACGAAAATTTTGGAAAAGTGGCGATTTATTTCTCAACATAGTCTCCTTTTAGCTCGATACACTTGACCCAGCGATGCTCCAACTTCTTTAACCCGTCTGAAAAATACGTTTTCTTGAGGTCTGCAAAGTAGGCCTCCGTGGCGGCGATGACCTCCTCATTCGACTCAAATTTCTGCCCGGCGAGTGACTTTTTCAAGTTTGGAAACAAAAAGAAGTCGCACGGGGCCAAATCTGAAGAATACGGTGGATGGGGCAGCAGTTCGTAGCCCAATTCGACCAATTTGACCGTGGCGAGGGCGAAGGTGTGAGCCGGTGCGTTGTCATGGTGGAAGAGCACTTTTTTCTTCGCCAAATGGGGCCGTTTTCTCTGCAATTCGGCGTCGAATCGGCCCAATAATTCGGCATAGTACAGCCCTGTGACCGTTTTGCCCTTCTCCAGGTAGTCGATGTAGATCACACCTTATGAATCCCAGAAAACGGTGGCCATCACCTTTCCGGCCGATAGGACAATCTTCGCCTTCTTCGGAGCACGTTCGCCGGGTGAAGTCTACTGTTTCGACTGTTCCTTGGTCTCTGGTGTGTACCAGTGGATCCATGTTTCGTCGACGGTCACGAAACGACGCAGAAACTCCTTCGGATTGCGCTTAAACAGCGTCAAACACTGCTCTGAAGTGGTCTCACGGTTGCGCTTGTTGTCCGGAGTGAGCAAACGCGGCACCCATCGCGCCGACAGCTTTCTCATGCCCAAAATTTCATGCAGGATATGACCCACGCGGAATTTGAGATGCCTACTGTCTCAGCTATCTCGCGCACCTTCAATCGGCGGTCTGCCAATACGAGATCGTGGATTTTTGTCATGTTATCCTCCGTGGTAGCCGTTTTCGGGGCACCTGGGCATGGCTCATCAAAAACCGACGTGCGCCCACGTTGAAACTCGTTAAACTAATTTTTGACGGTCACCATCGAAGGAGAAGAGTCACCGTCACACATCCAAGCGCTCTTTGATTTCGCTGCGCTATTTCCCTTCCAAAAACAAGAATCGAATCACCGACCGATATTGCTCTTTTTCCATTTTTCTAAAATCCGCCGACACGCCCGCTTCCACATGCGGTCAAAACAAAACTACGAGTCCGATTCGGCTGCAAATTTCGACAGTAGCCGTCTACGAGAATGTACTACACGATAGTAAATTTCTCTTGCGATAGTGGCGCCATCGGGCGGTGAGGCTAAGTACTTATCGGACCGCCCTCGTAGTGTGGAATAATAGATGGCTACTTAATAGGACCGTTTTTTTTTTAAGAAAATCTGAACGCTATGATCTGAAAGGTATGACAGATTACTTGTAGATCAAATAACTCCAGCCATACGAAATATTTTTCCAAATAATTTCGAAGAAATTTCGAAATTATTTGGAATATATATTATATATTTCGAATATCATATATCATATATTTCGAAATAATTTCGAAGAAATATGGTTTCAGCATGATGGAGCTCCTGCTCATTTTGGTTTAGGGTCACGTCAAATTTTAAGACTTTGACAAATTGAGACTTTTCCATTACGATGGATAGGAAGAAGGAACAGAAATGAGGGAGGAGAGGATTGGCCACCTCGGTCACCAGATCTAACTCCTCTTGATTATTATCTATGGGGACACCTGAAGAGTAAGGTTTACAAAACAAAACCTGAAAGCATTTAAGAATTGATACAGCGAATAAGCGATGAACTAGATTTGATACCTTTTGAGACGAATCGTAGAGCCATTTCTGCATTCTATCAAAGATTGGTATATTGTCAGGAAGTAAATGGCGGTTACTTTCAGCATTTACTTTAACACACTAAGTAAAATTTATTTTGAAACACGGAGTAAAAGGTTTTGAATCATTAAAGAGAGATGACAGTTTGCAATCGTTTGTTTTGTAACCTATCACGACTATGCATACAACACATTCACACTTGTTTAGCCATACACATGCACACACATACATACACACACACACACACACACAAGGAATCAGATTCATGCCACTTCCACGCAATTGATCCTGAATAACACTAAGTGCATAAATTTCGAAATTTTAATGGCCGCCATTTTTAATGGGGGAATCGTAGCGACTTAAAATTTAAGGGTGTGTTTGTTATGAAAAATACTTTCAAATGAGCCCCCACTCGACCCTTGGTCCAATTAAAAATTTTCAACCCCCTTTTACCCCGGCGTACCAGGGGGTGGGGAATGATCGGTATCCCTGTCATAGGGTAGCTTTTTTGAAAAATCAAAATACGTGTTTTACCGTTTTTTGATATTTTCGTTTTTGCAAAAATTATTTAAGCGTTTCCACACTTTTGACAAATCCTGTATAATATTTACATGTGTTCAAAAGTATTGAGCCGTACTCTTGTTGTGACTTTATGAGCCCGGTTTGTTTACGTTTCTTATGAAACTCCTTTCTAAATATTTGCTTTAACTAAGGTTCAGTCTATTGTCTACCGCAATACCGAAACATACAAGCCTTCAGTTATGCAAAGCTGTGATTAATCTTTCTCAACAAGGGAAGGTTTCTCGCGAAATTGCTAATTGCTTATTAATTGATAAAAGTACTGTAAATAGGATTGTTGCTAAATATAAGTTGATGAAGTCTCTAGCTGATAAACCACGAAACGGTAGACCTCGTAAAACTACAAAGCGCGTCGATAAAATGATTAAAAGAAAGCCGATAGTAGATGTTAGAAAAACTGCCATGAATATTTCTCGAGAAGAAAATCTTGCTGATGTTAGTCGAAGTACAATATCTCGACGTCTAAAAGAAATAGAATTTTTAGGACATGCTGGTGTAAAAAACCATTAATTAGTGCAAAAAATAAGAAAGCTCGATTAGATTTTGCAAGGAAATTTGAACATTGGACTGAAATTGATTTGCGATAAGTACTTTTCTCTGACGAGTCAAAGTTTCAGTTATTCAGAAGTGACAATAGAAAGTATATACGACGCCCAACAGGCACAAGATATGACTCAAGATACCAAATTCCTACCGTAAAACATGGTGGAGGTAATGGTGATGGTTTGGGGATCATTTTCTTATAATGGAGTTGGTCCATTGGTTGAGATCACGGGTAATATGGATGCTATAATGTATCGAGATGTATTGACACAGCATATGCTGCCATATGCAACTCGAAACATGCCACGTGGTTGGATTTTCCAACAAGATAACGATTCCAAACATTCATCAAAACTAATAAAAAAATTTTTTATCATGAAAAAAATGCAAGTTCTTGAATGGCCCTCACAATCGCCGGACTTGAATCCTATTGAGCATTTGCGGCAAAAATTCAAATTACGTATAGGAAATAAGAAACACTCCAATAAAGCTGAATTGTGGCAAGATTTGCAAACTTAATGGCAAAATTTACCTCACGATTGCACTTCTAATTTAATAGCATCAATACTTCGCCATTGTGCTGCAGTGATTGCTTCTAAAGACATGGCAACAAAGTATTAAGTTTAAAAAAACGTTAACAATATTTTCTGTTATTATTTTTCAATAATATATTTTTTTTATGCATAAGAAAACTTTTTGGCGTAATACTTTTGCACTGTTTGTAATAAAACATTGTATAAAAATAAAGTATTTAGAATTATTAAGAGTTTGTAAAGTTTATATAATTGTAGGACAAATAAATATATTTTGTTTATATATATGTGTAAAGTTTTTAGCGCTCATTATGAAATGAATATATAATAATAATTGTGTGGCTCAAAAGTTTTGCACGCTGTAGATGCATTTAGAATGAAAAATACTAACTTTTTCCTCCATACAATGAATTTGATAAATTAATAATTAAGCCTGATATGATTATTTTGTTAATTGTTAAAAATATTTTTTTATCTTGATCAAACCTATTTTATTTCTCATAAAAAACCATACAATTTTTGTTTAAAAAGTTTTTTTCTACCTGCAACAGTTATCGAGGTAGCATAAAAAGGATGAAATTTTGAGGGGCAGTTTCACCCCTTAAACCTTCCTTTACATTGCCTGTAAAAAAATATGGGTCTCTTATTTTTGGCTACTCTATAAATATGCCAAGTTTTGTCGAAATCGGTGACACACACTTCATGGATGTTCATTGTGAGTTATAGGACATCCTGTATTTTTTTCTTAGTAAATAATATCAAAAATTCTAATATAATAATAGAGTATTAGAGTACCACTGCTTTTCTAGTCAAAACAAAAGGGAAGAAAATTGCGAGGTTTATTATTTCTTCAGTTTTATTATATTTAACTTGAGTTGTATACAAATGATGAAATGTGCCTAGAATGAGCCGTAAAAATATTGTATAATAGAAATATAATTTATTGTTGTTGTTGTTATTGTTAATGCTCCGCATTTTGAAGTATATAACTTAGAAGTACTCAAATGCAGGATTTAATGTAGTAGTAAAAACACTAAAAATAAACTATATCGATATATCTTTATTCGCAGTCAAAATATGAATTATAAAATTTATAACAGATCGGAGAAAATATTTAGAATTTCGAAAGATATAGTATTGAAATGTCATTCTGTAAAATTAAATTTATAAGCAAAATGAATAATAAATTGTGAGTGTAGAATTCACTTCGTTGTATTTTTACTTTTACTGACGTATGCGTGTTGCGTATTTTTATTTTGTAATTTAATTAAATTGATTTAAATGTTATATTCTTCTACTGGATGAGAGTCGAAATTTATTTAATAGTTGATACAGGATATATTAGGCAAGGGTTCTGTATCTTGAGCGTTTAGAGATATCGAGGTTACATTTTAAATTTTAGTTAATTTAATTGAAATTTGATTTAAATGTTCATATCTCCTTTACTGGGAATTGAGATCGAAATTTATGGTGGAATGTTGATACAGGATATATTGAGGCAAAACGCGTTCTGTATCTTGACCGTTTAGGAGATACCAAGTTACATTTTTTAAATTTTACGTTAATTTTAATTGAATTTGAATTAAATGTTCATATCTCGCTTTACTGGGAATTAAGTCGAATTTATTAATAGGTTGATACAATATATTGAGGAAAACGGTTCGTATCTTGACCTTTAGGAGATACGAAGTACATTTTTAATTTTACGTTAATTTTAATGAAATTTAATTTAATGTTCATATCTCCGTTCTACTGGATTGAGATCGAAATTTATGTAATATTGATACAGGACTAATTGAGCAAAAGCCTTTGTATTGAGTTAAGATATCGAAGGTTACATTATTAAATTTTAAGTAATTTTAATAAAATTTGTTTAAATTTATATTTTTTACTGGAAATGAGAGTAAATGATTATTAATAATAAGTAACATAATTAATACAATAACGTGATTTTTTAGTTAATGATGATAAAGACAGTTATTTTTTATCGGTTATATTATATTTTATATTATTAATAAATGCCATTGAGTCTTAAAAAAAGTCTTTAAGACTTGGTGATAAAACATAACGGAAATTGTAACGATTTGTTACTTTATGAATGACAGTAATGTTAATGAATAACGGTACTTAACAAATTATTTTCAGAAAGTAACTTCTCTCTAATCCTGTTAAAGTGATCTTACTTTGTTGATGCTCGTACTATTATTAAGATCAAAAATAGTTTACAGATGTTTTTTTGTTTATTCGTAAAAAAAAATATTTTGACGTGTAAAGACGAAAAATTGAGGAACATACCGCAGAGATTGGAATATACGTTCGAAGCTTCCAGAAATGACAAATGATGACAATTGCGGTTGCCTACGATGTACGGTGGCTTGCCGATTTCGTTGCCACTTTAAACATCAAACAAAGTGAACGTTATACGATTAGTTCAAGAGATGACGTGTATTAGTGTGCACGTGACGAACGATGTTCTAAATTATGAAATTAATTTTTCTCTATGATCATAACATGATTTTAAATGTACTGCTTATTTTTTATGATTACTAGAAGGATCTTCAGATATGATTTCTATGTTTAACACTTACGTTGGTCCATAATGACAGACATAGAGCTGGAAAATCGTACGATCCGACGCTTTATAATGAGAATATCCGCATCCGATTAAATAGGTTGCCGCCCAAGCGAGCTGTAAAAATAATAAGAGAAGCGTCTCAAAATTTTTGAAGCCTTGTTAGGATTTCTTCGGTTTATCCTCTGTCTAACTATATATTACATAAATCCATGTCAAAAAATCTCACGTCAAAATCGCCACGTTTGAATTTTTTAAATCATTCAAAGCACTGTGATTTACCAAGAGCATGCTCACTGTAAGTTTCGACAAGCATTCCATGCTATTCTGCAGCAGTTTTCTTCAAATGGTAACAGAAAATCAATGCTGTCCGCAAATCGTAGCTTCCAGACACAAAATTCGACATGTTCAACGCTATTACAAACTATGCTGTTGTATGAAACTTATATTGTTGTGAATTGAAAATCTTTGTCAGATGTCAACAAATGGAAATGGCGCCAATGACGTGGTTTGACGGTAACTACATTGACAGCTAGGGCCATCTTTGGGCAAATTCCGGTTTCATATTTACACACCTGGTAAGTATACAGGGTCCTCAAAAAGTTCGGGAACGCTAAAATATTTCGAAAATATGAAAAATACGGAAAAATGTTTGATACAAAAGTTATAAGGTTTGAAAAGATCTATTTAGTAGTCATATCAGTTTGATCATGGTGGCGTTGCTAAGGTCATATGAAGGTCCCTCCCCGTTGGTGCCACCTTAACGTGGTGGGGAGACTTGAAGGTCCCAATGATGTACAGAGCTGTGCCGGCGGGGGTTTCGGCCCCTGGCAGGTTCTACCATGCCGGAGTGGTCTGTACGGAGGGACTGGACCAAGAGCACTCGACTGGGCTGGGTGACCAGCCTGGTCTTGGACCAGAATGGTCACAGAGCGGGTGAGAGGAGATCACCACCCCTGAAGGCATTGCACGCCGATGCTCCGGCAGGCGACAGAGATGGCCTCCTTTGCACTCGCTCTAGGAAGGGGACTTCTCTCTCCGAGGCATTGCACGCCGGTGCTCCGGCAGCCGAAGAGAGAGAACACTTTCCTCCTGCCTCGGTTGGACCGTTATGGTTAGACCGGGGTGGAGGGACGTACCCGCACCCAGGACTCCACCCCATGGGGATCCTCCCCCCATGGGCCTGGGTGGCGGAGGAGTGCTCCGAGCCGCTCGGACGTTTCCGAGATCGGGGTTGGGGTACCCTTGATGCGTCTTAGGAGGACCCCTTTCTCTGAGGCATTGCACGCCGGTGCCCCGGCAGCCAAAGGGAGAGAGGACCTCCTTCCCTCATCCGTCACGGTCATGACTGTGCAGACGGAGAATCCCACACCCGGGTCTGCACACCATGGGATAATTCCAATGGTACCTGAGGGGTAGAGGGGTGTCCCGGGCCGCTCGGACTTACTCCGAGGTCGGAGTCGGGGCACCCTGGGGTGATGAGGGGAGAGGACTCCATCTTCGTTCAAGGTGGATCTCTCCGACTTCCCTCACCCGTTCAGCTTCGGCCGGACGGACAGAGAAACCCACACTCGGGTCTGCACACCATGGGGCTTGCCCCATGATACCCGGGGGGTGGAGGGGTGTCCCGGGCCGCTCGGACGTATTTCGAGGTCGGGATCGGGGCACCCTCAAGCGCCATCTAGAGGACTCACTCCCGGAGGCATTGCACGCCGGTGCTTCGGCAGCCAAAGGGGGTGATCCTCTCCCTCATCCGTCCCGGCCACGGCCGGGCGGAGGGAGGTACCCACACCCGGGTCTGCACACTGTGAGGGTTTGGAACCCTTCACGGTACCCGGAGGGTGGAGGGGTGCTCCGGGCCGTTCGGATGTACTCCGAGGCAGGGCCGGGCCCCTATGGCCCCGAGGGAATGCGATCACATCACCCTAAAGCGGACCCTCGGGCGGCGCGAGTTCGCTGGCTACCATGGGGGAGGCGTTCCCGGTGGAGTGCGACACCGGTGAACTACTTCCTTCCATGGGGCCCCACGCGTCGCGGCGCTCTGCACGGTGCCCATATTGTCGGAGTGTGGGACCCCCGAAAGCGGTCTGGCCACCAAAAATGGTGGTCAGGGCGCGTGTAGGGGGCGGGAGGCCAGTGCCGACGATGTCATATTCCGTCGGCCCGTGCCATATGGTGCTCCTCTGGGGGAACCCGGAGGCTCCCCCTTTCCGGGGGGATACGGGCATGCTCGGGCACTGGAGCCGTGCAGAGTTGTGGGTTTGAAACCAAAATGACTGATTCCTCTTATGACATTTCGGACCTGGAACATGATACGACGACCTTGGCAGGAAACAAGGACACGAATAATCCGGAGCCTATTTATGGCTCGAAAGGGGACACAGTCCCGGAAAATCAACCGAGCAGCAGCCGGCTGACGAGAAGGGAGGGACTTCGTAGTGCCACCACCAGCAAACAAGCTGCGAACCCCCGATCCAGGTCGAGATCGCCCATCAATGTGGACGAATCCTCGTCAGATACTGTATCCTCGGATGGAGGGAACCCCAACGGGAAAAAGTGGGACATCCCCAAAAAATCCAATGGAGAGACTGACGAGGAAAAATTTGCTGAGAAAGCAACCCGGAAAAGAGGAAGGCCCGAAACTATGGGCGAATACAGAAAAAAGATAGAATTTATGGCCAGGAAAAAGAGCTACCTGGAAAAGAAAATGGAGGAAAACCTTATACAAGGTTTAGAGATCCCCGCAAAGATATTCAGAGATTGTACATCAAACAGGAAATACAAAGCGGAGGTACATAGAGTAATCAAGTACCTCGAGGATGCCCCCTATAGAGACGTGGCTGTTTCAATCCTAGAGGCATCCATGAAAATAGACATTAACGGCCTAGGGATCTCCAAGATCAGAACGAGACAGGGTGTCACAGGAGCCCTGATCTTGGAGATCCCGGGAGAGAACAGACATGCGCAGGCAGATACCCTTACAAGCAAATTGAGGGAGGTCTTGGCTGATAAAGCCAGAGTCACCCGTCCGCAAAAAATGGGGAAATCCGACTCCGAGGTCTAGAGATATCTACCTCGGAGGAGGAGGCTGCGGAACAGATAGCACAAGTCGGGGGATGTGGAGTGGCAGAAGTTCAAACAGGATTGATGAGGACAATGCCATCAGGGTCCAGGTCGCTATGGATGAGGTGTCCTCTAGCGGCGGCAAGGAAAGTTGCTGAAAGAGGTACGCTGTCCATAGGATGGACGCAAGTTAAAGTGGAATGGCTGGATGTAAGGCCACTGCAGTGCTATAAATGCCTCGAAAGAGGGCACGTACAGCAAACTTGCGACAGCAAAGCCGACAGACGGCAAAATTGCTACAGGTGTGGGGAAACGGGCCATTTAGCCCGCAACTGCACTGCATCGGCAAGATGTGTAATCTGTGCTGAGGCGGGCAAACCGGCGGGTCATCGAATGAGGGGCCAGCGTGTCATCCCCCCAGTAAAAGAAGAAGAAGGAGAAGGGAAGAGGAGCAGAAAGCGGGGGAATCCGCACCGAAACTACCCGCGCTCCCTTCCCTCCCTGAAGGAACGAGGGAAGAGGGCGGAGTTGAGGGACCTGTACTCCCCCCCTCCTCTACTAGACGTGGCAAACCCAGTCTCCCCTGTAATCGCAACGCAGGAGGAGACGCAGGAGATGGAGGTGGAAAGGAGAGGAGAGAAACGTCACCGGCCCATTGAAAGAAGTGGGAGCGAGGACGAGGAGGGACCAGCGGAGAAACTTCTAATCCAACTATAATGGATACAAGGCTCCTCCAATCGAACCTGCACCGCGCTCGGCAGGCGTTACCACTCTTTGAGCACACCATGACCGAGCGCGGTGCAGGATTGGGAATTGCGGCGGAGCCCTACAGAGTCCCCAAAAACCATCCAAGATGGTTTGGGGATAATCAGGGCTCCGTAGCAATAATATGGAAGGCGAGCGGTAGCTCACCTCCTGCTACCCATTTGAGTAGCGGGATAGGTTATGTCGTGGCCAGGTGGGGGGTCCTGACTGTGGTCGGGGTATACCTCCCCCCAACTAAGAGCCTGGACTTACCGAGCTTTGAGTCCAGGCTCCGAGAAATAGGGAGGGCCGTTAAACGGTATCTCCCTGAGCCTGTCATCATCGCCCGGGATTTCAACGCGAAGTCGGAGTTGTGGGGATCCGGCGAGGTGACAGGCGGGGGGAGGAAGTGGAGAATTGGGCTGCGGACCTTGACCTGCACCTGCTGAACGTGGGGCGTAAATCAACGTTCGTGGCGGGGGGAATCGATCATCGATCTCACGTGGGCTTCCCCCGCGGCCCTGAAGCGGGTGCGGAGTTGGAGGGTGGCGGATGAGCTTGAAGCTCTTTCGGACCATTTTATCATTGAGATGGTTCTGTCCGTCACCCCCAGGGCCTACGGCCCCAACGTCCTAAAGTAGAGCCCCGACCAGGGAGATGGTCTCTGAACCAGCTGGACAGGGAGGCCCTTGAACTCTCCCTGGAGGCTGCCACCTGGCCACGACAGATGGAAGGGCGGGACCTTGACTCTGAGGTTATGGAAATAATGGAAATGATCGCACATGCGTGCGATGAAGCCATGCCCAGAGTCAAGTCCTGCCCAAGAAGGTCCGCCTGATGGTGGATCAACACCATAACCGATCTCAGGCAAAAGTCGGTCCACTTCAGGCGGGCCTTCAGGAGGGTCAGAAATGACCCTGATTCGGACTCCGAGGCTGTTCTGGCCGCCCGCAGGGAGTTCTGCCTTGCGGCAGCATCTCTGAGGAATGCGATTGGGGCGGCCAGAGGAAAAGGGTGGGACACCCTCCTCCTCTCGTTAGATGCGGATCCGTGGGGGCGTCCATATAGGATGGTAATGAACAAGTTAAAGCCATGGACGCCCCCATTGACGGAGACGTTTGACCCCCGGTTTCTAGAGCGGGTCATGGGGACTCTCTTCCCGGTCAGGAAGAAGGACCCCCCATAGGCCCGTATATTTTTCCCACCCCTGAACTACAAGGGGTGGTACCGGGGGTCACAGAGGAGGAGGTGGCCGGGGCCATCAAAAGGGTCAAGAGCCGTAAGGCACCAAGACCCGATGGAATCCCCAGCCGCATCCTTACCCTAGCCTCGGGATATCTGAACGACAGGTTCGCGAGAATTTTCACGCGAGCCTTGAGGGAAGGAAAAATCCCCCCAGTCTGGGGGAGGGCCAATGTGGTCCTCCTCCACAAAGAGGGTAAACCGGAGGACACCCCCTCCGCATACCGGCCCATAAGCCTCCTGGACGAGGCGGGCAAGCTCTTCAAGCGCGTTATAGCAGCCCGCCTCGTGAGGCATATGTCCCGGGAAGGCCCAACTCTCGATGACGGCCAATACGGCTTCCGAGAGGGGCGTTCAACCGTGGATGCGATTCAGCATCTACGGTCCCTCTGGGAGGCCCATCACGCAGGAGGGCAGGGTGGCGGTGGCTGTGTCTTTTGACATCGCCAACGCCTTCAACACCCTGCCCTGGGGTAGGGTGGTGGAAGCCATGAGTGGCTTCTTTCGCTTCCCACCCTACCTCGTGGCCGCCATCGAAGATTACTTCCGGGGTCAGCATCTAACTTGGAGGGACGCCGACGGCAGGGTATGCGAGAGGGGCATGAGTTGCGGGGTTCCACAGGAGTCCGTTTTGGGCCCCCTCCTATGGAACCTCGGCTACAACTCGGTCCTCCAAACTGCCCTCCCCCCGGCTGTAACATTATCTGCTACGCGGATGATACGCTCATCCTGGCCGGGGGAAAAGACTGGGGGGAAGCCGTGAGAACGGCAAACTTTGCGGTGGCATACGTCGTGCGCTCCATTCGCAGTCTGGGTCTGGTGGTGGCGGAGAGAAAAACAGAGGCTATATTCCTCCACCGAAGGGGAATGAAGCCACCCCAGTCCCAGATCAGGGTAGGAAAGGTCAGGGTCCCATTAGAGGCCCAGGTGCGATATCTGGGCCTCACTTTGGACGGCACCTGGTGCTTCAGAGAGCACTTTAACCGTCTGGTCCCCCGGCTGAGAGCGGTCTCGGCCAATGTGGGCAGGCTCATGCCCAGAATCGGGGGACCAGACGGGAAGGCACGTCGCCCCCACGCGGGGATACTCAACTCGGTGGCCCTGTACGGGGCGCCGATTTGGGCGGAAGCCTCAGCCGTCAGTTGCCCGATACAAGCTACCCTATGTAGGGTGCACAGGGCGCTGGCGGTCAGGGTGGCCCGATGTTATCGTACCGTATCCCACGTGGTGGCGACAGCTCTGGCGAGCATGCTCCCAATTGAGCTCCTGGCAATTGGGCTCCCTGATGTACAAACGTACGTACATCAGGAAGCGGAAGCTCATCGAGCAGGAGGGGGCAGACATAGCGCTCGTCAGAGCAGTGCGGGAGATGAAGCACCAGGCTCGACAGGTCCTCCTCCAGAGATGGCAGAGGATTCTGGCTAATGCCAGATACGGGAGGAGGACCGTCGAGGCCGTCCAGCCCTGCCCAGATTGGGTGGGCAGGGCATATGGGACCCTGACCTTCAGGATGGCATAGATGCTCACCTGGCATGGCTGCTTCGGTGAATACCTGTGCCGAATAGGAAAGGAGCGTACGACGCAGTGCCACCATTGCGATCACGATCATGACTCCGCGCAACACACGCTCCAGGATTGCCCCGCCTGGAGCACTGAGCGCGGAGTAGTGATACGGGAATTAGGTCACGACCTCTCACTCCCCACGATAGTCGGGGCGGTCGTGGGGAGTGAAAAGAAATGGGAGGTATTTGCCTCCTTCTGCGAGGCGGTCCTCTCGCAGAAGGAGGCCGCGGAGGAGATCCGCCGGGAAGCAGAAGGGCGCGGAAGAAGACGGAGGCGGAGGGAGCGCTACCGATTATGGAGAGCTGAGAGGAGTAGGAGCAGGGAGGGGGACGTCGACTCCTCTGAGGAGGAGGAACTAAGGAGGATGGTGCAACCGCCATCCCCCCTCCACCTTCTCAGCCTGCTCTTCCCCCTCCAAGGGGGAGACCCCCTCCAGGAAGGGCGCAAACGAGGCGCCAGGGCGCCTGCTCGAGGGCACCCGGACGCGCGTCACCAGCAGCGATGGCGGGCAACAGGCAGCCGGCCAGGGGAAGGAAGAGAGCGGTGACGGCAACGACACCGCAGCCGACCACACAGGCAGTGGCGGGAAGGACGAGGAGGAGGGAAACGACGGTGAGACGCAACCCACCTCCCCTCCCTCACCAGCCACCCACTCCCCCTCAAACGGGAGTAGGATGAGGATAAGGGAGGGGAGAGGGTGCGACTGTGGCGATGTCACGGTCAGTTAGCACCCCTCCCCCCATTTAACAACGGGATATGAAGGAAGGGGGATGGTAACTCCCCTTCCTCCCCTTTCTCCCTTAGGGGAGGGAGCGCTCGGCGGCTAGGAAACCTTTTTCCCCCCCGTAATCGCCGGGTGGGAGGGGATTCCCGGTGCCCCAACCAGCCCTCCAACGTAGGGCGGCCGGCTGAGAAGGTGAATCAGTCGGCCGCACAACATGCATTGGCGGCGCCTCGTCTGGTCAGGAACGATGGTTGAAGCGGGCTTCGGCCGGCTTCCCCCTTCCTGACCAAGAGACGAGGTGTGAGGGGTGGGAAAGGGGAGCGGTGGTCGAAGCGAGCCTTCGGGCTGGCTTCCCCCTTCTCCCAACCGACCCCTCAGGGACAGAAGGTGTTACACCTGGACTCGGGGCCCCGATAAGCAGTTACGTGGCTCCGGTGCCCCGATGCCAGTCCCTTCGCAGCGCCACCCGGGGAGGTTTTAGTCGGTAGGAGTCCGGCATAATCCTGGCCCTTCCCCGAGGGTCAGGGTATCCATGATGATGGATTTCCTCCTCGTCAAAAAAAAAAAATATGAAGGTCCCGGCTGAGAGCAGTCTCAGCCAATGTCGGTAGGCTTATGCCCAGAATCGGGGGACCAGACGGGAAGGCACGTCGCCTCCACGCGGGGATATTAAATTGGTGGCCCTGTACTGGGCACCGATTTGGGCGGAAGCCCTGGCCGTCAGTCGCCCAATGCAAGCAACCCTGCGCAGGGTGCACAGGGCGCTGGCGGTCAGAGTGGCCCGATGCTACCGGACTGTATCCCACGTGGCGGCGATAGCTCTGGCGAGCATGCCCCCATTGAGCTCCAGGCCCTGATGTACAGAGGAATGTACAATAGGAAGCGGGAGCTCATCGAGCAAGGGGGGGTAGACATCGCGCTCGCCAGAGCAGTGCAGGAAATGAAGCATCAGGCTCGGCAGATCCGCCTCCAAAGATGGCAGAGGATACTGGCAAACGCCAGATATGGGAGGAGGACCGTCGAGGCCGTCCAGCCCTGCCTGCCGGATTGGATGGGCAGAGCACATGGGACCCTGACTTTTAGGATGGCACAGGTGTTCACCGGGTACCGGATGCTTCGGTGAGTACCTGTGCCGAATAGGAAAGGAGCGCACGACGCAGTGCCACCACTGCGACCACGATCACGACTCCGCGCAGCACACGCTCCAGGACTGCCCCGCCTGGAGCGCTGAGCGCGGAGTCGTGATACGGGAACTTGGTCGCGACCGCTCACTCCCGACGATAGTCGGGGCAGTCGTGGGGAGTGAGAGGAAATGGGGGGTGTTTGCCTCCTTCTGCGAAGCGGTCCTCTCGCAGAATGAGGCCGCGGAAGAGATCCGCAGGGAGGCGGAAGGGCGGGGAAGAAGACGGAGGCGAAGGGAACGCCACCGCCTATGGAGAGCGGGGAGGAGCAGGAGCAGGAAGGGGGACGTCGACTCCTCCTCCGAGGAATTACGGAGGATGGTGCGACCACCATCCCGCCACCCCCTCAGCCTGCTCTTCCCCCTCCAAGGGGGAGACCCCCCCAGGAAGGGCGCAGGCCAGACGCCGGGACGCTCGATCGAGGGCGCTCGGACGTATGCCAGCTACAATGACAGGTAAGAAGCAACCGGCCAGGGGAAGGAAAACAGCAACGACGGCAACGACACTGCCGACACTGCCGATCACGCAGACGACGATGGCAGGAAGAACAAGGAGGGGAAGGGCCGTGGGAAGCGACCTACCCCCCCTCCTTTGTCAGTCACCTACTCACCCATAAACGGGAGTAGGGCGAGAATAACGGGGGGAGAGGATGCGACTGTGGCGTTGCCATGGTCAGTCAGCACCTTTCCCCTCAGTAATTAACCCGGTGTGAAGGAAGGGGGAATGGTAACCCCCCGTCCTCCCCTCTTTTTACAGGGGGAGAGAGCGCCCGGCGGCCAGGGGACTGTTTCCCCTCCGTAACCGCCGGGCGGGAGGATGGGACATCGGGCGGGGACTCCCGATGCCCTAAAAAACCCTCCAAACGTAGAGTGGCCGGCTGAGAAGGTGGATCAGTCGGCCGCATAACATGTACTGGGGGCGCCCCGCCTGGCTGGGAACGGTGGTCGAAGTGCAGGCGTTGTCGGCTTCCCCCTTTCCAGCCTAAGAGGTGGGGCATGAGGGGTGGGGAAAGGGGAGCGGCGGTCGAAGCGAGCCTCTGGCTGGCTTCCCCCCTCCCCTGGGAGCGGCGGTCGAAGAGGAGCCTTGGCTCGCTAGAGCCTTGGCTCGCTTCCCCCCTCCCACCTCACCCCTCGGGGATCGACGATGGTCGACATCTGGACTCGGGGCCCCGATCAGCAGTTACGTAGGCTCCCGGGCCCCGATCCAAATCCCTTCGCAGCGCCACCCGGGGAGGTTTTAGCCGGTAGGAGTCCGGCATAATCCTGGCCCTTCCCCGAGGGTCAGGGTATCCATGATGGATTTCCTCCTCGTAAAAAAAAAAAAAATAATAAGAAGGTCCCCCCCGTGGGCGCCACCTTGTCGTGGTGGGGGGCTTGAAGGTCCCGATGACGTAACAACAACTAGTGGATCAATTAAATGTGATACGAGAAACCGTCTCCATACGTTTGAAAGCCATGGGAAAGATCCAGAAGATGGGAAAATGGGTTCCACATGAACTGAATGAAAGACAGCAGGAAAACCGAAAAACCACTTGCGAAATGCTGCTCGCCAGGTACAAAAGAAAGTCATTTCTCCATCGAATTGTGACTAGCGATGAAAAGTGGATATATTTTGAGAATCCTAAGCGTCAAAAATCATGGGTAACTTCAGGCGAACCATCGACATCGACTGCAAGGCCAAATCGCTATGGACGGAAGACAATACTCTGTGTTTGGTGGGATCAGAAGGGTGTGATCTATTATGAGCTGCTAAAACCTGGCAAAACCGTTCATACTGAACGCTACCGACAACAAATGATCGATGATGAATCAAGCTTTACGTGAAAAACGACCAGAATATCAAAAAAGGCAACACAAAGTGATTTTGCTTCATGATAATGCACCATCACACACAGCAAAACTGGTCAAGGAAACGATTGAGGCGTTTAGTTGGGAAATACTTTCGCATGCGGCTTACTCACCAGACTTGGCTCCGTCTGATTACTACTTATTTGCATCGATGGGACACGCACTTGCTGAGTAGCACTTCACTTCTTACGAAAATGGCTCGATGACTGGTTGGTTTGTCTCAAAAGAGCAACAGTTTTTTGGTGTGGCATCCACAAATTGTCAGACAGGTGGGAAAAATGTATAGTTAGCGATGGGCAATACTTCGAATAAAATATTTTTTATCATTTTCATACAATAAACGTGTATTTTCTATATAAAAATTCCGGTTTCATATTTACATACCTATATCTTAAAAGAAAAATAATTTGATACATTTTACTTGTAAAAACTTATGTTATATACATAATATATATATATCTTAAAATAAGGAAATAATTTGAATTTCAGATTTCTAAAAATATTAAGTAAACAATAATCATATATATATATGTTAGGTTTCTCAGTTAGCGCTACTGTTCTAATATATCACTTTTTTTATATAGTAGAATAGTATTGTAGAGTTTTATTATATTAGGAATACAAATGAGTTTCCGCCGTTTGACAAAAGATGGCCCCACCAGAAGGTTATGTTAAAATTGTCAGATGTAAAACGTAATATCGTAAGTTTGGACATCTGGTAACAACATAACTTTGAAGTATTAGTGACTCCGTATCAGCATCACATAATTTTTTTCGTGCGAAAATATCAAGTTTTGTGCCGAATAAGCGTCATTTGCGGGAACTTTTGATTTACTTCTTTAATTTGAAGAAATCTGCAGCTGAGGCGTATCGACTGCTTGTAGAAGCATATGGCGAGACTGCTTTAAGTGAGAGAAGTTGTCGTGAGTGGTTTCAAAAGTTTAAAAACGGTGAGTTTGACGTGGAAGACAAAGAACGTAGTGGAAGATCGAAAGTGTACGAAGACACGGAATTGGAAGCATTATTAGAGGAAGATTCGTGCCAAACGCAAGAAGAACTTGCATTTACATTAGAAGTGACTCAACAAGCAATTTCACATCGTTTAAAATCGTTGGGAATGATTCAAAAACAAGGAAATTGGGTTCCATATGAACTGAAGCCGAGAGACGTTGAACGCCGATTTTGCACGTGTGAAATGCTGCTTACCAGGCATAAAAGAAAGGGTTTTTTGCATCGTATAATCACTGGTGATGAAAAATGGATCCACTACGATAACCCAAAGAAGAGAAAATCATGGGGACCACCTGGCCATGCTTCAACATCGACAGCCAAATCGAATATTCATTGAAAAAGCTCATGCTATGTATTTGGTGGGATCAGCTTGATGTCGTGTATTATGAGTTGCTCAAACCGAGCGAAACCATTACTGGAGCTCTCTACCGAACACAATTAATGAGATTGAGCCGAGCACTCAAGGAAAAACGCGTCCATTATTACTCCAGACACGACAAAATTATTCTCCTACATGACAACGCTCGGCCACATGTTGCAAAATCAGTCAAAACCTATTTGGAAACACTTAATTGGGAAGTCCTACCCCATCCGCCGTATTCACCAGACATTGTCCCTTCCGATTATCGCTTGTTCCGGTTGATGGCACATGGCCTGTCTAAGCAGCGCTTTACATCATATGAAGATACTAAAAATTGGGTCGATTCGTGGATAGTCTCAAAAGATGAAGAGTTCTTCTGACGTGGTATCCGAATGCTGCCAGAAAGATGGGAAAAAGTAATGGCTAGTGATGGACAATACTTTGAATGAAACATAATGTACCGTTCTTTCACAATAAATTCCTAATTTTTGATAGGAAACGGCGGAAACTTATTTGTACTCCTAATAATTATAAGTTTTACTTGTAAAAATTTATGTACACACATATATATATACCTTAAAAAAATAATTTGAGTTTGATATTTTTAAAAATAACACAATACGTGTTGCGCTTGTACTTGGCGCCTTTTTTTTACCTTTTTGTTTAAAAAGGTAAATTTTATATAAGTTTTACTTGTAAAAACTTATGTTATGTATTATCTTTAGACATTCCCTCTCTCATTCTGCCCCCTCACCCTCTTATCACTCTCACTCTTTCTCTCTCTCCCTCTCGCTTCTTCCCTCCCTCCCCCTCCCCCTCCCTCTCTACTTCTCTCTCTCTCTCTCTCTCTCTCTCTCTCTCTCACTCCTCTCTCTTACTCATCTCTCTCTCACTTTCACTCACTCACTCATTAGCATTACCCAAAGTGTACCGCGCGGAGGTGCGATCGAAGATCTCTTCTCGATCCACATATTCTAAAAACGAGTTACGCTCGCTCGTATCTCGCTCTTTATCTCTTTTGTTCCTTTTTCCGATTATAATATCACATTTTTCTCTGAAAAATGTTGACCGAAAAAGAAAGAATATTGCTATTTATTTATTTATCGAGGATTTGGTGACCGTATTAGATCATATCAAGAAGTAGCTGATCTACTTAATGTTACACATCCTGATCTCGATCCTATTTTTAAATCCATCGTTTGCAGAACAGTGACTCGTTTTTTTGAAACGGGAACAGTTAAGGACTGATCTCGCAGCGGAAGGCCAAAATCCGCAACTAATGATGATAAGACTTTGTTCTCCAATCATTTCAGGAAAATCCTCATTTGTCCGTATCAAAAACAGCACAAGCCCATGATATTAGGGAAGGCAGCGTTTCTAACATTTTAAAAGAGCATAAATATTATCCGTATAAAATTGTTATCGCTTAAGAACTTATGGAAGATGATTCTGATAGAAGAATTCAATTTTGTGAAAAACTGATGCATCGGTGTGATAATCATGCTAACTTCTTGAATTTTGTTATTTTTTCTGATGAAGCTACATTTCAAATAAGTGGTGCTGTTAATCGCCACAATTGTAGATATTGGAATGACGAAAATCCACATTGGATGAGTGATCTTCGCACACAATATCCACAAAAATTGAATGTTTGGACAGGGATCTGTAGTTGCAGTATTATAGGCCCATTTTTCATAGATAGTGATTTAAATGCTGAAAAATATGAAAATTTATTGCGAGATCATATCATTCCTGAAATTGAAAATTTATTTGACGCAAACATGCAAAACGTTTGGTTCCAGTAAGATGGGACAGGACTTCATTTTGCGGTACGAGTTCGAGAATTTTTAAACTGTTCTTTTCCTAATCGATGGATAGTTAGAAGGGTTGCTATTGAGTGACCTGCTAGATTACTTGATCTATCTCCTCTTGATCTATCTCTTTTTTTTTTGGAGACACATCAAAAGTAAGGTTTAAGCGACAAAACCATGTAATTTGGAAGACCTGAAGGATCGAACAATGCAGGAAGCATCTCTGATCACTTTAGAACAAATAAGCCATGCGATCAATAGTTTCTATGAATAGTTTAGCTCATTGCCAAACAGTAGAAGGTGACATTTTGAACATTTGATTAATTGAAAAAGTAAAAAACAATAGACTTGAAAAATGTTACCTACACACACACACACACACACACACACACACACACATTACGGAGAGGGTTTGGAGTCTGAAAATATTGCGGGAGTGACGAACCGTAGGGTCCTGATCTCTGTAGTGCCACACACACACACACACACACACATACACACACACACACACACACACACACACACACACACACACACACACACGCGCGCGAGGTGTAAATCCGACCGTGCAACCTCGCGCGATACGCTTTGGGTAATGCTAATGCCGGCGGTACTGTAACTTTTATCCGTATAAAATTGTTATCGCTAAGAACTTATGGAAGATAATTCTGATAGAAGAATTCAATTTGTGAAAAACTGATGCATCGGTGTGATAATCATGCTACTTCTTGAATTTTTATTTTTTCTGATGAAGCTACATTTCAAATAAGTGGTCTGTTAATCGCCAAATTGTAGATATTGGAATGACGAAATCCACATTGGATGAGTGATCTCGCACCAATATCCAAAAATTGAATGGATTTGGACAGGGATCTGTATTGCAGTATTATAGGCCCATTTTTCATAGATAGTGATTTAAATGCTGAAAAATATGAAAATTTATTGCGAGATCATATCATTCCTGAAATTGAAAATTTATTTGACGCAAACATGCAAAACGTTTGGTTCCAGTAAGATGGGACAGGACTTCATTTTGCGGTACGAGTTCGAGAATTTTTAAACTGTTCTTTTCCTAATCGATGGATAGTTAGAAGGGTTGCTATTGAGTGACCTGCTAGATTACTTGATCTATCTCCTCTTGATCTATCTCTTTTTTTTTGGGGACACATCAAAAGTAAGGTTTAAGCGACAAAACCATGTAATTTGGAAGACCTGAAGGATCGAACAATGCAGGAAGCATCTCTGATCACTTTAGAACAAATAAGCCATGCGATCAATAGTTTCTATGAATAGTTTAGCTCATTGCCAAACAGTAGAAGGTAGACATTTTGAACATTTGATTAATTGAAAAAGTAAAAAACAATAGCTTGAAAAATGTTACCTACACACACACACACACACACACACACACACACACACACACATTACGGAGAGGGTTTGGAGTCTGAAAATATTGCGGGAGTGACGAACCGTAGGGTCCTGATCTCTGTAGTGCCACACACACACACACACACACACACACACACACACACACACACGCGCGCGAGGTGTAAATCCGACCGTGCAACCTCCGCGCGATACGCTTTGGGTAATGCTAATGCCGGCGGTACTGTAACTTTCAAGCGTCGTAACTCGGAAAAAACTTAATAAAATATGACTTCATTATAGTGTTTTGGAAACCTCTCGAGATAAGTTATAAGAATTTCTAATCAAAGTAGGGGGTTCTATTTAAAAACACAAAGTTAACCTTCATATGATCTTAGCAACGCCACCTATGGTCAAACTGATATGACTACTAAATATATCTTTTTATGCCCTACAACTTTTGTATGAAACATTTTTTCGTATTATTCATATTTTTCGAAATATTTTAGCATTCTCGGACTTTTTGAGGACCCTGTATATAAAATTAAATTTTATAGTAAGTATATATATTCATTACTCAACCTGTGTATAATGGCCAACTGCTGGTAAAGTTTTTTCGTCAATCACGCCGAACTGGTACACGTTATGCTCGTCAAACCAATTATGTATCTGCTTAGGAAAATCAATTTTTACGCTATCTTGATTTTTTCGCATTGACTTCATCAAGCCAATATTCTGTCCAACGGGGAATCTCGCTGATATGGAAAAAATATATTTAAATAATTCGCTATATTTCTTCTTTTGACATTATACGAGCTTGCTTCGCAAACACAAGATCAACTTGCGGAGGCATTAAACATGACTCGCCAAGGTATTTCCAAACGTTTACATGCCATGGGAAAAATTCAAAAGGAAGGAAAATGGGTGCCGCATGAGTTGACTGAGAGACAGATGGAAAATCGAAAAGTCACTTCCGAAATTTTGCTTTTGTGGTATGAAAGAAAGAGTTTCCTGCATCGAATTGTTACTGGCGATGAGAAGTGGATATATTTCGAGAATCCCAAACGCAAAAAATCGTGGCTTCACCTGGCGAAGCATCAACATCGACGGCACGGCCAAATCTCTTCGGAAAGAAGACAATGCTCTGCGTTTGGTGGGACCAGAAAGGAATCGTGTACTATGAGCTGCTGAAATCGGGCGAAACTGTCAATGGGCATCGCTACCGACAACAACTGATCAATTTGAACCATGCATTGCTCGAAAAACGGCCAGAATGGGACACGAGACACGAACGAGTGATATTGCAGCACGACAACGCTCCGTGCCATCGCACTTCCATCGTCCAGGACATCATCAAAACGCTGAAATGGAATTTGCTACTGCACCTGCCGTATTCTCCAGACCTGATCCTTTTCGATTATTACTTGTTCCGGTCGATGTCGCATGGCTTGGCTGGGTAACACTTGGCCAATTTCGAAGAAGTGCAAAATTGGTTGGATGAATGGTTTCGGACCAAAGACGCGTCGTTTTATCGTCGCGGTGTTCACGTATTGCCAGAGAGATGGCAAAAATGTGTAGCTAGCGAGGGACGATACTTTGAATAAACCATTTTTTGTATTTCTCTTGAAATTTTCCATTTTTCATTGATCAAAAAAACCCGGAAACTTAGTTGCGCACTTAGTATTGGGTGAGTGCAAAAGTTCGTGCGGAGTTTCAGTAGATGGAGTTATAAGCGTCGTAAAGTGTTGTTAATACTTCCATCTACATATTATATAACGTTGGAAAGGTGACGTCTTCAGCTGTTATTAAAAAAAAATCATTTGTTTTCATACAAACTGCTTCGAGAAATATCACTTTAAAAATGAGTATCGATAAGGTGCATTTACGGCATGTTATGCTTTACGAGTTTCGGAAGGGAATAAACGTTGCCGCAGCCGTAAAAAACATTCAGGATGTTTATCAGGATGAAGCACCAGCTAAACGAACTGTGGAAAAATGGTTTGCTAAATTTCGGCGCGGAGAATTTAACCTTGAAGACGAGCCACGCTCTGGTCGACCTTCTGACATTGATGACGATGTTTTGCGTACTTTAGTGCTCAATAATCCGCGAATTTCAACAGAAGAAGTTGCTACAGCACTAAACGTTGACCGATCAACCGCTTTTCGGCGTTTAAAAAAGATGGGATTCGATTTGAAGTTCGATATATGGGTGCCCCATTTGCTGACCGAGAAGAACAAAATCAAGCGAATTTCTGCAGCCGTTTCTTTACTAGGGCGGCTCAATAACGAGTCGTTTTTGGATCGACTAGTGACGGGCGATGAGAAATGGGTCCTCTACAACAATGTTCAGCGCAAACGGACATGGAAACAATCAGGTGAGCATGGTGACGCAATGCCAAAGGCCAGTTTGCACCCGATGAAGGTGATGCTCTCTGTTTGGTGGGATTGCAAGGGCATAATCTATTTCGAGCTTCTCCCCGCTGGCGAAACGATTGATTCGGACAAGTACTGTCGCCAATTAACCAATCTGAATCGAGAAATAAAAGAGAAACGTCCGATTTTGTCAAATCGCAAGGGAGTCGTCTTTCATCACGACAACGCCAGACCACACGTTTCGAAAAAGACGCTGCGCAAACTGAAGAGCCTGAAATGGGATGTCTTAACGCATCCACCGTATTCTCCTGATATCGCACCATCTGACTATCACTTGTTCCGGTCATTGCAAAATTATTTAAATGGAAAAAACTTTGACTCTTTGGAGGCCTTAAAAAACGGCGTCTCTTCGTTCGTTGAATCTAAACCGCGCAGTTTTTATGATCGAGGCATCCGTATGCTGCCAGAACGTTGGGAAAAGATTATAGAAAACGATGGAGAATATATCATTGATTGAATAAAGATTTTTGTTTACCTAATCACTGTGTGACTTTTACTCACAAACTCCGCACGAACTTTTGCACTCACCCAATATATACATATGACCATATGAAATTATATATATCTACATTGGAGGAAACGTTGAATGAAGAAAAGAAAAACAATTGTTTCGTTCAATTATACATCATAAATTGTTATAAAAATAAGTTTCAGATAAATAAGCTACTGGAATTGTATTTGTAATAACATTTTTTATAGTGTGGATATTTATAATTACATATATGTTTACACATATGATCATATAGAAAGACAAAATTCATATATAATCATATACAATTATTTTTATCGGATCTGCTAAATGATCCTCCATAGTTGCGGAGATGTGTTTCGTGTTTCACTTTGAACAATGCTCGACCGTTTTACCGCGCACAACAAGCGATCATAAAATGCTTCGCATCAAGTACTGCCATTAATCACGAGAGAAGCGCCCGCAGCAAATGGAAATGAGTGTTTACGTTTGGGATATTATACGTTACACGTACCGACTTCTCTGTCTTTAGGATCGTTGTGCTCGAAGACGCATTGATTCGCCCAGTCTTGGGCGCCAGATGCGAGCTCGGAATCCCAGTACTGTGAAGATGAATAATAAGCGAGATGAAATTAATGTGCAGATGGATGCAGCATATAAATGATGAGACAATGCGAATGTTCGGAAGAAGCTCGGAAAAGCTTCGATTTTTTATCTCAGTGTTACGAATAATTTTTTTTGTTAACTCTCGGTATACTGTTGGGGTTCTCCAATTTCAGTTCTTGAGTTTCTTTTTTAAACAGTTTCAATTATTTATAAGGACTGATGTTTCTAATGTTTTTAATTTGTACGAATTGATTACTTTTTCCTTCTCAGAAATCTTCTATGCAAAAAGGACAAAGAATAAATTTATTTTTTTTATCAAAAATATAATAAATCGGTTCTTTAACTGAATTGAGGTGTATCACAATGGTACTATTTGGAATTAATAAAACGACTGTTTGTTTTTATTAAATGTCCGAGGAAAAAGCTTTTTCTAGAGTAGTAATCTTCTTTTATACTTAAAAGAATTAGGTGAAAGAATTGGGAACTACTCTTAGGATTAGGTTTACGTCAGGATTTACGTTACAATAAATTTTTTGCACAAACTGCAATCAGGATAGATCCAAGAATAAAAGTCCAATCAGATTAATAAACCCATGTAGAAATAAAAAAGTCAAACAAATTCAATAAATAATAAGAAAAGTTAATGTAGCTAAGACACGTAGTTGTATATATGATATAAATGTTCTTTTAAGGTTGATTGCATGAGTTGATTAACTGCTATCAGTAACGGAAATTAAGCAAATTAGACAATAAATATGACGAATAATGTATTGCTGTTTGTAAAGCTTTATGATCGTGTCATATCGTGAACTAAATTTTGAATTTGTTTTAAACAAACAAGATATTAGAAAACAGAAAAATTTTGCTAAGAATAAAGAACAAAATCCGCTATATACAATTTTGAAATGGAGTTCGTTTAATTTAGTTCGAGTTGTTTTGATGATCTATTTTTTATGGGCGTAGTAAATATTTTAGAAATAAGAAAGAAGTTTCTTTGGAATCTTGAAGGTTCTTTTTTGCGATATTTCTTCTTAAAAATTTTAAAAACTCGTCGATTATCTAAACGATCAATTTTGAGTAAATTTTTAGATATGATAAAATTTTTGAATACGGATATTTTTGAATAATATTTTTAAATATTTTAGAAGGATAATATTTTTTAATATGGAAGATCACGAGAATTTTATCATGCTTGTAAAGATCGTTAGTATGTAGGAAACATTAAGAATATCGTGTCGAATGATGTAGACATGGCAGTTTATATTTTATCGCGACGCACCAGCTCGCGCATATTGACAGCAGGTGGTTGAGTATTAATTGATCCTTCGGCGATAGACTGACGTATCCTGTTGTGGGTGTCGAGAATGTCGCGTACGATGTCACACGTTATATCGTTGTCTTCTGCAACACGATAATAATTGGAAAACGTGCAGATTGAAGATAACATATGCCATTCGCGTGTGCGCGATTGCAATACTATATCGTAAAAATATGAACTTAGCCAAAAAATTAAGGATGACATTTATCAAACTGCGATTGAGCTAATTGATAATTAATACAGTCAACAGAGTTAGCAAGGTGCAAAATAAAACAAATCTTGTTATCACATTGCATCAGAAACGAATGAGGAAATTTTCCTATTTTTTGTTTAAAACATATTTTTAAAATTGCGATCGGGAGGGCAAATATTAACTGTTTTATTTTTTTATATATTTTGTATATATTTTGCTAACATCAAGTCAATAGTAAGAAGGTTGCAATATTTTTATCTCGACCAATTGTAGAACGCATATGTTCAATTAGGAAAATTTATCTTTCCAGAATTATAGAAAACTTTTGCTGGACTATGCGTTCGAGATTGAAATGTTGCAACTTTTTTTTCTGCTGTGATGGTATACAGAATTATTAACCTTTTAGCCATTTGAAAAGAAATCGAACAAGCTATTAGAATATTAGTTGTGTATTAGTTTTCAATTAAAAATTATATTAATATAAAAGAGAAAAGTCTAATATATATACAGGGTGTCCCATTTTAATGTCCCACTCTAAATAACTCTTCAGTATTAAAGTTTCAAGGAAAATGGTCTGAATAAAAGTTGTAGGGATTTAAGTGAACTACCTTATGATGACCTTGACTTTGACCTTGACCTCAATTTTCAAGGTCACTTGAAGGTCAACGCGTTTTTTAAATACGAATCCTTATTTTTTATTACACTACTTTTTTCTACTATAATAGCTATAATAACTATAATATAATATAATTTGAATAACATTTGTCTAAAACATTTTTTTATTTGTCTAATATTTTTTGAGATATTTGAGGAAAACTTGATAACTTTTTCAATATTTAACTTATCTCGCTAATTATTTGTCGGAAGAAAAAGTGGTACTAGACTTTCTTGCTTTATTTAGTCTCAAGAATATATTGTTACAATAGCGCCTTGATTTTTGTTAATTTGATGATTTTGAAATTTCCAAAAATCGGTAAGTTAAAAATAATTCCCATTTAAAAAACGTAAGTTGACCTTCAAATGATCTTGAAAATAGAGGCCAAGGTCAAAGTCAATGTCATCATAAGGTAGTTCACTTAAATCCCTACAACTTTTATTCAGATCATTTTCCTTGAAACTTCAATACTGAAGCGTTATTTGGGGTGGGACATTAAAATGGGACACCCTATATATATATATATATATATATATATATATATATATATATATAGAGTTGAGTGCTGATCTTCGAAAATATTATTGAATAGAAAAAAATAAATTGTTGGAAAATATTATGTACATATGATAATACAGTAAAAATGTAAATGTTTAGTCTCACATCGAACACTGTTCAACAAATAATACAAACAGTAATGAAGTCAAAATGTTTAAAATAATATAACTCTCGACACAGGAAGATGGTTTCTGTTTCGTGCTTCGCGTATGTTAGGACAAAATAATTTCTCGGCATGTACGCTTCATTGATATTATTATCTTTTTGCAAAATTATTATTCGTGACTGTTATCTTGCAACGGTTCTTATTAGTCTTCAAATTTATTCGTGATTGAATGTCTGAGAGCTTTAATCCATTTGCGTCTCAAGCGGATATATCCGTTCATTTCGCCTGGTCATATTGGAGTTCATAAAAGGATTTTCCAAATCATGATTTCTCATTGATGATGGATCAAATCATAAAAATCATATGTTCCCAATCCGCTTTATTATATTTCACGTCAATTTAAAGAAGAAAGAATCAGCAATTTTTCAAGTTTCCTAATAATACAAATGGATTAATATATCATGGATAATACTCAGGATAGTGTAATGACTCAGTTAATTAGTTAAAAGTTAAGTTAAAAAGTTATAAAGTTAACAACTTTTAACTTAATTTATTTTAGAAGAACCAACTCTTAACTCTTTGTTATTAGTTTAAAAGACATTAATATTAATTTATTAACTCTGTATAAATTAAGATAATTGATCGATATTAAAATAAATGCTGGCTACTTATAATGTAGAAGAGGAAAAATAAAAAATTATATAAAATTCTTTTTCTTTTTTTTAAGCAGCAATATTCGTTTCTTGTATAGAATGCTAATTGTAAATATAGAATTGTGATTACAGTTGATATTTCCTTAAAAAACTTTTTTCGTAAAAAACTTTTTAATTATTATTTTGTGTAAATTTAACATACGATTAAAAAGCTATTTATACGTAAAAAAACAATAATGTTTCAAATAATTAATTCTCAATTTTAATAAGTTAATTTTAACCAAACTTAACTAATTTATTAATAACTTAACTTCAACAAGTTACTTAATTTAACTTTAATAATGTAATTTTTTAATTTAATTTTCAACTGAGTTAAAAAGTTAATCAATTAAGTTAGTTTTTGTTCAAGTAACTTTTAGATTAACTAAATTGATTTTATAAATCTCTAACTTTTTCTAAAAGAATATATTGATTTATCTAATTCTATTAATATTAATTATTAATGTACACAACTAGAAATTGCTATTAGCGATTCTTAACCAATTAATTAGCGATCAATATAAGGAGTTTGATGAAGTTATTCGAAGAGGATGATTTTTTTCCGAAAGACACGCGCGCCGCGTGTGATCGTTATATGCTATTCACCTGACATTTCCATATCGGGACAAGCCGGACGTGCGTTTATCCTCGGGACAACGAGACTCAGCAAGCAAAACGGGAGTGCGAAACGTTCAAACGCGTTCAACCCGAGTGACCACTTGAGACCTCTTCGCTTCCACCACTTCTTCCGGCTGGAAATGCTTTTGTTCGGGTCGCGCGAGTTACTAACGTGCGGCGAAGACATCTTTACGGGAAGCTCTTTTCGCACTCTTGTCGATCGAACTCGCTAGATAGATCTGTCACTGTAGTAAAAGGCGCGCGTTCGCGAGTAAACAGGGTTCGAGAAAAGAAAAAGAGAAGAAACAAACGTCATCCGGTACCTTCTCACTCGCTCGTACGCAGAGTAGTACGCTTCGGCAAAATTACACCTCACTTCGTGACACGTTACAAGTGGAAATTCGTGAACATGCGAAGAAACGAGAGCGGGTAGGTGGCAAAAGAAAGAGGAAGAGTGATTTTGGGGTCGGCTGAATGAACCTTCAAATCAGCGGAAATGCGAAGCGTGCGATTTCTCGAAAATCGTGGTTGTGCTATTTTTTTTCCTCTTTTTTTTCGAACGGGTGAAATTCTGCGCGTATCGCTGCAAATCGATAAAGTGTCTTTCGGCGCGCGATTACTGTCGTCGGCGTTTAACCGGAGCATTTTTATTTCGAGTGCCGCGTTATGCGCAGAGTTCGGTAGCATGGCGTTCGCTCAAAGCGAACGATATTCTGGCGATTTATCGAGCGAAAAATCAATAACGCATTCTCATCTTTTATGGGCAATCTCTTATACTCTCTCCCTCCCTCCCTCCCTCTCTCTCTCTCTCTCTCTCTCTCTCTCTCTCTCCATGCCTCTCCGCCGCTTGCAGCGGCGTTGTCGCGGTTGAAAATATTTCTCTAGAATTAACGGAATATATTCCTGAGGTAAAAAAAGAAGAAATAGAATAAAAAGGAGAAAGAATGTTCGCGATGCGACCCGCAATCGATAGCGGAATAATCCGAGAAATGCAATTATTCACGCGTCTTAAATTGCGCCCCTGAGTGACGTCATCGAGTCGTTCTCGCGCGGAAGAACTTTTCTCCTTCTCTAAAGTAAACAGTCAGCTTTTTCTAATATAAACAATCAGTCTTCCGTTGTTGTTCAGAGCTCGTTAGTTTTTATCGGTTGTTACAATAAAACATGAGGTCGTCTAACGGCCTCGATATTTCAGCGATTTATCGAGCGTAAAATCTGTATTGCATTTTTATCGGTTGCGCCGCTAACGACATTCATGATTGATGCAACATCACATCTCGCCTTTGTGGTTTATATGCATTGGCGCCGACGACGTATATACAGGGTGCTAATTTAATAATTTTGAAATTTCCGAAAGTTGATTTGTTAACAAAAATTAGGGCACTATTATAATAATATATTCTTGATAGTAAATAAAGTAAAAAAGTCTAATACTATTTTTTCTTTCGACGAATAGTTAGCGAGATACCGAAATGTAAAAAAGTTATCAAGTTTTCCTTAAATATTTAAAAAAATATTAGGCAAATAAAAAAATGTTTCAAAAGTTGTTAAAATTAATTGATAGAAAAAGAAGATATAATGTTAGGTGTACAAATGAATAATCCAATTTTTTCAACTATATTCAAGGTTTATTTTAAAAGAAAGTAAATTAAATTGTTCAATCAAAGTATTCACCCTTGCTTTCTATAACTTTAAGCCATCTTTCAGGCAGTTGATGAATTCCATCTCGGAAAAATGTTACGTCTTTGGACACGATAAAGTCGTCAAGCCATTTTCGAATCTCATCTACTGATTGGAAGTGCATATCGGACAAGGCGTGTTACATCGACCGGAACAAATGATAATCGGATGAAGCAATGTCTGGTGAATACGCCGGGTGCTGCAAGACGTCCCAGCCAAGACTCATTATGGTGTCTTTTGTATTGGAAGCAATGTGTGGCCTGGCGTTGTCATGCAACAATTTCACTGGACGTTCTCCTTTGCCAGTATACGGGCGTTTTCGTTCCAATTCTTGATTCAAGCAGATTAATTGACGTAGTAGTCCGCAGTAACTGTTTCAGCCGGTTCCAACAATTTATAATAAAGCACGCCCTTGATATCCCACCAAATGCAGAGAAGAACCTTCTTTCCGAAGCGATTGGGTTTTGCGACCGATTTTAATGATTCGCCGGGATTTACCCATGACTTTCTGCGTTTCGGATTGTCATAGAGTATCCATTTTTCATCGTCCGTAACGATTTTCCACAAGAAAGACTTTCGACGCTGCTTATTGAGAAGAGAAAGACACACTGCCACTCGTTGATTTTTGTTGGTTTCAGTGAGTTCATGCGGAACCCATTTTCCTTTTTTCTGGACCTTTCCCATTTCATGTAGGCGTTTAGAAATCGTTTGATGCGTTACTCCCAACTGTTCTGCAAGCTCTTTTTATGTTTGTGCCGAATTCTCAGCGAGCAGTTGTTCCAAATCATCATTATCGCACTTCGGAGGGCCTCCAAGGCGTTGTTTGTCGATTAGACTGAAATTACCGCTTTTAAACCGCTTAAACCAAAATACGCACACATCGTACGATACAACACCTTCGCCGAGAAAGGAACAAATCGATTCGTACACTCTTGCAGCTTTTTTTCCTTGTTGGAATTCGTAAAGAATGCAGTGTCGGATATGCACCTTATCTGTTGCCATTTTCGACTGTACTGAACTGAATACTTTTGAAGGTTATGTTGGGCCTTTCGCCAAACTATATGTTCTTTTTAATAGCTATATGTCAACATTGCATAATCACAAAAGAACAGGAAAATCTATTCAATTTAAAATTGATTTCATAAATACTTAAATATAGGCTTAAAATAATTTGGATTATTCATTTGTATACCTAATAAAAAATTGGGCTTTCTATCTTAAAAAATTAAATTGACCTTCAACTGATCTTGAAACTGCCCTCCAAATAAAAAACTAATAATGCCATTCTCTTTCTCCTTCGAAATCATGGAACACGTGTTTTAGCTTTTTTTAATTTCTTTCATAGTGTTCGAGATTTTTTACCTGTTACGTTTGAAATTTACCACCCTATATATATGATATTCTCCGTACACATACCGTGATAGATGTTCCCATGAGAATTAATCTACCTCTGAAATGTCTCGCATCTCGTAAATTCCTGCTTGAGGTATTTAAGTTATCGCGCGCATCGTAGAAGTTTGGCCGAGATAATTCGAGTCGAAAACGATCAATTTCAGGATTATGCGTGCAGCGTAACAACTACTTCAATTCCTTCAGTAAATTCCTTGTCGAGTTTAGCTTCGAGTTTGGTTGTGTTAGTAGAAAAAGCTGCTTTACAACTGTTGTAAAATTCGTGAGTCTAATTGGCGTATGCTCTTAAATATGGTTGGATCCAGGAGCATGCATCAATCAGATTTACGAATTTTACAACAGTTGCAAAGCAGCTTTCTCTGCTGAAAGTAACCAGTATTAGTGATATTTTTTATTCATCTTCCATCAGACATAGAATTATTCGCATGACATTAGATCAATCTTTCGGTAGTTGAAAGAATCTCCATGTCAAAGAACCTTCATACAAAGAACCAGAGTTGGGAAGTAATGCGTTACTAACAACTTTAAACAATTAGAAAAAATGGATCATTAATGATCTTAACTTGATGTCGTTTTATCGTAAATTTCGTTCTTCCTGTTAACGATTTGGTAATGATGTTACTTCTTATGGCATCGATAACACAATTACATTTCCTGGACAATATTATTAATATATTAATAATTTATACTATTAATAATGTATAAAACAGGATTGGGAAATAACGAATTATTTGTAACATCGTTATCGTTATATTTGTTTCAGTAACTGTAACAGTAGTTACATTTAACGGTAACGGTAATCCAGTAACGGTGACGATTAATTCGTTATTTTATTTGTTATCTTGTTTTTTTGTAATTTTATTGGTCTTATCTATACATGAGTCAGAAGCAATAAACAAAATGACCAATCATGATCATTCTCAATCTGGAAGATTGCAATCATGAATATAATTGCTTACTTTATTTACGTCTTAAGTTTCATGCGTCTCGGTTTTATGGCTTTTGAGGGTCGATGAAGAATTTTTTTCTCTAGCGTGAACGTGTGACAAGTGAAAAACTTCTTTAATGAATTTAGTGAAGTTCAATGAAATTTTTCACTTTTTACAGGTTTACGCTGGGGAAAAGATACATAATTGAATCTCTAAGCTGCCTTCAGAGACAATAAAATAGCCTTTGACAATCTGAAGGTAGGACCTTTAATTAATTAATCATGATAAAGAAATCTTAGTTCTTTTTGTTCTGATTGATCAATTAAATGTTGTTCTAAATGCTGGTATTTTTTAATGCAATTATATATTAGAATACGGCAACGCTTATTAATTTGCAAAAATGCAGATGCTAAATTGTATAAGGAATGCAAAATATATAACTTTAAGAGATTCTATATTTTGTTCGAATTAAGATAATGGAACCTTTGGCATGAGATTAGATTTTTAGATTAGATATCCTTTTTTTTCTTTTCTTATAACGGTGGGGAAACCCATCATGGATACCCCCGCCCCTTTGGGGGAGGACGGGGGTTATGTCGGACTCTTACTGACTAAAACCCCACCGGGATGTCTACCAATCGGGCCGTGGTGAGGGGAGCCAGGGGAACTACGCCTGCATTCCCTCCCCAACACCCCGGCCCCGGGGCTCTACTGGAGCCCCACGCCCAAGTGCCGCGCCCCCTCCCACAAAGGGAGTCGAGCGCGCGGCGCCCCGGCCGGTCGCTCGGCCGGGTTGGCCTTCTGGTACCATTTCTGGAAAGTGAGGACACCTACCCACTCTCCTAGTCCCCCTCTTAACCGCGAGAAGAGCAGGGGAGTGAGGCCCGTCCCCAAACAGGCCTCACTCCCCCCTGCCTATCATCACCGTCGTTCGGGGAGGAGCGGGTCTTATACCATTTGTCCCCCCTCCCCCCGCGCGGACGGAAGCGGCCCTCAGGCGGCGGAGGGGATTTCCGACGAATCGGAGGCCGTTCCTCGGCCGGCGCCACCTCGGGGCCGCTACCTAAGCCCGGGGAGCGCCGACTCCTTCCCCGTCGCTCCCTGCGACGGGTTCCGGGGCGGCGCTCCCACTCGGCGGCCTCCTTCTAAGACATTACATCTCTACTGAAGGAAGCCGCCGTTCCCCATATCTCTTCGTTCCCGCACATGGCTCCGACCATACGCGGGAGCGAGAGTTCCTCCTCTCGGCACCTCACTGCCCGGACGAGGACACGGCGCTGCTGGCCCCATGCTCTGCATGTGGCCAGCGTATGATGCTGGACCAGATGGAAGCTGAGTCCGCGCCCCCTCCTGCCATCTCCGGCAGACAGGGGCGGACAGCTTCGGCTATTCGGAGCCCGGGTCCGCGGGGGTCGGCTAACATGACCGACCATCGCTCCAAGATCCGGGCTCTGGCCTTCAGGGACTTCAGGGTCGCTAGGCCCCTGGCCGATAGCCTCCCTCCTCGCGGAGCTCTCGCACCCTCCAGTAGAAGGTACAGCGCTCCTCTGCTAGGAGCTTCACGGGGGGAGGCCGGCCAGGGTGGTCGCCGTCATGTACGACACAGTGCGGTACCCCCGAACCGCCCTCACGACCACCGACCGCAGGGCCTGGCGCATCAGACGCTTGCTGCGGTCGGTGGCCATAAGCTGGGGTGTCCATATAAGCGCCCCGTACAGGGCTATCGAGAGCACCACACCGATGTACAGACGGCGAGCCCGCCATCCAGGGCCCCCCGCATCAGGCTGGCGACTGCTAGTCCCACCTTGCGGACCCGGGGAGCCAACTGCCTAAAATGTGGCCTGAAGTCCCACCGGCCGTCCAGCGTCAGGCCCAGATATTTCATTGTGGGCCTGACGCGGACGCGTACTCTATCCACCAGGACCCGGGACTTTCTCGGCGGCGCCCCATGGCTACCGTCGTAAAAATACACGGCTTCAGTCTTTTGGGACACCACCCTCAGTCACACCCTCAGGTCCCAAATGGTGCCCACCACCGATGCGAATGCCGGCTCCGCTCGGAAGCGGGCTTCCCCCCAGTCCTCCCCTACTGGCCATCACTAGCGTGTCATCCGCGTAATAGATGACGTGACAGCCAGGGCGAGGGGAGAGCGGAGCATCCTGTCGAACGCGATGTCCGCGGCCACGTGGGAGGTGATAACTAGGTGCCTCAGCAGGGGGCCGAGAACTGACCCCTGCGGGACACCGCGTTCCATCGTGTGTACTCTGGACCCCGCCACTCCCCGAGTAGGCGAGGTCCCTGTCCCCGAAGTAGGCCGATAGGATGCGCCGGAGATAGACGGGCACCCCGTAGTATTCGAGGGCCCGTCCGATCTCCGGCCAGGGCAGGGTGTTGAAGGCGTTCGTTATATCCAACGATACCGTCAACAACACCCCGCTCCTCTCCTCGACCGTACGGGTCAGGTCCCGGACATGCTGGATCGCGTCCAGCGTCGACCGTCCGGGCTTGAAACTATATTGGCAGTCGTGGAGGTTCGGCCCCTCCGAGGACAGGTGCTGGACGAGGCGATCGACAATGATGCGTTGTAGCATCTTGCCCGCTTCGTCTAGCAGGCATATCAGCCTGTAGGCCGACGCACTCCCGGGTACTTTGCCCTCTTTCGGGAGGAGGATCAATTTGGCCCTCCTCCATTTTATGGGAAATACTCGCTCCCTGAGGTATCCCCTCGCTACCTGGTCATCACCTCCCGCGTGGCCGCAGACAGGTTTCCCTCGCCGAGGGCGAGAGCTCAGGCGCGGCCAGGTATACCGTCGGGGCAAGGGGCTTTCCCCTTGGCTCCAAGCCTTTTCCTGGCCCTGGCGAACTCCTCTGGACTGACCTCCAGGTCCTCGCTCCAGTCCCCGTTCCGTAACTCGGGGGCGGAGATCTGGGGGCCCCGTTCCACCCTCGGGAAGAGGGTGTCGAGGAGCCCCTCAAGGGCTTGGGGGTCCATGGACTCCGTTGGCGGGGGCGCCCACCGACGGATCTTACCGACCGTCCGATTGTATGGGCGCCCCCACGGGTCCTCGTCCAGGGAACTTACCAGTTGCTCCCAGGTTCTCTTCTTGGCCTCCGTGAAAGCGGCCTTGAGGGCTTTCCTCGCTTGGAGTTAGCCCTCTTTTTACTTTGCGGCGCCCCCGCCTTGTCGCCGGGCCCGGGTATATGCCCGTCTGGTTTGGACGGAGGCCTGCCTGAGCTCGCCGATGGCCTCTATCCACTAGTAAGTGGCCCGGCATCAGCGGGGCATCGCGGCGTCGCACGCCGATGCCATGATACCCACTACCTCTCTGGCTTCCTCTTGGGGGCTGGGGTCCCACGCACCTGGTTCCTCATTTAGGTGCCAGGTGGCCGCAAAGACAGCCGTCAGAAACCTATCCGCATCGAGCCGACCGAAGGCCCATCTTTTGGGGAGGGGAAAGTCCCCCTCTCCTGGGCGGCGATCCAGCACCCGCTGAGGGGTGGGGAGACGGAGGGCCCACGTTATATATCTATGATCAGACAATGTTTCGCCCTCCGTCTCCACCGCCCACTCCCGAAACAATTGGGCGGCTGAAGTGGTAGCAAGTCAGGTCTATGATGGACTCCCCCTTTAGCCGCACGCAGGTGCTGGCCGACCCCCTGTTCATTGACAGGTCGAGTCCCACCGCCCAGTCGACCAATGTCCCGCCCCGAGGATTCTTCTGCCGAGGACTGCAACCGTACTCCTCGGAGTGAGCGTTGAAGTCCCCGGTCACGACGACGAGCCGCGGGTGGCACTGACACACAACTCCCCCGACCTTGTCGAGGATCCTCTTTATATGGGCGGATCTGCCGAGGTCGTCCTTATTTCTGCGGTGAGGGAAATATACCTCCTCTCCGATCAGATGCCACCTTGCCGTGGTGGAGAGGCTCAGGTGATCCAGTGATCCACATGGGCCTCCGGTGCAACCGGAGAGAGGACCGTGTGGGGAGGATCACTTGCTAAGAACATCCCGAGTAGGTATGACCGGTTAGCCATGTGGCCACGGTCTTGGTTTTGTGAAAGAGGAAGAGGACCCTACCTCCGATGGCATTGCACGCCGGTACTCCGGCAGTCAAAGGGGATGTACCTCCTCCATCCGTCGGGTAGGAGCTACACACGGGTCTGCACACCGTGGGGTTTGGAACCCCCACGGTATCCGTGTGTGGTGGGTGCTCCGGGCCTCTCGGACGTATTCCGAGATCTGGGTCGGAGCATCCCGGGAGTACTCGATCTACGGTGATTGCATTACCCCAAAGTCGTACATCGGGTGGCGTGTTCAGTGCTGGCCGCCGTGGGGGAGGTGTGATGCGATACCGGTGACCTTACTCCTTCCATGGGGCCCCCCGCGTGGCGGCGCCCCTCACGTTGCCCACAGGGTCGGAGCTGTGGGATCTCCGAAAGCGGTCCGATTCCCAGCAATAGGAGCCGGGGCGTTAGTAGGAGGCTGGAGTCCAGCGTCGAGGATGTAACATTCCCTTGGCCCTTGACATATGTCGATTCGCGGTCGTCTGTTCCGCCCAGGAGCCCGCGGAGCATCGCTGGGTTGGCCCATCGCATGATGACGACGTGGGGGGGGGGGGGTTGGGACAATACCCCCAACCTCACACCGGTTCTCGGCTCCGAGTATCGATATGTTATTTCTTAGGGTCATCATTGTAGATCCATCCAATGTCGGATTGTTACGAGCCCGACCCACTCGGGTTTATCTTCGGGTTTTTCCTCTTCCTATACCGACTGCCTACCCAAGGCTAACGAACGCGCTCTACCAGCGCTATAGGGTCCTTCGGGTCGCACGAGTGCGACCCTCTAGTCGCTTGTTATCTCCTGGACATAGCTGCCCATCCAGGAGCGGACGCTCTTAGTCCAGTCCCTCCGTACAGACCACTCCGGCATGGTAGGACCTGCCAGGGGCCGAAACCCCCGCCGGTACAGTTCTGTACATCACTGGGACCTTCAAGCTTCCCCACCACGGCAAGGTGGCGTCCACGGGGAGGAGATTAGATACACTTGATACTAATGTATCTAATGATACATTAGATATATTACAAAGCGATACAATAATGTATCTTCGTAAAAATGTATGTAACCTTGTATGTTTGTTATTTATTCTAACTACTATTTGCAAGAAAAATGAGGAAAAAGATTGATCATTAGTGATCTTAAGAATTACATTTGTTCGGAAATGTGTAAGCAATGATATTCCGTCACTTTGCCACAACCTGCATACTATTAGAGTCGTTGATCCAGTGCTGCGTGGCGGACGGCCTGGCTCTCGTCGGTTTCTCGCAGGCGAGTATGCAGTGCTTCCGCCAGCGCCCCGCGCGTAGCGACTAGTGCCATTCGCGGCTGCTACGCGACACCCTCACCGTTATCGCTGCTTGCAGTTAAGGTTCGGCCGTCCGGGTGATATAATCGAGTGCAATAGCGAGCCGTGCGCCTTCGCATGGCCCAACGCCAATTGTGGCAATCTCTGGTGTCTGGTCTGTGCGACTTACAGCGCCCATCCTGCCTCTAGGCCGACCTGCTTCTAGGCTTTCCTAGTGCAGTTTTGGCGTGTAGTATAGTTTCGAACCACCGCAATATACACTCTGCTGCGTTGAAGGCGGTGCCGATATACCCTGCTGGGTTGAGGCTTTATGGTTAGAATCTACTGTGTTTAGCTGTGAATTCTCTGCGTTGCCACGATTCAGGAGCGGGCTTCGGTCGCCTCCGTGTGGAATGGGTGAACTCTCTTTTTCCAAGCGTCCGTCGAGGACCTTGGCTATTAGGAGCGGCGTGGCCGTCTCCTTTGAAGTTTGAGGACTCTCTCCTTCCGAGTATCCGTCAAGGATCTTGGCGATTTCAAAACTGACGCGATCGCTGCTTTGAGGACTCTGAACTCTCGTTCCAAGCGTCTGCAAGACAGTGGCTAGTCGCCCAAGAGCGACTCCGTCGCCTCCAGCGTGACAGTTCAGCACTTTCGTATGCTTTGTCACAGTTCTTCGAACCGTGACATCTTGCTGGCCGTTGAGTCCGAAAGGGCAGGCCTTCCGAAACGACGGAGGTCGTTTCACATTCGCGCTTGTAGACATATTTCTTATAAGCGTTGCTTGGCTTTCTCGGTTCAGATTTACGATCCCAAAAGGCCGCACGAAATTCGAGTTTATTAGCATCTCTAACTCCGATCCTTCTGATAAGGGTGTTCTGGTATCCCTGCGTCACTGCCTCTAAACCATTTGGCGCGGCACCAGCATTCATTACTTATCACTGTTCAATAAAGTTTATATAAGAAATATTTGTTACTCTAAATTAATTTCTATTATTTTTAAATAAAATATTTGTTTATTTAATCCGCCAACAGAACTAAAAATATAGAATGGAATATTAATAGGCGATTTACGAAATACGTTATTTTAGATTTTGCATATTTTTTAAGAATTTTTTGAGAAAAAAGAATTAATAATCGCGGCATGCATCTGAAGTTTAAATTGAATTTGTTGACTGAGGATAAAAAGAAACTTGTTACAAACTAGAAGATGTGCTGAGAATTAGATCGAATGAAAATTCTTCAATTTCTGAAACAAAGTTTAATACTCACAATATTCACGAATACGACTCACTTTTCCTCATTTCGTTATCACATAAGTAATATACTCAAATTGCAAGAATTTTAAAAATATATGAACTGCAATATAGACGTGAGTGATTATCCGAAATTAAAAGAAAATTTGTATACAATATAACATAGCACTTCCAAGTAGTGCATTTGTTGAATGTTTATTTAACATTGGAGGAGCAGTTTTAACGCCATGGAGAAAGTGTATTTAAATGATGACTATGGAACACTAGCTTTTCTGAAACTTAATAAACAATTTTGATAATATTCGGCTTTCGATTTTTTAAAACATTCTATATCTCAATTAATTTTATTGAAATTTTATGTTACAGATAAATTTTTCTATCTCTCTCTCTCTCTCTCTCTCTCTCTCTCTCTCTTCTTTCCTCTCTTTCTCTCCCGTAAAACTCATCAATCTTATAGCCTTTACATAAAAGTAACAGGACTAACGATTCGTTTCCTTTCCCGCCTCTGGGGCTCTAATGGAGCCCCTCGCCCAAGTGCCGCGCCTCCTCCTACAAAGGGAGTCGGCGCGCAGCACCCCGGCCGGTCACCCGGCTGGTCCCCGGCCGGGTTGGCCTCTTGGTTCCTAATTGGAGAGAGGTGACACCCACCCTCTCTCCTAGCTCCTCTCTTCAGCCGAGGGGGGCGGGGGAATGGAGCTCGTCCCCAAACGGGCCACTCCCTCCTTACTTATCCTCACCGACGCGCAGGGGGTGACGGGCTTTACACCCATCGTCCCCCCTGCGCGGACGGTGGCAGGCCCGGGGCGGCCGAGGAAACCCCCGACGAATAGGGCGGTTCCTCAGCCGGCGCCACCTCGGGCTCGCTCCTTTGACTTGGGGGGTGTCGTCGCTGGCCCCGCCGCTCCCTGCGACGGGCACCGGGGCGACGTTCCCATTCGGTGGCCTCCTTCCGGGACATTACGTCCCTCGAGAAGGAGGCCGCCGCCTCCCACGCCTCCTCCCTCCAGCACATGGCCTGGACCATGCGCGGGAGCGAGAGAGTGTCCTCAGCGCAACCCACTGCCTGGACGAGGACACGGCGATACTTCGCATGCGGCCAGCATATGATGCGCCGTGTCCTCGAGCACCGGGCAGTGGTGGCATCGAGTGGTGGGTTCCTTTTGGATCCGGTGCAGGTACCGGCCAAAACACCCGTTGCCCGTCAGTACTTGCAGCAGATGCGACGAAAGTCCACGTCTCCGCCTGTCTGCCATCACCGGCAGACAGGGGCGCACGACCTCGGCCATTTGGAGCCCGGGGCCGCGGGGGTCCGGCAACAGCGTGTCCCACCGCTGTTGCCATGACCCGGGCTCTAGCCTGAGACTTCAAGGCCGTCAGGCCCCTGGTCGTTACCTCCTCCCCCTCCTCGCGGAGCTCCCGCACCCTCCAATGGAGGGTGCTTCGCTCCTCGGCGAGGAGCCCCCACGGGGCGGGGGGTACCGGCTAAGGTCGTCGCCGCCATATATGATACGGTGCGGTACCCCCGGACCGCCCACACTACCACTGCAGCGCCTGAGGTGCATCAAGTATTTACTGCCATCGGTGGTCTTAAGCTGAGGCGCCCATATGGGCGTCCCATAGAGGGCGATCGAGAACACCACACCTACGTATAGGTGGCGAGCATGTCATCCGGGACCCCCTTGGGTTATTGCTGCAACATTGCAAGGTTACTGCAACATTACAACATTGCTGCAACGTTGCAACAATGTTGCTGCAACTTTTGCTGTATGAGTACATATACTAATAATATTTTCTCTAATAATTATTACTGTTTCTGTTACTTTGTACATATGTATGTCGAATAGATAGAAGGGAATACAGAAAAAAATGGTTTATGAAACTTGGTGAAAAATAACGAAATTATAACGATTCGTTACTTCTTGAGTAATCATGGCAGTAGCAAGTTCTTTTTTTCAATGGGTAACGAGTAACGATAACGAGTCATTTGATTTAATATATTTTCTTTTTTGGTAACGGTGGGGAAATCCATCATGGATACCCCCGCCCTTTTGGGGAGGGCGGGGATTATGCCGGACTCCTACCGGCTAAAACCCCACCCCACGGGGTGCTTGCCGCTAGGACCGAAGTAGGGGAAGTCAGGGGAAATACGTCTGCATTCTTTCCCCGACATCATGGCCCCAGGGCTCTTATGGAGCCACACGCCCAAGTACCGCCCCTCCCTTTTGGGAGTCACGGGCGCGGTGCCTCGGCCGGTTGCCCGACCGGGTTGACCTTCCGGTTTAATATAGGAGGGGAGGACACCCACCGCCCTCCTTGCCCCGCCTCCCCCCTACCCTACTGGATATGTAGGGGGCAGGGGAGTGAGTCCTGGCCCCAACCAAGCCCCACTTCCCTTCACCCTTCCATCACCGACGCGCGTTGTGGGTGGAGGGTTGTCTAACCCTCCTCCCCACTTCCCTCGCTTCGTCGAAGGCGGGCCCGAAGCGGCCGAGGACGCCTCCAAAGGATTGGAGGCCGGTCCTCGGCCGGCGCTACTTCGGGTCCGCTCCCCTCCCCTGGGGAGCGCCGTCTCCTCCGTCGCTCCTTGCGACGGGGTGGGCGACGCTCCTACTCGGCGGCCTCCTTGCGGGACATGACGTCCTGGCAAAAGGAAGCCGCCGCTCCCCATACCTCCTCGCTCCCGCATATTGCCTTTAGCAAATGCGGATTTGATTTAATATGTAACGAAAAATGATAACTTCTTACATGTCAAAAGTAACCTTTCCAATCTTACGTAAAACCAAACTTTATTTTCTCTAACCTTTTATTGTTGATTAAATTTGGCAGTTTCAATTTGTTGGAGTTGTTATTAACCCGACTCAATTTTACATCAATTTGATTCCACTGCAGATTGACAATATTTCGCCTAACCTTTAGTCCTTTTTACATATTTCTTTTCTTTCTTTAATGTTACGCCCAGTACGTTGTAAATCAGCTTTGATGTAATCAACGTTATACGAATTAAAAGTCCGACGGTTTATTTTCCCCCGCCCGTGTTCTGTGTGATGTATTGTGCGTGTTCGTTTGCGAGCGCAGAATTACTTCGAGAGTTAGTTATGTTCCGAGAGAGGAGAAGATGAAGCACCACACTTTCGGCATATCTATTCACAAGCAATTACTGTTCTTCGAGTTCTACTCTCTCGATTTCAATGTTCTCTCTCTCTCTCTCTCTCTCTCTCGCTCTTTGCGTAACGCTTTCATCGTTGCTGAATTATACGTGCAGTTTGCAATTGAAAAAATTAGCGGTTCCGTTTCAATTTATATGTTCAATTAACGATTGCAGACTTCGTCGGTTTTCGCTTTAGATTTCTGACTTCAGAACGGAGACTATAGACCCAGCCTATCAATTCGATGCATCACGATTGGACATAACTAACTGGTGTAAACCTTTATCTTGTGAATTAGTCGATCCAACCAATTATTTACTTCGTGTTCAATCGTGCAATATCGAATTGATAGGCTGGATCTATAATAAGAACTTAAAGCGTAAAATTAAGCTTTAAGCTGTAATTTGTGATATCATTTACATCATGTGACGTCACATGACGTCACAATAACAGTGAATGTACGTCAATATGTCAAAATATATTGCTTTGTTGACGTTTACTAGATCCATTAATCTCGATTTTGATATCGATTTTAGAATCACATTTGATTTGAAGGATCACAGGAAAATATTAACGACGAATATCTAATTTTTATCGTGAGAGAGAATCCAGTGCTATATGAAAAAAACATTAAAAGATTACAAAAACAAAGAATTAAAACTTGATATGTAGGAAAGTGTATTGATGAGACGTTTGGCTATACAGATTAAATATTGTTTTTTTTTTAATTGACAATATAATGTAATGTGTTAATAGTAAATATTTCAATTTTGACGACATTAGGTGAGCAAGCAGTAAATAAAATAATAGTAAATAAGATGTTATTAGTTACATCCATGCAATTGATATAAAGAACACAGTATTATTATTTTCCTCTATTCTCCCAAAATATCGTGCAGTGAGTCGAAATTAATAAAAATATGCGAATTTATTGAGACGGCCGCGGAGTAACGAATTTTGTGAGCCAACCGAGAAACAATTTTCTTCTCTCGAGGCTCGAGCACGCGTCGGATTTCGTTATTTTATCTTGAAATGATTGCTTTATACTGCCTTGCGCATGTAAAATAGTCCCTTTTTTAACTGGTTTTTTATGATCGTTAAGACTTAAAATTATGGGCTTACAAATTAATTGTAGACATTATAACAACTGTTTATGCGTTTCGCCTATAATTTAAAGCTTAAAGCTTAAATCTTACGTCTTAAATTCTCATTGTAGATCCAGTTATACCCACTCTTTCAGCACAAACGCACGCCGGTAGCGCGTAAACCCGCAGGAGGCATCCCAATTCGATACAGTACGATTGGACACAGCCAATCAAATTAGTTAGGTGAGGGTTAGGTTAGGTTAAATTTGAGTTGAGTAATATTGTTGGTCATGTTCAATCGCAATGCGGTCCCACCTAAACCCGCATGTCACGACTTCTCATTAATGCTCGAAAGTTCACTGGATTGAAAGTTACTAGACATTTTCGACTAGACATATTCATCGTTCTTCCATATGTATGTATTTATACAGGGTGAGGAAAAAAGATGGAAACACTTAAAAATCTCGAAAGATATAGGTTTTACAGAAAAGTGTTTCAGATAAAAATTATAAGGCTCCAAACAATGTATTTATTGATATTATCAATTTGACTTTGAGTGGCGTTGCCAAGGTCAAGTCAAGGCCAACTTATTTTTTTAAACAGAAACACCCATTGTTTTTATTATATCATCTTTTTCTATCAATTAATTTGAACAACTTTTGTCTGAAACGTTTTTTTATTTGCCTAATATGTGTTGAGATATTTAAGGAAAACTTGATGACTTTTTCAATACTTAACTTACGATATCTCGCTAACTATTAGTCAGAAGAGGAAATGGTGCTAAACTTTTTTACTCTATTTGATCTCAAGAACATATTGTTACAATAGTTCCCTAACTTTTGTTAACTTATTGATTTTAGAAAATTTCAAAATCATCAAATTAAAGAAAGTCAGGCTATTGTAACAATATATTCTTGAGACCAAGTAGAGTAAAAATGTCTAATAGCATTTTTTCTTCTGACAATTCTTCTGACAAATAGTTGACGAGATATCGTAACTTAAATATTGAAAAAGTTTTCGAGTTTTCCTTAAATACGTATCTCGTATCTCAAAAAATATTAGGCAAATAGAAAAATGTTTCAGAAAAAAGTTGTTCAAATTAATTGGTAGAAAAAAATGATACTTGGCAACATCACTCAAGGTCAAACTGATAAGATCAGTTACATAAATACATCGTTTTAAGCCTTATAACTTTTGTCTAAAACATTTTTCTGTAAAACTTATATTTTTCGAGATTTTTAAGGGTTTCCATCTTTTTTCCTCACCCGGTATATGTTGACCATCTGAGGAATTGGTAACAATGTTCCAAAGTAATCGTGATAACTTAACTGTGACTTGAACAGCTTAACGTTCAGTTCGTATAAAATAACGTTTTTCAAAACTTCTAACGCAAAGTTTTACTCGAAATTATAGGAAGTAACAGATTTCATTCATTATATTTTATGTTATTGTAGTGTTTCTTTTATTTGTATCTCCCGCGCGCTAAAGCGTTGAGACTTCGTGTTTTCTGTTTCGCAGTTAGAAAAGTCGCCGGGGTGATGCTTAACCGTTTGAGTCCCAGGGGGACTCACTATTGTTAAGCTCACTATTGAAAAAACACTGTCGAAGAATCCCAAACAGCGCAACCGCGCTTTCTATAAATGAGTATGAAAAGACCCAAGCAGCGCGATAGCGCTTTGTTTATTTTACATCGATGAATCCCAATCGGACCAATATCGCTTCTTGTATTTGTTAGGTAACGCGATTCTCGTCTTTTTCTCATCGCTCTGTCACATTTATTGTAGTTTGCAAAGCGATCGGACGTATTCTTGCGTAAGTGTTTCTCATTGTTAATAATTGTGTGTTTCAAAATGATTAGACGAAGCAACGGAGCAACGAAGCAAAAGGAATCCATCCAACATGTTTTGATAAACACCGATGTTACAAATTATAATTGTTACTCTCCATTTAAATTATTTGTTCATAACACAAAAATATTGTTAATTTGTAATTCGTTATTTTATAAAATACATCTGTATTATTACATATGCGTACTGTAAATTTATAAATATTTCAAGTTTTGTTCGATAAAAATTATTGAGAAGATAACAATGAAATAAAAATTTTTATTTTGTAATGTATTATTGCATTATTATAGTATTATTCTACCTATTATAAAATGTACTATTTACATTAAAAGGATCGGTGTGATATACTTGCTTCAGTAAATCTGAGCGCGCGACTTCGACAATCGGTAACGCACCGTCAGTTGTCCACAATGATCGAAATGTACTGGGTTTTCTCGACATAAAATCTGAACAGCGCGATCGCGCTGCTTGGGACTCAAACGGTTAAGTACGAGTAGTCCGTAAAAAGACAAGAGTCGCAATAGTCACATCAACACGTTTTCCGCTGTTTTTGTACAACACAAAATCTTAAATATATTTTTCTTTTTTTCCTTTTCATCATCAATATTCCTACAAAATAATTGAAGGTAAATTTATTTAAGAATAATTAATTAAAAATAAAGTTAATTAAAAATATTAGGGAATAACGGCTTATACTGTTCTTTATACTAATTGCAATGGAGTACATTTTTATTATTAACTGCGAAAAAATGTATACACATACACATCATACAACACCAAGCACATTTAATTATTGCAATTTCAGAACAAAACTCACAGTTTGGATTATAATTTTTAAAGCAAAAATCAACCGGAGTCATGCATTTTTCAGGTTTATCCGTGGTGTATCCGCGTATTAGAAGTTTCGAATGTTAAAAATATATAAAAAATACAAAAAGAACAAAAGAAGCAACAAAAATAAAACAAGTAAAAAAGAACAAAAATACAAAAAAAAATACAAAAACAACAAGAAGAAGAAAAAGAGAATAGTGTCTCGTCACCTCCGCATGGTTATTCCTGAGTCCAGCAAAGAGCGAAATCTATCATTATGAAGAACTATGTGATCGCTATGTGTGTGTAGGTTTGTAGGTATTGCGACACTTTTCTATAGCGCCGGCAAATTTCCGCCGGCCCGCGCGTCACGGTCTCTCACACGAAAAAAAAATATATTGGGCGCCAGGTGCGGATAGCCGCACTACTCACCAACGCTAATTGCCACCAAGTGTGGCCGCGATGCGAGATTCCGACGGGACCGGTAGCTCCGTGAAATTTATTTTTACCGAACAGTCGGTAGACGGGATGGGTTATTCCGGAAATCGGGAAAGCATGCAGAAAATTAAAGAGCGGCGTTCTTACTATCGGAATCACAAGTTTATTGTTTCGGGAATCGGCACGCTCCGAAACCCCGCGGGACGGTACAATTTTTCCCTGCGCGCGTACTTGCCAGATCGATACTGCTCTTCGCAACAAACTGACTTTCCGACAAGACACGCAGACGAAACACCGAAAATGATAGCAGGTGGACGGTCTTACAAAGTCGGGAACTTCCTGGCGGCGTAGTCCTGAACGGTCGTCGGGCGGGTCGATCCTGTCGCGAGGTCGGCTGTTGTCCTTCCTCTTCCCTCTCTTCGCTCGGTACGGCAATGCACGGCAATGCACGATGCACCTCGCTGTTTGGTCGTTAGCGATCGGAACACACGAACTCTATCGCGAGCGGAACGAGAACTCTCTCTCTCTCTCTCTCTCGAGCGGAACACCAAACTTGTCTCGCACAAACGGAACGCCAAAACGAGTCTCTCCCTATCGAGATCCCAAGCAAATCTTTTTTCGAGCGAACAACCAAAAATCAATCTTTCTCTTGTGAGCGGAAAAACGAATCTGAATCTCTCTTTCTTTTGTAAGATATGGAGCACTTGGCAACATCTCTCGAGATGTCAAGCATATAGGTGAATTCTCTCTGATGTACAGAGACACCTTTACGAGTATAAATACGGGTGGAAAGAACAAGGCCTCTCTCTGGGCTCTGAGCTCTCTCTTCGACAACGGCGAGGCAAGCGTGCGAAACTCAAAAAGCGAGATTCGAAGCAATCCACAAACTCATACTGGTATGATTTGTTTATTGCAATCATAGTCAGCGACTCTTTCGAAGCATTGTGGTTTATACTATTTCTGTTCGAGTTATTACTAATGGCAGGAACTGATCTATGCAATCAGTACTGTCACGCCGCCTCATTAGATTGATAGCGTACCACTGCAACTTTCACGAATTACAGAGATTAGGGCAAGTGGTGACTCTAGTGTAAATCTACAGTTATATTTGTTATGTTCGAGTATTAAAGGATGTGTGTGCTTGTGAAGGACCGCCTCTTGTTGATACGCGCATAAAACTCCTCATCTATATTGACAACCTTCCTATTCCAAATATATAATCAATCGCTAAGAACAAAGCATAAAACTGGTTGATCAAGTCAGGGGTTATTATATCTTACACTTTCTTCTTCCTCGTTTTTCAAGAGGAGTCCCGCTCTCTCCCTGTTCCTCGCTCGTTCCACGGGTTGGGGATCCTTCCGCGAATCGGTGTTGCCGATCCACGTAACATATGCTCTCTCTCTCTCTCTCTCTCTCTCTCTCTCTCTCCTCTTCTCTCGCTTTGTCCCGCGCTCTTTTTCTTGGGTCTGCCTCGCCGTTGTTTTCTTAGACGAGCGGGCCACGAGTCGTGATCGTGCTCCTTCCGTGTTGTTATTATAGCCTGCCTGATAACAAACGCGGTAGCGGTAATTCCTTTCGGGACGACACATAATTCGTTAATAGGAAAAGAGAATAGAGAGCAATCACCTGAGGAACACGTGCCTGGCCGTGAGCGAAGTCCTCCTCACCCTCCCTGCTCCTCCCGTTCTGATGGTCGGCTCGGGAGGTCCAGGGGCATAAAACTGTGGAACGCGAGACCGTCTCACCTGCACGCTCCTAACACTAATTGATCTCGCTCATGTTAGTAGGATTTTCCGGAGAGTTGTCTCGAACTCCCCTTTGACCGCGCGATGATTGTCGCTCTTCCCCCCCCTCCCCCTCGTTGGGATTGAGTCTTCGCCCACTAGTGACGGGCGCCCCCGCAGCTGCCACGTCACAGTATATATGTAGGTGTGTGAACATATGGATGGTTCTGGTTGTACGTATTTGTATTTATCACATATTCTGGTTGTGTATTTTAAAGTGCAGTTACAACTTCTGATTTCTTCTAGGAGTTGTTTCTACCTTTACAATGCAGACTTCGCCCAAATAAAAAGACACGTGTCAAATATTTTTCGATGCTCTACATGTGTGCATAAAAATCGCTGAGTTACACTTAAGTAGTGTTACTTGTGAGTTATGGGATATCCTGTATACAGGGTGTTTGAAAGCTTATCATGCAGACGAAAGTTGGAGATAGATTGGGTGTAGTCGAGAAGAAAAGTCATGTACCATAATGTCAAATTGGCAATAGTTACCAAGTTATTAATTAAAACATGTGAGCCAATGAGCGCGTAGAGAGCGGAGGGCGGCCGCAGTAAACACATAGATATTTGATACAGGCGGAGTCAGCGAGTGGCGATAGGCGAGCGCGCGCGACGAGGAGCGAGCGAGCGCAAGCGACAAGAGGCGAGCGAGCGCGAACGACGAGGAGCGAGCGAGTTATAAGGAAGAAGCTCGCTCGCTCCTCGTCGTTCGCGCTCGCTCGCTCCTCGTTGCGCGCGCTCGCCTCTTGTCGCTTACGTTGCCCCTCGCCGCACGCGCTCGCCTACCGTTACTCGCTGACTCCGTCTGTATCAAATGTCTACGTGCTTACTGCGGCCGCCGTCCGCTCTCTACGCGCTCGTTAGCTCACATGTTTTAATTAATAATTCGGTAACTATTGCCAATTTGACATTATGGTACATGACTTTTCTTCTCGGCTACACCCAATCTATCTCCAACTTTCGTCTGCATGATAAGCTTTCAAACACCCTGTATACTCGTACATGTACAGGGTGTCTCAGAACTTTGGGACACGGGCTCCGTAGGGATATAGAGCTAAGTGAGAGGAACAAAAAAGTCCTCTACCATAATGTGAAAATCGTAATAGTTTTTTAGTAATAACCGTAAAGTTTGGCGTTTTCCACGCCCATTGCGGCCTATAGACGCTCCGCGGCAAGCTGTGTGCGTAGGGGCTGAGCGATAACGCGTCTTGCGCTGACTGTCGCGATGGCGCCTTGGCGCTTTGACGCCGCATGATCAGCGCGAGCCGCGTTATCGCTCAGCCCCTATGCACACAGCTTGCCGCGGAGCGTCTATAGGCCACGCTGGGCGTGGAAAACGCCAAACTTTGCGCTGTTATAAATAAAAAACTATTACGATTTTCACAGGATTATGGCAGAGAACTTTTTTGTTCCTCTCACTTAGCTCTATATCCCTACGGAGCCCGTGTGCCAAAGTTCTGAGGCACCCTGTATATTATACATATATTATAATAAAGCATACAAAAAGAAATTCTAGGTGATAGTTTAGTGACAAATATGTACAATATCAAAAATTAAAAAAATGTTTGGATATATTATACAGGGTGTCCCGTAAGTCGAGGTCAACCGCTCAGGAAATGGAGACTCAAAAACAAGAAAGAAAGTTGATATGAACATAGGTGTGGAAAAGTTATTCTCAAGTTATCACCATTCTTACGTTGAAATTTGAAATTGCTTTGATTCCGAATTTTTTGTCAAAATTTTGTCAAAAACAGGAGATGGTTTTTATGAGTTTTATAACATAATTAAAGTTAAATAAAAGTTGCGAGCCATGTTAATAATCACGGTTTCGATTAGCGATGCCAGATTCGAGATGCGCACGCCACAGTGATGGAGATCATTTATGCTAAGCGGGCTATACCTTGATAGTGCTTAATAGTGCTAAAGTAGCCTGCAACTTTTATTTGATTTTAATTATGTTATAAAAGTCATAAAAACCATGTTCCAATTTTGACAAAAAACTCGAAAGCAAAGCAATTTCAAATTTTAACATACGAAAATTCGTAAGAATGGCGGTAACTCGAGAACAATTTCTGGACCTATGTTCATATCAACTTATTTACTTATTTGTTTTGACATTTTCATATTAAGATATCCAACACGAATCGGATTTCCGCTTCGGAATACGCTATTACAAATTTGTTATGAAAATTACATCGAATAAAGCTAAAATAAAAAGTGTAATTTAATTATAATTTATTAAAGTGTAATTTATTAAATAACAAACCAGTCAGTTTATGATATAAGGTATTGTATAACTTTCAGAATATACGTGAGTCATTTATGTTTCTCATTATGTATGTATTAGCAAATGCGACTTATAATATTATGTATAATACTTATAATGTGTTATGTATAAAACTTATAATATATGTATAATAAAAATTTCCGCATCCTGAAAATATTAGTTATTCACATTTTTTGATCACAATTTTTAGTATTATATATAATGGCAATTTTTAGTATAAATATAATTTTTAATATTATATATAATAGCTTGAAAACTTGCAACTTTCCTTTCTATCATTCTTCTTCTTATATATCACAAGTTAAATGTAGTTAAGTGTAGGAGTGCCGATTCAAGAAATCATATTTTCACGCATTAATAATTCAAAAACGATATCTGAATTTTATTCTGTCGTCAATAAATTAAATTCAAAGTATAAAAATGAAACAAACTCGCTACACCAAAGGTTCTTGATCCGCATATAAAAAACTAGATGTATGCTATTTTTCGAATATCGGAATCGAAACCAACAGTCCTGTCCATCGTGCTATTGTCTTGTTGTCTTCTTTGTTCACATCGTTGTGGCCGATTTCAAATCTGCCCTTACTCCTTCATTTTCTCGATAATGTTACCAATAATATTATCGTGAGAACACATTCTGTATATTATTCGTTCTTTATCCTTAGCTAGTGTAACCACTCGTTTCTACGATTACTTCTCAATCCCGTAATCGACCAGCTAAAAACACGTGGTGAACTTATATAATTCGCTTGTCACTATTCCGCCCATTTGTAATTCTTCATATTGCCTAACGGTTGAATAAAATGTTTTATATAGCGCAAGAAATAATAGCAGTAAATTATGAGAAGCGTGCGTGTTACATAGGTCTATTAAAAATAGTTATGCTTCGCGAGTTCATTTGGTACGTATGTATTTCGTGATAATCAAAGGATAAATATATCAAGAATATTAACGATATAAAATAAATTGTTCTAACGGGCGTGGCCTGCAACAAACGAGTTCGCTTTGGAAATTTGATTGGTTAATCACAACGATCGTCAGATTAACTTTATCGGTGATAAAGAAATAATATAATGCCAAACAGTTTAAAATATTAACTATGTTCATACAAATGTAATAAAATAACTTTTGTTTAGAAACTCGTGTGAGATGAGCATTTATCCGTAGCATTTTATTTGTACATAACGGAAATGTGTTCGTAGTTTATTTCATATTCAAGTCTATTGAATTTGTCAACAATACATGATATATCAAGGAGAACTTATAAAATCTTCTTTAAGTCTCTGAAAGTCGTCAGTTACATTTGAAATTTACATTTTAACCTATACCACTCTGCGTGCATTACTTCCAAATTAATATTATATTTAAAGTATCTGTTAACATTAGTTTAATAATATAAAACAGCATGAGTGAAGATTTTTGCTTCGTGACAATACCATCTACTTGGATCAGCAGAACTACAGGGTGTCCCATTTAACCTGACCATTCGTAATATCTGGAAAACTACATGTCGAATCAAAAAAAGTGGGTAATGAAATTTGTTCGTTTCGAAGGGGGACATCCAATGATATCAAATTCGACCTCCCTCCCCACTCCCGTGGAGTGGGGGTGGGGCGCAACTTTGAAATCTTAAATGGGAACCCCCATTTTTTATTGCAGATTCGGATTCTACGCCACAAAATATGTAAGTTTCGTTCGAAACTTTTTTTTTGATTCGTGATAGATGGCGCTGTAATCGCAAAAAATTAGAATTTCTGCAATTCTCCAGAAATGATCATTGGATTGAAAAATAAAAAAATACCTGTTCAATATTTTTAAAAATATTTTTAAAAAACATAAATAACATAAAAAAACATAAATAACATAAAAAAAATTTAAATAACAGTTATTCTCCCCCATCCCCTCGGGGTAGGGTGGGTGGTAACGTTCAAATCTGAAATGAGAACTCACATTTTTTATTGCAGAATTAGATTTTACGTGAAGTTTTTATGGAAATAATTTTTTTCATTCGTGATAGATAGCGTTGAATTTTTCCGAGAAACTACTTTTAGCGTTACCCAGGAACAACGACGAGGACGTAGTAGCTTTCTGTTCCCTTCGGGGTGCTTGTTTTAGGTGAGTCCCCTCGCCTCTCACCATCGGGGTGATTTTGCATAATTAATTTGTTAGTGGCATCTCTCCATCGTCCGCGCCCATAGAACTTAAGAGACGATCATTATTAGATACTTACCTTTCTAATCAGGAGAGGTGCTTAATCAATTTTTGAAGAGTGTTCCATGCCACTATCATTCTCTTCTGACTTTGCATCATGGATTATGTAACCGTGCAAGAAAAAATTGAAATGAGTTTCATTTATGGCGAATGTAGGAAAAATTTTAACGATGTTGTCAATTTGTATGCTGAGCGTTTTCCTGTAAGAGTACGATCACGTTCTTCTTTCGTTAGAGTTGTTACACAGTTTTGTACTGATGGAAGTGTACAACTGAAGAAAAGAACGCGTAGAGCTACTGTTTGTGAAGAAAATAATAAAATATCAGTACTAGTTGCAGTGGCTCATAATCCACATGCGAGTATCCGAGAAATTTTGCACCAATCAGGTATTCCTCGTATAAGTGTTTGGAGAATTATGAAGTTCCATAAATTTCATCCGTATCATGTGTCCTTGCATCAGGAATTAACTGGCGATGACTTTCAAAACAGACTAACGTTTTGTCAATGGGCAGTCGAGAGAATACAAATGAGCCCGAACTTTTTTACTCGTGTGCTATTCTCTGATGAATCAACTATTACAAACCATGGTTAAGTTAACCGCCATAACATGCATTATTGGAGTGTAGAAAACCCACACTGGATTCGTGAAGTAAATCATCAGCGTCCTTGGTCGGTTAATGTTTGGTGTGGAATAATTGGTGATAAAGTTATCGGACTATATTTTATTGACGGCAATTTGAATGGTAACGAATACCGAAACATTCTTGAAGTAGAACTACCAAAGTTGCTCGAAGACTTAAGCTTACAAGTGCGACAAAACATGTGGTTTCAACATGATGGTTGTCCAGCACATTATTCGTTAGCACGTGAGGTATTAGATCGGGATTACAATAATCGCTGGATCGGTAGAGGACGACCGGTGAACTGGCCAACCAGATCGCCAGACCTTACCTCCCCAGATTTTTCTTGTGGGGTTACTTAAAAGATGCCGTTTATAAAGAAACACCTACTACTCGCGAAAACATGATGCAACGAATAAGGGATGCTTGCGCCGCAATTACACCAGACATACTTATGAAATGCGTACAGGCATTTGAAGCACGAATCAACAAGTGCATTGAAGTTCAAGGTCATCATTTTGAGCATTTAATTTAATTAAATGGTGGAAGGTGAAGGGGTTCACCTGAATCAAGCACCCCGATGGTGAGAGGCGAGGGGACTCATCTAAAACAAGCACCCCGATGGTGAGAGACGAGGGGACTCACCTAAAACAAGCACCCCGAAGAGAACAGAAAGCTACTACGTCCTCGTCGTTGTTCCTGGGTAACGCTAAAAGTAGTTTCTCGGACAAATTCAACATTATCTATCACGAATGAAAAAAATTATTTCCATAAAAACTTCACGTAAAATCTAATTCTGCAATGAAAAATGTGGGTTCTCATTTGAGATTTGAACGTTACCACCCACCCTACCCCGAGGGGATGGAGAGGGGGAATAACTGTTATTATGTTCTTTAAAAATATTTTTAAAAATATTGAATAGGTATTTTTTTATTTTTCAATCCAATGATCATTTCTGGAGAATTGCAAAAAATCTAATTTTTTGCGATTATAGCGCCATCTATCACGAATAAAAAAAAAGTTTCGGACGAAACTTACGTATTTTGTGGCGTAGAATCCGAATCTGCAATCAAAAATGTGGGTTCCCATTTAAAATTTCAAAGTTGCCCTCCATCCCCACCCCCGGGAGTGGGGAGGGAGGTCGAGTTTGATATCATTGAATGTCCCCCTTCGAGATGAACAAATTTCACTACCCACTTTTTTTGATCCGACATGTAGTTTTCCAGATATTACGATTTGTCAGGTTAAATGGGACACCCTGTATAACGCGTGGTTTTACTCCAACTTCTGTCACGTTTGCAAGAAGGAAAATAGTAATCGTTCGATATCTTGTGGTGAATGCGATATGATTACTTACTGCAGCGATGGACACATACAGACGCATAATGAGAAACATATGGAGATCTGCGGTTTTCTTAAAAAATATATAAATGTGTGTGTCGCATGTGGGAAACGAAACTAGAATAGATCACATGACTTGGGTGAATTTAAGACTAGAATTTTTAAGTTCAATTAAGAAATGTCTTCCACGTAAGCTAGAACCATATGAAGAGCAAATGATTCTTTTCGCAAAATCATGTTTTAGTTGTCATCAGCAGATTCATCTGGAACATTGCCGAAAGTGCTATTCCATAAACTATTGTGTTGTATACGCGCAGGAATTTGAAATTCAACATGAATCAAGATGCGATGGGTTGCTGATATGTATTCATCTAGATATGTCACATCTTGATAATTATTCATTTACAATGAAATTCATTAGACTTTTTAAGCGTAAATCTGTAGAGACCATGGAAACATTTATTGACCGACACGTGTGAAGAATTAGTACGAGAAGAGGGGTGCTGAGGGGAATTGAGAATTGGCAAGCTAATTCTTATCTATACTCCGATTATGTATCAGGACCATTAACGTTCTTTTATGATGAGGAATGCGAATTTATTGCACTTTCTTAATCCATTAACACATAAATGCATCATTCATGTAGTAGTATTCGCCTACCATGACATAGAATATTTGGCAGCTTGGAAACTGCTTTCTTATCTGTTATATCCTACTATAAAATTATTAAAAATTGTACTGATAGCGCAAGAATTAACAGAAAAGTTTGGCAGTATACAACTTTGCTTTTGCTCTATTCAGAGCAAGCTGGAGATTAATTACGAATTTTATCCTAAATTATATTACGAATATATGAAATGTCAAACGTATGAGCAGCCGAGTGTGATCAGGTAGGATTTCAAACAGATTTTAGAGATAAAGAGACGCAGTCAAATTTCATGCTCCTATTCCAGATTAGGAGTTGCCCATTACTTTTAAGTACTATTTCAAAAAATAAAGCAATAATGAACGTTAATGAGATAAATGCTGCACTAGGTATAGATGTGAAACCTGTGTATGAAGAAGAAAATAAATTTCGTTCCTATAAACCACTGAGAGATTTTGAGAATGGATATGTTTTAAACTTAAACGATAAATCTGAACCATCTGAGGCGATTTGATAATCTCATGTAGGAATGTAAAGTATATCTTTCCACTTTGATGAAATTGTTGTGCGAAATATGCAAATTGTATTATTTTCATGAATTGGTATATATTTTCAAAATAAATAATCTGTATTAACACAATTCATTTCTTAGTTTCAATTAATTTTATAAGATCCGTTTTCATGATGTACGTGAATAAAATTATATTACATATGTCCATATAGTTATTATTGTATCTTTTTTTATGATATATCATTTCAATAAATTTATAGTTATGCATAGATATTATTGGTAAAGCGCATATTTAAATGCAATCATGTTGTTACCATGTTGTTAATATTTAAGACCCAACACGTCGTAAATAATGATGAGGTACATCTGGTATATAAGGTATAAACAGCATCCATAGTATTATGAAATAAACAGGTTAAAAATATATCTTTGGCCGTTGTATATTTATAGTAATCATCAAAAATATGCAAGGTATCTGATTTGACGTCTACATTTGTTTGTTTACATGTAGAATTTAACACCTGAACGTAAAGGTTCTATAGGTTTATAGTCAGAGAAATATTTTTCGAACTGATAAGAATAGAATATATATTGTGAATAATCGCTTTTGGGGAAGAATAATAATATACAAAATATTAATTCGTTGTTACTTTTCCATGTTGAATTAACCCTACTCTGGATTATGTGTTTTCCCAGTAAACACAGTTACATAACAGTTACATGGTCGTAATGTAACGAAACTTAACATGTAATATAACGTGTATGTTGCAAGGACATACATACATGTTAGTTGTAATTTTCCACTCATAAAAAGTTGCAGTTATATAACAAAAATACTACATGTACTAAAACGTTACATAGCTGTTATATAACTGTAATATTATTATCATATAAAAAAGTTACTACTTACTTTCTCGTGTCTTGCGTCCGTCGACAGCTTCGATCTGAAGCGGTCATCAGCCATGTGCTGAACTGCGATAGGCTCTGCTTAACTTGATAATCGAGTGGCATGCAGTTATCCCAATCACTCCAACGATGTTCTTGTGACTTGCACTTGTATAGGGTGTCCGGCAATCAGCTGCCAATCCGAAGTGTGAAGGTAGATTGGGTTAAGGCAAACATAAAAGTCCCATACCGTTTTGCGAGATTCGCAATAATTATCGAGTTGTTAATTACAGAAATCTGACGAATGAGCGCGCTTTGAGACGAATGATTAGAAAATCAAACGAATTCACAGAGTGAAGTTCGATTTGAATTACGCCTGGTATCTCGTCCGGATGGACTATGTAGTCGTGCCTCTGCGCGCGCAACAGTCAACAGTTCAAAATACCTACCAAGGCGGAAAAAGGCAGGAGCGCCACGTACCGGGGCTTTCAACACTCGGCGCACGCCGCCCTGACCTCATTTGTTTAGAATAGCAAATCGCTCATAAGTCTTTTAAAGAGGGCGAGAAAAAACAGCCTCAGCTAAGGGAAGGTCCATTCGAATGAGACACCAGCCATAATTTAAATCGAATTTCACTCTGTGAGTTCGTTTGATTTTCTAATTATGTCTAATGGTTTCGTCCGGATGGACTATGTAGATGTTTAGAAAGCGATTTGCTTACCCAGTGTAGCAGGCCTATTTCATTGATGGTGTCAATTTTACTTTGTTTATTCCATTATTTTCCTCTACACTTTTATGTGACAAAGGGAGAGAAGAACATTCTCAGTTATAACCCTGTGGCTCTATTGTTTCCGATACATATCAGAGTATACCATAAACATACGAGGGCCATTCAAATATAAACCGGATTTTTTTTACAGATTATTGGTAACAGATGAAATTACAAAAGCGATATATTATTTTTCTACATAGTTCCCTTCAACGGAAATGCATTTTCTCCACCGGATAGGTAGCTTCTTCATCCCTTCATCAAAAAAAGAAGAAGGGCTCTCCAACAGCCAATTGCGCACGTACTGCTCAACTACTGCGTCGTCGTTAAATCTTTTCCTTCCTCCTTCAGGGGTTCAAACATATGAAAGTCACATGGGGATAAATCGGGACTGTAAGGAGGATGTTCAAGAGGTGTCTAGTATATTTCTCTGAGTTTATCGCGGATTAAGGCTGTTGTATGAAGCCACACATTGTCATGGAAAAGCAGAACGTCGCGATTGGGTTGCCGACCGGGGGTTGTCGTTTGTTGCTATGCCCACCTCCGATGAGATTTCGACAATAGTTAAGCGCCGATCATCTTCCACAAGTTCGCGAACGGCCCGAATGTTCTCATCAGTGACACTCGATCGCGGACGACGTTCGTGACTTTCGTTTTCCACAGCATTACGATCATTGCGAAATTTGTTGGCCTAATCAAACACTTGGGTTCTTGACAGGGTACCATCTCCAAATCCATCCTGTGCTTGGAGTCTGGTCAAAATTTCAGTTGGTTTGACGCCTTCGTTAGCGAGAAATCGGATGATAATGCGTTGCGCAACAGTCATAGGTACCTCTTATTCAGTTATGGTGCTACTGACGAGGGAACAGTAACTGAGGAATGTTGCGAGGGGTGCTCCCCTCCATACATCTCTACCTAACTACTTGGAACGCCTCGGCTCGCTTGCGGCTCTTTCTGCGTCCGCAGGTAAAAAATCCGGTTTATATTTGAATGAACCTCGTAAATAGAGTCTGCGCGTCACTTCTTCATGAAGAGAAAAGAATCATATCTAAAGCGACTCATTATATATGGAAATTGCCGCTTTCTTTAAATTCTAGGTTATAAACATCGTATAACTGAATTGTTCCGGGTTTAATATAGGCTAATTATAAAGGGCCGCAAAGACACGAGATTGACCAGACCATCTAGCTGCTCGCTGGATTATCTTTAAAGGTACTCCCCTTTGGGATGCTAATGAAGTCGATGCGTGTCGCGTACTATGTGAAGGAAAAAAGTCAGTCCTCACCCTGCATTCCTCCAGACACGAACGAATCCAGCAACTAATCGTTTGCCGGCTCGCTGTCTTATGTGGCTTCCTCTATTATATAATATTCTTATAATGTTATCTCTAGCTTATAACAAAACAATATAACAGATATACAGGGTTTGTCAAAAGTGTGGAAACCCTTAAATAATTTTTGTAAAAATGAAAATATCAAAAAACGGTAAAATACGTATTTTGCTTTTTCAAAAAAGCTACCTTATAACACAGATATCAATCATTTCCCACCCCCTAGTACGCGGGGGTAAAAGGGGGGTTGAAAATTTTTAATTGGATTAAGGGATAAAGAGGGCGGGAAAAAACAGCCTCAGCTAAGGGAAGATCCATTCGAATGAGACACCAGCCATAATTTAAATCGAATTTTACTCTGTGAGTTCGTTTGATTTTCTAATTATGTCTAATGGTTTTAGTCCGGATGGACTATGTAGATGTTTAGAAAGCGATTTGCTTACCCAGTGTAGCAGGCCTATTTCATTGATGGTGTCAATTTTACTTTGTTTATTCCATTATTTTCCTCTACACTTTTATGTGACAAAGGGAGAGAAGAACATTCTCAGTTATAACCCTGTGGCTCTATTGTTTCCGATACATATCTCGACCCTTAATCCAATTAAAAATTTTCAACCCCCCTTTTACCCCCGCGTACTAGGGGGTGGGAAATGATTGATATCTGTGTCATAAGGTAGCTTTTTTGAAAAAGCAAAATACGTATTTTACCGTTTTTTGATATTTTCATTTTTACAAAAATTATTTAAGGGTTTCCACACTTTTGACAAACCCTGTATATCTGTATCGAGTGGGAGCTTATTTGAAAGGTCTTTTCATAACAAACACACCCTTAAAATTTTAAGTCGCTACGACCTCCCATTAAAAATGGCGGCCGTTCAAATTTCGAAATTTCATGCACTTAGTGTTATCCAGGATCAACTGCGTGGAAGTGGCATGAATCTGATCCCTTGTGTGTGTGTGTGTGTGTGTGTGTGTGCGCGTGCGTGCGTGTGGCGTGCGTGTGTGTGTGCGTGCGTGTGTGTGTGCGTGCGGTGTGTGTGCGTGTGTGTGTGTGCGTGCGTGCGTGTGTGCGTGCGTGTGTGTGTGCGTGCGTGTGTGTGTGCGTGCGTGTGTGTGTGTGCGTGCGTGTGTGTGTGTGCGTGCGTGTGTGTGTGCGTGCGTATGTGTGTGCGTGCGTGTTGCTAAACAAGTGTGAATGTGTTGTATGTATAGTCGTGATAGGTTGCAAAACAGACGATTGAAAACTGTTATCTCTCTTTAATGATTCAAAACCTTTTACTCCGTGTTTTAAAATAAATTTTACTCAGTGTGTTAAAGTAAATGCTGAAAGTGGCTGCCATTTACTTCCTGACAATATGCCAATCTTTGATAGAATGCAGAAATGGCTCTATGATTCGTCTCAAAAGGTATCAAATCTATTTCATCCCTTATTCGCTGTATCAATTCTTGGATGCTTTTAGGTTTTGTTTTGTAAACCTTACTCTTCAGGTGTCCCCATAGATAATAATCAAAAGGAGTTAGATCTGGTGACTGAGGTGGCTAATCCTCTCCTCCCTCATTTCTGTTCCTTCTTCCATCATAATGGAAAAGACTCATTTAAAATTTGACGTGGCCCTAAACCAAAATGAGCAGGAGCTCCATCATGCTGAAACCATATTTCTTCGAAATTATTTGAAAAAATATTTCGTATGGCTGGAATTATTTGATCTACAAGTAATCTGTCATACCTTTCAGATCATAGCGTTCAGATTTTCTTAAAAAAAAAAAACCGTCCTATTAAGTAGCCATCTATTATTCCACACCATACATTTATTTTTTGTGGATATTGTGTGTGAGTTTCCCGCACTCAATTCGGATTCTCATCTGACCAGAAACGAAAATTTTGATTATTAACTTCTCCCGTTAACGTGAAAGTTGCCTCGTCTGTAAAAACAATTTGATAAGGCAACATGGGCCGGATATCTACTAGTGCCATCATTCTTTCATAGAAACCTATACGACGCTCCACATCTCCGTCTTGCAATTCTTGAACATATTGTAATTTGTATGGATGGAACTTGTTTTTCCTTAAAATTCTCCAAACGGACTTGGGAGCAATATCGTGAGTTTGAGCGCCTCTGTTAATAGTAGAATTGGGACCTTCAATAAATGTCTGCAGAACGTCAAATTGTTTTTTTTGTTAATGGCAGGTCTCCCTGATTTAGGGCGATTGTTTACGCTATCAGTTTCTCTGAAACGTTCCATTGTTTTTAAGACAGTGGACTTATTAATTCGACGATTCGGATACGTCTCATTAAATAATTGAGCGACAGCAGCGTACGACGGCTCGTTATCACCCCATTCACGCATCATGAGGATAGTGATTCTTTCACGTTCTGACAATTCGCCAGCCATTTTTAAAACGTTTAATTTTAAATCTGCCTAAGATCTGTGAGAACTGATTTTAAGTAGCCGTAAGAACAACTGATTTTAAGTAGCAGTGAGAACAACTGATTTTAAGTAGCCGTGAGAACAACTGATTTTAAGTAGCAGTGAGAACAACTGATTTTAAGTAGCAGTGAGAACAACTGATTTTAAGTAGCCGGTTAATCCTGGATAACATTAATTGTGTGCATGAAATTTCGAAATTTGAACGGCCGCCATTTTTAATGGAAGGGTCGTAGCGACTTAAAATTTTAAGGGTGTGTTTGTTATGGGAAGACCTTTCAAATGAGCCCCCACTCGACCTTTAGTCCAATTAAAAATTTTCAACCCCCCTTTTACCCCCGCGTACCAGAGGGTGGGAAATGATTGGTATCTATGTCATAAGGTAGCTTTTTGAAAAATCAAAATACGTGTTTTACCGTTTTTTGATATTTTCATTTTTACAAAAATTATTTAAGGGTTTCCACACTTTTGACAAACCCTGTACAACACAATCATATTACAATTATGAAACCAAATTATATAACCTTAATATAACTAGAGTATATTGTAACATATGTTATATTACATGTTACTTCTATGTTATATAACAGTTATATTCTGTGTCTGCCGGGTTCATTGTCAAGCATCAAATATCATACGCAGTTATTTGGATATCGTCCACAGATTCGAGATATCTTGATTGACATTTTGATTGACCCATGATCAACTTCTCTTATAACTTTTCGCATATTGTTTGATAATATAAGATGTCCGATAATTAACTGCCAACCCGAAATGTGAAGATAGATTGTGTTAAGACAAACATAAAAGTTCCATACCGTTTTGCGAGATTCGCAATAATTATCGAGTTATTAATTACAGAAATTAGACGAATGAGCGCGCGCTGAGATAGATGATTGGAGAAGCGTCGCAGCCTCTCGGGTTACAGCGCGGTCTAGTCGATTAGCCCAGCAGTTGTTGGCGGCGGCGTGCGGTGAGATGTAAGTGCAGTAAGTGATAAAATACGAATAGCAGCGCATTGTCCTTCTTCTCATCGCGCACCGGCAACAATTGCAGGATCAACTGAGCCATGCTGTGGCCTGAGCAGCTGCAACGCTTTTCTAATTATCTATTCTAATCATCGGCGCGTCATTTTCTGTCATTAATAACTCGATAATTATTGCGAATCTCGCAGAACGGTATGGGACTTTTATGTTTGTCTTAACCAAATCTACCCTCACATTTTGGGTTGGCAGCTAATTACCGGACACCCTGTATACTGCATATTTGCAGCAACTCTAAAGATATATAGATTATTAGCGACTTATTAAGTATAATAAAATATCGATTAGATATCTTCTTCGTATCTTCCGAACAATCACCGACTATAAAAATGTGTGTGTGTATGTGCGTGTAGAGAATTCTTCCCGGTAAAATTCTGCGTTTCACACACATATATGCGCGCGTGTGTGTGAATTGCTTCTAAACATATATTAACAAAATAATAAAATATATGATACCCTTATCATGAGTTAAACCATAGCATTATCATGAATAATTTGCATCACACGGTTGCACATCATGAACTAAATGATTAGGAATTGTGAAGTAATTAGGAAGACTGATAAATTTTAGTCTAGCGAATGTTAAGGTTTTATTGAAGTTCAGTGCTATTTATTTTTTACAGAATGTCTAGTCATGTCGATACATTGTTGATATTATTATGTTTAATTATGTTAGATTAAACTAATCTTGAGTGCTTTATCTATCCTCCTTCTCCTTCTGCCTCTCTCTCTGTACAACAACAAGAGCATTAACTCGAGACTTGATACACTGTTGCGCTCTTTCTTAATTCACTAATTTCTATTAGCTATGAATAGACTAGACAGATTGAACTAGAACAAACAAATAAGGATGACCGTTGTGTTCCCCGACCTTCGTCTCGGAAAACTCTCTCGTACGTGTTACTTATTTTTTCCTTTTCTTTCTGCTTTCCTTTTTCTCCAAACGAAATTATTTCGCGCAGCTAACCACGAGGCTATAAACGAATCTGTGCATCCCTGTGCATTCCACAATATGAACGGCACAACAACAACACGCGATTCACGGGGCGCACGTGGGCAGTAGTTGCATGGTCACGAGATTTCATGTCCGTCCTGGATGAAGAAAATCCCTCAGCAGTGCTGAGAAAGAATGACGAATGAGCCTGGGGGGTTCTTGGCGCAGCTCGTCCCGAAACCGGAGATGTTCTTCGGCGAATATCCGCAGAATGTTACGACGTTACCCGTACACACACAGCGCTCCCAGGTGATAATAACTTCCACGCGCTGTAATTACGTAATGTTCATTAATATACATACGCAGTCGCTGAAAAAGTGAGCGTGAAACGGGAGAAGGGGAAATTATTCAAATGAGAAAAAAGAAATTTCTGCCACATAATGCGATATATCCAGTATTTGCTTTTATCTAGATAAGAATCATGTAGATGATAATGCAGATGAAGTTCTGGCACTTATCTTTATGTAGGCGATATAAATATATGATATGGAATACAGGGCACACACATATACACAAGATATATATTAATATAGGACACTGAAAAAGGTGATCACTTCGGTACCGTATTCTACTCTTCTTAAGGATGGAGAAAGGTCATATAAACATAAGTCCGAAAACTCTTCCTTTCCGAAATATACCCTCTGTCCCAAAAATAACCGCAGTGACTTTAAAACAAAGTAAAAATAGTTAAGAAATCTTGATAAAAATAATTTGATTTATTCGAAATATTTTCCCTCAGTAAAAATACAATTGTTTTGATTTACACGTTCAAGAAGTACATCAAATGATTATTTTATGTCGTTGATTGGAATGGTGTTGAGATTGCTCGTTTCGTTTTGCATCAATTGAATGTCTTTAACTGATGCAAAACGGTTTCCTTTCATCGCTAAATGCAACTTAGGGAATAGAAAATAGTCGCATACCAAATCGGATGAATACAGGGGATGTTGAAGCAATAAAATTTGATTTTTGGTAAAACAATCAGTGACAATTGACGAACGATGAGAAGGTGCATTATAATGCAACAATTAATTTTTCAACCGAAGTACCAAACTACTGTCATTTAAATGCGTCGTATCTTAGCTTCTATTGAATGAAATGTCATGAAACTGTTACAGGTTATTAAGGAAGATTGGCACTTCCTAACTCAATCTCCCACCAACAAAAAGCGCCACTAATTTCGTTAAAATAGAGCTATTCCGGTTATTTTTGGGACAGAGGGTATATAAACATGTTTTTGTTTATGATTGAGTATTGTAGGAATGTTTTTGAAGCTTAGTTAACACGCATGTTGTTAATCAATCTTGATACCAAAACCGATTTTCATGCAACGTATGGGTGGAATTATTGGAGACTTATTTATTGGACCAGTTTTTCTTCCATTTACACTCAACGGTAGAAATTATATACAATTTTTGGAAACTGAACTTTCTGCACTATTATAAGATGTACAGGTTGCGTGAAAAGTTCGCGGAGCGGCATCTATAAGTAAACGGTAGAATTATAAATTGTAGTTGGCTATATAGAATCACTCTTCACATGAACCTAGGTTAGGTTTCATTTCCACCTGTCAATTCTTTCTGTGTTTACAAGCCAATTAAAGTTGACGTGTCAGTATATTTGTTTGCAATGGAAAATTTGAAACAGCGTGCAGTGATTGAGTTTTTTGTTAAAAAAGATTTAAAGGCAATGGAAATTCATTCCGAGATTGTAAATATGTTAGGGGAATCTGCTCCTTCAAAAACAATGGTTTGTAAATGGGCACTTGAGTTTCAACGTGGTCGTATAAGCATTGAAGATGATCCAAGCAGTGGACGTCCAAAAAGCGCATCAACACCAGAAATCGTTGAGCAAATACATGTTATTGTTTCTGAAGATCCAAGTGTGACTACGCGTGAAATTGCTCATACCATAGGTATTTCAGATGAACGAGTACGGCATATTTTGCATAAAGAATTACAAATGAAAAAGGTGTTTGGAGAAGTGGTGCCGCATACGTTAACAATTCAACAAAAACTCGCTCGAAAGCAAATTTTTCAGCGTCATTTGGATCGTTTTAAGAAGAATAAACCCGATTTTGTGCGTCGTTTTATAATTATGGGTAAGACTTGGATCTATCACCATGATCCTAAATTGAAACAGGAACGTTTACAGTGGACCGAAGCTGGATGTTCAGCTCCAAAGCAAACAGAGCATGAAAGATCGGCAAAAAAGGTTTTGGCATCAGTTTTTTGGGATACTAAAGGGATTTTGTTAATTGACTATCTGGAAAAAGGTAAAACAATTAACTCTGAATATTATTGTAACCTTTCGGATCAATTGGACGCAAAAATTCGTGAGAAAAGACCTGGTTTGTAGCACAAACAAATCATTTTTCACCAAGACAACGCACCTGCTTACACAAGTGTTTTGTCAATGTCTAAATTCAATGAATTAAAGTACAAATTGCTTGATCATCCACGTATTCGCCAGATTTGGCACCCAGCGACTTCTATCTGTTCCGAAACCTGAAACAATTCTTCTGTGAAAAGCATTTTTTGTCGAATGAAGAAGCTATAGCAGCTGTAGAGGCATATGTCGCAAACCTTCCAGAAACACACTTCGACGATGGAATAAAATTATTGGAGAGCCATTGGGCCAAGTGTATTGAAGTTAATGGAGACTATATTGCAGAATAAAATCATTTTTAGAATTTGGTATTCTTTATTTCAGTTTCACTCCACGAATTTTTCACGCAACCTGTACTATTGGCAACACGCACTCGAATGTGATTTATGTATGATGGGGCTCCAGTCTATTTTAGTCAAACTGCTAGAGAATATCTTAACAATAATTACACCAATCGATGGGTTGGCAAAGAAGGATCAATTGCCTGGCCTGCACACTCCCTTGACAACTTCTTTAGGTTTTTATTTGTAGGGACATCTTAAAAGTTTATGATATATAATAATACTATTGATAGTCATTGATAGTGGAAATATTCAAAAACCAGATTTGTCGCATGTGAAAAAATTACTGTATATATATATCAGGAATTTTTGAACGTCTTCGACAGTCTCTCCAACGTTAATGCGAAGCGTGTATTATTGCAAAAGGAAATCATTTCCAGCAATTTCTTTAACGTAAGCTTTAAACGTTCCTACAAGACTCAGTTATAAATAAGAAGTGTTTATATCTCGGAAAGGAAGAGTTTCCGGACCTATGTTTGTATGACTTTTTTCATCCTTAGAAAGAATAGAATACGATATCGAAGTTTGGCCTTTTTCGTTGGCTGTATATAAAAAATGAAAAAAGCGTTATTTTTACAAAATTATCTAGAATAATATTCACTCTATTCACATTTGTTTTCTTGTTGTTCGCGTTAGTGTCGTATATATTATCAGACGGCATTGAGATTGAGATTGCATTGAAATTCATCCACACGATCAGGACAAAGTGCTAAGAGGAATTTACGAAAATTTCATTTTATCTTTATCTTCGGTTTTCCTTCTATCTATTATAGCTGATTTTTAAGTCATTTAAGCATAATATCAGTAATATTCCTCTTGTCGCGCTGTCTTTGCTCGTGAATGCTGTCTCCATCTAAGCGAAGATACATGAAATTCGCTTGTTTAAATTTTTCTGGGAAATGTATTTGTTACGTGAGCTGTCTGAGATGGTACGACATGTCTCTGTCGTATTTTCGTGTTTTCCTAACAAGATTTACTTTCTCTCTCCCTCTCTCTTTCTCTCTCTTTCCAAAAACGAATTAATACAAATGTTTCTGAATCATTGAAAAGAGTATTTCACTGGTAATCGGTGAGTGTTTACTGATTTTCAATGAAAACACTTGCTTTGTTAAATTGATTTTTACTAGTAAGAGTAAAATTTCGCTACAAATTTGTAATAAACAAATTCACATGCTATTTTACATGCTATTTTAAAAATTCAATTTTCTACATTTGTGGCAGTGAAATTAATGGTTTCCATGAGTCTTGCGTATGCGATCTATGTTTTAAAACTGCATCAATAGGAACAGTCGCTGCTATCAATTAACTTCTTCAACGGGATTTTACTGAATTATCAGTTAGAAATATAGTATTGCAATGAAAAACATACTGATTGTACTTTACAGAATGGCTAAAACGTTCAATAGGCAGTCTGTCAGCTTCTGGCACTCGAGTGGATTTTATCAAATATTAAGATGTATGGAGACTTTTTGGTGTACGGATATCAGATCGAGTTTTGTGAAAAAATAAAGTGATACGAAAAAGTGACACAAAATGAATAAAAGTGATACAACGTTTTTCTGTTTATTCAGAGAGTATGTGAATATTTAAGAGGAATATAACCGTGTTGGGCTAGTCGAAAAATATGACTCGATTTTTGAGTAAGCTTTCTTAAATCGTGTGTCAAAATGATCGAATAAAAGCCAACGCAGGTTATTATTACGAGCAATAATTTCAAATAAATAACTTTGAAAAATGTGTCACGGAGATGTTGATATCAACGTTTCGGTCTTTATTTCTTAAGAAATATTTTTCTTTTCAGCACAAGCGGTTGATTGCAAATCTTTCAGTATTAGGCAATATAAAGTGACATTTAAATATCTATAACTTTATTATTTTTTCTATTTCATTTTTATAGTAATCGCCATAATTTTCGTAAATAGTTGTCTATGATACTTTGTCTGCGATATTTTGGCAGTATTTTAATATTTTTATTGTAGAAGACGATCGTTTCACGGTTGAGAAAGCTAGAAAATTGAACCAGATTCTTTGACTTTGACTTAATGTTATAAAACTAGATACGACACTTACAACATAGTCCGGCATATCTGTTGCTGTAGGACATCCCGTAACTGCCACACGCCGGCTGACCTGATTTGTAAGGTTGATAACCGAGCACGTTCCCACTGAAACGCAATTTTTAATGATGTCAGAGAGTCTCCCGGACGTTTTTAACTGGTGAGTTTCACTATGTGTGTGAGTGTATGAGCGAGCCAGGAAAATAATTATAAATTGCTCGAGTCTCGCGAATATTAGAGGTAGTTGTCTCGCGATAATGTTGTCGAAAAGTTTAGTCATATGAGAGGGAGCAAAAGTCGAATAATTTAGATGAAATACAAATAACAACAACGCATATTTCTGAATGCGTCATGTTAGTATTTTGTGAATAAGATATATGAAAAAAGTGCAGTTATATATTTGAAGTTGTACATATATTTGTATTACATTGAAATCATATAACATATTTGAAATATATCTGATAAAAATTTTATATTTGAAATTATCTTAATAAATTAATATCTTTTCGTTCTGATTAATGCGAAGTTTTGGTTGAATTGCCTCCAGTGTACCAATATCTATACGGTAAAATGATTAAAGATAGCGAGACTTTTATCTCGAATTTTGTAACGCAAAAGTTTTCGTATTTAATTGGAAATTTGTATTTCAATAATTCAATAAGCAGATACTTTTTTCTATTGGATATGAGATATGTTGCAAAATTCGTTGAGGCGAAAGAGATGTAGATCTTAATTATTTGATATAAAAATCATTTATATTTATATATGCTTTTTAATGTTCTTTGCACTAAATTCGTATTAAAACATCGTCTTCTTTTGATTTCCTCTCTGGAATGTAGAATAAACTATAAGTTATGCTCTAATTGTATGCTCAAAAAAAACAATCAATAATTTTGACTTATATATGTATATACATATATAAGTCAATCAATTAAAAGAGTATTATATGACATCTGTTACTTTTTAGCCATTAAAGTTATATTATCTTTCTAATATTATTGCAGTTTTTTTGATTAAAATCTTAAATGTAGATTACAAGCTAAAATTAAAAATAAGATTTTGATATCAGCATGTATGAGAAGACGCGTTTTAAGAATGTTAACTTTAATTGAAAATATTTCAAGTTTTATACGGTGAATCTTCTTCTAATTGCACTCCAGCAGTTAAATAATATATATTTTGATCGATATGTAGTCTAAATATTTGAGAATTCCCAATAAATTTATTTTGCGAGACAACTACATACATATTCTCTCTCCCTTTCTGTAAAAATCGCATGCGCACCGCACGCGGAAACATCTACCGCACATATTATTGAAAATAAATACGTCACCATGCGGCTGGAGACTGCGAGATCTGAAGAATTTCCGCCACATGGTCTCTCTTTTTGAGAAAATATTGGGTGTACAAATTAGTTCGGTCCGTTTTCAAAAGATGGCTCCGGCTGTTATGAATGGTTCATAGTGACTGCCGATTTTGGCGGTTTCAGAGAGGTTAGACATCTGCCAATAATATTCAGTTTATATCGCTTTGAGTTTCATACAAAAACCTTGCTTTTTACAGTGTTGAAAATGTCGAATTTTGTGTTAACCAAGCAGCATTTGCGGGAAGTTTTAATTTTCTGCTTTAATTGGAAGAAAAGTGCAGCTGAAGCCCATCGAATGCTTGTTGAAGTTTATGGTGATGCTGTTCCAACTGATAAATCATGTAGGGAATGGTTTCGACGTTTCAAGGATGGAGATTTCAGCGTCGAAGACAAACCTCGCTCTGGACAGCCAAAAAAATTCGAGGACAAAGAATTAGAGGCATTACTCGAAGAAGATCAGAGTCAAACGCAAGAGGAGCTTGCAGAATCATTGGGAGTGACTCAACAAGCCGTTTCCGTACGATTGAGAGATATAGGAATTATTCAAAAACAAGGAAATTGGGTGCCTCATGAACTGAAACCGAGAGACGTTGAAAGGCGTTCTTCATGACAACGCTCGGCCTTATGTCGCAAAAGTCATAAAAAATTATTTGGAAACGCAAATGGGATATTTTACCGCACCCGCCGTATTCTCCGGACATTGCTCCTTCTGATTACTGGTTGTTCCGAAGGATGCAGCACGATTTGGCAGGCCACCGGGTCACTTCTTTCGCAGATATCGAAAATTGGTTCCAAACTTGGATCGCCTCAAAAGACGAGTCATTTTTTCGAGATGGAATTCGAAAATTGCCTGAGAAATGGGAGAAAGTAGTAGCCAGTGTTGGAAAATACTTTAATTGATCTGTTCATTCATTTTGTTTTGAAATAAATACATCTTTTAACACAATAAAATGGACCGAACTAATTTGTACTCCCAATATTTCTTCACTTTTCCCTTCCTTTTATCGAGAACTTTTACGGTGAACATGCGGAACTGGTGCTCACACGTTTCTTCGCAACAGAGCGCGGTTTCTCGATAAGTAAGGTAGCAGCGTGTCATACGTATTCATAAGAGGAAACTATCCTAGAATTATAAGAAGCTCGTCCCGAGAGCGGCGTAGGGGAAGGGGGAGAGAGCTATTTCGCTTCCGCGAATAAAAATCTAGCCGCAGCAATATACTCCCTTTCGATGGGATCGCTCGCATTTTCATAGCCGAATGCCCAAGAAACGGCGAGTGAGGAGAGGTGGAAGAGAAGAGGGGAAGACAAGGGAAGGGGTGAGAAGGAGAGGAAAGAACCCCAGTGTACTTTCGAGAGAGAACTCTTACCTCGGCCCGTAGTTGCATACGTAATTCTTGGTGTAGCCGCGAGCTGGATCGTAGTAGAACGAGTATCCGCATCCCAGCAGGAAAGTGTCGCCCCACACCAGCTGGAATTAATTCAGAATGTTTTCCGCTTCTTAAAGACGTGGCGAATTGCGAGCGAAAGAAGCTCGGTCTCTCCTTCTCTCGTTCGCGAATCGGTAAAACCGATTAAACTCGGAATATTCTTTGAATACGCCCGCGTATCGCCCCGGGACAGGCGCGACCCGGTGTAAAGGAGTTGTAAGATCCTTAAAGCGTTAAGTACCGGAGAGATATGGGAGGGGAGCGACAAAGTGTTTCGTGTCTTTATCGGATCGCGTACGGCTCATGGTTTCTTTCACCGATCCAGAGGAATTGATTCCATCTCGGTCGAGGGGCATCGCGATAGCGCTAATAGTTTTTCAGCCGCAAAGGATGTAAGTAACTTCACGGGAATGAATGTTACGTTTCTTTAAGTAAAAAGTTTACGTTAAGTTTGAAGGATTCGCTGTTAATGGGGACTTGTCGATAATCTCTTCGTCGCGAATTTATAAGACGAACGTCTCGGTAACCGAACATCTAATATAACCAAAGGCCAAGAATAATTCAATTTTGTAATAATGTATGGCATTTAGTGATATAGTTGTACAATTAATTAGAAACTGAAGTGTAAACATTTATCAGAATACTTTTATATAGAATTAATATATAAAAGTTATTTAAAAGATAATAAAACTTTTAAAGCGAGTTCATATACGAGTGAAGGATCAATGCAGTTTAAACATTGATTGTTCATATTATAAAATTTTTTTTATTCAATATTCAGATAATTGTTATGAAAATGAAATTTTCTACCGATTTTGCAGTTTATTTATAACAATTTGTGGCAATAAGTTTGATAATATATTTATACGCACACATATGAATATTTTATAAACAATGTATAAAATAACTCTTTTTCATAATTTTTTAACTAATTCTCGACTAATTAGGGCAGCTATCAATCATGATGTTACATTGTATTAATGAGAGATGACAGAAGATTTTTAGCTGATAGAATATTTTTACAACACACAACTGTACAAGATGTAACATCAAAGTCCATGTAGATCAGTATAACTTATCTGCTTTTATTCGGACGATAATGCAGAGATTGCTAGAAAAGTCACTCGTTAATTTTGTTGATAATGGTATTTGTAGTGTTCCCAGTTATGACGATTGCAATTAACTTTGCACTGTGATCGTTATGACAGTTTATTGACTGTTTGCGGCAGAAATCGAGCCTCATTGAATTAAAAACGTTGTTTAAAAAAGTGAAACTGAGAAATAAATATTACAGATTTACAGAGTAAATAAAAGTAATTGTTAAGAAGATAAATAATACAACATATTTTTGTTTCACATAATTTATTTCTTGCATTTCTTGAAAAGTTCGATAGAAAGTAGAGATTAGAAAGAACCGTATATATTTAGAAGTCTTATATATTATATTCCATCCACGTTTTTACAAAAGATCGCTTCTGATCAACAACAACTATCAAACCTTATTTTAAATAAAAGAGGCGTCAAGATACAAGACTATGATATACCAGATAAAAGTTCATGGTTCCAAGGGGGACATAAAATAACTATATCATTTTGTTTACAGATGGTGCCACTTTCGAGATATTCACTGATCATTATTTTTCTTAAATAGAAACCCCAAATTTTTATCATATCATCTTTTCTTACCAATTAATTTAAATAACTTTTGACTGAAACATTTTTTTATTTGCCTAATATTTTTTGAAATATTTAAGGTACTTGGTAACTTTTTCAACATTTAACTTACAATATCTCGCTAACTATTTGTTGAAAGATAAAATAGTACTAAACGTTTTTACTCTACTTGGTCTCAAGAATATATTGTTACAATAGTGTCTTAACTTATTTTAGCTTATCGACCTTCGGAAATTTTGAAAATCATCAAATTAACAAAAATCAGGGTGCTATTGTAACAATATATTCTTGAGAGTACTAAATAGAGTAAAAAAGTCTAGTACCATTTTTTCTTTCGACAAACAGTTAGCGAGATATCGTAAGATAAATATTGAAAAAGTTACCAAGTTTTCTTTAAATATCTCAAAAAATATTAGGCAAATAAAAAAATGTTTCGGACAAAAGTTGTTCAAATTAATTGGTCAAAAAATGTGATATAATAAAAGTTGGAGTTTCCATTTAAGAAAAGTAATGGTCAGTGAATATCTGGAAAGTGGCGCCATCTATAAACAAAATGATATAGTTGTTATATGTCCCTTTTGAAATCATACAACTTTTGTCTAAAACGTTTTTCTCCAAAATACTTAGTTTTTGAAAGAAAAAGGGGTGTACGTGTGATCTCAGGCATCCTGTATAATAAATATATAAGGTCGTATTATTTATCTTCTTAACTATTATTCTTATTTGCTCTGATTAAATCCGTAATGTTTATTTCTCAATTTCATCTTTTTAAATATCTTTTTTTAATTCAATGAAGTTCGATTCCTGTCATAAACGGCCGATAAATTATCATAATGGTCAGAGTTAGTTTCACTCGTCATAATTAGGAGCAATACAAATATCATTTTCAACAAAGTCAACGAATGACTTTCTCGGCAACATCTGCATTATTGTCCGAATAGGAGCAGGTAACTCTATATACTGATTTATATATTGATGTTATACCCTTATCTATATAAAGAGATACATAAAGTTTGCTGAGTTAAGGAATTAACATAATAGAACATAGAACATAGAATTAACATAACATAATAGAAATATAGAAAATGGAACAGAAACATTTGAATTAATAATGAATATTTTCTGTATATATTCAGACATAAGAATATGTTTGACAATCGATTTAAAAAAGATTGAGAAAATTGCTTTTTAAGAAGTAATTTGTTACCGGTTATCTTATTTTATTGAAAATAACTTACCGTTAATGCTACTTAAGAAGTGACAGTTGTTACTTCTTGTAGCTTTCCTCCCCAAGTTTTAAAGTTTTGAAAAACTTCACGATTATTTAAGATGAGAAAAGCAGAAAAATAACGCCGAGTGCTACCAAGTCGTAACTGAAGAGAAGTAACTCGTAACATGGCGGACATGTTATAGGTAACACGTTACTTTCCTCAACCCCATTTTTATCTTATACATTTTGCGACGAAGTGACATATCGTTCGGCGAGTGAACATTATTTTCCGCACGACCAGTTTCAAAAAGACCCAGCACACACGTCTACCTCATGAAAATTCATGGAACAACGACAACAACACCGGCAACAGCGAGTTAATATGCTTCAGTTGCAGTTCGGGGACCGGATGACGCCGATAAATCGCGAGTTTTACAGGCTTGCTTCTCGGCACTGACCTACGAAATTCAAAATCAATCTTCAGGCATTTGTCGCACCGCACCATTCTAAATTCCACGTCCGACGAAAGGTTAACCCCTCCCCCGCGATATATTCGGTTACGTCGATGATCTTTTCGTGTTTCCAAAAATACCATATAGATAGTCAGCGCGATAAGCCCCGGAGAGTTCATCTTACTTTACGGCTCGGCCACGCGTTTTATAGTAATCCGATGCAACGAATCAGCGATCGTTGAATAATCAATCGTGATCGCGGATCGAGATCACGAATAAATAATCGATTTATCTTTCAACGTAACAAGGAACGATTCTTAATGAGGGATATCGAGGCGTTTATAACGTGCTTGTATACCCGTCCGGAGTTACAACTCATGGCATCGACCGCTATTACCTAAGATTAATATGAATTTTTTTTCATAACATATTCTTCTGCCTCTTTATCCTTAATCGACGAATATTCTCACTTGTGCATTCGAATCCATGATATAATTGAGACTTTACAGAGATGAAATAATATTCCACGATCCGGTTGTGCCGCTCGTCGAACCTTAACCCGAGACTGAGACTCGCGAATATAGGAAATTGAATAAAACAGGAAAGGACGGCCTGAGACTCCTGTTGCTGAAACGAAGCTCGCGAGTCGCGAGTGTTGCGTTGTTTGTGAAACGTGAAGTGGATTACGCACAGTAATTCAATACGCGACCAAGCAGCAAGCCGACTCGAGTTGAATTTTAGAATACACTGTAAGTCTCACAAATGTCGAGTCATGCCTCTGAAAACATTCCTTGTGCGGGCTGGAAATCCCATTTTGAATCTACCAGCGCCTTCTCTTCACTCTCATTTAGCCTTGTATTGAATTGTCCAAATATCGTACAGATTTCAAGCTCTAGCGACGTGCTTCTCTAAACACTCTATTCTTGCCCTTATATGATTTATTTTTTATTTTATCGCTTTTAAATTTTCCACTCCTATCAAAATTTTTTTAATTGATAAAAAAATGAATAAATCGAAGAAACATTATTATTATTATATCTGTTATGTACAAGGTGTCTCTGAATTCGTAATTTTAATTTTTCTGAGAGGTTCATCAAGTAATTTGAAGACTCTTCTTATGCCGAAGCGTTATTATTTGTGGCAACTTTTCAATTTCCAGTATAACATTAACTTTGTAGTTAAGTCTCAAATTAAAGTTCCGTTAAAATGAAACTTTAAAGTTAATCGAAGAAGATCGTTTTGTTCTGCACTTGTGCTCGCTCAAAGTTTAATTTCCGAAGGCCCTTTTTTTCCAATCGTTTGTGTGTTAGAAATTATGCGTAGACATTTTTGTTGAAGAAAACTGATATTTCTCGGTAAATTAAGGTTCACGAATCCAAGAACATCGTATACACCATATATAATTTTTAAACCATTAATTACATTAAGTAATTAATTTTTAAATTTTACTGCAAAGAAAATAACAATGTCAAATTATTTATAAAATTAAAGATGGATAATAGTTTGTAGTATTGTATCTTGAACTTCTTCATCGACTCTGGAATTCTACAGATTTGCGATTGTCAAATACTTCAAAGCTGAACAATCGTTAAAGGCGAAATATTTTAAATGATCACATGTCAAACAATAAAAGAGACAAATAGACAAAGAGATAAATTTCTTGAAAAAATCGAAATCCCGAAAAATCGAATTCATGTCTTTCTTATATCTCAACAGTAATAATGATAATATATAAAAATTTATTTGTCTTGGTCCACATTACTTTTCAAGGAAGCTATGACTTGAGACAAATAAAATTTTGTTTATTATTGCCGTTAAAATATAACATGCAAAAGAACATGAATACGATTTTTACGTAAGAGAACATGAATAATAAAATATAAATATAAAAGGACATAAATATAAATGACCACCGCAACGCTGATAAGCAACAGTTGATAACTACTGCTTAGATCAAGTATAAACCGAAGAGATTCGCCAGATTCGTATGGTAAAACTCAGAGAGATTTTACCCAAAAAAAAAGTATTCTATTTGTAAAGTGATTTTTCCCATAGTCTCATATTCTAAGCGAAGATTTTTACAGGCAAAGGATTCCTCTTGCAACAAACGATTAAAATGAACCATTCATTTAAAATTTATTCGATATTATTCTATAACTGTTTTCCTATTATTTTAAAAGGATTTCCTCTTACATTAATCAATTTTCTTTTTATATGAAGAGGAATATGTTGATTTGAATGTCCACTTCTTTTGTTCAGTCATACTCTACTTCCAAATATGAACGACAAAATAACTATATACTCATCGGTCAGAATATTTGAAATGTTTTTTAAAAAAGATATGTGTTGCTATAACATAATGAAGATAATTTGGCCAAATATAATATTTGACCATATTTGGTCAAATATAAATACAGTTTATCATCTATTGCAAAGAGTTGAATAATATATTCTTTCTTTTAACTATGTTTCATACATTTATTGTAGAACTGAAGCCAGAAATATATTTATATATATTATTTTTCGCATATTATATTATAATAATTTTTTCAAATTATCTAGTATAATCAGTAGGAATAAAATGCAGTAAGAATAAATGGTTGTGACGAACATCTTTGTAGCTATGAAATCCATAACAAAACTGATTAGAAATTTATTTGTTATGATGATTTTATTTTATTCATGCCTATTTATTGTAGAACTGAAGCCAGAAATATATTTATATATATTACTTTTCGCATATTATATTATAATAATTTTTTCAAATTATCTAGTATAATCAGTAGGAATAAAATGCAGTAAGAATAAATAATAATCCTCTTAAAAAAAGATTAAATAATATGTATATAAGAGGAAATTTATATTAAAATCAATAAAATTTGTATTATACATATAATTCCTCTAACTTTAAGAATAATATATTTATAATATTTATTTTTAATCTTAGAGGAATCTCCTCTTAAGGACATATATAAGAGTAAAATCTAAAATTTAGATGATTCCGTTTGTTCTGAAATTACCTTTTTTTGGGTTTTTATACGACTCAAACATTGAAAAATGAATTACTTTGAAAACGCGTCCACAGCATCAGAAATAAGGTTAATGTGGAGAACCGAAATTTCAATCCGGCAAAGCGGCGCTTTTCGGAGCAAGCGCTCGAATTTGTGCGATTTCGTTGGCCGCGTGAGTTGCTGTCTGTTACGCACCTGAGTGTAATGCCCGGTAGCTTTGCTGTAACCCGTGTGGTAGTACTGCACTTCGTTGAACCAACCGGAAATTTGTCGTCGCCAATTCGGCTCACCGTCGTAAGGTCCCGGGGGCCTGGTCGTCCATGTGCGAGCGATGTTCTGTCCTACAGCGAATCTGCCTGCAAATCGAACCAGCAATCTTTTGATCGCTTATCGATGCGTTGACGGATGGGGAAAAGTGCGTCGAACTCTCGTATCTGCGACGTTGGAAAACGCTCGTTGTGCCGTCGGCGAGGACTCGCTTCTGTCATCATGTGTATTCCCGGCGGTTAACGTCGCTTCCACAAAGACATTAATTAACAGCGCTTAAACGTCGGAGGAGAAAAGCACGACTTTCTTATTACTTGCGTCAGTTCGATAATAAATATAAAATGTTTCACGCGACTCATGCATTCGGCCGTGTGCAGGTAGAAATTGTTAAATTGTGGAGAAAAATCTGCGAACCTCCACCATTATTGTTATTGAGTAGTTGTTGAGATATCAATGGGAGTAAATTGATCGATCAATGCGCGCGATGCGTTGGCTCTTTAAAAGCGAGGTTTTATCCAAGATATTTGAACCTATTGACGATTTCTTGGAAATGGCGGACGATGCTGGACAGTGCAAAATTATATCAATTTAGTGCTAAGAAAAGCGATTATTCAGTTTATTCTTCTTCTTTTAACAGATAGTTATCTTCGATAAAGAATATTTTCATGATAATAGCCTTCAAATATACTCATCACAAAATTTAGAGAAGCTCATATTATTATTCAAAGAAAGAATTTATTCTTTTTCCGGGAATAATATATAAAACTTATACTTCATATAGAAAGCAAACCAAACTGTTGTTGTATAATTTAATATTAAATATTACAAAATTTATTAGAATTGAGAATGTTTTTTGAGTAAGTTTGATATTTAACATATATAACGAACTAATAGATTTGCGGATATAAACTTGTAAAATATTTGAAACAAGTGACATTTACTTAAATATGCACAATATGTACCTTTCGTGTGCAGTTTCCGTTTTTCTCATTCAGCAACATTTTTTTCATACGTGGACATGTAATTCTACATGATTCTACATGATTTCGTATGCGTGTTTGTATTTCTGTATGCAGAGGTTACATACTATCCAGCATTACGTACCGCTTGCCATTTCCGGGTTTACAAGTCGATAATCCGGAATGAAATCAAGTTAAAATCACGTGGAAATCAACGGCTGATTTGATATTCTCAAGATTTCATCGCGGTATCTGGCAGATATGTACAAATATCGACGATCTAATCGTAATTTAATTTATTTTTTAACCGAAGCGATGCATTTATAAATATGTGTCGACTCGACTTGAATATGATATTGGCTAGATCATCAGTAATCGGTTAACTCTTATTTTCTACGAATCAAATCGATATCTAGGTATCGACCGTACATCGATACGATATTGATAAAATGTTATGCGGATTTACCGTCAATTTATATCGATAAAGAATCCGGTCGTTATCGTACCGAGAAACCATCATATCGAAGTGATTATCGACTTGTGAATCTGAGTTGCTAAGAAGTTGTTAATAGATTCAAACTTCTGAATGAATAATAATATTCGGGGTCAAAGAGCTCGTTCCATTGCATCACGCGCACTTATTTGCCATAATATTAATTTTCCATAATATTAGGAGTGTCATTTAGTTTTGAGGGTTTTTTTCTCAAAATTGATTTACTTAAACAAGATAATGAACGAATATCTTAATTAAAATATTTTCCTTCGTTTTCTACAACTTCTTACCATTTTTCTGGCAAGAGATAAATTCTGCGGCGATAAAATTCTTCTTTAGAGTTGATAAAATTTTCAACAATTTTTCGCATTCATTCGAAGTTATGAAAGAATGTATCCTTTAGAGTATGTTGCATCGACCGGAACAAGTGATAATCGAATGGAACAATATCTGGAGAATACGCGAGGTGCGGTAAAACTTCCCATTCCAGCTCTAGTAGCGTTTTCTTCACTGATAATGCAACATGAGGTCGAGCATTGTTATGAAGAAAGATCACTTTGCGTCATTTACTGGCAATTTGGTGATCGTTTTTGGTGCAATGCTCGCTTCAATTTGTATAATTGTTGTCGATAACGATCAGCGGTGACAGTTTCATTCGGATTTAACAGTACAGTTCATAGTACACAACACTTTCTTGATTCCATCAAATACAGCAATATGAACCGTGAATTGCGCCTTGAAGTAGATGTTGCCTGGTTGGCCTGGATCAACACATGATATTTTTCGTTTGGGATTATCAAAATAGATTTATTTTTCATCCCCAAGTAACAATTCGACACAAAATATTCTTCATTTTTTATCTGGCGATCAACGAAATGTAAAGCATATTCAACCGGTTCACAATGGCATTTTCCGATAATTGCTGTAGAACCCATTTTTCTTCTTTGTGAAACCCATATCATGTAAACGTTTTGTTGTACGATCAACATTTAATGTTCTGGCAAGTTCTGAAATGGATTATGCTGGATTTTCGTTCAATAATACTTGTAAATCTGCATTTTCAAGCTTTATTGCTTGTTTCGAGCGATCTTTGTCGTTAACATTAAAATCATCAATCAATTTTGTATCGTCTGAACCAATATTCGCCTGTTTTAATTGATGGAGCAATATCACCATAAGTTTCTATCAGAATTCTATGACCTTCAACCGCTTTTTTCTTTTGATTAAAAAATAAAAGCAAGGAATGTCGAAAATGCTTTTCACGAAGCTCCATTTTTTAAATGATATTAACACGATTTTTATTGCGTCTATTGTTAGCAAATGACTAAATATCATGGATTAATATTAAAGCATTAAGAAACAATAGCTGTGATTAGAATGTCTTCGACAAAATTGACATTAGTGTCATCTCTTGCAAAACCCCGAAAATTAAATCACACTCCTAATAAATATCTCAAAAATTATCGTGCTGATTTGCTAAACGCTTTGAACTTTTTATCTGGTTTAACGCGGTTCTTGCACACGAGCGGACATACGTGTTGCATCGGACACCTAATATATCAAGAATAATGAAAGATCGCGCATATAACGCGATATCCTGCTGTATAACGTGGCTCTTAAAAAAAGAAAAAAATAAAAGCTCCATTTCACATCTGTTTCAGAATATCAGTTATATCGCAGACAGTTCAATTATTCGTAATAACTATAGGATATTTAACTACCGACGAGCTGCCGCTCGTACATCGCCGTTGTGATTCATTTAAATAAAAGGTAGGGCGGGTTATTTGTTTTTAATTTTTCCGCGACGTTTTAGTTAACGCTGATATATAAAACAGATGCGCACTGCGCTGCCATTAAATTTCATCCTTTTTGAAAGCTCTCCCTCGGTGGAAAAGAAGGCAAAACATAAAAACGAAAAAAGAAGAGAAAGATATCGGAATACGTTAATGAAAGAGAGGTAAAGGAGATATGAGGATCGGAAGGGTAAGGGAAGGAAGAGGGGTGCTTTGAAAGCTCAATCAAATGGCAAGTAGTGCGCACGAGTTATAAGACACTTAATAAAATCAGCGTAACGCGATTTGTAGCTACGCGACCTCCGGGCTGGCGTTTTAAACGTTGCTACAATTTGTGCGCGGCTGTTGTCAAGATCACCGAGAGCGTGTGCGATGCACTCGACATTTATTTTCGAATATTACACCGTCGATGAATACGCGATCGTATGACAACCGTATCCCTCGAAACGCATCGAAAGCGGAAAGCGCGCAACGCAAACACATAAAGCGCGTCCAGGCACACGAACAAAAAAGGAACAAACACGTCTCAGTAATGGAAATTTATTAGCTATTGGTCGGCGGTTATAACTTTTCCAGAATACCGACACGTGTTGTAGGATATAACAGCAACATACAAGTCAGTATGATAGGTTGCTTGCCCCTATTCGGATGATAATGTTGAGGTTACCGAAAAAGTCACTTGTTGACTTTGTTGATAATGATATTTGCCGTGTTCCCAGTTATTACAAATGCAACTAATTTTACACCGTGTTCATTATGACCGTTATCTTATCCGTTAGCCGACCGTTAGCTTATCGACCGTTTACAGACAGGAGTTGAGCCTTATTGAATTAAAAATATGTTTATAAAATGAAACTGAGAAATAAATATTACGGAATAAAGCAGAATAAATAAGAGCAATATTTAAAGAGATAAATAATATAACATATTTCCTGCTTTAGCATAATTTCTTAATTGTTTTCTCACGTTGAAAAGTTCAATAGGAATTGAAGATTAGAAAGAACGATACAGAAATATTTAAAAGTCTTATATACTATATTTCATCCATGTTTCTATAAAAGATCGCTTCTGGAAAAGTATGAATAGACTACAAACACAATACGAGGGCGGTCCGATAAGTACTTAGCCTCACCGCCCGATGGCGCCACTATCGCAAGAGAAATTTACTATCGTATAGTACATTCTCGTAGACGGCTACTGTCGAAATTTCAGCCGAATCGGACTCGTAGTTTTGTTTTGACCGCGTGTGGAAGCGGGCATGTCCGCGGATTTTAGAAAAATGGAAAAAGAGCAATATCGGTCGGTGATTCGATTCTTGTTTTTGGAAGGGAAATCGCGCAGCGAAATCAAAGAGCGCTTGGATGCTGTGTACGGTGACTCTTCTCCTTCGATGGCGATCGTCAAAAATTGGTTTAACGAGTTTCAACGTGGTCGCACGTCGATTTTTGATGAGCCACGCCCAGGTGCCCCGAAAACGGCTACCACGGAGGATAACATGACAAAAATCCACGATCTCGTATTGGCAGACCGCCGATTGAAGGTGCGCGAGATAGCTGAGACAGTAGGCATCTCAAAAGACCGCGTGGGTCATATCCTGCATGAAATTTTGGGCATGAGAAAGCTGTCGGCGCGATGGGTGTCGCGTTTGCTCACTCCGGACAACAAGCGCAACCGTGAGACCACTTCAGAGCAGTGTTTGACGCTGTTTAAGCGCAATCCGAAGGAGTTTCTGCGTCGTTTCGTGACCGTCGACGAAACATGGATCCACTGGTACACACCAGAGACCAAGGAACAGTCGAAACAGTGGACTTCACCCGGCGAACGTGCTCCGAAGAAGGCGAAGACTGTCCTATCGGCCGGAAAGGTGATGGCCACCGTTTTCTGGGATTCATAAGGTGTGATCTACATCGACTACCTGGAGAAGGGCAAAACGGTCACAGGACTGTACTATGCCGAATTATTGGGCCGATTCGACGCCGAATTGCAGAGAAAACGGCCCCATTTGGCGAAGAAAATAGTGCTCTTCCACCATGACAACGCACCGGCTCACACCTTCGCCCTCGCCACGGTCAAATTGGTCGAATTGGGCTACGAACTGCTGCCCCATCCACCGTATTCTCCAGATTTGGCCCCGTGCGACTTCTTTTTGTTTCCAAACTTGAAAAAGTCACTCGCCGGTCAGAAATTTGAGTCGAATGAGGAGGTCATCGCCGCCACGGAGGCCTACTTTGCAGACCTCAAGAAAACGTATTTTTCAGATGGGTTAAAGAAGTTGGAGCATCGCTGGGTCAAGTGTATCGAGCTAAAAGGAGACTATGTTGAGAAATAAATCGCCACTTTTCCAAAATTTTCGTTTTTCTTTTGTAGGCTAAGTACTTATCGGACCACCCTCGTATATATATTGGTTATAATTTAATTGACCGCAACTATCAAGCTGCAAAATATTTCAAAAACAGACCCTATTTTTTATAAAAGATACAAGACTATAATGGCCCTATAGACTATAAAAGGCCCTGTTTTCGATGCCAAGATACAAGACTATAATATATAAAAAATATGTCACTTGATAGTTGCAGTCGATTAAATTGCAACCAATATTTATACTACGTTTCTAGTCCATTCATATTTTTGCAGAAGCGGTCTTTTGTAGAAACATGGATGAAATATAGTATGTAAGACTTTTAAATATTTTTGTATCGTTCTTTCTAATCTCCGATTTCTATCGAACTTTTTAACGTGAGAAAACAATTAAGAAATTATGCAAAACCAGGAAATATGTATTATTGTATTATTTATCTCTTTAAGTATTACTCTTGTTTATTTTGCTTTATTCCTCATATATTTATTTCTCAGTTTCATTTTTTAAACATCTTTTTTAATTCAATGAGGCTCGACTTCTGTCGGTAAACAGTCGATAAACTGTCACAACGATCACGATGCAAAGTTAGTTGCATTTGTCATAACTGGGAACACTGCAAATATCATTATCAATAAAGTCAACGAGTGACTTTTTCGGTAACCTCTGCATTATCATTCGAATAGAGGCAAGCAATCCGTCATACTGACCTGTATGTTGCTGTTACACCTTGTATGTTAGATTGTAACCGAGGTCGGGTCAGTGCGATTGTTTTTTTTTAATTCGAATATTCAAATATTGATAAAAATGTAAACCCGATCAAAAAAGATTATATATAATTATATATAAAATTTCTCTCTTTCTCTCTTTCTCTCTCTCTCTCTTTTTCTCTCTCTCTCTCTTTATCTCTCTCTCTCTCTCTCTTTTATATACAGAGTGTATCTGAGCTCTAATAACGAATTTACAGAGAGACAGAGATTCTATATTGAGAGAGAGAGAGAGAGAGAGAGAGAGAGAGAGAGAGAGAGAGAGAGAGAGAGAAGAATAAGTAAAAAAATCTTGGTAAATATATGGCCGCATAAGTTTAGTTTTTGATATAGTTTTTGACATAGCCTTAAGAAGATGACAATAATGAAAGCAAATGTGATGCGATAAGAGGATAAAGAATGCTAATACAATACTTTTTTATCTACTTCTGAAAATTATACCTAATAATTTTGATAATATTCGAATATTAACTGAAAAATCATTCATTGTGACGTTGATATATTACGTTGATATGTAGCGTTTGTTGCGAATGAAATTAAAAAAACGTGTTACTTTTTCTTAACATCATATGCCTATACTTTCGAGGAGATTGCAGATATGACAGAAATTTCAGACAATTTTTACAGCGGTATGTGTCTAGAGCAACTTGTAAAATTATTTACTTATAAAACGATTTATGGAAAAAAGATATATTTTTTAAACTGAGATTGCGGCAACTATATCTCAGAAACTAAGCGTTTGAGAATATTTATTGAGATTTTTAATTTTTTTTATCTAGTAGAATCTATCCTGTCAGTTGCGTGTCGGTGGAATTCGCACATATATACAGATATACCTTGTATAATTATATAGTACTGGACAAAATAAAGTGCGCACCTCGAACATTTTTATGTTTGCGTGGATAACTCGGCAGTTTTGAGAGATAGAATAATATATTCGAACAAAAATAAGGTTTCTTTGTTCATTTTTAAGTTTTAAATAAAAAAAATTCCAAAAACATTAAAAATTCTTCGATAGTCAAGTCTGTTATATATATTATCATGTTTACTTTGGACAAAATAAAGTGTGCATTGAGATTTAATTACTTTCGTTAGTAATTAAAAACATGTAGACTACCTCTCGGTGCTGCTGGAAATAAGAACAGCTACATAAATAAATGTGTTAGTAATTGTTTTGTTAGATATTGATGCTATTAGGAAGAGTAATATATCGATTTATCACCAGTAATTATGGAAACTAAACAAATTTCTGTACAAATTCGAAACTTGATATTTAAAAACCAGCAAAAAAGACATTTTAATTGGGAAATCTGTCGAAAGTACAGCGTAAGTGAAGCTGCGGTCGGAAAGATCTGGGAAAAATTTCCAGAGTTTGATACAGTAGCGGATAATGCTGGTCGCGGACGGAAGAGGCAGAGCAAATTTACTCGAGGATCGCAAGATCATCCGGAAAAGAAAAACAAACCCGACTGCTACCAGTCGTGTAATCCAGGAAAACGTTCAATTAAACATTTCCGAACAAACCGTACGCAGGAGACTCCGGGAAGTTGAGCTGAGGAACAATTTTGACTTCGTCGATTCTTCGTCGATCTTATGATTCGAAAGACCAATAAGATCAAACCTCTGGAATTTGTTAAAAAATATGTTGATAAGCCACTGGATTGCTGAAAGAAGGTGATTTGGAATGACGAAAGTAAGTTTGACCTCTTCGTTCACATACAACTACTAGTTTGGTTAAAGCCTGGCGAAAAGCTTTTGGATAAAAATGTCCACAAGATCGAGCATGGAGGAGATAGTATTATGGTGCGGAGGTGTTTTGCGTGGTCAAGTCTGAGAAATCTGGTTAAAATCAATGGTATCATGACGACAGATATATACCTTGACATTCTCAACAAAAATTTGGTTAAAAGGAATCTCTACTAAAGATTGGTTTAGAACAGAGCTTGGCAAAATGTGCACGCGACGGCCGATTTTCGACTATCTCTGCCCACCGCTATTCCCTTTACCTCGCCGCTTCGCGCGCTGCCTACAAGCCGCTCGAGCCTCAGGAGGCTGTTTCCAATAGTTTTCCACGTCATCCATGAAGTACTATTGTTGACGCGTTTTTTTTTTTTTTTAAGTAGTTTTTTTTAAGTGGTATCCGCAGTAGGCCTTTTCATTTTTCAAAAATGAAGTTTATAAAAAATGAGAAGTGTTCTTCTTTAAGCGACGATTCCTTACCACGTCTTATGCGGTTTGCTACATGCAATATTCAAATTGACGTTTCCACTCTTACCAATAAAAGACGCCGAAAATCGAATTGAATTTTCTTCATTTAACATATTTTATTTCGCTTCTGTTCAATTAGTTACGGGTTGTTACAGTCATCAGTGGATTAGGCTTACTGGGGATACCACTTAAAAAAAAACGCGTCAACAATAGTACTTCATGGATGACGTGGAAAACTATTGGAAACACGCTCCTGAGACTCGAGCGGCTTGTAGGCAGCGTGCGGAGCGACGAGGTAAAGGGAATAGCGGTGGGCGGAGGTAGTCAAAAATCGGCCGTCGTGTGCACATTTTGCCGAACTCTGGTTTAGAAAATGACTTTATCTTCCAACGAGATAAGGATCCAAGACTTACCGCTCGTAAACAGACTGTCTTCTTCTGCGATTCGAGGATCAAACTGCTGGATGGCCAGCGCAATTTAAATCCAGATTTAAATCCAATTAAAAATTAATAGTTTATTCTGAACTGAAAAGTTAAAAAGGGTGATATAACGAACAAGGTCAAGCCTTGTTTGAAGCCTTGGAAGAAGCATGGGAGAATATTGATCAGCAGCAAATCCGAAATCTGGTCCAGAGTATGCCTTGACCTTTGCAAGTGGTCATATAAGCAAAAGGCGACCATATGAAATATTAGTTCCCAATTTTATCTTTAATTTGCTTCTTATTATTATCTATTCGTATCTTCTATTTCTTCTTATTATCTATTTCGTATTTTTTGTTCAAAATAAACGTGATAATAAATATACTTGACATTTGAAGCATTTTTTGGAATTTTTTCACTTAAAATTTAAAAGTACACTAAGAAATCTTTTTTTGAATACATTTCTTTCCTATCTGTCAAGATTGCCGAGTTGTTCACGCAAATGTAAAAATGTACGAGATACGTACTTTATTTTGTTTAGTAGTATATATTATTATACATGATTCAAGTATAAATTTTATCGCTATATACTCATATAGATAATCTTATGAAATTATATATTCACACTAAAAAAAATGGTTAAATGAAAAAAAAGGAAATTTCGTCGCGTCCAATTATATGCCTGCGTCACAGTTGTCAAAATATAAGCAGTTACTTTAATTGTATTTGTATAATAACATTCTTTTTTTCAGTGTAGTATATACAGAATGTCTTGTTTTAAATAAGCGAGACAAAGATCTCAAAAAAATGTGAAAGATAAGAAACGTTTCAGATAAAAGTTATATAGTTCCATGGGGGATATAAAACAACTATATCATTTTGTTTACAGATGGTGCCACTTTTAAGATATTCACTGATTATTACTTTTCTTAAATAGAAATCCCATTGTTTATTATATCATTTTTTTCTACCAATTAATTTGAACAACTTTCTGAAACATTTTTTTATTTGCCCAGTTTTCAAAATATTTAAGGAAAGCTTGGTAACTTTTTAAATATTTAGTTTTCGATATTTCGCTAACTATTTGTCGAAAAAAAAAATAGTATTAGACGTTTTTACTTTACTTGATCTCAAGAATATATTGTTACAATAATGTTACAATCCTAACTTTTTTTAACTTATCGACCTTTGGAAGTTTCCAAATCATCAACTTAACAAAAGTCAAGATGCTATTGTAACAATATATTCTTGAAATCAAATAAAGTAAAAACAGTAATACCATTTTTTCTTTCGACAAATAGTTAGCGAAATATCGTAGGTTAAATATTGAAAAAGTTATCAAATTTTCCATGAATGTCTCAAAAATATTAGGCAAATAGAAAAATATTCAAATTATTAGATAGAAAAAGATAATATATAATAATAAAACATTGGGGTTTCCATTTAAGAAAAATAATAATCAGTGAATATCTTGAAAGTAGCGCCATCTGTAAACAAAATGATATAGTTGTTTTACGTCTCCTTTGAAACTGTACAACTTTTGTCTGAAACGTTTCTTAGTATCTTTCATATATTTTGAGATTTTTGCCTGACTTATTTAAAATGAGACATCCTGTATAATTATATATATACGTATATTTATACATGATAATTTAGAGACGAAATTCATATATAATTATATATAAAAAATTATATATAATCATTTTTCGCCGGGAAACATTATGAATAAATATTCGTCAGAAAGTTTACAAGATAGAGATAAATCTTGTAATGCGATCGACATATGATTATATTTTCCGCTTTAAAATCGAATCAGTTTCTACTGATTTTAATAAATTCGTCCCTGAAGAAGTTAATATCGCTAATTCATTCGTTCGTTCATTCTTTTAGTGGACATTTTTTATACGGATGTGCTCGTGTTTTGATTTGTCGCTCGCATAACCAGTGTGTATATCTCGTGTCTTTACCCTTGTTAATTGGTCGTGTATGTTTTTTTCGTATTATGTAGAAAAAGTTTCGGAATATTGGATTTCCGGTTGCAGCGTTACCGGCATGGTGGAAAATTGCTCTTTTGATTGCTTTTCAGTTGCCGCGAGAGAAGAGCTTTCAAATGCAATGCTGCTTTTACTTTTGCAGGACTTGCATCATCCCTCGGAAAATCAAAATCCCGAAATTTGAAAAGTGACACAATTTCCCGAAAAATCATCCCGAAATTCAAATACTGAGACAATCTCTCGAAATATGATGTTTTTGAAGCATTGGAAATATTCGATTGTTTCAAAACATTACAACAATGAGATCAATAGAACGAGACAATATGCCGAAAAATACAGCTCTTCTGAAATAACAACAATAAAATATATTGAAAAATTATTACAATAATCTTTGTAGACGAAAAAACTTTTCAGCGTACAGATTACAGAAATATAATAGTAGACAGTTAAACAAATTAATGTGCAAAAAGTTTTCACATTCATTGGTACATAATGGAAGATAAATAAATCAAAATTCCGAAGAGATAAAAACAAGAATAAAAATAAATTTCGTTATAAATCGAGATTTAAATTTAAGCGCAGAAAGATACGTTTAAATTCAAACGGAATGCCGCATGGAAGATCAACAGAATTGAAAAAATTATTTACAATATATGCATAACCTGTTGATGCAAGAATTAATTCCGTAAAAGATAGCGACGACAAAACCAAAATTTCACCCCGAAACTTCAAGCCGAAAGACAGAGCACTTGAATCAAGTTCCTCGATGAAATTTCAAATTTTCCGCACTAATTCCAAGAGTGGTGAGAAAATATTTAGCTGGATACAGACTTGAGCACGAACGCGCATGAGGCAAGCTGAGGCCACATCGAATGCCTCGGATTGAAAATTAAAGTTTCCGCATGAGAACGCATGAGGCAAATCGAGACAACTGTTCGACGTTGCTCCGGTCGTTCGGAGTCAGCAGTTTTGTTCTTAATTTTTCGTGTCGTGCGCGGCTATCTTCCTTACGTGTGCTCGAGTGCGTCCAAACTGAGCACGAATTATCTTTGATGGACTGACAGTGCTCGGCTCGGTCCGAGCTCGTGCGGCGAATCATCCGAGGCAGTCTGCCGCGCCTCGGACCAACGTCCACACTTGCATGCTCATGCGGCCTCTGCTTGCCTCATGCGCGTTCGTGCTTAAGTCTGTATCCAGCTTTAAATGAACTGCTTTGTTGTATGTTACCCGAACATGGTGTAGGTAACCGAAGTAACAAAAGTCTATCCCGTTCCTTCCGTAACGCTTCGCGGAGTCTTTCTTCTCGACTGTGTTTATAAGAATTGTCCAAACTCGACGGCAAGCTCTCGGAAGCGATGCGCCAACATCCGCATGCTTGAATTTTATTACCGAACTCATTCGCGAAGAAGCACTCAAGGCACATCGCGATGTGTTTATCTTTGTTGGCGGTTCTTGCGGTAGACAAATACCGTCGTTGGAAAGTCTCAAATTTTTATTTGTTCCAGGCGAAATAATCGTTGCCGATATGTTGGAAATAAAGACATTCTTACCTATATTCTGAATAAAGCACATTATTTATTAAATTTCTGATACTAATGTTCAAATGAATAAGCTTCAATATATCTTCGCGACCGCCACATGGCAACTGGGAAACTCAAAATGAAAATAAGATGTACTTTATTGTTGTTGCTGTTGTTATTATTTTGGCGAGTTGTGTTCCATTCGTTGAAGGTTTTCTCATTTATACAGAGTAAATTCTTCGCTTCGAGTCGTCGAGTGAATATTTTCACTTTAAAGAGTAAATCTAATGCTCTCTTCATCGTTATCGGAACGAATTCATCCTAATCCTAATCGACTAAGGTATTCATTAAATTGAATTAATCCGTACAACTCGATAAATATTTTGATCGATAATACGTGACAAAAAATAATTACATATAATCATGTACGAATTTTCTCTCTATATAGTCATATATAAATATACGTAATAACTGTGTTTTTATTTACAACGTCGTTTCGTTATACAAATCTCGGGATTGTATTTTTTCGGGATAATCGCATGCCTCTAATATTTCTGGAAAGTCGTATCGCAGGAAATTGTCTCGACATTCGGACTTTTTGTTGGAAAAATGTTGCGCTTGTTTCGGTTCGAAACTCTCCTCGGGATTACGCGTGTCTATTTTTCCTCCATTTTCGGTATTTTTAATTGCTCCCAAAGATTATTATATGTAACATATCGTTTCGCAAATTAGCGGAACTAGTCGCTCGAGATAAAGTCTCACTTACGGACGTTCCTTAGACTGTCGTGCGTCTCCGCGCAACGATCCGCCCATCTTTGCGCTATAGCGGCGAGTTCGTCGTCCCATATCTGTAACAGCAATTAATAACTTACACACTGAGTTAATCACGCTCGCGCGTAACGTATTCGCGAAATATTACCGGGCGGTAAAACCGACTTTAACTTCGTGTAACCCGCTGCGGGGCCGTCATGCAAATTAGCGCTCTTCGCGTGCATGCGCACGCGAACGAACCGGAGTGCTCTTTTAACAAATGGATATAAATATCCAATATAATGCGGACAATTCCCAATGCGCGGCGAAAAACCGGGACTAAGGTGGTTTGTTGGAGTTTAATTAGTACCGGTCGACGTCGAGATAAACGTGAGATCAATTTCGCGTCGACGTGGGAGAAATCGATTCTTCTCTGTTGGATCTGTTTGCGAGATTTTTATCGAAAAGATCGAGACTTGCGGTTTTCTTTCTCTTCTTTCTTTCAGCTCTTATTTCGCACAAATTTATAAAAAACGGCGATCCCCGCGAAATCGCAAACGAAAAGAAGAGTGACAACTGAATCACTCGAATCTAAAGGTTTTTTCCTTCATATAGAGTGAATTCTTTACTTCGAATCGTCGAGTGAATTTTCATTTTAAAGTAAATCTAATGCTCTTTTCATCATTACGCAAATTCAGCTTAATCGGCTGAGATATTTATTAAATTGAATGAATTCGTATAACTCAATGAATATTTTGATCGACAAGATAATTATATTTAATTATATATGAATTTTGTCTCTATATCTTAAATAAACATATAAAATTATATACTCGCACTGAAAAAACTCTATTGTTTAGATGCAGCTAAAGTAACTGCTTATTTTTATTTGCGGCCTGTGATATAAATGTACAGAATGTCCCATTTTCAATGAGCTAAGTAAAAATCTCGAAAAATACGAAATATACTAAAAACATTTTAGACAAAAGTTGTGGTTTTAAGAGTTATGGTATCAAGGGGGACATAAAACAACTATATCATTTTGTTTACAGATGGCGTCATTTTCGAGATATTCAGTGATTATTATTTTTCCCAAATGGATACCCCAATTTTTTGTCATATCATCTTTTTCTACCTATTAATTTTAATAACTTTTGTTTGAAACATTTTTTTATTTGTGCAATATTTTTTGTAGTATTTAAAGAAAACTTGATAACTTTTTCGATATTTATATAGCTTACGATATCTCGTTAACTATTTGTCGGAAGAAAAGTGGTATTAGACTTTTTTACTTTATTTGGTCTTAAAAATATATTGTTACAATAGCGCCTTGACTTTTGTTAATTTGATGATTTTGAAATTCCAAAGGTCGATAAATTGACAAAAGTTAAGCCACTATTGTAACAATATATTCTTGAGAGTAAATAGAGTAAAAGAGTCTAGTATTATTTTTTCTTTCGACAAATAGTGAGATATCGTAAGTTAAATGTTGAAAAAGTTATCAAGTTTTCCTTAAATATCTCAGAAAATAGGTAAATAAAAAAATGTTTCAGACAAAGTTGTTTAAATTAATTGGTAGAAAATGATGATAAAATAAAAAATTTGGATTTCTATTTAAGAAAAATAATGATCAGTGAATATATTGAAAGTGGCGCCATCTGTAAATAAAATTATGTAATTGTTTTATGTTCCCTTTGAAACTATACAACTATTGTTTGAAACGTTTGTTTCTTAGTATCTTTCATATTTTTCGAGATTTTTACCTGGCTCATTTAAAATGGGACACTGTATAATTTTGAACGACTTAGAAAAAAAGATTATACAAGAATTTTGTCTATTTTTGTACAGTCATATATAATAATGCATAATCATATGTGCCTACAAGGAAAAAGAGGCTGTTATACAAATATAATTGAAGTGTTTATATTTATCAACATATGATATCGATGTTTATTTCAATGAAATTATTTCTTCCTTTTTTTACTTAATATCATTCTTTTTCCGTGTAGACATGTATGATTATATATGTGACCATATAAAGACAAAATTTACATATAATTTATATATAATAATATATAACTTTATATAATTGTATGTAATCATATATGATCTTTTTCCCAGGAAAACAATTTCTTCTTTTCTTTATTTAACAGCGTTTTCTTCCGGTGCGAGTATACATAATTTCATATGATTATACACATTAATATACAAACATAAAATATATATATTATTTCTATTATTTGCACCGGATAAGGGGGGGCAACGGTGGAGGCCGGCATACATGGACAGCAGGTCTTAAAAGGATAGCAACCTTTGACTTTGAGAGACTGTCAGCTTGTACCACCAGGTAACATAAAATTCATATATTATCATATATAATTTATATTTTTATACATTTATATAATTATATTTTATATAATTATATTTTTATATAATTATATATATCTTGATCTTGGCCATATTTCTTTAGATTTAAATGAAACATTTCCTCTTGCGATTCCGAATGACAGTATTTTCATTATTATTTGGGGTGCATTTTCACACTTATTTCGAATGAGATTTTACTTGGCGGAACTTCGAGAGCAATTCGCGGTTTTCATTTCCATTCTCCTTTCTTTTTATAGAAATTCTTTTTATAGAAATTTATAGGAGATGACGGTTCTTCGGCGGAATAAGATGAGTAACGATAAGGACAAAGGCGAAGACAACAACGACGATGGCTTACCATTTCCATCATGTTCTCCGCGCTAGGTTGACCGTGTATCTGTCCCAGCGCTACTAGTTGCCTCAATCGATTGTGCTCGTCCAAGATAATCTGCTTCTCTTCACACGATATACCGCCGGACCCTGTAAGATGATATGTATCCTCAGCTGCTGTTTCCCGGGCAAATATATTTGTCGCAACTGCGATATCGTCTATCATTAAGAAGGGTATATGCGCTACCCGAGTTGGAAATTTTCGGTTATCAACTCTGTGAGCTTCGTTGAATTCGAAAGATCAATAGAGAATTTACAAATAGAATGCTATAACAAAACGCTTCCACAAAAGAAAAAGAATATGCCAAGTATATGAAAAAAAAAAACATGAACTTAAATGCAAAATCTATATGTGTGGATTTTGAAAAAAATTGTTGTTTCAAAACTGAACTACTATATGTTTAAGAACAAGCAAGAGATCAATATAATTAATCAAATACTTGCTTATCGATGTTATATAATCTAGATATAAATATTTTTACTAATATTCCTAATATTATCAACATATTAAGTATTAAAGAACATAAGAACATAAGAAGTATATAAGAAATATTTAATTCTTTTATCTACACTCTATTATATTAATTTGTTAGTTTTCTTTTTATATCTGATACATTGTACTTTTTTATAACATTCTATAAAAATATTTTTTAATTTTTAATAATTATTTAACTTTTGCAATCAGATACATTATATGTACTAGTGGTATCATTAATAAACATTAAAATGTCCAAGTGAAGAAAATCTTTATATCGCAAGTTAAAAATTTGACGTGCTAATTTGCATTGAAATAAACTGACTTTTTATATAATAAATATTTTTTTCTGTATTTCCTATATTTCTTTTTTTTTAATCCAAGGCTATGTTACGATCTGTCTCATTGGGATAGTAAGTAATATTAATGGTAAGAGTACGAAATAACTTGAAGGGCATTCTTTGATGCTACTCAATGCTAGAAAATTTGATATTACGTAATCAAATTTTGAGGGATTCTCCGTTTTATTCTGCGAGTAAATGCGTATTTTCCCATTAGGCCAAAAGCGAATATATTCGAGTGCGTTTCAATTGGATCTCTATATTTAATGATAAAATCTCTAGTTTTTTTCCTTAATTGTAGTTCCCTTGATTGTATTTTCAAATCTTTATGAAATATATCATTAGCTATATAATGAACCATTGGACCAAGTAAAAAATCACATATGATTTTTTAAAACAATTATTATTATAATTTAAAACAATTATTATATTTAATTTGAGCCGAAAAAAAGTGTTTGAACGAGATGTGAGTGAACGAAGTTATTATAATATTCAACTAGTCTTCAACTTTCTATAATATTTTACCATCGTTCTCACATTATTTATCTAGCTATGCATATAGGAATATTTTGTTTAATTAACGATAACGGTTACTTTATGGATAATTTCATTTTGGAAGAAATGCTTTTGAAGAATGCAGTATTTTAATGGAAGCTAGAAAAACCTTTATCTTGAATGTATCACTGACAAATATTCGGAAAATATTAGTAGATATATATTTAAAAGTTTCTTAGCGCATTTGAAGTATTATTGACAAATTTAATTGTACTTGAAAATGTAATGACTTACAAATATTTGTTATAAGTAGAATATAATGACTAAATGCATGGAAACTTCTTCAATAATTATTACATTTAGCATTTATTATAAAAATATAGAAACGGTCGCAAAGAGGAATGCTACAAATTTTAAATTATCGTAAAGCTTTCAATTGAAATTTTATATATTACAAATATCCATTATCACATAAAATATTGCAACATTTTGAATCTCTATATAAATGATTTTATTACAATTGATTTGGATCAAACAAACAACAAAGTGCGGATAAAGATAAAAACATATTTTTGAAATGTTATAAAAGAAATTAATATAATAGTTAAAACTTTGAAAATACTAAATTATAAAACATTATGCTATATGTATATTTACGAATATATATAAATAGCATACATAAAAGTATCTAGAACTATATTCAATCGTATGTTATAATTTATATGTTATAGTATCTAATAAATTATAATTTTTCCATTAGATATTATAGAATATACCATGCACGCGTGTGTGTGATGATTTTACAAAGTTTTAGTAGTATGTTCTAGAGCATGATTAAAATAAAAGATACAAGAAAATGTCGGTAAGAATTATTATTTGTAACAATCTATAAAACTAAATTCTAAAAAAATAATAGAAGGAAATAAAAAAATGGGAGGGTTAAATATAAAGAAAGTTTATTGTTCTACTTATACAATATTATCCCCATTAATCAAAGCAGTAAAAGTTAATCTCATTATTTATGTTTTATCTACAATCAATCTAATTCTCTACTGCTGATTGAAATTAGTATAAACATTAAATGTAGGCGTGGAGAATTTTGAAATAATAGAATGTTAAATAATTCTGAAATATGATGTTCCAAAATGAATCTTCTTTAAGACTCAACATGGAGGAAGCCAAAATAAATAACTATTGCGGTATCAAAATAGAACAACAGTTGCTGTAGAGTTACATCTGGAAATTCTCTATTAATCTTCTAAGTTCGACTAAACTTGCAAGGTTAATGTGGAACCAAAATCTCGACTCGGGTATACGCTGCAAGATGGAGAACGCTGAACGGAGCAACACGGTCCACAGCGGGATGTGCCATTATTTCTTGGATAATTGACAAGATATAAAATAAATGGCATTAAACATTAATTTTAAATAAATTATATAGCAAAATAAGATCTGTATATCGAATGAAAGACCGTAAGAAATAAAGACTTTACGGTACAGCACGTATGAAAAATTTTCCTGTTTAAAAACCCTCCAGGCGATAAATGCTGTGTTAAATTAACGTAAAATATAACAGTAACAGTATCAGTAAATATAACTGATAACAGTAGAAATGTCATTTCACAAAAGTATCTAATATACTTTATTGTAGGCTTATATACATATTGATATAACAACGAGGAAGGTGTAAACTAAATAGAAACGAAATAAATATCTAGCGTGCACTAAATGTCCAGATATTTGTAATGTATAACTGGAAAAGATCTAACATCGATTCTGCCCATAAAGAAAAGAGATCATAACATCATCTTTCTTCAATCGACTCCGAATCTTTCTTTATGCCCGTTTATCAACTGTGCTTAATTCATAAGAGATTGGTTATTCCATCAAAACTGATCAATCGTATTTGTCAATTCTAATTAACAACGAAATGCGATTGGTAATTTCTGTTGGAATAATCGGCAGGGTTAACCTAACCTAACCAAAGTTGGTACAAATGAGCATTTGTGACTCTAAAAATTAACTCAGAGCTGACGGTCATTTAACACAGTGCTTCTTCATACTTCTTCATTTCTTCACTGTTGGCGCTGCACCCTTAGGAAAAATTACTTTAAATTTTCAAATTAACTTAAAATTACTTATAGTTAACTGTAAGTAATTTATAGTTAACTATAAGTAACTTTAGATAATTATAAGTAACTTTAAGTTAATTTGTACAAATTTGTAAAATAATTCTTCCTAAGGGCGTGTTCGAAGTGATTACGTTATATCATGTAGGATAGTTTTCTTTACGACGGACGTATCGTTCATGGACCGGCTGAAGAATTGACCGTTGACAGCCGGCAACTTCGCATTATGTCCATTTCGCGTCACGATCGCCCCAAGTTTATAGCGAGATTTAAGATCGCGGTGCCGCGTATTATTTTTAGCTCACGAGGGTGCAACGGCGAAACAGGGTAGCGAGAAGATCTGGGTGAGATATTATTTGATTTCACTTCCAGCTTAGGCAGTCTTTCATCGTGCCGAAACTTTTCGCCCCTTGCTTCTTTCTCTCCTTCTCTCACTCTCTCCGCTGCCCCTCTCTGCCACTATCTCTGTTTCTCTCGTTGATACCTCTGCCTCTGCCCCCTCCTTTTCCTGTCGTGCTGTTCTTTACCCGCTGCAGATTGCGCAGCTATCCGAAAAACTTTCCATAGAGTTTGGTTTAGCGACGTTCCCCTTGTCTTTCAGTCGGGTGCATCGGGAACTCCCGTTTCGCGAGTTTAACTTCTCATTGGAGCGGAACTAGCGGCGCCCCATGCTTTTGTTCACTTTTGTTACGTTGTTTCCGACTGAGAAGTGCCACTAATTATTTACAATCAGGAAGGAAGTATTCTCGAGGAAGCGCGCGTTTGATAATCGCTCGCGGATTATATATTGTTAACTAATTTAATAATTAGACAAGAGAACAAGGCGGAACGAAAAAGTTGAACAATGCAGGGAACTAAGTAACTATCTAAGTAACTATCGTTTGATTTTGCATTTTGTTTTTTATCCGAAGCAAGATAGCGTCAGTGTTAATCGATGCAGGTTCGTCTTGACCGAACGAACAAAAATTAACATCGAGTAGGTTGTGATTAGATATAATCAATTGTTTCAACCGATCACTTCAGTCTGATAGATTACACGTTGATTATTTATTAATTCCAATAATTAATCAAATTATTTGTGACTACATAGATGACGATTGATCGGTTTTCGTCGTTGACTCTCCAATTATTTTAGCCAACAAAAAGTTTCAAAGTCGTTTAATTCTTTGCGTGGTAGTGATAAGTATACTTACCACCTTTTCTTCTTTTATTTTTATGACGTAAAAATTACGTTTATGGCAATAAATATGATCGTTACATGTTTCCTGGTTTTTATATCTGATTGCTCATTTTAATTATTTATAAACTAACAACTAATGCTAAAAGAGCGATCTAAAAGAATTTAATTTCTTAGAAATTATTTAAAATTGGAGATTGAACATTTTACTGAATATTCATTACATGTCAAAATATAATATATATTTTTCAGAATTTTTCACACACGTTAGGTTTTCTTATAAACAAATTTTACTTTAATGAATTTTATATATTTGATATAAAATCTGTAATTAACGATTCGGAAAACTTTTATATTTCATATCTGATTTACATTTATTCCGACTTACATTAATTTACCCATATATAATAGCCATATTGGATCTGCCATTTTGAATTTTTAGACAAAACATAGAAATGCAAGATTTTTAGAAATCAGTCAGATAGAAAAAATATGTTATATAAAGGATTAATGTACTCAATATTGGAGCAAGCATGTGAAGTCCGATCGAAAGCTGGAGCGTCAAATTCCATGAAATTACGAGGGAGTAGTAACATAAGAGGGGCATCCAATAGGGGCGGACATGATTTCTAATGAAAAGTCTTTTCCCTGTCTACTAACTGTATTTTTCTATTATCCGTCTCTCAGCATTAAACGCTACGCGTTACTTTACGCTAACGCGGACGGCGTATTTCGTACGCCTTAAAATGGATTGCTCGCATGCATGGAGCGGCAGTATAGTTACGTATACATGAGCCATTTTAATTTACATAGGAAGGAAGAGAAAGAGAGGAAGAGAAGGAAAAGAGAAAAAGAAAAAGGAACACCGTTACTACTGCGCGCGCGTGCGCAGAGAGAGACTTTGCGTATAAATTATACAATTATACGCGATACCTCCGCGTGTGTATACCCGGTGTATCCGAGACATTTACATATTTGCCAAACGAAATCCCTCGGGGGAGGGAGGAGGTCGTAACGATCGGAAGGCGTATGAAACGGCCACTACCGTGTTGATCTGCGTCGTTAACGGCGCGCTAATTAGCCGAATTATCGTCGGCATTATCGCGGTAGCTTAAGGAGCGCCGTGGAGAATTCTTCCGCAAAGATCCCCGGGATATTTTTCCTATTCCGCGATAGTCCGGCCGGGTTTAATCACTTCTCCCCGCAGTGGCAGCGCCAGCACCAGCGCCGGTTGATCACAGAGAGAGGAACGAGAAAGGGTGAGTAATTGCTCTCTCTCTCTCTCTTTCTCTCTCTCTCTCTCTCTCTCTCTCTCTCTCTCTCTTTCTCTCTCTCTCTCTCTCTCTCTCTCTATCGCTCTCGCTCCTGCTTGCTCTTTCTCGGTCTTTGTGAAGTAAACGAGGTGGCGAGGTCGCAAGTTTTGCATCGGTAATTCGACCCGTCGCTCGCCGGGGCGAAGTCTGCGAAAGTTAATTATTACCCGGCGTCACACGAAGGGATCGACTGGGCGACTGTCGAGTCGCCGCATCCTCCGGGTGTTCTCCATCTATCTTACGAGAGAGACCGCGAGCGTACGCGCGCGTATCCCCCGGTGCGGTCGGTCTCTTCGCGAGCGAGCCTTGCCGCACGGCAGGGCCGATTTAATGAGGTAAGTGGACGCTCTCCGTCGGCTTTAGTCCGCGCTGGGCTGAGCGCGTCGCGGCGCATCGGAGTGGAGATGCGCGTTATTGCGCTTCTCCGCCTGACGAGACGCGGGATTTGTCGCCGGTGATTCTGCGAGCCGGTTACCCCGCTGACAAATTAATTAATCCGGTTTGATCTTTGTTTCCCCACAGAGCGGGACATGTTTTGCGTGATTTCCTGTCGTTTGTCGCGTCGCGATTTCGCCCCGTGACCCTCCGTCCTTGCTGCAACGATGTAAGAAAGTGTTCGGATGGTTCCCAAGCTCATAAGTCGATGATCGAATCGATGTCGATGATGATTCTATGCGAATGATTTGATGAATATTAGTTTTATTATTGATCTCGATACTGTATTGACGACAGATTTGCATGATACTTTGTCGATGTACTACTGTGATCAAAAAGTATCCGAACCTTATTTTTAAAAATCAAAATTACAATTCAATCATCAAAATTCTTATAGTCTCTTTCAAAGTAGTCCCCATTGTTTGCAATGCACATATGCTAGCGTTTGATCCAGTCCTGGAAACATCGCTCATACACGGCAGACAATATGGCCTTCAATTCACGCAGCGATTTTTCTTTGATGTCGTCAATCGCTTCGAAACGCTGTCCACGAAGTGGTTTTTTCAGTAGGGACAACAGGAAAAAGTCGCAGGGGGTCATGTCTGGTGAATACGGTGCTTGAGGAGCGACATTCGTTGAGTTTTTTGTCAGAAATTTACGCACAAGTATCGAGTATGCGATGGTGCGTTGTCGTGATGCAAAATCCACGAGCTGTTTTCCCACGTTTTCGGTCGTTTCTTACGGATTGTGTGCTGGTACGATCCAAATGATATTCCAACTTCATCTGTTCCCATACAGCAACAATATACAGAAACAATTGCAACAATATTGCTGCAATGTTGCAACATTGCACATTGCAGTGCAATATTGCAGAGACATTGCAAAAACAATATTTTGCATTATTATATCTGCAATGTTGTAGCAACATTTCAAATTGCGGTTATTATTATAAAATTATACGAGATATCGCTAAATGAAAGAGGACTTTTTCGTTCCTCTCGCTTAGCTCTACACCTCTATGGAGTTGGTATGTTACAGTTATGGGACACTTTGTATATTGCTCTAATTCTCGTATTACCAATTATATAATCACCAAGTATGTAATCACCAATTATATTTAATCACCATGATTTGGTTTTACAACGATTTAGTTTCATATCCCAAACTTAGGCGTTTTATTAATTCAAGAATAGTTACCGCAAGTCTTTAAGATCTGTATTATTCTAAATAGCAAAGTGAGTCAATAAAACGGCATCTTTTGAAGATATCATTTTACTCTTTAAAATATTACGGATCTTGGGAACTTTCTGTGACTATTCTTGTTTGGTGTCAGAAATGAAAACAATGGTATATTAATCCTGTTTTATGTACGTTAAAATAAAAGAGATTTCCATAAAACGACGCTTATGATCGATTTTACAAATTTGTAAAATGTTCCGAACACTTTCCTTTTGCTATATGATAATCATTCACTGTAAATAAGTAGTGAAATTTATGCAAATATTGAGTTGAACATATTATCTCTCATGATTATTGTTACGGAATTTTTGTGGAAAATTATTGATTGTCGCAATAAGAGGAAAGTGTGTCCAGAACATTTTATAAAGTTAAATCGATCATAAATATCATCCTCTGGAATCTATCTATCTAATATATAACTAAAACAATTTTTGGTATATGATCTTTCGCTTCTGCTATCATTAAATAAGGACTCACAGACAGTCTCCAGGAGAGACTCTCAATATATATATACAAAGTGTTTAACAGCATCCTTACCAAAGCTAGTATATAGGGTGACTCACATAACCCTTAACAGCTGAATATTTCGGCAACTATTTGTCAAATTAAAAAGTTGTTCATGAGAAAGTTGTATGTATTCGAGGGGCCTTTCTAATTACATAAATATTAAGTTACTCCCTGCCCCTCTTAAAAAGTGGTACTAGATTTTCTTGCTTTATTTAGTCTCAAGAATATATTGTTACAATAGCGTCCCGACTTTTGTTAACTTACTGATTTTTGGAAATTTCAAAATCATCAAATTAACAAAAATCAGGGCGCTATACTTTTTCTTCCGACAAATAATTAGCGAGATATCGTAAGTTAAATATTGAAAAAGTTATCAAGTTTTCCTCAAATATCTAAAAAAATATTAGACAAATAAAAAAATGTTTAGACAAAATTTACTTGTTTTTTTACCGTAGAACCCAACCATCTAACATTTTATAGGGGGGTCCGTTTGAAATTGCGAAGTTACCCCCTGCCCCCCTTTAAGGGGGGCAGGGAGTAACTTAATATTTATGTAGTTAGAAAGGCTCCTCAAATACATAAAACTTTCTCATGAACAACTTTTTGATTTGACAAATAGTTTCCGAAATATTCAGCTGTTAAGAGTTATGTGGGCCACCCTGTATATAGCTAGAGTAGAATCAACTATGTGAAATTTTGAGATATTAATGATAAAAAGTTTCTACCAAGAGAAAAAGTTCTACCAATTTCTACTCTCGGTAGAAATTTTTTATCGTTAATATCTCAAAATTTCACATGGTTGATTAAAAAAAGACATCGATTCCATTATTAACTACGATCTATTCTAGTTATATATTAGCTTTGATAAGGATGCTGTCAAACACCCTGTATATATATATATGTATATATATTAGGAGCGCAAAAAAGTTCTGAGCCTTTTTTTGCAAAATTCTAAATTTATTTAAAAACAAACAAAACTATATTAATCAACGAAATATTCCCCGTTTGCATCGATGACCTTTTGCCATCTTTCGGGCAGCTTGCGAATTCCCTGATGGTAGAAGCTCACCGGCTTCGAGGCGATAAAGTCATCAATGCATTTTCGTATTTCTTCAAGTGTCACAAAATGTGTATCAGCCAAGAAATGCTGCAGAGACCGGAATAGGTAGTAATCGGAAGACGCCATGTCTGGGCTATACGCCGCGTGCGGGAGAAGTTCCCAGCCTAACGCAAAGATATGGTCCTGAGTCACTTTCGCAACATGTGGTCGGGCATTGTCATGAAGCAGTATCACTTTACGACGTCCTTTGCCAGTAAATGGTCTCTTTTCTTCAAACGCATCGCTCAAATTGCTCAATTGTTGCTGATAGCGATCTGCCGTTACTGTTTCACCCGGCTGTAACAACTCGTAATACAATACACCTTTCCAATCCCACCATATGCAAAGCAAAACCTTCTTGGTCGTGGAAATTGGTCTTTGGCGTCGATGTCGAAGGTTGACCAGGCTCAACCCATGATTTTTTACGCTTCGGATTATCATAAAGTATCCACTTTTCATCACTTTTCATGTAATGATTTGGTGCAGAAAATCCTTTTTCCGGAACCTTGAAAGCAAAGTGAGTGTCACGCCGTCGATTTTTGTTGTCTTCGGACAGTGCATGTGGAACCCATCTGCCTTCCTTTTGAACTTTTCCCATTGCATGTAAACATGTGGAAATGGCTTGTCGCGTAACGCCAAGTTGCTCTGCAAGCTCCTTTTCAGTTTGTGCAGAGTTTATATCCAACAATGCTTGCAGTTCGTCCGTTTCAATCTTTTGAGAGCGTCCAGCACGCGGTTCATCTTCAAAACTGAAATCTCCTTGGCGAAATTTTTGATACCACCTTTTATACGTAGCATAACTTACAGCGTTCTCTCCATATGCAACACAGATCATTTCAGTGGCTTCAGCAGCATTTTTCTTCAGATGAAACGCGAAGTGGATGGAAAATCGAATATGCTCTTTTGTTATTGCCATCGTGAATACTGCTGATTTTAAAGTTATGTGCATCAAACGCCAAATCGCACGATGTTTCGAAAGACCAAATGTCACTGCTTTAAAACCGCAAGAGGGCGGGAAAATTAATGCAATTTAAATTATGGTTTCAGTAGTATGAAATCTAGGGCTCAGAACTTTTTTGCGCTCCTAATATATATATATATATATATAAAGCATTATTACATACAATTATATTACAAATGTTGCTGCAATGTTACACTGCAATGTTATTGCAATATTTCATTGCAATATTGCTGCAAGCGGACATTTTACCTTTGCTACAAGATTGCAGCAACATTGCAGCAACATTTCACATCGTTTTTGCAATGTTGCAATCTTATAAAACAACGTTCGTGCAATGTTGCTGCAACCGTGCTGTGTATGGGCTATCTCTCGCACAGTCAATCGACGATTTTGGAGCACCAATTCTTTCACTTTCTCAATGTGAGCATCATCCGTTGACGTTGATGGTCTTCCAGAGCGTGGATCGTCTTCAACGGATTCTCGTCCTTCTTGAAACTTCTTAAACCACTTAAACGTACTTGTTTCCGATAAACAATCATCGCTATAAGCTTTTTGCAATATTTTGAATGCGTTTGTGAACGAAATTTCGTTCGCAACAAAAAATTTCAAACAAATTCTTTGCTCCATATTTTTCGACATTGTAAAAATTGTCGTGTACAACAATTTTCACTGACATAAACAACTGCCACTTTCAAACAGCTTGAAGGAACGCCATGATTTTTTCACCAGATGTGAAGGATATGTGTAACTTAAGAAAGCAAACGGATTTGATTTATCCGCGACTTTTAAAAAATAAACTTCGGATACTTTTTAATCACAGTAGTATAGTCAATATCTATGTATCGATTTGATATCTAGGGATCATATAAGTGTCGACTGATTATTTAATCAATGTCTAATTGATATGACCCGAATCAAGTCGATATATGCATATATCGATTCGTCTTGGTTATAATATAAATTGAAAATGATTAGATGGCATTTACACAATATCTTCCAGATATCACGATGAAATTTTAAAAATATCAAATCAATCGTTGATTTCCATGTGATTTCAATTTGATTAGGACCCGAGTTATTTCGAGTTTCTTCTTTTGCATGATTAAAGATAGTTTAGAGGCAATATGTGGAAAAAATAAATATTGCATGATATAAGTTGCTATGTGTGTGTGTGTGTGTGTGTGTGTGTGTGTGTGTAGATAAAATTAAATGTCGTAATGAAGCGGATTTGTAATTATAATGTAGCGAAGAAATTAAGTATGGAAGTAGATGTCAATCTCCTCATATAACAAATTTATTTTCACAGGTATTACTTTAATTATCGTATCAGATAATTTCGTGTTTCGAAGTATTATAATTTAAGTTTGGAGAATAAGTATATTAAATTCTTAAAAAGAGAAAAAAAGAAGAAAAATCTCGCTATATCAGTTCGGTAGAAATATTGAATGAAGAAATATTTTTACGCGTTTTACCGAGACACGCTTTAACACAATTTACAGTTGCAGTTATATCATTAGGAATATGCAAAAGTTTCCATCGTTTTTAAGACAATGTTTTTTATTAATATTATTGTAAATGGTATCTTTTAATCAAAATGTTTTCTGGCATTATCTATTTGTCATCTTTTAAGCAAAAGATAGATACCACGATAAAAGAAGTCATTGCTCTTAGAATGAATGAAATTATCGATGATTTGTTGCACTTCCTCAACATTACAAATCGTGTACCAGAAAAACTGTGCTGTATAGAACGAAATAAGTGAAAATCCGGTGGGGAAATATCTGAAGAATATGTCGGGTGTGATAAGACTTCCCATTGCAATTCCATTAAAGTTGCCCGGATCGTCAATGCAATATGGGACCTGGCATTGCCATGCAGAAGAATCACTTTGTTTTGCTTTGTCGCAAAATATGGCCGTTTTTCGATAAATTGCTCATTCAACTGCTTCAATCGTCAACTGTATAATTCCACGATGATAGTCTGAGATGGTTTCAACAGTTCATAATACAGCACTTCTTGCATGTCCCATAAGATACATAGGAGAACCATGACCATGAATATTTCGTTTTGGCGTGGAGGGTTCCCCGGGATTTACCCATGATCTTTTGCGATTGGGATTATTATAATAAATTTATTTTTCGTCTCCGGTCACAATTCAATACACAAAAGATATGTGTTTGTATGTATTGAGCTGCGAAAAGCAAATGGTGACTCGGCTGGCAATAGCGTTCTCGGATAATTCATGGGAAACCCATTTTCCTTTCTTCAGAATTTTTCCCATTTCATACAAGCATCGAATTACAATGCTCTGATGTAATCTTTTCGCAAGTTCCACACTCGATTGAGTCGAATTTTCTTGCAATAACGTTTTCAAGTCATCTGAACTCATGTCTTGCGATTGTCCGGTACGCTTTTTGTCTTTCAGGTCAAAATTGCCACTTTTAAAGAACCGAGAACACGACATGTACTTCCAACTATTGTTCCCTTATCATAAATTTCGCAAATGATTCTGATTGCTTCGGCAGCTGTTTTGCGTTAATGAAATAAAAAACCATATAATGACGAATATACGTCTTATCGACTTCTATCTTCATACGAATTATAATTTCTTCTTCTAAAATTCTTTTTCCAACGGTGGGATCGATATGTTTGGTATCTATTTCTGATATGATAGCTATTTTTATATGTATGATATTTTTATATGTAGTATGCTATTTTTTTTATTTTATTTTTATTTTATTATATTTATTATATTTATTATATTTATTTTATTTTTATTTTATTATATTTATTTTGAAAATTATCATTTTTAAGGCCCCTTGAATGAAGAAAAAATGTTGAAGAAATCGAGGTTTTTTTTAACATGCCACTATTTTGAAAAAAATTAATTAAAAAAGAAACGGCTACGCTTAACAAAAACTACATTTATGCAGATTAAGAAAATATTTGAGTTTTTTTTTCAGATGAACCATGTCAGAGATATTGATTCCATCGTTGGAAGAATTTTTTACAGACCGGTACTCTATTGTATAATCTCTATTGTATAATCTTTGTTAATAGTTATTATATTTTAATAAAAATTTGTATAAAACTACTTCAAAGCGTTCTTAATAATATACTCTTCCCCCAATCCTTAAATAATTCATTAAGTAGTAACAAAAAATTCTAGAAGAAGAGCCTTTTTTGAGCACATCATAGTGGTGTTCTTCCTTAATAAAATAGCAAAGGATTGGTTATTTCAGTACAAACGCATTTTATTTAATATTCCATATTTATCGAATATTCCAAATCAATATACCTGTTTAACAATATCAAAATTGATATTAAGTACAATTATCAATTTTGTATAGCTCTGAGATTTAGTTACTATAATGCAAGATACTATTTATCTATGTAATATGACTGCAGATTTGCTGAGCCAGCGAGGCTTTTAGTTGCCACGCGGCAAATCTCTTTTTCTCTGTGAATGATATCCCTTCAGACTGGTGTTTCTTTCGCTTGGCAAACGATCGTGAAACAACGAGATTTCCCATCTCGCCGCGGAGCTTCGTCGACGGATTCGCCGAGACGCGGAAGGGGAGCGCGTCCGGCAGTTACACGTTGCGCGGCAGATCGTTAACAATTTTCAAAGCAGATTGAGTCAGATTAACGTCGAGATTTCCCGTAAGTATAGCCCTCATTCTCGAGGCTCACTCTTGATCATTATCGGCGATTCGAATTCACGGCAGTCATCGTGGGGTTCTATTTTCGGCCGCGTGCGGACGAATACGAATGTCGAATAATTTTTGAAACATCGAGAGTTGCCCACAAATTTATTCTTGAAGTCTACTCCTGTCCCGATCGTGGACGTTCAGGAGGCTTCTCCCTTTATCTCGCGGTCACGCTCGCGTGTGCCTGCCTAAATTCAAATTTATACAACCGGCTCATTTGCAGACGCGCACGAGCGTGAAGATACGCGCAAACGGACCTGGTATACTTGCTTGTGAAACGGTTTAATGAAGTACGATTTTTGTCAATGATTCGCGATTGGGAACTACTATTGACGGGCTTGCGCAGTAATCGGTTATGATAGGATTCGAAGTGACAGCATACGAGATATTGGACGTTATAATAATATTGGAGAGGATTGCCGAACAACGTAAGCGCGTTGGATCATTTAATGCAGTACTGGACAAAATAAAGTCGCACCTCGAACATTTTCACGTTTGCGTGAATAACTTGGCTGTCTTGATAGGTAGAAAAGAAATGTATTCGGACGAAGGTTTTTTAATCAACCTTTGAGCTTTAAGTGAAAAAAATTTCAAAAACATTAAAAATCCTTCAATAGTCAAGTCCGTTACATTATTATATTTATCTTGGAGAAAATAAAGCAGATAGTATCAGGCTGGCAAGAGTAGCTGGTGAGTTATGTCGTTTTTATTGTATGTAAATGGAAAGCGTTCTTTTTACACAAAGCAAAAACTTTATTCTGTAATATATTGTCTATTGAATTCAATAACCTTTTGCCATCTGTTTGGTAGCTTCATAATTCTGGCCTTATAGAGCTTCTGGTCCTTATTGGTGAAAAACTGACTTCAAGTATCGTTTGATAGCCTTATCAGAATCCGATATTTTTTCCTTTGAGGAATTTTGCAAGGAACGAAATAAATGATAATCTAATCGGTCAGGCAAGGTCAGGCAAATATAGTGGGTGTGGTAACACATTCCACCCAATCTGCAACAATTTCTGGCGGGTGACTAACGATGTATGTGGTCTAGCGTTGTTATGGTGAAAGACAACACCTTTACGATTCACCAGTTTTTGACGCTTTTGCTTAATTGCTTCGTGTAATTTGTCTAATTGACGACAGTAAAATTTCGAATCAATCGTTTGATTACATCTAAACAGTTCAAAAAACACAATACCTTTGTAATCCCACCAGATAGATAGCAAAATCTTCCTTTAGTGTATGTCTGCTTTCGAAGTGCTTTGTGGCGGCTCATTACGTTTGCTCCATGATCTTTTTCGTTCCACATCGTAAACAATCCATTTTTCATCTCCAATTAACATTCGTTTTCATCTCCAATTAACATTCGTTTCAAAAACAAATCGATTTACTCACGTTTTAGGAGAAAATCTCTGATATTGATGTGTTTGGTGAGATGAATTTCTTTGAGCTCGTGTGGAACCCAAATATCGAGTTTGTTGACGTATCCAAGTTGTTTTAAATGGTTTTCAATGCTCATATATGATACGTTTAGCTTCTCAACGGTCTCCCATGTCGTACAATGGTGATTGGATTTCAAGCAATGCTTTTATTATGTCGTTATCGAGCTCAATTGGCCAATTTGACCGTGGGGCATCTTTCACAGAAAAATCCCCTGAACGAAAACGAGCAAGATCAACGCTGACATTGGCGATTTGTTAAGGATTCCTTACCACACACAGTACATAACTTTTGACGAGCTTGCATAGCGTTCTTTCCTTTTTGGGAATAAAAAAGTAAAACATTGCGGAAATGCCGAATTGTTTCCTTTTATCTGATAGATTATTGAATTATAACAACATAAAGTTATGATGATTTCAACTCATCTGAATTTTTCCAGACTTTCCGAGACTTTTCATACGAAATATACTCTCTAGAAGTGAATCAGTGAAACTCACTGTTAATCAGCAATTATACACTGATTGTCAGTGCTAAATATACTACTGAATTGACCACTGATTGACAGTGAGTTTCACTGATTCACTTTTAGAGAGTAGTGACCGTATTTTTAAGTTATTATTTTATTACAATTATACTCTTATTTATCAAGTAAGAGTTTAACAAAGAGTCAAAATTCACACCATGGCTTATTGCCATTTTATAGCTTCTGCCATGATTGATTACTGCTCAAGCTTGTCAGTAGCGACTCATAATCGTGACAATTCGCTGCGATCCTTGGTTCGTTGTGTCCAAATCATTTTGCGACCAAGGATGCGTTCCATTTCACGCATATGCGCGCATTTATCTATAGTTTATGTCACGTATACTATAAAAAATGCGCGCATATGCGTGAAACGGAACGCACCCCAAGCAAACATCGCGCGTGATCTCGATACATATATTTAGCGGGATGAGTCCCGCTAAATCCCGCCTTTTGTCGACGAAATAATTCCGACGGATTATGTGATGGAGCTCTCGCGTTGCTTTCGTAGCCGTCGGATGATTCAAAATGTGCGTGCGTGTCATGCTTTTTACCGGGTTATCGGCGCGCTCTCGGCACGCGAGATGTGCGATATTAACTTTCAACAAGGGGGGCGGGAGTCGCTTGTGTTTGAAATGCACCCCGTTGCGGCGAGAGAAGCATGTTACTGTAATTAATAGTAAAATATAAGAGGCGAAGTTTTATACACAAGGCGATACGATCTAGATTAATATAAATCTTCCGTAGGTCTTTCACTCTTAAATTTCCCCTTTCCTCTCTTTTTTTTTCAATGATGTCGTTCATAAACCTATGGAATATCAAAGGAGTTGAAGAAAATTCACAACAACTTGCTGGAATAGATAGATATATCTTCTTATTACACGCTCTAAGGAAAGAAAATGTCTTTTAAGCGCAAAATAATAGAATACAATTAAAAAATATTGAATAAGAGGAAAATAAGAAGTTAGGTTTATATTAAATAAGAGGGAAACCAACGGTGTTTCAATCATAATTAAAGAAATATAAGTGTTATGTTGTATTATATATGTTGTAAATATAGAGAGTATCCGGGATCTTTTGAAAACAAAAAATTGTGAAGATTGTGATAATCAGATCAATCTGAAAAGAAAAGTCAAGTATTATTTTGCGAAAATCGCAATAGTTACTAAGTTATTAATGACCACATCTAGAAGCTTCTTTAATTGACAATTGATTTGAAAATTTATGTACTTATTTTACAAAATAGTAAAGGATTTTTTGTTCAAAATAACTTAATCTATAATTATATGACGGCTATTGTGCCTAGCGACAGGTTCAAAATTCAGGGTTCAAAGTTCAATATACTCATATCTATCGCTAGACATAATAGCCGTCATATAATTATAGATTAGATCATTTTGAATAAAAAAGTTCTTTACCATTTTGCAAATAAGTACGCAAATTTTCAAGTTATTGTACGGAATATTAATTTATTTTAGTAACAAATCGGTAGTTAATGTTTTATTTCTATGTACCGGTTGCGCCACACTCTCATGTGTGTAACTTTCATTCTATAAGTTTACTATACTGATATGTATTAGAGTTGGCAGCATTGTATTGAATCAGTCTGTCGAAGGATATAATAGAAGGATGTTGGTTACCTTATATAAACTCCATTAATAAACGTATTTAACCACACTAAAATGATGTTTAATCCTATAGTTATCGATTAAAAGAACCTCTAGATATGGTTATTTTCAATCATTAATAACTATTGCGATTTTTGCAAACTGGTACTTGACTTTTCTTATCAGTTTAATCTGTTTAATCTGCACAATTTTTCGTTTCCAAAAGATCCGGGACATCCTGTATAATAGAAAAACCATCAGTAATTGAAATACTTGTAGATTTTGTTTTAGAAAGAAATGTAATAAAACAATATACGATATTTGCAACAATATTGCTATAATTACTTGCGTTCGGTGTAAGAAACCCATATAGCAAAACTTGATCCTAGGTACGTCTAATAGATGTATCACAAGGGATTTAGTGATATCCAGAATATATTCGTAAAAGGCCGAAATATATACATAGGATGTACCGAGGACGTCTCTATGTCCGCTCATTAAATATCCAGAGGAAGTGATACGTGATTGTCATGAGGATATGTACACATAATAATATATGATCCTCCTAATATCCGTAAGATATTTTCCAAGTACCAAAAGTGGTGTTAAGGATATTCACAAGATATATCACGATGAATTCTATATATCTCGAAGTCATTCTTGCAATATCGAAATAGGCCCGGTTGTTCCAACTGAAAGGTAAGTTGACTAACAATTAAATCATATGCCTATCTTTATTTTTTGTTCGAAATAAACAGAGACATACGATTTAACTGTTCGTTAACTTACTTTTCGGTTAAAACAATCGGACCAGAGAAATAAATTTCATAACGGTTTGAACATGTTTCGATGCAGTTTAAAATGTAGCCTATCATCCAATGAGAAAACTACTTTTTCCGAAACGTGTTCTTATGCTAAATCATCGGCTGCGTTCCAAAGTACCAAGAACAAAATGCCCACACCGTTGTAAAATGTAATATATGTATGTATAAAATATGTATTGGGTAATATAATAATAATATGTGCGTATATCTGTATGCATAAAAAGGTTTACTTGTTATTATTTGAGAAACGTGTAATACAATGTTTGTTTGTATTGCATATAACGAATAAGATGTATATCATATGTTCTACAATATATACAGGATGTTTGAAAGCTTATCATACAGACGAAAGTTGGAGATAGATTGGGTGTAGCCGAGAAGAAAAGTCATGTACCATAATGTCAAATTGGCAATAATTATCGAGTTATTAATTGAAACATGTGAGCCAATGAGCGTGTAGAGAGCGCTGGGCGGCCTCTTGTCGCTTGCGCTCGTTCGCTTGTCGTTCGCGCTCGCTCGCTCGTCATTCGCACTTGCTCGCTCCTCGTCGCGCGCGTTCGCCTCTTGTCGCTTACGGTTGCCCCTCGCCACGCGCGCTCGCCTATCGACGCTCGTTGACTCCGCCTATACCAAATGTCTACGTGCTTACCGCAGCCGCTCAGCGCTTTCTACGCGCTCATTGGCTCACATGTTTCAATTAATATTGGGTGTGTGAATATGACTCCGCCCTTTCCCAACAGATGTTGCTTTTAGTATTGTTAACGTGTACTAATAACTGGCAACACTTGTATTCGATAGTACGTCATGTCAACTTTCAAACGCACTATGTGAAATTTGGTTTAAGTGTAAGCAACAAGTGTTTTACCCTACTTGAAAATGTCGGTTTTCGTTCCAAACAAAAATCATTTGCGGGAAGTATTATTACACTATTTTATTGCAAAGAAAAGTGCAGCGGAAACTTATCGTTTGCTTGTGGAGATTTACGGTGATCATGCTCCATCTAATACAACTTGTAAGGAATGGTTTCGACGATTTCAAAATAATGATTTTGGAACTGAGGACAGAGAACATGGGAAACCACCAAAAAAATTTGAAGATGCTGAATTGGAAACATTATTGACAGAGGATTGTTGCCAAACTATTAAAGGAGAAGTTTACCGACGACAACTAATGCATTTGAAGCGAGCCATAGAAGAAAAACAGAATGGGAGAATAGGCACAGCAAATTAATTCTTCAGCATGATAATGCTAAACCGCATACCGCAGAAGTCGTGAAAAGATATTTAGATGGACAGCACTGGGAAGTGCTACTCCACCCGCCATATTCGCCAGACATAGCTCCTTCAGATTACTACTTATTCCGGACGATGCAGTCAGATCTTACGGGAGAATGGTTCACTTTATACGAAAGTATCAAAATTTGGCTTGATAATTGGATCAGCTCAAAAGACCAGGACTTCTTCAGGCAAGGAATACATAAATTACCTGAAAGATGGGCGAAGATTGTAGCTGCAGATGGAGCATACTTTCAATAAACTTTTCTTTAATTTTCTAAACAAGCAAATGTGTTTTATTTTAACAAAAAAGGGCGGAGTCATATTCACATACCCAATAACTAGATAACTATTGCTAATTTGACATTATGGTACATGACTTTTCTTCTCGGCTACACCCAATCTATCTCCAACTTTCGTCTGCATGATAAGCTTTCAAATACCCTGTATAACTATCACACAATATACAGAGTGTCCGAAATGTGATCATTAATATTTTGTGTACTGGTAGATTGGGTGTAGCTGAGAAGAAAAGTCATGTACCATAATATCAAGTTGGCAATAGTTATCGAGTTATTAATTGAAACATGTGAGCCAATGAGCGCGTAGAGAGCGCTGGGCGGCCGCCTCTTGTCGCTTGCGCTCGCTCGCTCGTCGTTCGCGCTCGCTCACTCCTCGTCGCGCGCGCACGCCTCTTGTCGCTTACGGTTGCTTCTCGCCGCGCGAGGTAAGCTATCTTCTTATACATAAAGCCCGTTCTGTCGCTTTCTCGTGTGCTCATTCGTTTACACATTTTAATTAATTACGGAATAAATATTGAAAAAATTTAAAAATAGCACAAGACGTTTTTAATTGTTTTAACGAGTTCTACCAGTACACAAAATATTAATGATCACATTCCGGAAACCCTGTATAGTATAGTCCATTTCTTAAGATAAAAAAACGTATCATAAAAATAATAATATATTTAGTAAATATTAGACTATTAAGAATATTAAGTGATATATCTAAGTATTACACGTTATTATAGAAGATTATAAGACATAAATAATATATAAACTAACTTCTTTTTGTATTCTTTATGCTTTCTGGATATCAATTGACATAATAATCAGGAAATAATCAGACATAAACAATACATGTTAAATATCTAATTAATGAAAACAAAAACTAATTACTGTATGTGAATGGATCACTGTATGTGAATGTATCAAATAAATATTGCACCATAAAAAAAACAGTATATTACTGTTTCTCAGTAAACATCAACTAACACACTAGAACATCCTACGGATGTTATGCGGATATCTTGTGTAATTTGTGGCCAATGCACATGTTCTCAGGTATTTCTATGGATAACTTTTTCATTTGGATCATAATAGGATCATTTTGATCAAATTAGGATATATTTTGGAGATCTAATACTATGTGAGAATCGCTTTATATTTGACATTTCTTTCATAATTATTAGATATGTAATATGTACGAACCATAAATAAACAAACTACTATATAAATAAATAATATATATAAGTATATATAATTAATGTATATGATTAAATAATATAATAATAAGTAAATAAATAAAGTAATAAAGGAATTGTATTTTATTGTTATACACTTTATATTTCATGATATATTTTGTTAAACAATGTCTTATACATGCTAATATTAAATTATGGGAAGATAATAATGTCTAACAGTGTTATTGTATGCATTGAATATTTTTCCGGACTAATAAATATGGCCAATAAATATGACCAATCTTGCAAATCCTTATCTCTTTCATCGTAATAGTTACGTCACACAAAAGTAAACACACAAACTTCTTATAAATAAAATTTCATTTTCAAGAAATATATATATATATATATATATATATATATCTTTTCATAAGGACAAAGTGCGGAAATATATGATTATTGTTGCACATGAAATAATTAATATTATTATTATTGTTATATATTGTAACGTTTTATAATTATTGTAATATTTTATGATATTCTGCATATTAATATTAATCGTTTCTTACTATGAGGAAGTTCGATGTTAAAAATTTTGATATTAAATAAAATGTAAACGTCGTTATAAAGTATTCTTCAAATCATTAAATTTTTATTCGGAAAAATTTTTTCTGTTTCTTTTGATGCCCCGAAAAAAAAATATCGATTTTTTCCTCAAAGAAATGTCTTTTCGACCTTTAAAAGGTCGATTGGGCACATATAAGAAAAAAAATCGTGTCTCTAATTTTAGTCTAGATTACAACATTTTCAAGTTCTTCAGAATTGGAGGACACTTCCATGTGCTTCCTTATTAGTGGTGATATTAGGGGGATTCTAACTCAAGTTCTCCGAGAAGGGTGCGAAGCGTAAGGTAGGTATTATCGGCGATCAGCTGTCAAAGAACTGTCAAATCTAATGACATCATGTCCCTCGCCCGCGATACCCTCCACCCAGCATTCCCCTTGGAGGACCTGAGTTAGAATCCCTCTTGTATCATTACCGATCTTTCTTCTGCATGTGAGAGAATAGTAAGCAAATTGCTTGTTGTTCTAATGCCTCTTCCCCTAACATTTGTTCTTAATATACAGAATGAACTTTTAGTTCCTGAGACTTAGCTATTGCAATTTTAGTTGAAAAATATATATTTTATTCATAATTAAATTAAACCGTATTTCCCAAATAAGCAACATACTGCTATTAAGTTTATTCAAAATTTCTGTTATATCTGTAAGTTTCTCGAAAATTTAAGGATCATTTATGGATGTCAAGGGGAAATAATACGTTTCTTTAATTTTACTCGCAACAAATGGTAACAATAATACGGTAACGACACAATGACTGATTCTTCGATAAATATTCAGAAATTATAAAAAAATGATAAACATTATCTTCAAAAACAGGTAAAAACATTGTATTAACATTCTTAACCCGCTTATCGCGATACAAAATTTCTGCGGATACACGTTTACTAGGACCTTTTTTACTTATTTTCTGACTCTGTCCTTTAGAATCTGTGCTTTATGTAACTTTGTGTAAGTTTGTCGATAGAGTTTAGATATATATTCTGCACAAGATCTAAAAAGCACCATGGATCTTTCAGTTTTCAGAGAAAGGGGGAGAGAGAGAGAGAGAAAGAGGGGGGGAGAGAGAGAGAGAGAGAGAGAAAGAGAGAGAGAGAGAGAGAGAGCGCGTATACGTGTGTGTGCGAAATAGGCGCGCAATACGAGATCAAGGGGAAGAGAGTTACAATAAAAATGTAATTCCTCCTTTATGCAGCGGCTACGTTTAAGAAAGCGGCGGAGGAAACCACTTTATTTAATATAAACTTTATTCAACATGAAAAGAGCCCGAAGATCTCGGGCTTCCGGAAGACTTTTCGGATTTAACGCTCCATGGCGGCAGCACGACGATCCTTTAGACGCAGAAGCGTCATCCACGTCGCGCGTCGTTTGCAACGTGCCGGCTAATGAGCGGATCATTAAAACCAGCTAGTGAACGGGAGCGCGCGAACGCGAGGCGACAAAGAAGTTTCTTTTTCGCCGGAGCGCGCCAATTAATCGTTATTCGACACGCTGCCGTGTATCAGCCGCGCTCGTTCGTCGGTCCTCTCGCTCGCTTGTCCGTCCGTCCATTCGTTCATTTGTCCGTTCGTTTGGCGTCTATTGAAGGGACGAAACAAACTCTCGAGAGCGACGTCCGCGCTCGGCTGACGGCCGTCCCCACTATGACTGGAAACGTCAGTTTCTTTTTGCGCCGGAAATGAGATGGGCTTGGCGCCGAGCAACGTAACGATGCAATTCGGCCGACACCTGCTAACTCCATTCTATTGTAGCTCGCAGTTAAATGAATTTCGTGGGAAAGGACTCGTGGCTGCGCTAAATAAATAGTCCTCGATCGACCATTCCTGCTTAGACCGCTCCATTCAACCCGGCAACCGCTTTTACAGGAGAGACCTCTTTCCCTCCCTCTCTCTCTTCTTCTCTCTCTCTCTCTCTCTCCCTCTCTTTCTCTCTTTTTTCTCTTCTCCTTCCTTTTGTCTTTCTTCTTTCTCGGTGAGAATAAAGTTCGCCCAGCGAGTATTAGTTTTTTTACATAGCCATATATTAATTTTACAGTTCACTACGCGAATCCGTCATATTGTAGCGTTACGCACTACCTTCCATAAAGGATAATACATCTCGGAGTATAACGGATATTTAATTTCCTTAAGAATTTCTTGAGATGACGGATAACGGGATGAATAGCACGGTAAAGCCTCGAGAAGCCGCGCGGATGAAAGCATTAGATCTAGTTTAATGATTCATGGTCTTTGTCGTTCGGCTGTTTGGCAGATCTTCGTGAAGCAGTTAATTCCCGTCGACACGTTTGTTATCACAATGATCTCCGAGTTGCGATGGATTATTTCATTGTTCAAAATTCGTTAAATGCGCCCGTTTCATCTGCTCTTTATTGGTTTTATGTTTTATTTGTTTTTTTACAGTTGGCTACACTTTATACGGAAATTAATGAGACGTGGCAATATTACAGCGTCAGTCATTCGTGACCGTCATGGCGGTCAACATGTTAACACTTCGATGGTCGCTGCCAGGTATGCGTGATTTCATTTTGTCAGTCAGATTATTGTCTTATAAAGGTATTAATCAATGATACAAATCAAAGAATTAATACCCTATAAAGATATAAGTTAATGATCAAAGAATTAATATCTTACGAAAATATATTAGTCGATAATATAAATAAAAAATTAATATTTTCTAAAGATATTATATAGTCAGTAATAAAAAATTAATCAAAATAAATTAATTATAAATAAATTAATCAAAATAAACTAAAAAAATTAATTTCTTACAAAGATATTAGTCGATAATTAAATTTACAAATTTATGTACAATCGCGGCCATAAAGATTGACATCGAACGTTATTCAATGGAAGAACTTTTTTTTGAACAGAATTTGTTCTTCAGAAATTCCCACAGAAGATAAGTTTTTTCATTGGATGTCGGGCGCGTTTTATACCATATCGAAAAAGATGTATATATCCATCTTTATAGTTTCGATGGTACAAGGTTGATGTTCGTTTTTTTATATATATACAATTTAAGCGAGTTTCGAAATTCGCCGAAATTTTCGTTCGTCAGTCAACTTTTTGTGATTCAAATTGTTTTTGATTTATCTTTCTAACCGATTCGTAGAAATTCATTCATTTCGTGACAATATAGTGTAGTTTGCGTTTATTTAAACATTTTAATATTTACCTAATGCAACGACACATGTTCAGTATTACATCTTACTATATTACGTATACAGGGGGTTTGGGATTTTTTGAAAACGAAAACTTGCGAAGATTAATTCGATTAACTAAGAAGAAAAATCATGTACCACTTTGTAAAAATCGCAATAGTTATTAAATTAATAATGATTGAAAATGACCACATCTAGAGACTCCTTTAATCGATAACTGTAGGGTTAAACGTTCTGTTAGTGTGGTTAAATAGGTTTATTAATGGAATTTATATAAGGTGATCAACATCCTTCTATTATATCCTTCGACAGACTGATTCAATACAATGCTGCCAACTCTAATAGATATCAGTATAGTAAACTTATAGAATGAAAGTTACACACATGAGAGTGTGGCGCAACTAGTACATAGATATAAAACATTAACTATCGGTTTGTTACTAAAATAAAATAATATTCTGTACAATAACTTGAAAGTTTGGGTACTTATTTGCAAAATGGTAAAGAACTTTTTTATTCAAAATGACCTAGTCTACAATTATTTATTATTATGACGGCTATTGTGTCTAGTGTTAGATATGGATGTTAGAATGAATATATTGAACTTTAAACTAGAGATGTGCGAATTAAGAATTTTTATGTCGAATGGAATCTCATTTTTTAAATTCGAATTCGAATCGAATCGAATGAAATCGAATCGAATCATTAAAAAATTTAACATGACTATTAAACATGGAAATAATGATGAAAGATTTTAATATGAAAGAGAATATTGATAATGTAATATTATCTTAAATTAAAATATATATTTAAATATTTAAAGTAATTTATAATTAAGTTATTAATTATTAGTTAAGTTAATTACAAGTTAAGGGTTCAAACATACAGAACCAGATGGCCCGTTTTGTAGCTGATGCATGCAAACGATAATGTATTTAATTCCTATTCGAATTATTCGAATTTGAATCATAGGGATTCGGATTCGAATAGTTCGCACATTTTTACTTTGAACCCTGAACTTGTCGCTAGGCACAATAGCCTAGCGACATAGTCATACAAATTAGGTTATTTTGAACAAAAAAGTCCTTTACCATTTCGCAATTAAGTACCCAAATTTTCCAGTACTCAAGTCACCAATTAAAGGAGCTTCTATATGTAGTCATTTTCAATAATTAATAACTTAATAACTACAGCGATTTTTGCAAAATATTTCTTTTCTTCTCAGTTTGATCTGGTTAATCTTCATGGTTTTTCATTTTCAAAAGATTCTGGATACCCTGTATATTAGAAATATCCATAAATAATTAAGTATTTCCAAAAGTTTTATCCTTATCAGTTTCTGCTTTAGCTGGATAGTATATAAATGTTATATTTTATTAGTGTTTTCTCAGTCTATTGTTTGCGAATTTATTAGTTTTCAACTTATTATGTCACTGATTAAAAAACTTTGCAAAAACTTTCTTTCAAATATGCTCCATTTTTAAATAATTGATTATTTGTACAAGTATCTCTAATATTTATACATAGTATACTATTAATAAATGAGAGGTTGGTTTATAAAATCGCCTAAAAGGAAACTTAATGTGTGAAAGTGAACTCGACAGACGGCCTCAAAGGATCCTTCATGATTGATTCGATCCCTTAAAAGTTTTATAGCCTTTTAGATAGGTCTTTAAATAGATTTTTCAATGGTCTCACTCTGAAATACTTTATCACTTTATCTTTAATATTTATATAGAGATTATTACCATCAATAAATTGTAATATTATCAATAAGTAAAAAGTTAATTTACAGAGTCGACTGGAACGAAACGCGATGTTGAACTAACCTCGACGTAAGACCCCGAAGGGCCAAGAGATTCCTCCGTGATTGATTCAATCATTGAAAAGCTTTATAGCCTCTTAGCCTCTGGAATTAATATTTGAACAGACTTTATTTTGAAATACTACATCACTTGTGGATATTCACTTATACGGGAGTATATATTATACGAACCATCAATAAATTAAAGTGGTATTAATAAATAAAAAGGTCGATTTACACTGACTGGAACGAAACGCGATGTTTAGGTGGACTCGGCGCGGGAGGGCAAAGGGTCATGAGATCGTCTTCACGATTTATATTCGCCCGCGCTCGCGCAATATCAAGCGATGGCGATCGCGTCTCAAGGCGAGGCACTAACAAAATGTCGCACAAAGTACGAGCGCAAGTCCAGACCTTCGTCCACAATTTTTTCTCTCCTTCTTCTCTTTCTTCTCCTCCTCTCTACCTTCTCTCGAATATCGTCCTCCTGCGTCTCTCATTAATTATAAATCGTTGAACCATATCTTTACCGAGGCTCGCGATGTAAAGTCGTGGCGCGATGCGGTGGGAAAAATTAATCCACACGGTGCGATTCATACCCCGCCGCGTTCTTATCTGATGAATGTCGTCTGGAGGCTGATGGACGAGCCAGAGGAGCGCCGTGTCGAACTTCTCTCGCTCCGGATTATCTGAACTTGCGAGAGAAAGAAAGAGATGGAGAGATGGCCCGCGAAACGAGTCGAGTACGAAGAATCGGCCAACGACACAAAGTCGGATAAAGTGGACGACGACTCTACCTGCGCTCCTTCTCCTGCATTCTCTCTCTCTCTCTCTCTCTCTCTCTCCCTCCTTCTCTTTCCCTTTCTTCCCCTCCTATTCCTACGGTGCGGGACCACTTTTAGATGGTAATATCGCGAACGGAATTATCGCGAGTGGACGTGAACTTCAAATCGGGAATCGATTAAAGCGATGACAGTGAATCATGCGACTATGCGTTCAAAAGGTCCTCCCGCGACTTCGGCGATGAGTGCCGAATTATATGAGGCTCGACCTCGTCATCGTCGCATTCGCGGCTCCGTTCGTTCGTCATCGTCGCTAATAACATGTAAAATTTGCCGTAACACGTGTCAAACGCACGTCTCGTGTATTTGTGAATAAATTATGCCGAATATCCCGTGTGAAATTTCCGCCGTTTTTTTAGCCAACGTCATCTCGGTTGATACCCGGAGACATTTTTTCCCCAGCGGAACGATCGTCATCGTTTGTCGTATCACTCATCTTTATCTTGCTTGATCAAATTTATATTTACATTAATATTTATGGCTTCTGCCTCAAAATTGAGATCTTGTATTTTTAGTATTCTGTTCGATATTCTGTTAGATATTGCGCGTATAAAAAAATGCAGCTTTTGCGAAATAATAACAATATAATAAATGAATATATACAGAGTGTTCGGGATCTTTTGGAAAAATTGTGAAGAATAGTCAGATTAAACTTAGAAGAAAGGTCAAGTACCATTTTGCAAGAATAGCAATAATTATTAAGTTATTAATGATTGAAAATGACCACATCTAGAAGCTCCTTTAATTGGTAAGTTGGGTACTAGAAAATTTGGGTACTTAATTGCAAAATGGTAAAGAACTTTTTTGTTCAGGTTAACCTAATCTGCAATTATATGATGGCTATTGTGCTTAATGATAGGCTCAAGATTCAGGATTCAAAGTTCAATATATTCATATCTGTCGCTAGACATACTAGTCGTCATATAATTAAGTCTGAACAAAAGGTCCTTTACTATTTTGCAAATAAATACCCAAATTTTCAAGTTATCAAAGCTTCTAGATATGGTCAATATTACGATTTTTGCAAAATGGTACTTGACTTTTCTTCTCGGTTTAATCTGATTAATCTTCACGATTTTTCATTTTCAAAAAATCCTGAACATCCTGTATATATATCTTATATATTTATTTATTGATATAGTTATATGTTCCTTTACACGTGCACACATTCCTTTATACACACACACACACACGTATATATAAAAAGAAACATATAACTATACTAATAAATAAATATATAACATATATTTTTTTAATATATGATAAATAAAACAAATAACAATTATTTTTAATATATTATTTCATTGTACCGATAGTATAACTTCTCGTGAGAATTTAATGTTTTTAATACTTCGGGAAAGAGATATATATTTGAGAGATTGTTGTAGATTATCACGGATTTATTCGAATTTCAGGTTCATGACATTTCCAAAAATCGTTCTACATTTTGCATTTCAGTATATGTACTTGTGTTTTTGGATAATGTATACTTTTTATTCGTGTACCAATAGATCTTGTTGAAACAAATTCGACGGTTTATAATCCTACTTCCTAACTTGTGAAAAGTTAATGTTAGGAATTCACATCGACTTTTTAACTTGAAATTTCACAACGTCAACTTGAATTCGAAGTTCAGTCATTGAGTTATCGAGAAGTTGTGAACAAATTGTGAACACATACCATTGAAATTCAGCGAGTCACCTCGAACGACAGAAGCAGACATCAAGTTGTTACATACATCCTCTTCGCCAATTAAGCGCTACTTTGTCGCTACCTAAAGCATTTTGACAATTCCAGAAGATCATTCGAACATCGTACTCACTCAGCATAGTTTTCCCAAGGCACGACGCCGCGCAGTGCTCCGTCAAGAGACACGTGACAGCCATCAGGATGAGGCCGACGTTCCTCTCGACAGACAGCATCGTAATGGAGATTTCCACGAGTTCCAGAAGCAGCGTTCGTAAGGATGTAGGCGCGAGTGGCTTTGCCAGGACCCGAGCTGGTGGCGATAGTAGCAATCGAGATCTGTTCGTGGTTGGTCTCCTTCAAGTCGCTATGACGACGACGACGACGACGAGAACGAGGAAGAGACGTCGGAGCGAGCTGGTGGAGGCTGATCGAAACGTACGTTCCGTACGAGCGACTCCAAGTCGTTCACTCCGGCACGTGTTGGTGCGATTAAATCGGCCGATTTACGATTGTCAGGAGATACCGACGTGTAGGGATCGAACAAGTTTGCTCTCGCGCGCGCGCGGACCTCGACCGGTCGCTGGAACGAGCCGAACTAATAGCTGGCCACGCCGATTCTCGTGACTTTATATATCGTGCCACCTGTGCCATGGGTATCCATGTAATTGTTAATGAACCAGTCGGGAGTGTAGTGGGGAGCCGTGCTGCTCGTACGGGAGCAGCAGCGGGGTGATTCTGATTTAGCACGGGCGCTGCGCCCAAGGTCGCTCGCGCGGTGATCCGAAAAGAGGAAGGAAAGAAAAAAGAGAGAGAGAGAGTGGCAGTGAGAGGGACGGGGGGGGAAGGAGGGAAAACACCCGGCCATCGACGAGGGAGTTTAATTGCGATCGTTTAAGGATCTAGAATTCATAAAGTTGAGTGCGCTTTTAGCACCGGATATTGACGTCGTCGCATGATTGGCGTCGTGCGAGAGAGCGATCCTCTGAGAACGAGAGATCATAAAAATGAGCGCGAACGCCGCCGCTGCACGTCGACTAACGCGAGTTTGTCGGGCGAGAATGACGTGGAAACAATTTCCCGATGTGTGCGCGACGCGTACTGCGGCGGTTGCGTGCTCGGGCAGAGCGACGTTGTTCGACCAGCGAAAAGTTTTACAGCGGAAAAAAGAGAGTAGTAGTCTCGGAAACAACAGTGGAATCGAGTTAAACGGATTCAATTTCGGGATTGTACATAGCGAGGTGACCGCTCTACTAATCCCTGTAGCAAAAGGCTCCGGTGTTCCTCGATACTCTCTCATTTGCGTCAAACAAGATGGAAATTCAATTCAATTCAGGCGACCGTGAAGCTGACTCGCCGCATTATTGGTCGTTTTTATCGCCTGATTCACTTGACCTTCCACCGCAGCTGTAATTACTTGCGTTGCATTATAATTACTCGTTGCAGATGGATCGTTCTTTGATCTGTCAGCTATCTCTCGTTAGTCGAAGGAACATGTATCTGTGTCGCGTAAAACGACTGCGGTTGCTTTCCGCTAATTTTACGTCACGTAAAGTTATGTTTCGCGCTGCGTTTTACTTTCAACGTCAATCTTTCACCGTTGATTATGTATTCCTTCGCTCAAATCCCCGCGTCTGTGTTAACAACCTGATTCGATTTTCATTAAAGTTGGCTGTATTGCGATCTATACAACAATATTCGTGCAATCTCGAATTTAGTTCTTTTTATACGATTTTTTCCAACGTGCACAATAGAAGAGGATCGGTTGAAACAGTTCTAATGTAGTTATTTTCGAAGATTGTATGTGGCGAATTAATTACCCTAACTCCTTAAGCATAAAACTTTAATGTTCTTCTAATCTCCTGTTTGTGTGAAATTAGCTCGAAATTTTGTACAATGAGGCGATTGTGAAGTTGATTTACATTATTGGTCGTGTTTATCATCTGATTCGCTTAACTTCCTACCAGCAGCACAATTACTTGTATTATATAACTATATAATACAAGTTAGATCAATCCTTTGGTAGTTGGAGCAACATATGCACACACATAGTCTGTCTAATAAAATTAAAATAATAATTTATCTTCCTGAAGTTTCACTTATGTAAAGCTTATCATTGAATTGTAAATCTTAAAATAACAAATCTTGAAGTCTTAACATAAATACAACGCCCTTGAAATATAATTTCAGCTTATGATTAATTTCTGATATATGCTATGAAAGTATAATGCTATATTTTTGCCAAATCGTATATAAAAGTTCGCTTTAAGCTTTTTTGTAAATACTGTATCTATTAATTAAATAATAATAATAAAAAATTAATATACAAGGAGAGGTGTGACTATATGATGACACGAAACATGTGTGCAGGTACCGTGCGTCAAATTAAACAGAAAAATCTCTTACCATCTTGATAATTTTGCAATATAAATATCAGCGAGCAATGAAAATAGTATGTAATTGACGAATATTGAATAAATATGCGAAAAAAGACGACGAGGTGGGCGTAGGGCAAGATGTCTCGAGGTTCTCTCTTCAAGGTATCTCGAGTCCGTTGACGATGTTCAAATAACCGCGAACAATGTTTGGTACTTGATGATGAAAACGAGCAATTCAAAATAGGGTAAATTCGACGTGAGAAAGTGACTACAAGTTAACATCCTGTGTATTACTATCCTCTCGCAAAAGTAATAATTCACCATTGTTATTCTGTATCTCTCTTATCAATTTAAGAATACGTTTTTCTGATTATAAATCTACAGAACCTTTCCATTCAGGTACAAAGTTCTACTCTGAGATGTGCATGCAAGCAAGCAAATGTAGACGTCACGTCAGATACATTGCATATTTTTTATATTTATTATAAATGTGCAACATTCAAAGATATATTTTTGAGCTATTTGTATCGTAAAATACGCATACTATTTTAAGATGCTCTTATACAGTAGACATACTTCTTTATTATTGTCGACATGTTTTGTGTAAAGTATAAACAATGTAATAACAACATAATTGTAATTAGATATGCGCTTTGTATATAAAAATATATAAAAATATATCCATTTATAAATATATCCATGTATATTTATAAATTTACCTATGCATGCCATGAAAAATGTAATATAGTAATATCCATAAATAATTTCGTTCATATATATCATAAAAATAGATCTTACGGAAATAACAAAAAATAATTAGATCTAAAAAATGAATTATATTAATATAGAATAGCTATTTCAAAATATACATAAATTTATAAAAATAATAAGTTTAGCATATTTTCCACTGCAATTTTGGCAAAGTGAAAGGACATATTTTACAATCTAATATCCGAATATTAAATCGCCTTAGGTCTAGATTTATCCTCTAAGTTCGGATAAATAGATACGTACATATTACAATAAACATGTCCATTCTCAAGATCTCTCAGTGGTTTATAGGAATGAAATTTATTTTCTTGCTCATATATAGGTTTCACATCCAAGATAAAATTTATCTCATGAACGTTCAATATTGCTGTAGTTCCTGAAGTAGCAGTTAAAAAAAATGGGGAACTATTCTGGAACAGGCTCATGAGATTGAACTGCAACTCTTCATGTCTAAGATCTGCCTGAAACCCTACAATCACACTTGGCTGCTCATACGTTTGATATTTCATATAATCGTAATATAATTTAGGGCAAAATTCGTAATTAATCTTTCGCTTCCTCCGAGTACAAATATGGCAAAGTTTGATACTGTCAAACATCGCTGGTAGTTCTTGCCTTATCAGTTTTTAGTAACTTTTTTTTTAGTATCAATTTTTAGTAACTTTATAGCAGGGTATAAAAGGTGAAAAAGCAATTCCCAAGCTGGCAAATAGTCTACATCATGTAAGGTGCTTGCCACTATACGAATTATACATTTAGGTGATGCTATATATAGAAAACGCAATAAATTCGCATCCCTTATCGCATAGAACAACGTCAATGGTCCCGAAACGTAATCGGAGTACAAATAAGATTGATTATCCCAATTTTTTATTCCCTTCATCAGTGTATTTATTTGTACGTATCGGTCAATAAATGCCTCCATATCCTCTACAAAGTTACACTCTGAAAATCTAGTGAATTTCTTTGTCAATGGACGAATATTGAAATACATAATATCAGTGTTTATACATAACTGCAACTTATCGCATCTTGATTCATGTTGAATTTTAAATTCTTGCGCGTGTACAACGCAGTAATTTTCGGAATAGCATTTTCGGCAATACTGCAGATCAATCTGCTGATGGCAACTGAAACATGATTTCGCGAAAAGGATCATTTACTCTTCATATAATTCTAGTTTACGTGGGAGCCATCCCTTGATTGAACTCAAAAATTGGTATCTTGAATTTATCCAGATCACGTGATCTATTCCAGTTTTGCTCCCCATATACGACTTTATGTATTCTTTAAGATATCCGCAGATCTCTACATGTTTCTCATTATGCAGTTGTTTGTGTTCATATCTGCAATAAGAAATCATATCGCATTCAGCGCAAGATATTAAATCATTATTATTTTCTCTTTTGCAAACGTGACAAACGTTGGGATAAAACCACGCATTGCAGTTCTCCTCGTCCAAAAAACTATTGGACGGTATTCTAATTAAGTGAAGCATTTCACTCATATTGATTTATTTGATTAAATTGACGTTAACAGATACTTTATGTATAATATAAATTTTGAAGTAATACATGTAAAGAAGAGAACAGGTTAGAATCGGGAATTCAAATGTAACTGATGTCTCTTCAGAGAATTGAAAAGGTTTTTATAAATTCTCCTTGACATCTCATGAATTGTTGACAAATTTAATCGTATTTGAATATAGGATGAACTACGAATACACATCTGTTTTGTACTAAATAGAATGACGCGAATAGACGCACATTGTGCAAATTTCTAGGAAAAATTTATGTTATTACAGTTATAAAATTAGTTAATATTAGAATATAAGATATTTTGATACGATATTATTCCTTTGTTTTCGATAGAATTAATCCGGCGATCGTGTTGTGATTAATCAATCAAGTTTTCACAGCACCTTCGTCTGTACCAGGCCTCGCGCCCATTAGAACGATTTATATATTTTTTTATATCTTTTATGCTTTGATTATCATGCAGCAGACACGTGCGAAGTAGACCCGCGAGGCTTAAATAGACACAGGTAACATGCACGCTGCTCATGATTTATCGCTAGCATCTTTTGCATGATATAAAACATTTCATTAGACTATCAAGAAATAAAAAGGAATCGTCAGAACACCGATAAGCGAACCATGTAAGTTCACCACGTGCTTTCAGCATGTCGATCACGAGGTTGGGGAGTGTACGTAGGTACATTGGAATTATTATATGAACTAAAGGTAAAGAACGAATAGTATGTGCATGTTTTTTTACAATACTACTAACATTTTTAACAAAAGAACAATAGAAGGGATAGATAAAAAATCAGCAATGTTAATAGAGGGAAGACAACAAATAATAGCATTGGACAGGACTTTTAGTTTGGTGTTTTTCGTATGCGAGTCAAAAGTTTTTTGTGTAGAGAACTTTTTTTGTTCATATTTTGCATTTAATTTATTAACGATAAAACTTTACATATTGTTTCCGAATTATTAATGCGTGAATATGTGACTCCTTATGACGGTACAATCCTATACATTTCTGACATACAAAGAGAAGAAATACGATGGTAGAGAAGAAAGGTTTCGAGTTACGAAAAATGTTAGCAAAAATAGTTAATACTTTCAGAGAGTAAACATTTTTATCATATATATAAGTCATACTAGTCAATATACATATAATGGAAAACATATATAGCATACATACATCTTAAAAATTACAATAATATCTGTTCTGACTTGTACACTTTGATATTTAGTGAATTACATATTTCTATGTTAATTTTATCCCACATAATTTTTACAGAATTCTTTTGATATCGTATTCTGAAACCTGGTTCGTATCAGAAATCCTAATATGAAAATTTTGAAATAAGTGATTATATATATCATATGTTTCATTTTGGATATTGTATCAGTTTGTCAATAAGTTACCAAGCAGAATTACTTCGTATGCTTCACTAATATGATCTAAAGGAATAATTTTGTTATTTATTTATTTTTCTGAAGTTTAACTTATGTGAAGCTTGTCCTTATCATTAAATTGTAAATCTTAAAGAAACAGAAATCTAAAAGTATTAACATAAATACAACGCCGTTGAACTATAATTTTAGTTTATGATTTTAGGTTACGATTAATCTCTGACATACGCAACGAAAGTAATGCTATATTTTTGCCAAATCGTATATAAAGGTTTACTTTAAGTTTTGTTTTTAATTCTAATCCATTAAATTGTATCTAATTCATTAAACAATAATAATAAAAAAATTAATATACACGGAGAGGTATGACTATGATGACACGAAACACGTGTGCAGGTATAGTGCGTCAAATTAAACAGGAAAGTATCATCTTGCTAATTTTGCAATATAAATATCAGCATTTTTAAGCTGTTTGTTCCGTAATGATATTATACATACTATTTTAAGATACTCTCATTAGATATGCTTCTTTATTATTGTCGACATATTTTGCATAAAATATAAACAACGTAACAGCAATGTAATTGAAATTAAATATGTGCTTTGTATATGTGAAAATATATGCATATATAAATTTACCTATGTATACTATAAAAATATAATATGATAATATCCATAAATAATTTCATTTACATATATCATAAAAATGGATCTTACGGAAATAATAAAAAATAATCAGATCTAAAAAATGAATTATATTAATACAGAATAGCTACTTCAAAACATACATAAATCTATAAAAATAATACAATTAGCATATTTTCCAATACAATTTTTTGAAAATGAAAGGACATATTTTACAATCTAATATCAGAATATCAAATCGCCTTAGATGATGCAGGTACATCTTCTAAGTTCAGATAAATAGATACATACATATTACAAAAGCAACCAAGTCCATCCTCAAGATCTCTCAGTGGTTTATAGGAACGAAATTTATTTTCTTCCTCATACGTAGGTTTCACATTAGTACCTAGTGCGGCATTTATTTCATTAATGTTCATTATTGCTTTATTTTTTGAAGCGGTAGTTAAAAGCAACGGATAACTCTTGATCTGGAATAGGGGCAAGAAATTTGACAGCATCTTTTTATCTCTAAAATCTACTTGAAACCCTACAACCACACTTGGCTGTTCATACGTTTGACATTTCATATAATCGCAATATAATTTAGGACAAAATTCGTATTTAACCTTTAGCTCCTTATTAATACAGTTACAGCAAAGTAGGATACTGCCAACTTTCTGTGTTAATTCTTGTCCTATCAGTACAATTTTTAGTATTTTTATAGCAGGACATAACAGATGAGAAAGCAGTTCCCAAGCTGCCAAATATTCTATGTCATGGTAGGTGGACACCACTATATGAATGATACATTTTGGTGGTGATATATTTAGAAAGTGCAATAAATTCGCATCCCTCATCGCATAAAACAACGTCAGTGGTCCTGAAACGTAATCGGAGTATAGATAACATTTAACTTCCCAACTTTTTATTTCTTTTGTCAATGTAGCATTTGCTCGCACGTATTGGTTAATAAATGTTTCCATGTCCTCTATAGGGTTACTTTGCCAAAAGTTTAAGAATCTGTTTTTCAGTGGACAAGTATTGAGATATAAAATATCTAGGTTCATACCGAACAGCAACTCATTGCATCTTGATTCATGTTGTATTTTAAATTCTTGCGCGTGTACAACACAATAGTTTATGGAATAGCATCTTCGGCAATTTTCCAGATGAATCTGTTGATGACAACTAAAACATGATTTTGCGAAAAGGATCATTTGCTCTTCATATGGTTCTAGTTTACGTGAGAGCCGTTTCTTGATTGAATTCAGAAATTGGAGTCTTGAATTTATCCAGGTCACGTGATCTACTCCAGTTTCGTTTCCCATATGCGACTTTATGTATTCTTTAAGATACCCGCAGATCTCTCTATGTTTTTCATTGTGCAACTGTTTGTGTTCATCACTGCAGTAAGAAATCATATCGCATTCAGCGCAAGATATCAAATCATTATTATTTTCCTTTTTGCAAACGTGACAAACATTGGAATAAAACCACTTGTTGTAATTCTTCTTGTCAAAGGAAATAGACGATATTCTCCTTGAACGAAATAATTCACTCATACTGGTTTATTTTATTAAACTGACGTTAGCAGATACTTTATGTATAATATAAATGTATATTATAAATTTTGAAGTGATGCACGTAGAGCGGAACAGATTAGAATCGAAAGTTCAAACGTAACTGGTGATTCTTCAGAGGATTGAAAAGGTTTTTATAAGTTCTTCTTGACATTTCAGGAATTGTTGACAAATTTAACCATATTTGAATATGAAGGACGAACTACAAATACATATCTGTTTTATAGCAAATAGAATGACACAAATAGATGCACATCGCGCAAATTTCTAGGCGAAATTTTTGTTATTACAGTTATAAAATTAGTCAATATTAAAATATAAGATTTTGAAACGATATTATTTCTTTGTTTCCGATAGAATTAATCCGGCGACTGTGTTGTAATTAACTAACGGAGTTTTCACAGCGAACTCGTCTGTTCCGGGCCTCTCGCCTGTTAGAACGATTTATATTTTTTTTATGTATGTCGTTAGTGCTCTTGAGATGTTTATGTTTCGATTATCATGTAGCAGACACGTGCGAAGTAGATCCACGAGGATCAAATAGGGAGATCACAGGTAACACGCACGCTGCTCGTGATTTATCGCTAGCATCTCTTACATAATATAAAACATTTCATCAGACCGTCAGAAAAAATAAAAAGAAATCGTCAGAACACCAATAAACGAACCATGTAAGTTCACCACATGCTTTTAGCTTGTCCATCACGAGATTGAGGTGTGTACGTAGGCACGATTGATTACACGAACTAAAGATGAAGAATGAGTAGTATGTACAGGATATTTGTTTATGATGCTGCTAACATTTTGGACAAGAGAACAAGAAGGACAGATTAAAAATCAGCCGTAGTAACTCTAACAGGGAGAAGACGACGAGGCAATAGTACGATGGACAGGACTTTCAGCTTCAATTTAGATATTTGGAAGATAGAACACATCGAGTTTTTTATATTCAAGTTTTTTTCTTGTCCATATTTTGTGTTTAATTTATTGTAACAACAGAACAAAATTCAGATATCGTTTACGAATTATTAATGCGTGAAACTGTGACTTCTTATGACGGTACAATCCTATATGTTTAACTTGCGACATACAAAGGGAAGAAACGCGATAATAGAAAGGAAAGTTATAAAATTTTTCGAGGTATCAAAAATATTAGCGAAAAATATATATAGTTAATACTTTCAGAAAGTGGAAATATTGATCATACATATAAGTTGTACTTGTCAATATACACGTAATGAAAAACATACAGGATCCTCAAAAAGTCCGGGAACGCTAAAATATTTCGAAAAATATGAAAAATACGAAAAAATGTTTGATACAAAAGTTGTAGGGCTTAAAAAGATCTATTTAGTAGTCATATCAGTTTGACCGTAGGTGGCGTTACTAAGATCATATGAAGGTCAACTTTGTTTTTTGAATAGAATAGAACTCCCTATTTTTTATTGGAAATTCTTGTAGCTTATCTCGAGAGCTTTCCAAAATACTAATGAACAAAACAATAATGAAGTCGTTTCTTATTAAGTTCTTTCTGAGTTATGACACTTGAAAGTTACAGTACCGCCGGCATTAGCATTACCCAAAATATACCGCGCGGAGGTTGCACGGGCGGATTTACGCCTCGCGAGTGTGTATAGTATGTGTGTGTCACTATAGAGATCAGGACCCGCAGTATTTTAAGACTCCAAACCCTCTCCGTAGTGTGTGTGTGTGTGTGTGTGTATGTGTGTGTGTATGTGTAGGTAACATTTTTCAAGCTATTTTTCAAGCTGTTTTTTACTTTTTCAATCAATCAAATGTTCAAAATGTCTTTCTCCTACTGTTTGGCAATGAGCTAAACGTTCATAGAAACTATTGATCACATGGCTTATTTGTTCTAAAGTGATCAGAGGTGCTTCTTGCATTATTCCATTTTTCAGGTCTTTCAAATTATATGGTTTCGTTGCATAAACCTTATATTTTTGATGTGTCCCCAAAAAAAGAAATCAAGAGGAGATAGATCAGGTGATCTAGTAGGCCACTCAATGGTACCTCTCCTACCTATCCATCGATTAGGAAAAGAACGGTTTAAAAATTCTCGAACTCGTACCGCAAAATGTGTCCTGCTCTATTTTGCCGGAACCAAACGTTTTGCATGTTTGCGTCAAATAAATTTTCAATTTCAGGAATGATATAATTTCGCAATAAATTTTAATATTTTTCAGTAAATTTTTAATATTTTTCAGTAAAAATTAATATTTTTCAATAAATTTTAATATTTTTCATTTAAATCACCATCTATGAAAAATGGGCCTATAATAATACCGCGACTACAGATCCCTGTCCAAACATTCAATTTTTGTGGATATTGTGTGCGAAGATCACTCATCTAATGTAGATTTTCATCACTCCTCAATATCTATAATTATGGCGATTAACAGCACCATTTATTTGAAATGTGGCTTCATCAGAAAAAATAACAAAATTCAAAAAGTTAGCATTATCATCACATCGTTACATCAGTTCTTCACAAAACTGAATTCTTCTATCAAAATCATCTTCCATAAGTTCTTGAGCGATAACAATTTTATTTATACGGATAATATTTATGCTTTTTTAAAATGTTAGAAACGCTGCCTTCATTGATATCATGGGCTTGTACTGTTTTTGATACGGACAAATGAATTTTCCTTATCATCATTAGTTGCGGATTTTGGCCTTCCGCTGTGAGATCGGTCCTTAACTGTTCCCGTTTTGTAAAAAAACGAGCCACTGTTCTGCAACGTGTTCTGCAAACGATGGATTTAGAAATAGGATCGAGATAAGGATGTGTAACATTGAATAGATCAGCTACTTTTTGATATGATCTAATACGGTCACCAAATCCTCGATCTTTCTTTTTCGGTCAACATTTTTCAGAGAAAAATGTGATATTATAATCGGAAAAAGAAACAAAAGAGACAAAGAGCGAGATATGAGCGAGCGCAACTCGTTTTTAGAATATTTGGAGAAGCATCTTTGATCGCACAAGTGAAGAGTGCGGAGAGAGGTATTTCAGTAACAACTTGCTACTTTATTGGCGCTCATGGAGTGGTAATACCTGCAGTTATGATTTTCCCTCGCAAATATTATGAGAGTAATATGGCACTGAATGCTTTCCCTGGAACACTTGGACTAGCCAATAGCAAAGGCTATATGACAAAAGAGACCTTCGTTGATGTTATGAAACATTTTGTAAAGTGTCCAAATTCTTCTAAAGAAAATCCTACGATTCTTTTAATTGACAATGTTGAAACTCATTTATCAGCTAACGCTATAAATTTTGTCCAGGAAAATGGAGTAACGCTTTCCACTTTTCCTCCCCATTGTACACACAAACTCCAGCCATTAGACGTCGGAATTTTTGGTCCTTTTAAGTCATATTATGATAATGTTATATATAATTGGATGATGAACAACCCTGGTGTCCCTGTAACTATTTATCATGTAGCAGGATTTATGCAAGAAGCTCTAAGTAAGGCAGCTATTCCAGTAAACATTATTGCCAGTTTTGAGAAGCCAGGCATATATCCTTTCAACCGATCTGTATTTCAAGACACAGATTACATCATGTCTACAGTAACGGTACAGCTGGATCCAAATGTGAGAGCTAACAATCCAAATGGATCCGAAAACCTGAGAGAGACAGTAACCACCTCAGCACCAGAAACTTCAGAGACAGTAATAGCTACGGCCATAACCAATACTAATGACTCACTTATAAGTCCATCAGATTTCAAAGGCTCTCCTAAAGTATAGCCTAAACAAAATACGAGGAAACCCAGAAGGAAGGGCAAGTGTATGATTGTGACAGATAGTCTAAAGAAGAATGAAATACAAGAACATGAAACACAACAGATAGAGAAAAAACAGAAATCTAAAGAAAGGAAAAGACAGCGAAAAAGTAATAAGAACAATCCAGAAACAGTTCAAACAAAGAAAGGAAAATACAAAAAGGAAGAGAGTACAGAGAGTTTTAGATTTTGATGAGACGTCAAATGATCTAAACTTTGAAATCGATTCATCGTGAGAGAAGAAGAATTAAATTTGAGGAGGTTAACGCGACATGGGAGGAGGATGATATTACGATAATTTTATATTTGTTCTCTTCGGTATCTCTACATAAGTATAATAAGTAATTTTATGTTCATTCCTTTCGTTATAATAAGCAATTTTATGTTCGTTTCTTATGTCATGTTTGTAGTAGTAAGTTTAATTGTACAAAAAACAGCCAAAGATTTAATGTTTTTATTTTATTTATAGTTTTTATTTTTTAGAAGTGTGGAAGTAGTTACAGTTAAAGAATAATTGTGATTTTTAGCAACAAATACTAGTCTATGGCTGTTAATGTGTGCTATGTCCTCTTGACTGAAATTAAAAATTTATTCTTGAAAGGCAGTATTCTGTTTCGTAATGATTTTATGTCTGTTCTTTTCGTTATCTCTTTATAAGTATAATAAATAATTTTATGTTCGTGCCCTTTTTGTTATTATTATAATATGCAACTTTATGTTCGTTTCTTTCGTTATGTCTATATTAGTACGTTTAACTATACAAAAAGCAGCCAAAGAGATTCAATATTATTATTTTATTTATGTTTTATACTTTCTAGAATAAATTTTATTTTACATATGTAATCATTTCATCTAAATACTCTTTTCCTGACACTTAAAGCATTTATTCTTTATATGTACATGTAATAATACTTGAGGTTAAAAACTATTTTTTTCATGATTGTCACCATTTGCCCTTTAGGATGTCACTATTTACCCCAGGATGGGGAAAATAATGACAAAATGCAGGTTGCGGTTTTTATGAAAATTTCGCCCTTATATCTGACTTATGGAATTTTTACTTAAGTTTTTCGTATAATTGAAGGTAGTAAGTATCTTCTTAATAAAACAGTAAGTATCTTCTTAGTAAAACAGTTGATCTTGATAACTTGAAACTAGGAGGAGAAAAAAAAATCTGTCACTATTTGCCCCATCCTCCCTTAGTAGTTAAAAGTAATGGACAACTTTTAATTATGAATAAGAGCATGAGATTTGACCGCGTCTCCTTATTTCTAAGATTTATTTGGAACCCTACAAACATATTTGGTTCCTCATACGTTTGACACTTCATATAATCGTAGTATAATTTAGAGCAAAATTCATAATTAATCCTTAGCTTTTTATTAATACATTTAGATCAAAGTTCAAAGTAGGATTCTGCTAACCTTTTCTGTTAATTCTTGCCCTATCAGGACAATTTTTAAAACTTTTATATCAGGGTATAAAAGATGAGAAAGCAATTCCCAAGCTGTCAAATATTCTATATCATGGTAGGTAGATATCGCTATACGAATAATATATTTAAATGATAGTATATAGAGAAAGTGCAATAAATTCGCATCCCTCATCATATAAAACAACGTCAGTGGTCCCGAAACGTAATCGGAGTAAAAATAAGAGATTGAATATACCAGTTTTTTATTCTTTTCAACGATCTACCTGGTTGTACGTGTCGGTCAATAAATGTTTCCATATCCTTTATAGAGTTCTCTCTATAGACTTCTCAGGAAAATTATAGAATTTCTTAGGCGATGGACAAATATTGAAATACATAATATCTACGTTTATACACAACCGCAATTTATCGCATCTTAATTCATGATGAATTTTAAATTCTTGCGCGTGTACAACGCAGTAGCTTTCAGAATAGCATATTCGGCGATACTGTAGATCAATATGCTGATGACAACTAAAACATGATTTTGCGAAAAGGATTATTTGCTTTTCATACAGTTCTAGCTTACGTGGGAGCCGTTTCTTGATTGAACTCAGAAATTGGAGTCTTGAATTTATCCATATCACATGATCTATTCCAGTTTTGTTTCCCATATGCGACTTTATGTATTCTTTAAGATATCCGCAGATCTCCGTATATTTTTCATTATGCATTTGTTTGTGTTCGTCGCTTCAGTAACAAATATTGCACTCAGTACTAGATATCGAATCATTATTATTTTCTTTTTGCAAACGTGACGTTGGGATAAAACCATGCGTTGAAGTTCTTCTTGTCCAAGAAAATAGACGATATTCTCAATAAGTGAAACAATTCAATCATGCTGATTTATTTTATTAAATTGACGTTAACAGATATTTTATGTATCATATCCCTTTAGTAAAGGAGGAGTGTAACGCTGCGAACTTGTCGGTCGGTCGAATCTATTGAAATGTTGAGGCCTCTTTTCCGCGATGCTGATTGGTCATCACCATGATGCCGCGTTGCGCCTGGCTTCGTGCTGCTATCATCGGGGCGAATGATAGTTTGTATGAAAGGAGTTTGAATGGAGTTATATCAATGAGAGAGAGAGAGAAAGAGGGAGAGGGAGAGGGGGAGAAAGAGAGAGTAAGAGAGAGTGTGTGAGAAAGAAAGAGAGTGAGAGAGAGAGAGAGAGAGAGAGAGAGAGAGAGAGAGAGAGAGAGAGAGAGAGAGAGAGAGAGAGGGAGAGAGATTAGGGGGAGGGAGGGAGAGAGATATATATATGGCATGATGGTGAGGAGGGGAGAGTGTCAGAGTGTGAGTGAGAGAGTGTGAAAGACAGGAGGAGAGTGTGAGAGAGAGAGAGTATAATTAGCTAAATGGCGCGCGCTTGTAGAGTTCTAGTAATAAAAATTTTGAAGTAATGCACGCAGAGCGGAATAGGTTAGAATCGAGAGCTGAAACGTAATTGGTGACGGTTCAGAGAATTAAAGAGGATTTTATAAGTTCTCCTTGACATCTCATGAATTGTTGACAAATTTAATCGTATTTGAATATAGAACGGACTACAAATACATATCTGTTTTACACCAAATAAAATGCGATTAACGCGCGAATTTTTAGGCAAAATTTATATTATTATAGTTAAAAAATTAGTTAATATTAAGATATAAGATATTTTGATATGATATTATTTCTTATTGTTTTCGATAGAATCTGGCGACCGTGTTGTGATTAATGAACCAAGTTTTCACAGCGAACTCGTCTGTTCCGGGCCTCTCGGCCGTTAGAACGATTTATATTTTTTTCATGTCGTTAATGCTTTTGATATGTTTATATTTCGATTATCGTGTAGCAGACACGTGTAGTAGACTCGCGAGGCTCAAATAGACACCGGTAACACGCATGTTACTCATGATTTATCGCTAGCGTCTCTTGTATAATATAAAACGTTTCATCAGACCGTCAGAAAAAATAAGAAGAAATCGTCAGTACACCAATAAGCGAACCATGTAAGTTCACCACATGCTTTTAGCTTGTCCATCACGAGATTGAGGTCTGTACGTAGGCACAATTGATTACACGAACTAAAGATGAAGAATGAATAGTGTGTACAGGATGTTCTTTTTAACTTATCGACCTTTGGAAATTTCAAAATTATTAAATTAGCAAAAGTTACAAATTTATTAACAAAAGTTAGGACACTATAAGGTAGGGTTATAGGGTAAAAATGCTGAATAGGGGGCTCCGCTCCTATGACTTTGATTTTGACATGTCGTCAAGGACACCTTCCTGAGTAACGTGCAAAAGGTTTTAGCCGTCGCTCGCTGTTCGTTAAATAGTTATTACTAAAAATTTTCATAAACGTGCAAGTTGGAAGTGCGTTTTGCACGGCGCACTACGCGCGCCCCCAGCCCCTCCCCCATCCCTCCCCCCGTGGGAACTTGTATCTTACCACCTTATCTGTAAGGGAAAAAGTTGGAAATGGAAGTAAGGTTAGATTAGATTACGTTACATCTAATCTCCCATTTCTCTACTCCCATTTCCAACTTTGGTAAATATGCACATTAGGTCAACTCCCTCAAAAGTTCATGGTCTTGATATATGTTATTAAGGACATGTTCCTGAGTATTATGCAAAAAGTTGCAGCCGTCGCTCATTGTTTATTAAAAAGTTCTTAACAAAAGAAATTTCAAAAATAGACAATTTTCCGATACTATGTATATATTTAAGGGAAAATATTTACCTATGGGGACCACCTCCCGATTTCAAAAATTTTAATTGTATGTTATGTGGATCATCATTCTGAGTAATGCTGCAAGGTTTTAGCCGGCGGTCACTGTTTATTAAAAAGTTGTTAACAAAAAAGGTTTGGTATATGCGTAAGTTGCAAATGCGTTTAGCACCGTGCGCTACGCGCGCCTCATCCCCTCTCCCCGACATTTACCCGAATGTGATTGAAAACAAACAATGGGAAGAAGGTGAAGAGAGGCCGATGAGATGAGGGTATGGTGGGGAGTGGGGATGGGGCGCGCGTAGCGTGCTGTGCTCAACGCACTTGCAACTTACATATATATCAAACTTTTTTGTTAAAAACTTTTTAATAAACAATGAGAGATGGCTGCAACATTTTGCATAACATTCAGGAACATATCCTTAACAACATATATTAAGGTCATGAACTTTTGAGGGGGTTGACCTAATGCGCATATATCTCGTATATAAATTATATCATCTTATATATAAATATGTGTAATTATATATGACAATTTATATATAATTTTATATCTTTATGTATAATAATATGCGAACATATTTTATATATAATTATATATAATTATAAGTTGTACATTTATTTCTGAGCATTTATAATGCCATGTATACAAAGCAAAGTCAACTGTATCGCAGTGCATCAAAAACAATTTATTTATATTTTACTTCTATAAATAAATTTTGTTTTCGTTTCGCATGAAACAGACTCATGTGATCGTCATGCGCACTATGCAGACTATAAAAATGTCTGTAATATTTGAAAACGGGCAGTTCATTTCATGAGTTCATAGTGTAAAGAAATGTGTTATACACTATAATTTTGTGAAATTATGTATTTATTATATTGTATTATTGTCTTATGCTTATCACTCTTCATACTTATATTATATAATTATTATATATTTTGTGGAGTTATTAATATTATAATATACGGAAGACCGGAGCAGCATTAAACAATAGTTAAATTTTAATATTTTGTAGAATGATTCCATTTAACCCATGGAATGTTATACTATTGCTATACTCAACATTCACTGCTCGTAACCTTCTACAAACTCCGGTAACTTCGGAAGAAATGGAAGTGAATGAGAAGATTGTAAATATGCTCACAGATATGGAAAATAAAATGGACATTCTAATAGAAGAGAAGAAAACACTTGATTTCTATGATACAAATGAAATCTGTATCAGCAACCACGCATAGTTACACCATACAGCCAACTATTTCCGCTGATAGTAGATTATTGTTGCCTCTGTTGATTGTATTAAAAGAACCAACAGGAACGTTCGGTCCACGAGTACAGGAAAATTTATTCAATGCTCCTAATATTTTTGTAATGGCTTTCAAATCAGGTAAAATGACATCAGATTATATGAAAACCTGGTTGAGAGAAATATTTTTTTTGAATGTCGGGCCACAATTCATATTATTATTAAATTCATAGAGTGGACATTGTCCCAATGTAATTCAGGAAATTATGATTCTCATAATTTAGAAACTAGATCGGATTTTGCATCAGATATTGTTTTCTTAACCATTCCGGCCGGTACAACGGGAAAAATACAACCATTAGATGTATATGGCTTTCGATTATGGAAAAATTTTTTTAAACATTTTCTGATATTGTAATGCTATTAGACCTTGTAATTGATCTTCATGTTAGAAACAATATTTTAAAACTGCAGTCATTAACGTACCATCAATTCTCGTCACCCAGATTTCACAATTTATTTAAATATGCATGGTTTAAACGTGGATATTTACAGAGTAGGCCAGGCGAATTCGAAACACCGGTTGAGTTTTGTTTCCAAAATGATTCTAAAATAAAATGTGATATTTGTGGCGAAACTGCCATAATTATTTGCTCTTGGTGCAAGAAATCACTTTGTATCACACATTTTTTCCATGATCATTACCTTTGCAACGAATATGTGCCATAAATGTAAAATTTATTTTTCGTTTATATGCAAATACTGTATTGATTTGTTTATTACTATTGTGAAATATATATAATAACGTGTTATTCTTCTATAATTTATTGTATTGTTCCTCTCTATCCTATAAATTATTATTCCATAATTTTTGTTAAGCTCTTCGTTATGTTTCATTCAGCAATTAATAAAATATATTGTATTGTCACACTACACGCTTGCAGAGGTAACATAACGTCGGCCTAATTAGAAAACCTCTTAATTCCAATTTTTGACAAAATTGAGACTCATTTTATTCGATCAAAGTCGACAAGATAAATCGAACAAAATGAGTATCTTAAACTTGTCAAAAATTGAAGTTAGGAATTAGTTAGTTTTCTAATTAGGCTGATGATAATGTGTTTCATTATTTCACATGCATTGCATGAAATACTTTTTTAATCATTTTAATTATCCTTAATCGATATACCTTTCAGATTGTAGTGAACATAAATTTTACACATTAAATGAAGAAAATATACATTTGGAGCTTTTGTACAAATAGCGATGCTGCACACACATTTGCTATTGTTATATATGCAAATTATTCTATTGTTCACGTTTTCATCAAGCATTTTTATTTCGTATAATATTGTATATCATATCATTACGATTAATTGTAGCACAAGAAAATATGCACAAGCAGTCGTGAAGCATAGTGCAATTGTAGAGAAATATCACAGCGTATCTACCTACAATATCTATCTACTCGGGCAGAGCGGCACATATACCATAAAGTTTTCTCATTGCGTTTTGTCTAAAATATTAAATACCATTTTCTAATATTATATATGGATGGATTTGGTATTTAATGCTCTACAATTTTTGTCCTTACAAAAACTTAAAAATTTTGCCAGAGTAACGAGAGGGGGGGGGGGAGTAGTTCAACATTTGAAATTTTTGAAAACTGAACACATGGTTGCAAAGAGCATAAAATATTGCAAAGCTTTTGTCTGAAACTGTTTTTCATATGACTCATAATTTAGAAAATATTTGATAAAAATGATAACGGCTATTTTTTTCAAGGAGTGATTTCACCTCCCTAAACATGCTCCGAAGCCGATATAAAAAAAATATGTATCCCTGAGTTTTTGATGCTCTACAACATGTCCGAAGCACATCCAAATCGGTGAGGGACAGTTGTGACACTCTCTTTGTTAGTAAGCACAAAGCTTGAAAATGAACAAAAAATTTTGGACTTTTCGGCGCTAATGGGTTAAAACAGTAGCGTCAACTGAGAAATCTGATATATATATATATATATGATTATAATTAATTCAAGATAAACGATAATATTTTAATATTTGCTTTTAGTATTGTGCATCGTATTGCATCTGAGCGCGTACTTTCAGGCAAAGTAATTCATTATTTTCGTTATACAAGTAATCCAACCTTCTTAGACAATTCTTATTAGACAGATCGTACTTGCAATTATGTTTCAATTTCGCCAACGTATCAATGAGAAATTAACTGGCCCAAATTTTACAGCATAAATATCCCTACGTCAGATTGTCTATTCGACTAGACTTTTCGATTCGAGACTTTCAGATCGAACACAGTTTGCGCAAACAAACGTAACGTACGTAACTCTGAAACTTAGTGCATTCTATCCGGTTTTTTTTTCAGCGCGCAGATTTATTCTCGCTCAATAGTGCTTCGGAGTCATTCTCCCTCTTGGTACGATTCTTTCGTTCGGCGCCCACGATTTCTATTATTTTCTCCGAACGTAATAGATGCGATGAGATGCTTTGGTAAATTTTTCTGTAGAAAAAAGAAGAAAGAGAGGTCCGCTCGCGTGCACGTGCGATATTTTATACACCGTGAGACCCTGCGGGGCGAGATCAGCTGGTAGCTTCCGCCGATCGACAGGCCGACGAGATAAATCCTCGACGATAAGTAGAACTCGCGATGTGACTCCTCGTTAATTAAGCTCAGCGTGAATCGCTGCGTAACTTTGATTATCGGTTTTCGAACGTCCGCGATTCACCTCGTTCCTCACCGACTTACTCTCCTCTACTGGCTTCGCACTGCGCTCCTGCAACGATGGATCGGAATCTCGGCGAAGTTTCCGAGAAGTTAATAGCGATTTCTCGAAAACTTTACTCGTAGTTGTCTATCGCTCGTCTAGCCGGTTAACTCGCCTCCGAGTTGAGGAGAGATGCGTTTAGAACGGTCTGTCGTTCGGGAATTAGATAATTCGTAAAATCGTGGATTATTAAATCAATTGGAAAGTTTCGTCCGTTTTTTTGCAAAACGTATGGCTTTATTTAAGAAACAAAATGAAAAAGTACATCAATTAAAATATTGTCCATCGTTAGCGACGACTTTTTTCCATCTTTCGGTCAACAAGCGAATTCTATGGCGAAAAAATAACTCATCTTTAGAGGCTATCCAGTCAGAGACCTATTTTTCGACGTCTTCATAAGAAATGAAGCATTCGTTAGCAAGTATGTGTGCAAGTATATATCGACCGAAACAAGTGGTAGTCGGAAGGGGCACAGACTGGTGAATAAGTCGCATGGGGTAACACTTTCCAACGAAGTGCTTCTAATGTTTCCTTGACAGATTTTGTGACGTGGAGCCGAGTGTTGCCATGAAGCAAAATCACTTTATGCTGTCTCGTTTCATATTCTAGTCGTTTTTCGTTCAATGATCGGCTCAAACGGATCATTTGTTCTCTGTAGAGATTCTCTGTGACTGTTTGACCACTTTTCAACAGCTCATGGTATAGCACACCCTTCTGATCTCACCAAATACAGAGCATTGTCCTCTTTCCGTGGATATTCTGCTTTGGCGTCGATGTTGGCCGGGATCGCAAATAGGTTTTCGACATTTGGAGTTGTCAAAATAAATTCTTTCCGATTTACCTAATAAAATGGCGGGAGAGTGGCGATCACGAGTAACCGTCGATGCGGCTGCTGCCATACGGATTGAACGTTGCACGAAATGATGTTTACAAAGAACATCGTGGAATGCTTTTATAACTTTCTTGTATTGCGGCGTGTTTCGATCGAAAAGCTGCTCGCTATGTGCGCGGGCCGATGTTCGTGTATTAATCGTTAGGTTGCGACACCAGAACCAAGGCTACGTGGCTAATTTAAATGCTGCACGCGAGAAAATAATTTTTAAAAAATTGAAGAAACTGAGGCTCTTTTATTCGCAATCAAAATCAAGGAAAGAAAAATAATATAAATCCACATTTATGTTAGGTTAAATCAAATTAGATTTGAGCCAATTAAATCATTATAGACTGTAACTAAAAATAGAAGACATAAAAAACTGAAAAAAATATACAACCTTTCAAGATAGCGTTAAAGATTGATAAGGATACTTGTCAATCACAACGCTGCATTTCTTATAACAAATATTTATACGATACAGCATTTAGATAAGAAAGTTGGATGATTACGTGCATTAATGCACCAATGATTAATTAATAACTGAACCTTCAGTTAACAACTGAAAATCTCTCCGCAGTTATCTGTAAAATAGTAACAAATTTTTTCGTTCAATTTGACTCAACCCACAAGTATACAAATCCGCAAGAATCGCCATCGCAGTTCATCTGCCGTGTCATTTGCCAACCTTCTTCAATCAAGAACCCAAAATTTTACGTAGTTGTTCGTAGAATGGAAAAATTTTTTATTCAGTTTGACATAATCTACACGAGGGATTTACATGTCATTGTCAGACATCTTCTTTGCAACGAAAAGATCAAGTCGAAAAGCGAGAAAAAAGAAAAGAAGAAAAAAGAAGCTAGAGAGGAGAATAGAGTTCAATTGACGATCCGTGAAAGTGAGTCTCGACAAAACCCGTAAGATGATCCGGTTGCCAAACGAAGTTCCCAACTGAGCAACGGCGCATTGCATTTATAATTTCTAAGTGATTTATCAGCGTTGACCCAAGAACACGTGTCGTACCGGACGGCCGCAGTAACCGGTGCGCATTAAAGCCACGTTCGCTTGTGAACTTTTCGCCTTGGAATAATCTTCGGGCCACACGTGACAGAATTACAGGTAACCGTGCAGCGGGCGGCTCGGCGTGATATTAACTGCGAATTTCCGTCCGAAAATTTCGTCGGCACTTGCGGCGAGAGGCGGTGCGCGTTAAGTTTGAGCTCGCGATACGCCTTCGTATCGCGCTCGCGATGGAGGCTTAAGAACGCGAGGGGGGCCTACTGGTACTTCGGCTACCGTCTAATCAGCCCCTCTTTCGCACCGCTCACAGAAGAGAAAGAGGAGCGGGAGGGAGGGAGGAGGAGCAGAAAGAGAAGACAGGCTAGAGAGAACGCGATTACTTAACTTCAAATAATTAAACCCGTTTATTACGGAGGGCGCAGTGGTCGAAAGTTCGGTTTCTCTCCTCCGTTCCGAGCCGTCGCGAGCAACTCGGTCAAATTTATATTGCGGGCCGCGCCGAATGCTGGAGGAACTGTCGTTAATCTCATTATCCCACCCTGGCGTCTCCCTCATCCGCCCTTTCCTCTTTCCCGACTCGACATCGTTTACGAAACGATGTACGAGGCGTCGGGGATGAGAGAGAGAGAGAGAGAGAGAGAGAGGGGGGGGAGATGGCGGAAAGTCGAGGAAATTTATTTTCGTGATAAGGCAATTAGCGCGGGTGGAATCGATGACCGGCGAGCGTCGCGAGGAATCATCTCGTCGACGGCTTTATTAGAATAAATCGCTCCGCCGCGAAAAGTCGAGGCATTCCTTCGTCGTTGATTACTACGAATGTACGGCTCGTTCGCTCCGACTCCGTTTCCTCCGCGGCTCGTCTCGGGTCGCCGACGGCGGACTTACCGAGTAAATTGGGGATGAAGTAGTCGGGTGTCGTCCCGGTAGAATCTACTTCCTTTGTGCTCGGTCCGTGCCGAAGGACGAGTTGCTTGCTTTTCTTCTCGCAGATTTGTTACGGCGATTGCGGGAACTCGATGAAATCGTGCGCTCCTCGCCGTGAGCTTTTGTAACGGGCGAGTCTATGCTCTCGAATCGATAATCGACTAATGACGGCCCGAGGAAAGGATTTTAAAGGAATGCAATCACGCCTGGAAATTTTGTCCGACGAAAAAACCGATCCTTTTTTCTGCTGAGATTACATCATATTGATTGCACAGAGTTACAAATGCTTATGATGAAGAACCCTTAAGGGATTCTTTATCGTGTTCTTCATCCTGCCCTTAAAAGAATGCCAAAGAGAATGACGAACTTCGAAAGTTCCAAAAATGTCGATATATAGAGATAATCTTCGAAATGTCTTGTCAGATGAACACTGACGTGATCATGCCATCTTTTTTTGCATTTATTAGATACATATAGGTTTTATAAAAATGAATGTTGCTTCGTTTGGTGCATTGAGCAAGAAACATAATCAGACATATGTAGAAATCATGTATAAAAATATATAGGATGTTTCAGAAATAGTTGGCTAAAGTTGAACATTCTATTCATTGTAAGGGCGAAAAAAGTTATATAAACTATGGATCTAGAAACTCTTTTTTTCAAATTGTAAACATTTTTTATTAAACATATTTGCAGCACATTCTAGTCACACTGCTCGAGAGTTTTTGAATAATAATTATGTCAATAGATGAATTGGCAAAGCAAGGCTCATTGCTTGGCATGTTCTTTCAATTTGCATCTCTTGGATTTTTATTTATGGGGATATCCTAACTACTCTCACTTATAAAATTTCTGTTGTTACCATGGAAGTGCTTCGAAATCATATTAACGTTTCATGTGACAAAATACAAAATACTTCGAGGGTTTTTGAATGTTTTCAACAACCCATGGGATATCCAAGAATCATTCATTGATACGGAAGGAAATCATTTCTCACGATTTCTTTAATGAAATATTCTTACCAAAGTCTGTTGTAAATATAAAAACGTACTTATAACTTGGAAAGAAAGTTGGAAAATATTTTCTGGACCCATGATTTTTTTCATCTTTGCAATAAGTAGATTGTGCTCTTAAAATTTGAATGGAGCCATTCTCTTTCTCTGAAAAACGTTTTCATGGAAAAAATATTCTGTATATAAAATCTGATGTAGCATCGATATACAAGATGCGGCAAAAGTACCGGACTGATGAAATATCTCGAAAACAAAACATTTTAGAATAAAATGTTTCATACAAAAGTTGTAGGATTTTAAAAAAATGCATCAAACGCCGATATTTATTTGACGTTGGAGTCAAACATATAAGCTTGGAGGGGCTTTCAAGTTTAAGTTGAATTTTTGAAATAGAACGCCCAATTTTTCATCGTATATTCTTGTAGCTTATCTCGAGAGCTTTTCAAAACACTATAAGAAAATTATTTTCCGTTAAGTATTTTTCAAGATATGAGTTGATAAAGTTCAAATATCGTCGGCATTAGCAAGGCATTATCGCAAGCTCCAGCAACACGCTGTTGGGGATACGCTTGCAAGCTCCGGGAACATGCTGTTGATGGGAATACGGTTTACGCACACGAGCTTCTTTTCTTTCATTCTTTTGTAGAAGTTTCTTAAGAATAAAATAATGGCTACGTTGTCGGAAAGAGAACGCATTTACAGTGGCGTGCAAAAGTTTCGAGCCATAGTATCTGTTTAAGATACATGACAATATATTGATTTGCTCTATAAATTAATTATATAAAATAGTTGACATAACATTCTTACAAATAATAGTACAGTTACAAAATTTTGAAATTACATAGTTTCTAATTATTTAATCATATAATATTTACATGTGTTCAAAAATATTGAGCCATATTCTTGTTGTGTAACTTTATGAGCCCGGTTTATTTACGTTTCTTATGAAACTCCTTCATAAATATTTGCTTTAAATAAGTTACAGTCTATTGTCTACCGTAATGTCGAAACATACAAGCCTTCAGTTACGCAAAGCCGTGATTAATCTTTCTCAATAAGGAAAGGTTTCTTGCGAAATTGCTAATTGCTTATTAATTGATAAAAGTACTGTAAATAGGATTATTGCTAAATATAAGTTGACGAATTCTCTAGCTGATAAACCACGAAAAGGTAGACCTCGCAAAACTATTGGGTGAGTGCAAAAGTTCGTGCGGAGCTTCAATAGATGGAGTTATAAGCGTCGTAAAGTGTTGTCATTAATACTTCCATCTACATATTATATAACGTTGGAAAGGTGACGTCTTTAGCTGTTATTAAAAAAAAAATCATTTGTTTTCATACAAACTGCTTCGAGAAATATCACTTTAAAAATGAGTATCAATAAGGTGCATTTACGGCATGTTATGCTTTACGAGTTTCGGAAGGGAATAAACGTTGCCGCAGCCGTAAAAAACATTCAGGATGTTTATCAGGATGAAGCACCAGCTAAACGAACTGTGGAAAAATGGTTTGCTAAATTTCGGCGCGGAGAATTTAACCTTGAAGACGAGACACGCTCTGGTCGACCTTCTGACATTGATGACGATGTTTTGTGTACTTTAGTGCTCAATAATCCGCGAATTTCAACAGAAGAAGTTGCTACAGCACTAAACGTTGACCGATCAACCGCTTTTCGGCGTTTAAAAAAGATGGGATTCGATTTGAAGCTCGATATATGGGTGCCCCATTTGCTGACCGAGAAGAACAAAATCAAGCGAATTTCTGCAGCCGTTTCTTTACTCGGGCGGCTCAATAACGAGTCGTTTTTGGATCGACTAGTGACGGGCGATGAGAAATGGGTCCTCTACAACAATGTTCAGCGCAAACGGACATGGAAACAATCAGGTGAGCATGGTGACGCAATGCCAAAGGCCAGTTTGCACCCGATGAAGGTGATGCTCTCTGTTTGGTGGGATTGCAAGGGCATAATCTATTTCGAGCTTCTCCCCGCTGGCGAAACGATTGATTCGGACAACTGTCGCCAATTAACCAATCTGAATCGAGAAATAAAAGAGAAACGTCCGATTTTGTCAAATCGCAAGGGAGTCGTCTTTCATCACAACGCCAGACCACACGTTTCGAAAAAGACGCTGCGCAAACTGAAGAGCCTGAAATGGGATGTCTTAACGCATCCACCGTATTCTCCTGATATCGCACCATCTGACTATCACTTGTTCCGGTCATTGCAAAATTATTTAAATGGAAAAAACTTTGACTCTTTGGAGGCCTTAAAAAACGGCGTCTCTTCGTTCTTCGAATCTAAACCGCGCAGTTTTTATGATCGAGGCATCCGTATGCTGCCAGAACGTTGGGAAAAGATTATAGAAAACGATGGAGAATATATCATTGATTGAATAAAGATTTTTGTTTGCCTAATCACTGTGTGACTTTTACTCACAAACTCCGCACGAACTTTTGCACTCACCCAATATTATAAAAGCGCGTCGATAAAATGATTAAAAGAAAGTCGGTAGTAGATGTTAAAAAAACTGCCATGGATATTTTTCGAGAACTAGGAGAAGAAAATCTTGCTGATATTAATCAAAGTACAATATTTCGACGTCTAAAGGAAGTAGACTTTTTAGGACGTGCTGATGTAAAAAAACCATTAATTAGTGCAAAAAATAAGAAAATTCGATTAAATTTTGCAAGGAAATTTGAACATTGAATTGAAGTTAATTGGCGAAAAGTACTTTTCTCTGACGAGTCAAAGTTTCAGTTATTCGGAAGTGACGGTAGAAAGTATATACGACGTCCAACAGGCACAAGATATAACTGAAGATACCAAATTCCTATTGTAAAACATGATGGAGGTAACATGATAGTTTGGAGATCATTTTCTTATAATGGCGTTGGTCCATTGGTTGAGATCACGGGTACTATGGACGCTATAATGTATCGAGATATATTGACACAGCATATGCTATCATATGCAACTCGAAACATGCCACATGGTTGGATTTTCCAACAAGATAACGATCCCAAACATTCATCAAAACTAATAAAAGAATTTTTCATCGTGAAAAAAATGCAAGTTCTTTACTGGCCCTCGCAATCGCCGGAGTTGAATCCTATTGAGCATTTGTGGCAAGAACTCAAACTACGTACAGGTAATAAGAAACATCTCAATAAAGTTGAATTGTGGCAAGATTTGCAAACTCAATGGCAAAATTTACCTCAAGATTGCATTTCTAATTTAATAGCATCAATACCTCGTCGTTGTGCTGCAGTGATTGCTTCTAAAGACATGGCAACAAAGTATTAAGTTTAGAAAAATGTTGACAACATTTTCTGTTATTATTTTTCAATAATATATTTTTCTTATGTATAACAAAACTTTTTGGCGCAATACTTTTGCACTGTTTGTAATGAGATATTGTGTAAAAATAAAGTATTTAGAATTATGAAGAATTTGTAAAGTTTATATAATTATAGGACAAATAATACATTTTGTTTATATATATGTATTATATATATATATGTGTAAAGTTTCTAGCGCTCATTATGAAATGAATATATAATAATAATTGTGTGGCTCAAAAGTTTTATACGCCACTGTATTTGTTGATAATGAAAGGGTACGGAGATAAAAATAGATCATATCAAGAAATATGTGATCTTTTTAATGCAACTTTTAACGCGCGAGATCCAATTTCAAAATCTACAGTTATAAGAACAATCCAGCGTTTCGCTGAAACGTATAACTGACGAACCACGGGGTCCTTGCGTGACACACACAGACACACACACACGCACGCACGCACGCACGCACCACGCACGCACGCGCACATGACACACACCAAGCTACCTCCATGCGGTACACCTTGAATAATGTCATGCTAATGCCGGTGGTATTTGAACTTTATCAACTCATTTCTCGAAAAATACTTAACGAAAAATAATTTTCTTATAATGTTTTAAAAAGCTCTTGAAATAAGCTACAAGAATATATGATGAAAAATTGGGCGTTCTATTTAAAAAATTCAACTTAAACTTGAGAGCTCCTCCAAGCTTATGCTCAACATCAAATAAATATCAGCGTTTAATGTACTTTTTAAAACTTTACAACTTTTGTATGAAACATTTTGTTCTAAAATGTCTTATTTTCAAAATATTTTACCGGTTCGGTACTTTTGCCGCACCCTGTATATACACCCTGTATAGTTAGATTAGATATATAGATTATATATATCAGAAGATATCTATCATAGATATATAGTATATATCATATATATAGTATATTATATATATATATAGTATATAGTCATAGATCGATATACAATATTAGCAAAAAGCTCTGGTTGAAAATCTTGGTAAATATTGATTTCTTGGAAAAATGTTTCATAAAAGGAATAGGGCTTAAAAAATCTATTAGATGATGATATTTATCTAACCTTAGTGTGACCTTGAAAAGCTCGGTCATGGTCAACATAAAAATCTTAAACGGAAACCCTTATTTTTTATTACGTCTTTTTCCACTAATTAGTTTGAACAACTTTTACTTAAAACATTTTTTTATTTGCCTAATATTTTTTGAGATATTTGTGGAAAGCTTGATAACTTTTTCAATATTTAATTTACGATATCTCGCTATTTGTCGGAAGAAAAAGTGGTACTAGATTTTTTTGCTCTATTGAGTCTCAAGAATATACTGTTACAATAGCGTCCTGGCTTTTATTAACTTACTGACTTTTGGAAATTTCAAAATTATCAAATTATCATATCTCTGTTTTGCCTTATCATATCTCTAATTTACAGTTCATCACTATTTAACAAATTGAACTGCTTTTTTACTTTTTGCTTTGAATAATAGTTAAAAATTTGACTGATAACCGAGGCGATAGCAGGTTGTTCTTCAACTCCTTCAGGGACGAATTTATTAGAGCAAGAAAGAAATGATACAATTTTATAGCGACCTAAGTATGCTATCCGTCAATCATATGGCGAGATGTTTTTTTGTCTTCTTGGAGATTTCTTGGTGAAAATTTATTTGGGATGTCCTTCTTTGTATTAAGCAATGTTTGAAACAAAGAAGAAAGAAGTAAATATATACATGTAAATATACACATGCATCAATGTTGTGAAAGAGATAAACGTCGTATTCTTCCGCGGTTCTCAAAATTTTTTCATTTTCTCACTCGACTCCTTCCCAAAGTTCGGCCAAAGTTATCATAATTTATCTGGACGCGCCGCGCTACGCAGCTCGTCGCGATACGAGAATACGTGTCTCAAAAGTTATTCTTACGTTTATTAATTGTTATGGGCCATATCTCCTCTCGCGGGACACATTCTTCCCCGTATCTTACAGAAAGAAACACAATTTATTCTCCTCGCTTTTTCAATCGACCGTCGTCCGATCCAAGCGGGCCTCTCTTCGCCGTCGCGCTGATGGCGAGCGGCGCAAAAACACTTTCGATAAATTCACTTGTTTCCCTGATAAATAGCTTTTTCAACAGCTGTCGCGCGTTTATATTTTTTCGCCCTCACTGCGAGGGAGGCTGGCAGATTAATCTCGTTGTTTGTTCCTTGTGAATCGCGAGGACGAAAAACCCGTTGTGGTCCAGATCGATTATTCTTCGGCGACGTATGTATTTCCAATATTTTCATTCTGGCGATTTATCTCTACGCTCGCTTCTTTCCACCCCCCTTTCTTCTCTTCCTTTAATCCCTCTGCCATCTCCTCACCGGCGCGCGAACAGGTTTAAGCCTTGCGTTCGCGCAAATAATGACCCGCGACTTCGCTCTGAGCTCAGCTTTTATTTCCACTCGCGATTTCTGGGAATCGTCGCATTATCGGTCGTTTTGCACACCTGGATCGAAAATCTCCCACCGGTATGACGGGATGATACGAAGGAATGAGAGAGAGAGAGAGAGAGAGAGAGAGAGAGAGAGAGAGAGAGAGAGAGACCCTGAGACCGAATCGGAGGAACGTTAATTCCGCAGCCGTGAATTAGCCGGTTGCGATAGAATTTCACGCTCGCGATTGCGCTGCCGTCACGCGGAATGCTGTGTATCATTCTTTGCGTTCTGCTTCGTTCCTCCTCGTTTCCTTTCTTCCTTCCTTCTTTTCCTGTTTCTTCATTATCTGGTCGTTTTTAAGAAACGGCACTTGCGGCTTTACGCGACACGATGTGACAAGAGAAATCCTCTTACACCTTCTGATACGCGCGAATGTCAGTCGAATAATTGATCTGTCGTAATTAATTGCAGCCCGGTTAATTAGTCCGTCGCTCTTGGATACACTCGATCATGCGAGAAAGAATGGAAATATTCTCTTATGTAGTAACTGCTGTACCTGCGCGTGTTCTTCGTCGGATCGTGTTATACTCAGCAACGGTTTGAACGATTTTTCTTATCGCATGTCGATATCCAATAAAGAATTTGTTCTTGACAGACTTGTAGAAGATGAGTTTTCTTACTTAGATATCGGATGCGTTTCGAGATATATCGAAAACAGACGCTTAAACTTTTCTGCTCGGGAATAAAGACATTTTTTCGATACATTTCGAAACGCAGTCGATGTCCGATAAGAGAATGTTTCTAAACAATTTTTAGAGGATATATTTTTTATCGGATATCAAATATATTTTTAAATTTATCAAGAAGAAGAATGTTTAAACATTTTTGTTTTCGAATGAATATATTACTTTGTATGTATTTTGGAATACAATCGATATTTGATTGAAAAATTCATTTCTCAATAATTTTCCGAAGAAGAATTTTCTTATTGGGAGGCAAATATATTTTAAAATGCATCTAAAAAAATGTTTAAATCTTTTTGTTTACGAGTGAACATGTTATTTTTTTATGTATTTATTTTGGAATGCTGCCGACATTCGATAGAAGAATTTGTTCTTGAAAGACATGAGTTCTTTTACTAGATGTCAGATTCGTTTCGAGATATATTGAAAAAAGACATTTAAACTTTTCTGCTCGGGAGTGAAGACATTTTTTCGATACATTTCGAAACGCAGGATGTCCGAGAATGTTTCTAAACAGTTCTTAGAGGATGCATTTTTTAAATTAGATACTAGATATATTTTGAAATTCACTGAGAAGAAAAATGTTTAAATGTTTTTGTTCTCGAGTGAACATATTACTTTTTATATATTTCGAAACATCAATATTTGATTGAAAAATTCATTTTTCAGTAAGTTTCAGGGGAGAATTTTTCGTATTAGATAGCAAATATAGTTTAAAATGTATCGAAAAGAAAAATGCTTAAATCTTTTTGTTTACGAACGAACACGTTATTTTTTATGTATTTTGGAACGCATACTTGATAGGAAAATTTCTGTTTGAATAATTTTCGAAGGAAAGTTTGTTGGATATTAGATGCGTTTTTAAATATATCGGGAAAAATTTGTCAAACCTTTCTGTTTCCGAATGAACTTCTTTGTTTTCGCATATATTTTGCAGTCAATACCTTCGATAGAATTTATTTCTGAGAGATTAGTAGGAAATAAATGTTTTCTTGCTGGATGTCAAATACATTTCGAAATGTACTGAAGAGAGAAAGGAAATGTTTAAAACTTTCTGTTTTCAAGTATATACATGGATTCAAGTATATACAAGGACACGACATTTTTGCCGTGACGATGAACGAAAGTAATTAATTCACGGACGAAACCTCTTGAATTTGAATAATTGTACATAATGTAAGAAATTGAGATATTCAAATATATCTTGCTTACAGTATGCTTTATGTATGTTTACATTCATGTCTTTGTTTCTATTTGCTGAACGCGTCTGTGTATGTGCGCGCGCGAATATCATATACAGGGTGCATGATTTATCTGAAGACATTGAAATATCTCGAGAACTATGCATTGGATAAAAAAAGTGGTTAATGAAAGTTGTTAGTCTCGAAGGGGGACATCCAATGATACCAAACTCGACCTCCCACCCCACCCCCTGGGGGTGGGTGTTGGGGGCAACTTTTAAATCTTAAATGGAAACCCCCATTTTTTATTGCAGATACGGATTCTACGCCACAAAATACGTAAATTTTGTCCGAAACTTTTTTTTTTGATTCGTGATAGATGGCACTGTAATCGCAAAAAATTATATTTTCCGCAATTCTCCAGAAATGATCATTGATTGAGAAATAAAAAATACCTGTTCAATATTTTTAAAGAACATAATAAAAGTTATTCCCCCCCCATCCTCTCGGGGTAGGGTGGGTGGTAACGTTTAAATCTCAAATGGGAACCCGAATCGAAGAGGGAACTGCTCGACGCGCCACTGTGGGTGTATGGCGAATTACGGCTTATTATAAAAGGCAGTGCAATGCTATCTATTACGAATGAAAAAAATTGTTTCAATAAAAATTTCACGTATTGTACAATCTAATTCTGCAATGAAAAATGTGGGTCCCCATTTGAGATTTGAACGTTATCACCCACCCTACCTCGAGAGGATGGGGGGGAATAACTTTTATTATGTTCTTTAAAAATATTGAACAGGTATTTCTCAATCCAATGATCATTTCTGGAGAATTGAGGAAAATAATTTTTTGCGATTACAACGCCATCTATCACGAATCAAAAAAAAAGTTTCGAACAAAATTTACGTATTTTGTGGCGTAGAATCCGTATCTGCAATAAAAAATGGGGGTTTCCATTTAAGATTTAAAAGTTGCCCCCAACACCCACCCCCAGGGGGTGGGGTGGGAGGTCGAGTTTGATATCATTGGATGTCCCCCTTCGAGACTAACAACTTTCATTAACCACTTTTTTTTATCCAATGCATAGTTCTCGAGATATTTCAATGTCTTCAGATAAATCGTGCACCCTGTATATACAAGATGTTTCAGAAATAAGTGATTAAACTTTAAAAGCATATTCTACTCGCTGTAAAGATAAAAAGAGTTATTTAAATATGGGTCCGGGAATACTTTTTTCCAAGTTATAACCATAATGGGTAAACCCATTATGGGTAAACGCATTATAGCCTATATTCTGAGTTTTCTCCCATCACTAAAAGTGATTTTAAAAATGACTTACAGTCAATCAGGAGGCTTATAAGCCGCTTTTACAGTCACTTTTAGTAATAAAAATAAAAGAGAGTTCAAAATATGCGCTTTTGTGTTTACGACAGACAACATTTTTTTGCATCGATGTGTCATGCGTTCTTTTATTCATCTTCTATCAGAAGTGAATAAGTTAGTAGATGAATTTATTTAGAATCGGAATCAGTCTTTATTTAAGAGTTTAGATAGTGCCAAGATGGCAGCTTATTCTATATTCTTACCAAAATTTGTTTAAATAAGAAATGTTTATAATTCTGAAAAAAAGCGTTTCGTGACCCATGTTTATATGATCTCTTCTCATCCTTACAATAAATAGAATATGCTTTTAAAGTTTGATCACGTATTCCTGATATATATATAGGGTGCTAAATTTCAAACGTAGCAGGTAAAAAATCTCGAAAACTATGAAAGATATTAAAAAAAGCTAAAACATGTATTCCATGATTTCGAAAGGGAAAGAGAATGGCATTATCAGTTTTTTATTTGGAGAGCATTTTCAAAGTCAGTTGAAGGTCAACTTAATTTTTTAAAATAGATAGTCCAATTTTTTATTATATCTTTTTTTTCTACCAATTAATTTGAACAACTTTTGTCTAAAACATTTTTTTATTTGCCTAATATGTTTTGAAATATTTAAGGAAAACTTGGTAACTTTCTCAATATTTAACTTACGATATCTCATTAACTATTCGTCGAAAGAAAAAATAGTATGAGACTTTTTTACTTTATTTATTATCAGAAATATATTACTCTAATAGTGCCTTAACTTTTGTTAACTTATCGACCTTTGGAAATTTCAAAATTATTAAATTAACAAAAGTTAGGGCACTATTACAGTAATATATTCTTGATAGTAAATAAAGTAAAAAAGTCTAATACTATTTTTCTTCCGACAAATAGCAAGATATTGTAAGTTAAATATTGAAAAAGTTATTAAGTTTTCCTTAAATATTTCAAAAAAATTAGGCAAATAAAAAAATGTTTCAAACAAAAGTTGTTAATATTAATTGGTAGAAAAAGAAGATATAATAAAAAATTGGGCTTTCTATTTAAAAAAATTAAGTTAACTTTCAATTGATCTCGAAAATGCTCTCCAAATAAAGAACTAATAATGCCATTCTCTTTCCCCTTTGAAATCATGGAAAACGTGTTTTAGCTTTTTTAAATATCTTTCATAATTTTCGAGATTTTTTAAAGCGAAAGTTAAAATGGGTCACCTTGTATATATTATATGTATATTCGCGGGACATGTCGCGCGCGCGCAAGAAAGAGAGAGAGAGAGAGACTCTTGCTTGACAATATCGTAAAAGCGACGAAATTAAAGATAGAAGGAGAATATTTGATATTACTTGCCTATTTTCCGCGCTAATTGCCTACGATATTTCGAGAAAGCAACAATAAAATATTATTATCGAGTTGCGGCAAATTAAAACTATTCCCTTGTTTTTTTAGTGCGAACTATTATTAAACTTTCTTCTGTAACCGCATAGAAAATGAGGAATATGAATTTCATGCCATTTTAATGTGCGGACGCTGAATTTGTAATGTTTTATTTTCTAAAGCTACTGTTTCATATTGCATATGTTAATTTTTAATGGTTTGCCGAACTTTCCGTGTATTCAGTCGCGCATCCGAATTAATGGTATGCGTATCTTTTTATGGCCGATAATCTCCTGCGAATAATTCATCCAATTATATTGCGGCGCGTGCATCATGGTATTGTTTGATTTTATCTGACGGACCTGATAGATCGCAATTCATTTTTGACGACGGTCCTCGCTGTACGTGAGGAAGTTTACACTTACATTTGAGGGCATTACGCAAATTACCTTTCCGTTACTTTCAAGGTCCTCCATTCGCACCGCTTCATCATGCGAACATGCAAATTAATTCAAGCGAAAATTCTTCCGTCCAACACCGGTTTATACTTTCCAGAGGAATAAATTCGAGTGTCAAGCTATCATAATTTTAATTATGTCGTTATTTTAAAAGTGTCTATCGCCGGCTCCTATTCGTGCATGCATTAGCATATATACGTCACTGCCTTTAATGTGCGACTAGCTGTGGGATTGTATAAAGGGTGTCCTGATTCTATCGTTCTCATATCAGTTTTATTTAAGTAAGCCTTCTCCTACAAATTGATTTAACTCTTTCACTGTTAGTAGGAAGTATACTTCCCATCTTTTCTTGATTCAATTTTGCATTGTAAATCACATAATTTTGAAGAACTAATCGGGGATTTGAGTTTTCCAGATAACTGAATAGTTGTTCAACATATTCCAATAGGTTTTTATAACCAATTATTCATTTGTGATTATTTATAACAAATCAAACAAATCAAAAATTTTTTTTAGGGAAAAATCGATTCTTCGGAAAGTATTGAATGTAGAGGTCTGAAATTTTCACCAAATATTTTTCTGATGTTGTATAAAAACATATGTTTTTCAGTATCTATTTGCAGGTTTGATTTTTTTATAAACAGATATTTCTACAAAAACGGTCGAAATTAGATTTTTTACTTTTTAGCTCTATTTTTCTAGTTTTTCATTCTGTATCTCCATCTCTTATCAATACTATCAATATTATTTTACTCAAAAATGAATGTTTAGTCTCTAGTAAGCATAAATATGCAATATTGAAAATTTTCCCACATAAATTTTTTCCAGCTCGATCGAATTTCATCGTCTAGAATCATATGTTCTTATTACGACCTGGTCATTATTTAATAATAATAGGAATTTTCATTAATTTTGTACATTATGATCGCCATACTGAGTCCGTCATTTTGAATTTTGCAAATCTAACTTTAGATTCGTAATCAGCGACTCAAAAAACGTAGGACTACCAAATCTTTTAATAATTTTCTCAAGGGAAATTAATTCAGCAGTGAAAGGGTTAAATTATTTCAAGTTGATTAGTCATTTCCCCCTAATGATTTAAATGAGTCTTTTCACATAGGCAAATATGTTGGCATATTATTATTTAAAAAAAATGTCTTAATGTAATAGGTAATATTGTTATTGTTTATTAATTATAAACAAACTGGGCAAAAATCGATTTTAACTGGCGGATAAAGGGTGACAACTTTGAAAATCTGACAGTTTCAACTTTATAAAGTGTCAGTGTAATAAAAATATTATTCTCTTGTGTTTAGAATAATCTTGTTTAAAAGCCTGCGATGGCTTTTAATTGTGTCTTTCTGAAATTAATTCGATATCAGAAGAATCTGGTCCATGTATTTGAAAAATGCATTGCTCATATCAATGTTCGATCATTATTTAAGGAAAAAAGAACTTTTAAATAATTCAATGTCGTATTCCTTGTCCTCTCCCTTCTTCTGCTCTACAGGTTAGTTTTTTTCTCATGTACAATGAAATTTTTTTCGAGGTGCATATTGGCTAATCAAAAATAAAAATTGTCTTCTTGCACGCTTTGTTTTTTTCTCTTAAACGGAATTTTAGTTACGAAAAATTGTAAAAGAAGACGCGGAAACTCTCTCCGTCTTTACTCTGTCTTTTGTAGAACCGGGTTAACAAGTTGACAGAAGTTAAAAAGTCCGACTAAATTATATCAGAATTCAGTTGACATCATATGAAATCATATCGATGATCAATTTGATATTTTTAAGATTTTATATCGCGATGTTTGGAAGATGTTAGATATCATATATTGACGATTTAGTCATTTTCAGTTTATATTATTTACAATTTAATGAAAAAGACGGCCTTTATGTAGATGAAACTTCAGCTAGACAAATAAATAACAAAATTATTTTTTTAGATAATAATTTAAGATAATATTTTAATTAGATAATATTTTAATTTAAGATAATATTTCTTTAGATTATAGTGAAGTATCCGGGCCTGTCTGATCGCGGTACTTATACCGCTGGTCGGACTGGGCCTGTTTGACCGGTTAGGGCCAGGGGGGAAAGGGTGCGCAGACCCCAGTATTGAGGGCCATGGCATGTGTGCCGCGAGGGTGACGGAGGGATTCAGATGTCATAGCGAATTGACTTAGGTCAGGGCTGTTCCTGGATCTCACTGTCATGAGCCACGCGGTTCGGCCGGAGGAGGTTTTAGTGGGCGCGAGTCCCACACTATCCCATGGTTCCTGCGCGGCCATGGGGTGTGCGTAGGCATTTCCTCCTCTATAACAAAAAAAAAAAGATTATAGTGAAGTATACACAAAAAAAAATTCTATTTGGTAACTTAGTGACAAAAATGTACTATATCAAAGAAAAAATGTTGCGAACTACAGGATGTCCTATAATTCAGTATGGGGAATTCGTGAGCATGGAACGGATTAAGGCAAACAAAAATCCCATATCGTTTTGCGATATTCGCAATAATTATCGAGTTATTAATGATAGAAATCTGATGAATGAATGCACACCGCGTTGAATGACTGAAAAGGTATTGCGGCCACTCGAGCAAGAGCGCGGTCCAGTCGATCCAGCAACTGTTGCCGGTGTGCGGCGAAGGAGAAGACAACGCGCTATTATTTATGTTTTACTTCATCGTTTTTATATCTTGTCGCACGCCGTCAAGAGTTACTGGATCGACTGGGCTGTGCTATAGCCCGAGCATTTGCGACGCTTATCTAATTATCCATCTCGGCGGGTGCTCATTCATCAGATTTTTGTCATTAATAAATCGATAATTATTGCGAATATTGCAATAGAATTTTTATGTTTTTCTTAATCCATTCTGTCTCCACGAATTTTTCATACTGAATTATGAGACATCCTGTATATTGGTATGAAATACATGCATAATAACCATTTCTACTTTCTGAAAATATTAACTATTTATGCTTTTTAATTACAATTGTTAGTAGTTTGAAAACTTGTAACTTTCCTCTCTACCATCGTGTTTCTTTTTTTTTGTATGTCAAGTTAAATGTATGGGATTGTGCCATCATAAGGAGTCATACTTTCACGTATTAATAATTCGAAAACAATATTTGGAGTTTGTTCTGTTGTTAATAAATTAAATGCGAAGTATGAACAAGAAAAAAATTCGTTACACAAAAACTCTTGAATCGCATACCAGAAACTCGAAACTAAAAGTCCCGTCCAATGCGCTATTATCTTATTGTCTTCTCTCTATTAGCATTGCTGATTTTTAATCTGTCCCTCCTGTTGTTCTCTTGTCAAAAAATGTTAGCAGTATCGCAAAAAACATCCTGCACATAGCATTCGTTCTTTATCTTTAGTTCGTATAATCAATCCCATATCCCTACGTACACTTCTCAATCTCGTGATCGACGCAGCTAAAAGCACATGGTGAACATACATGGTTCACTTATCGGTGTTTTGATTTCTTTTTATTGCTTGACAGTCCACTGAAATGTTTTATATTATGTGAGAGATACTAGCAATAAATCATGAGTAGTGTGCGTGTTATTTCTGTCTGTTTGAGCCTCGCAGGTCTACTTCGCATGTGATCTACATGCGAAGTAGACCTACATGATAATCAAAGTATAAACATATCAAGAACATAAACCATATAAAAAAAATATAAATCGCTTTCGATAAATCGCGGGCGAGAGGCATGTAACAAACGAGTTCGTTGTAAAAACTTAGGTGGTTAATCACAATACGGCCGCCGGAATAATTCTATCGAAAACAAAGAAATAATATCGTATCTAAATATCTTATATTTTAATATTAACTAATTTTATAACTGCAATATCATAAATTTCGCCCAGAAATTTGCACGATGTACATTCTATTTGCTATAAAACAGATGTGTATTTGTAGTTCGTTCTATATTCAAATATGGTTAAATTTGTCAACAATTCCTGAAATGTCAAGGAGAACTTATAAAAACCTCTTCAATTCTCTGAAATGTCGTTACGTTTGAACTCTACATTCTATGTCTGTAGCACTCCACGTGCATTACTTCAAAATTAATATTATACTTAAAGTATCTATTAACACTAGTTTAATAACATAAATCAATATGAGTGAATACTTCCCGTATTTACAATGCCGTTTCTTGTTCTCTATCGATAGAACTATGATGCGTGGTTTTATCCTAATTTTTGTCACGTTTGTAAGAAGAAAAATAGTAACAATTGGATATCTTGTAGTAAATGCGATATGGTTTCTTATTGCAGCGATAAACACAAACAGATATATAATGAGAAACATATGAAGATCTGCAGATATCTTAAAGAATACATAAAGTCGCATATGAGAAACGAAATTGAAGCAGATAACATGATCTGATAAATTCAAAGCTTGAATTTCTGAGTTCAATCAAGAAACGTCTTCCACATAAAGTAGATCCATATGAAGAGCAAATGATCCTTCTCACAAAATCATGTTTTAGTTGTCATCAGCAAATTTATTTGGAACATTGCTGAAGATGCTATTTTACGAATTACTGCGTTTTACACACGCCAGAATTTGAAATCCAACATGAATCAAAATGCAATAGGTTGCTGTTATACAGGGTGGACCATTTTAACCTTTAATGGAGAATAACTCGACCGGCGAGCGAAATAATGAAAAAAGTTTCATACAAAAGTTGTTGGACAAGGAGGGGGACGTATGACCATATCCTTGAATTTGACCTTGACTTTGACCTTAGGGGTTATTTGAAGGTCAAATAACATTTTTTAAATGGAATTGCCTATTTTCGACCCCGGATTTGGAAAGAGCGGGAAATTTTAGAATAGGATATGGTATAATCGATAAGATCAAATGTCATGTTTTGAAGTCATTTCAAAGTCAAAAGGAACTTGTACGTGTATTCATGCGAAAATCGTATCTGTACGTCATTCTCGTCATATTCGTGATGACGACGTTGACGTGTCATTTGCCCAGTACGTGCCCTCGTGGTCAAATTTCTGATCGTCACGTTACACGGATGTCGTCTCCTCGGAAAGCGCTGAGCGTAAAGTGCTGCGACATTCACATAGACACCTCGACATTCTCCTAAAATATAAATCATATCAACGATCTCATTGAGTGTATAATCTCCCATTTTAATCACACCAGATCTCTGCTTATTAATACTAAGAGACAAGCTGTATGATAATAATTGAGTTTTATCTCAATGAACAATATTTATTATACTAGCTTTATAATAATTATTGTTATAATTATTATTATCAATATTATTTTTGGGCGGATAATGATAATAATAACAATGATAACACTATTTTGTATTCTCAGCGAATAATTCCTTACGAGTGAAAAATGTGAGCATTACTCGGAAGCGACGTGGACATATTGTCTTTCTCTGCGTGCTCCTACCGGCCACATGTGAATGCCGCAGCACTTTACGCTCAGCGCTTTTCGAGGAGACGACATCCGTGTAACGTGACGATCAGAAATTTGACCACGAGGGCACGTACTGGGCAAATGACACGTCAACGTCGTCATCACGAATATGACGAGAATGACGTTCGAGTGCTGACTATTTTGGCATCGGTCTATCTCGATCCTCATATTTCGAGCCGTAGACTGGAGATATCCACAGGAATACCGAAGTCCACAATCTTGCGGATTTTGAAGGCTCGGAAGTACCATGCTTATCATATCACTTTGACCCAAACATTATTACCTGCCGATTTTGATCGACGCCTCGAGTTCTGCCGGTGGGCCTTACAGCAGATCGATCGGGACCCTAATTTTTTTAGATTTGTGATGTTTTCCGATGAAGCGACGTTCAAGAACACAGGGGAGTTGAACCGGCATAATTGCCATTATTGGTCCGATATCAATCCGCACTGGCATAGAGCGATTGACAATCAACACCGCTGGAGCCTCAATGTCTGGTGCGGGATTGTTAATGGATACTCGGTCGGTCCATTCTTTTTCGAACGTACTGTGAATGCAAATACGTACCTCGATTTGCTCACAGACCAATTGCCTCATTTGTTGGAGAACGTAGACTTGGAAACCAGGCGAAGGATGTTCTTCCAACAGGATGGTGCACCACCGCACTTTGCATGTATAGTCAGGAGGTTTTTAGATGAAAGGTACCCGAACCGATGGATTGGTCGAGAGGGTCCGATTGCATGGCCTCCTCATTCTCCTGATTTGACGTCACTCGATTTTTATCTCTGGGGCTATTTGAAAGAAGTTGTTTTCAAAGAAGAACCAACAACAAGAGAAGATATGGAAAATCGCATAAGACGAGCTTGTGAAGCGATTCCACGAAATGTCTTGCTCAGCACAGTGGCCCATTTCCAAAGAAGGCTCAATTATTGCATAAATGCTAACGGTGCAACTTTCGAAAACCTTTTGAATAGCTAGATTAACAATAGCAAAGTATGCATAGTGAGAGGCAAGGGGACTCACTCTAAACAAGCACCCCGAAAGAGGCAGAATTCTACCACGTCCACGTCGTTGTCTCTGGGTAATGCTAAGTGTAGAAGATAATTTAGAAATCCCCGTATACAGATACGATTTTCGCATGAATACACGTACAAGTTCCTTTTGACTTTGAAATGACCTCAAAACATGACATTTGATCTTATCGATCATACCATATCCTATTCTAAAACTTCCCGCTCTTTCCAAATCCGGGGTCGAAAATAGGCAATTCCATTTAAAAAATGTTATTTGACCTTCAAATAACCCCTAAGATCAAAGTCAAGGTCAAATTCAAGGATATGGTCATACGTCCCCTTCCTTGTCCAACAACTTTTGTATGAAACTTTTTTCATTATTTCGCTCACCGGTCGAGTTATTCTCCATTAAAGGTTAAAATGGTCCACCCTGTATATTAAACTAGCTTGATATGAATTCATTTACAAATAAATTCAATAGATTTCCTGATAAACATAACCATGTAGAGGTCATGGAGACATTTATTGAGCGACACGTGCGATCACGTATGTAGGGTGGAATCAGAAATTGGGAAGCTAATCTTATCTATATTCCGGTTATCTATACTCCGATTACATATCAGGACCAATGACGTTGTTTTATGCAATGAGGGATGCGAATTTCTTGCACTTTCTAAATATATCACCACCTAAATGTATCATTCATATAGTGATATCCACCTACCATGACACAGAATATTTAGCAGCTTGGGGACTGCTTTCTCATCTGTTATATCCTATTATAAAATTATTAAAAATTGTGTTTATAGGGCAAGGATTAACAGAGAAGTATGGCAGTACCCAACTTTGCTCTAAATGTATTCGAAAAAGGTTAAGGATTAATTATGAATTTTGCCCTAAATTATATTGCGATTATAAGAAATGTCAAACATATGAGGAATGTGGTTGTAGGGTTTCAAACAGATTTTAGAGATAAAGAGTTGTGGTCAAATCTATTATCTAATCTAATCTAATATTAAAAATTATTTATTATTAATGTTATTCATTTAATTGAAGAAGTTATTAATATTGAATAAATGTTGGTAGATTTGTGTACAAAGTTATATATTTAACTAAAAATAATTGTTTTATCAGTTTTTAATTGTTTGGGGTGGAAAAAGGTAATTGAAGATATAATTATTTGTGACAATATGTAAATCAATTAATGTTTTTACCAAAATCTTCACAGTACAATATACTGTTTTTCGTGAACATGGATTGTTATACACAAAAAGTAGTATACTGCATTGTAACAATTTTTGTGAAAACATCTATTCAAGTACATATTGTTGGAAATATAATATAAACTACGCGTTTTCACAAAATATAAAAAAAATTTACACAACTGTTTCCATTGTAACATTTCCTTATTTATACAAAACTTATTTCGACATAAAAATACGTAGAACATCGCTAATAATAATACGTAGAACATCGCTAATAATAGTAATTTGACGTAATTTTGCTCTCTAATTTGTAGATCAAGTCGTAGCAATGTAATTATAAGTTTCGACCGAAAACTACGAAAATCTACAAAATTCTAATTCTAGCATTTTATTGTAGTATACTGTATTTTTATGGACATAGAAATTTGTAGAATACCAGTATTTTTTGTAGTTTGACGTAGTTTTACTGAGAATTTCATAAATCAAGTATACAATAGAAAAGTACAACAAATTATAAAAGTGTTCCAATTCTAGCATTTTTATGTAGATTTTTGTAGTACATTGTAAATTCAAGTAGATTTTTTTAAGCACTTTGTAAATTTATGTAGAATTTCATTGATTCTGACACTTATTTTTGATCGTTTTTGTACTTTATTTTTATTTTTTGTATAAATTTGTAAAATTTTTTCCGCTAGGGCGGCTTCCATTCGTACGGTACTCAATTTCCTTGCTTTTGAATCATTCCTAATGCTTTTAAATGTTTGGCAACTGTTGTGTGATCAACTCCTAATGATTCTGCAAGTTCATTTTGTGTCTGACATGGGTTGTTCAAAAACCTATTTTAGAAATTCGGTAAGATCGAACAATTAATCGAATCGCAGAATCATATTTTTTTGAACACGATATAAATATCTTTTATATAATTATAGCAAGTCTGTTTCGAGGCAACGCTAGGCGAGTGTCAAACGCGAGGCGAATGTTAATTTTCTTGTTTTCAGGAATTCATTCCTTCTCCGAGCTCTGACAATATTACATATATATTTAGAATCAGAATTAAAGATAAAGGTGTGAAGTTTTACAAAACAAGATAACATTTTGAAAATTTCATAACGATACTCCCACGATGGGAGAGGCGATAAAACGAATTTATTTACGAAAACTTCCCACGAAGGGTGAAAAGATATTTAATTATCTTTTAACATATCGAATACCTCACGATGAGAGAAAACTTTGTTTATTACATAATTGAAAATTCCTCTTATTCGAACTCCTACGATAGGAAAAGAGAAAGTTGTTCCTTTCAGAATGAATATATTCATCAGAAGGACTATTTATTAATTCTTTTCTTAATTTCAGATCTTAATTCAAATCTAGAACTTGACCAAGCATAGAAAGATTCTATTCATCCCTAATTCCTGGATTCCTAGACTACCCAAACTGAATCTGAGAGACCTCTCTTATAGCTGAACCCATCATAGAATTCAAAAGGATCTACTATCATCGGATGATATCAAGACATTAAAATTCAGATAAATATTAATTTTTTCTATAATTATAAGAGTAACTCTATTTTGTTTTGGTTTAATACTGTTCCTTCTTATCGAGTTCTTTTTTTATTTTTCCAATTTTAAAGAATTAAAAGAATTAAAATTTTTCTAAAAGCGTGAACCAGAGAGATTTAATTTAAAACACGGGTCTTCATCGAGTAATGATACCAATTCTTCATTTTCAAACTTTTTCAGTGCGCCAGAGCGTCCTTTATCTTCAACATCAAAATCATTATTTTTAAAACTTCTAAACCAATCTCTGCATGTTGTTTCTGATGATGGTCAGAGCATGGTCGCCGTAAGTCTCCACAAGAATTCTATGTGATCCAGCTGCAGATCTTTTTTGAAAAAAGTATCTTAAAAAAGTGGTCTGGTTGCCAATACTGCAAAGTATTGTATTATTAAGCGAGTGCTTTGGAGTCGAGAAAAGAAAATAATTAATTGATAATCGTTGTGCATGAAATGAATGAAATGTGTAATTTAATTTCTAAAATACAAGAGATAAATATAACATTTTACTTTTATTACAATATGAATGTTAAACGGTTCATTTATGTTTGTTGTACTTGAAGTGCTATATCGGATTGACATAATTATTTGATGTTTTTCTAATTTGTATTTTATTTAATGAAACAATTGAATGTTAACACTCAATATCTCAGTGTTTTTTTCGTAAGAGGAAGGTCAAATACAGGAGTGAAACATCTGAATTTTTAATAATATATTGAGTGTCAATTTTTGCAAGTAAATTATTGTCATATTATTCACAATTTACATCGTGTGCGGGCTTAAATTGACTACTTTGTAAGAATATTATTCATTATTTTCTATGAACATTATGTAGGACAAGACTAACATAAAAACTGAAATGTATTAAATAACACAATGCATAGCTTACGATAAAAGTTATTATATAACTTTTGAATGCATATGACTCACTTATATTTTTCATTATGTATATATTAGCACAGACGACTTAGGTGTATGATAAATATTTTTGCATTCTCAGAGTATTAATTATTAGGTAAATCGGAAAGTTCCGTCCATCTAGCGGCAAATAGCTATAGCTAGAACTGTCGTTAACCTCTAATGTCTAAACGAAGCTTAATGGTTTGTTTTGACATCTGTCAATAACATTTAGTACATAAAGGTATACGTTTGCATCAATAATTGTTTTTTACTGCATTGAAAATGTCGAAATTTGAGCCAAACAAGCGTCATTTGCGCGAAATGTTAATTTTTTGCTTCAATTGGAAGAAAACTGCAGCTGAAGCTCATCGAATGCTTGTAGAAGTTTATGGTGATGATACTCCTTCCGATAAAACATGCAGAGAATGGTTTTGACGCTTTAAAAGTGGTGATTTTGATGTAGAGGACAAAGAGCGTTCTAACGGCCAAGAGTATTTAACGGCGAAGACGAAGAATTGTAGACATTGGTGGACGAAGACCCATGTTAAATGCAAAAGCAACTTGCAGAAACATTACATTGTGCTCAATCTGTCATTTCCGATCGTTTGAAAGCCTTAGGAAAGGTTTACAAGGAAGGAAAATGGGTCCAATATGAACTGAAGCCAAGAGACATTGAAAGGCGAAAAGCTACTTGCGAAATTCTGCTTACTAGGCAACAAAGAAGTTTTTATATCGTATCATCACTGGGAATGAAAAATGGATTTATTTTGACAACCCCAAATGTCGTAAACCTATTTGCGATCCCGGCCAACCCTCAACATCGACGCCAAAACGGAATATCCACGGAAAGGAGGCAATGCTCTGTATTTGGTGAGATCAGAAGGGTGTGTTGTACCATGAGCCAAATAGTGGTCAAACAGTCACAGAGGATCTCTATAGAGAACAAATGATCCGTTTGAGCCTAGCATTGAACGAAAAACGACTAGAATATGAAACGAGACAGCATAAAGTGATTTTGCTTCATGGCAACACTCGGCTCCACGTCACAAAATCTGTCAAGGAAACATTAGAAGCACTTCGCTGGAAAGTGTTACCCCATGCGACTTATTCACCAGTCTGTGCCCCTTCCGACTACCACTTGTTTCGGTCTATACATACTTGCACACATACTTGCTAACGAATGCTTCATTTCTTATGAAGACGTCGAAAAATGGAAAGGTCTCTGACTGGATAGCCTCTAAAGATGAGTTATTTTTTCGCCATAGAATTCGCTTGTTGACCGAAAGATGGAAAAAAAGTCATCGCTAACGATGGACAATATTTTGATCGACGTACTTTTTCATTTTGTTTCTTAAATAAAGTCATACGTTTTGCAAAAAATGGACGGAACTTTCCGATTGACCTAATATTTATATTTTATGGTAGCATAATTTTTGTGTGTGTGGTAGCTTGTATTTTTCCTCTTTTCCATCATTCTTCTTCCTATATGGCATAAGTTAAATGTATAGGACTGTGCTGTAGTGACCCCTAGGGAGTCACACTTTTACGTATTAATAACTCAAAAACGATATTTGAATTTTATTCTGTTGTCAATAAATTAAATTTAAAGTATAAGAAAAGAAACTCGCTACATTAAAGGTTCTTGACTCGCATATAAAAAACTCGATGTATCTTATTTTTCGAATATCGGAATCCAAACCAGTAGTCCTGCCCATCGTGCTATTGTCTTGTTGTCTTCTCTGTTAACGTCACTGCCGCTGATTTTACATCTGCTTTACTCATTTAGTTTTTCGTCGATGCTGTTACCAATAATATTAGAAAACGTGAGAAAACATTCTGCTTACTATTCGTTCTTTATCCTTAGCTCGAGTAATCAAACTTTTCTACGGTTACTCCTCAATCCCGTAAACGACCAGCCAAGAACATATGATAAATCTACATCATTCGCTTGTCACTGCTCTGCTCATTTGTATTTTTTCATATTGCCTAATGACCGAATAAAATATTTTATATAGTGCGAGAGATAATAGTAGTAAATTATGAGAAGTGCGCGTGTTATATGTGTCTATTAAAAACAATTATATCTTACGGGTCCATTTCGCACGTATGTGATTCGTGACAATCAAAGGATAAACATATTAAGGATATAGAAAAATATAAATTGTTCTAACGGGCAAGTGGCTTGCAACAAACGAGTTAGCTCTGGGTTGGTTAATCATAACGTTCGCCAGATTAATTTTATCGGTGATAAAGAAATAATATAATGTCGAACATTTTAAAATATTAACTATATATACGAATGTAATAAAATAACTTTTATTTAGTAACTTATGTGAGACGAGCACTTATTTGCAGGATTTCAGTTTGTATATAACGGAAATATATACGTAGATTATCCCATATTCAAGTATAATTGAATTTGTCAACAATATACGATATAGCAAGGACAACTTATAAAACCTTGTTCAATTCTCTGAAATATCGTCAGTTACGTTTGAACTCTACATTCTAATCCATACTACTCTACGTGCATTACCAATGCATGCTTAAAAATTAATATTATATTTAACATATCTATTAACATCAGTTTAATAACATAAATCAGCATGAGTAAAATCCTTTGCTTCAAGCTAATACAGTCTGTTCGTTTGAACCAACAGAACTGTAACGCGTGGTTTTATCCCAACTTTTGTCACGTTTGTAAGAAGGAAAATATTAACGGTTTGTTATCTTGTGGTGAATGCGATATGATTTCTTACTGTAGCAATGAGCACAAACAGAAACATTATGAGAAACATATGGAGATCTGTGGATATCTTAAAGAATACATAAAGTCGCATATGAAAAACGAAATTGAAGTAGATCACATGACCTGGACAAATTCAAGGCTTGAATTTCTGAGTTCAATCAAGAAACGTCTTCCACGTAAGCTAGAACTATATGAAGAGCAAATGATCCTTTTCGCAAAATCATGTTTTAGTTGTCATCAGCAGATTGATCTGCAGTATTGCCGAAAATGCTGTTCCGAAAATTACTGCGTTGTACACGCGTCAGAATTTGAAATTCAACATGAATCAAGATGTGATGAGTTGCTGTTATGTATTGAACTAGATATGTCATATCTCAATAATCCTTTACTTACAAATAAATTCACTGGAATTTTATGGAGACACAAATTTTCAGAGGACATGGTGAATTTTATTGACTACCACGTGCGAAAAGTTGCTATGTACAAATCGAGGGGAATTGAATATTGGCAACCTGGTTCTTATCTATACTCCGATTATGTATCAGGACCATTGACATTGTTTTATGCGATAAGGAATGCGAATTTGTTGCACTTTCTAAATATACCATCACCTAAATGTGTCATTCATATAGTAGTATCTACCTACCATGATATTGAATATTTGGCAGTTTGGGAATTGCTTTCTCATATTTTATACCCTGCTATAAAATTATTAAAAATTGTCCTGATAGGACAAGAATTGACAGAGGAGGTTGACAGTATCCAATTTTGTTCTTTCTGTATTAAAAAGAAGCTAAGGATTAATTATGAATTTTGCCCTAAATTGTATTGCGATTATATGAAATGTCAAACATATGAGAAACCAAGTGTAGTTGTAGGGTTTCAAGCCGATTGTAAAGATAAAGAAACGTTGTCAAATCTCATGCCCCTATTCCAAATTAGGAGTTGCCCATTGCTTTTAACTACTACTTCAAAAACTAAAGCAATAATTAACGTTAATGAGATAAATGCTGCACTAGGTACAGATGTGAAACCTGTGTATGAGGAAGAAAATAAATTTCGTTCTTATAAACCACTGAGAGATCTTGAGAATGGATATGTTTACTTTCGTAATATGTATGTATCTATTTATCCGAACATAGAGGATAAACCTGGTCCATCTGACGCGATTTAGTAATCTCATGGAATGTAAAGTATATCTTTCCACTTTGACGAAATTGTTGTGACAAATATGCAAAATGGATTATTTTTTTATGAATCAATGTATATTTTTTATGAATCAATGTATATTTGGAAATAAATAATCTGTATTAACATAATTTATTTCTTAATTTTCAATTAATTCCTTTCTTAAGTTCCAATTAATTTTGTAAGATCTCTTTTTATGATGTACGTGAATTAAATTATATAGATACAGGGTGTCCCATTTTAATGTTCCACCCCAAATAATTCTTCAGTATTGAAGTTCCAAGGAAAATGATCTCAATAAAAGTTATAGGGATTTAAATGAACTACCTTACGATGACCTTGACTTTGACCTCTATTTTCAAGATCATTTGAAGGTTAACTTATGTTTTTTAAATGGGAACCCTTATTTTGTATTATACTGTTTTTTACTAGTTAATTTGAACAACTTTTGTCTAAAACATTTTTTTATTTGTCTAATATTTTTTGAGATATTTAAGGAAAACTTGATAACTTTTTCAGTATTTAACTTACGATATTTCGCTAATTATTTGTCGGAAGAAAAAGTATAGCGCCCTGATTTTTGTTAATTTGATGATTTTGAAATTTCCAAAAATCAGTAAGTTAACAAAAGTCGGGGCGCTATTGTAACAATATATTCTTGAGACTAAATAAAGCAAGAAAGTCTAGTACCACTTTTTCTTCCGACAAATAGCTAGGTAATTTAATAAATATTGATACAGTTATCAAGATTTTCTCAAATATCTCAAAAAACATTAGACAAATAAAAAAATGATTGATTTGTGAATGATGAATTTAGATAAAAGTTGTTCAAATTAATTAGTAAAAAAAACAATATAATAAAAAATAAGGATTCTTATTTAAAAACATAAGTTGACTTTCAAATGACCTTGAAAATAGAGGTTAAGGTCAAAGTCAAGGTCATCATAAGGTAGCTCATTTAAATTCCTACAACTTTTATTGAGATCATTTTCCTTAAAACTTCAATACTGAAGAGTTATTTGGGGTGGGATATTAAAATGGGACACCCTGTATATAGGTATTATTGTGATGTTTCTTTTTATAATATACTATTTCAATGAATTTATAATTGTGCATAGATATTATTGATAAATCGCATATTTAAATTAAATCATGTTGTTACCATGTTAATATTTAAGACACAATATGTCGAAAATAATGAAATATAAAGTATTTAAAATATTTAGAATCTGTAGTATCATTATGAAACAAACAGCTAAAAAATATATCTTTGAGCGTTGTACATTTATACTAGTTACAAAAAAATGTGCAGGTATCTTTGACATTTATATTTGCTTTTTTACATATAGAATTCAGCACCTGGACATAAAGATTTTATAGGTTTATAGTTAGAGAGGCATATTTTTCGAACTGATAACAATAGTATAGAATAGATATTGTGAATAATTGCTTTTGAGGCAGAATAATAATGTGTAAAATATTAACTCGTAGTCATTTTCCCATGATGAATTAACTCTACTCTGGATTACACATTTTCATTGTCAAGCATTAAACATCGTACGCAGTTATTTGGATGTCGATCACAGATTCGAAATATCTTGATCGACAGTTTGATCCATGATCAGCTTCTCTTGTGGCTTCTCCCATATTGTTCGATAATATATTAATTATTTCGAATATTATAATATATTACTTATTTTGATATTTGGAAAGTAAAATTAGCAGAATGGTAGGGGACTTTCCTGTTCAGTTTAATACGTTCTACCTGCACATTTGTTTTGTGTCATTCATTGTTAGACATCCTACATATTAATAATCTATTTAATAAAAGAGTTTAATAAAATTGATAAAAAGGTTTAAAGTAAATATTTATATAGAATTTACATTTTAATGGTAACGTTTTAGAAAAAAGCTTTAGCAGAAAGAATTAAATATCTCGAAGAGCATGCGCCGAAGTTTCAGCATAATTTCGAATCAATTGACCAAGTAAAATTCACCCATCATAGTGACGAGGAATTACCTACAAACAAAGACAAAATAACTATATATGTGTATTTTGTGAAGTCGTAGCTACTATTCAAATATCTCAAAAAAGGGGGCTAGTTGCCAATACTGCAAAATATGGTATTGATATATAAGCGATGCATTGGAGTCGAGAGGAGAAAACAGTTTATTGGTAATCATTATGCATGAAATGAATGAAAAATGTAATTTAATATCTGAAGTACTAATTTAATATCTGAAGTGAATAGATAAACATAACAATTTGCTTTTATTACAATATGAATGTTAAACGGTTCATTTATTTTTGTTGTACTTGAAATGCTATATGAGACTAATATAATTATTTGATATTTTTCTAATTTGTGTTTAATTTGATCTAAAAATTGTAATTCAATGTTTAAAGAATAATATTTAAATAAAAGATTTTGTATCTGTTCTGTTAGTTATTCTAGTTAGTTTTAATGGCTTAATATAAATGGCTATTGCTACAAATCTACTAGAGATATTTTGAAAGTTGATACGCCATTTTAAATAGCTTGGACATTTGACAAATAATTTAGCACATAGTATATATATTCGTGAACATAACAACACTTTTTGTGCGATTGAAAATGAAGCATGGTAAAAAGCATTTTCGACATTTACTGCTTTATTTCGACTCGTAGAAAATGACTGCTAAAGCCCACCAATTCATCTCAGAAACTTATTCTGACTTTTCTCCATCGGTTAAAACATGCATATTGCATTGGTATCAGCAATTTCGACTTGGTGATTTCGATTTGAAAGACAAAGAACGTTTAGGTCGATCAAAAAAGTGTGAAGATGTCGAATTGCAGGCATTATTGGATGAAAACTCAGCTTAAACATTTCAAGAACTAGCTGAAATAGTAAATGTTGGTAAATCAATTGTTTCAGATCGTTTGCATGCAAAGAGGAAAATTCAAAAAGATAACAAATGGGTTTCACATGCATTGTCTGAATTGACTATTCAAAATTGTTTAATCATTTGCACTTCATTGTTTTCTCGTCACAAAAAGAAGCAATTCTTGTATCAAATTATAACTAGAGATAAAAATTGGATCTACTATGATAATCCTAAGCGTAAAAAGTCATGGATAAGTTCAGACCAACCATCGACATCGACTCCAAAATACGGAAATGAGGTTTTATTGTGCATTTAGTGGAACGTGAAAGGAGTCGCATAGTGGGACAAATGACAATTCTAGCGCGACAGAATTCAAATGAACATTTTTTTTATCAAAAGTGACATATTCTATATTTTTTGGGCTGCTGATTCCGAATTTGAGTGTATTTTGTAATTTGAGCCCTTTTAAAAACAATAGTTCGGAAAAATAGACCTAACAATTTGCACAAATTAATCTTTTTTTGGGTTCTAAAATAATAATGATTTAATATCATTGTAAAATGATAGATAATAATATGATGATTGTAGTAGCGCGTAGTACAAGCCTACGTAGTAAGGGAGATTGGGGCAAGTAGTGACAGGGCGCAAAGAGTGACAGTTCGAATTTCTCTTGTTTCTCGCTCTTCATTTTTCTTAGCTGTCAATAGTGAGTAAGTTCTCAAACATCTAACTATTCTTAAAAATTGCGATTGAGTTAATGAAGTCAAATATAGCTAATGAAGAATCTTAAAATCTTGTCCTCGTGAAACAAGATATAACCTAACCTTTATTCAAGTATTCTAATTAACATTGTTTTAACTTCTGATCCCCTGAATGAGATTTAACCTATACAGAGTTGTACGCAACATATTTATTTTATTGTGATCTAACCTATATACTTGTATATCAATTCGACTTCTCTGAAAAATGTTTTAAAGAAAAAAGGTAACCGCTGGGGCAAAAGTGACAATTTTTGTGCGGTAAATAGTGACAAGCTTATCTAGAATAAGAGGTTAAGTTAATCTATTCTTGGAGAATCTAATGAACAATTTTACTCCTATGCTAGGTAGCGTAATGTCCAAACTTCAGACAGTAATGACATAAACTATTTTGTTTATCATCATTTTCACAATGGTTAGAAATTATAAAAAGAAAACAAACAGAGAAACTGCCACTCCCAATGAACTTACAGCTGCAGTAAAACTGGTTCGTGATGGATGGTTTATCAGAGCAGCTGCCCGATAGAAAGGACTTAATAGGTAGACACTATGGAAAACAGTTCATCGCACTACAAACTTGGAAAATTTGGACGAGAACTCCAATTATTTTCAACTGAGCTGTGGAAGAAAATCCATCTTCCCAAAAAAGTTAGAAGATGAAATTGCTGAATATTGTATTAATATATTTAGAATGGGCTTTGGTTTAAGTGTAATTAAAGTTAGGGAATTGGCATATGAGACAGCTATTAAAAATAATCTTCAAATACAAGAAAACTGGACAATCAGTAAAATAGCTGGTATTGATTGGTTTCAAGGTAAAATATATCTCACTGAGATAGTTTGTCGCTATTCAAATATTAATTCTTTTATGATTGATTCAAATTATTTATTTATTTAAAGATTTCAAAATACGACATACAAATATATCAATTCGAGTTCCAGAAGGTTGTAGCATTGCTCGTGCTTCAGCATTTAATAAGAAAAATGTTGATAATTTTTTTAACAAGTTGAACGAAGTTGTGAAAAGGAATTCTTCCTTTATGAATGGATCCAGACTTTACAATATGGACGAAACTAGCACTAGCACAGTGCAAATTATCCGAAAAATTGTCTCTTTTAAAGGTGTAAAGCAAGTGCATCAAGTGAAGAGTGCGGAGAGAGGTACTTCAGTAACAATCTACTGCTTTATTGGCGCTCATGGAATGGTAATACCTCCAGTTATGATTTTCTCTCGCAAATATTATAAGAGTAATATGGTATTGAATGCTTTCCCTGGAACACTTGGACTAGCCAATAGCAAAGGCTATATGACAAAAGAGACCTTCGTCGATGTTATGAAACATTTTGTATAGTGTTCAAATTCTTCTAAAGAAAATCCTACGCTTCTTTTAATTGACAATGTTGAAACTCATTTATCAGCTAACGCTATAAATTTTGCCCAGGAAAATGGAGTAACGCTTTCCACTTTTCCTCCCCATTGTACACACAAACTCCAGCCGTTAGACGTCGGAATTTTTGGTCCTTTTAAGTCATATTATGATAATGCTATATATAATTGGATGATGAACAACCCTGGTGTCCCTGTAACTATTTATCATGTAGCAGGATTTATGCAAGAAGCTCTAAGTAAGGCAGCTATTCCAGTAAACATTATTGCCAGTTTTGAGAAGCCAGGCATATATCCTTTCAACCGATCTGTATTTCAAGACACAGATTACATCATGTCTACAGTAACGGTACAGCTGAATCCAAATGTGAGAGCTAACAATCCAAATGGATCCGAAAACCTGAGAGAGACAGTAACCACCTCAGCACCAGAAACTTCAGAGACAGTAATAGCTACGGCCATAACCAATACTAATGACTCACTTATAAGTCCATCAGATTTCAAAGGCTCTCCTAAAGTATAGCCTAAACAAAATACGAGGAAACCCAGAAGGAAGGGCAAGTGTATGATTGTGACAGATAGTCTAAAGAAGAATGAAATACAAGAACATGAAACACAACAGATAGAGAAAAAACAGAAATCTAAAGAAAGGAAAAGACAGCGAAAAAGTAATAAGAACAATCCAGAAACAGTTCAAACAAAGAAAGGAAAATACAAAAAGGAAGAGAGTACAGAGAGTTTTAGATTTTGATGAGACGTCAAATGATTTAAACTTTGAAATCGATTCATCGTGAGAGAAGAAGAACTAAAGTTGAGGAGGTTAACGCGACATGGAGGATGATATTACGATAATTTTATATTTGTTCTCTTCGGTATCTCTACATAAGTATAATAAGTAATTTTATGTTCATTCCTTTCGTTATAATAAGCAATTTTATGTTCGTTTCTTATGTCATGTTTGTAGTAGTAAGTTTAATTGTGCAAAAAACAGCCAAAGATTTAATGTTTTTATTTTATTTATGGTTTTTATTTTTTAGAAGTGTGGAAGTAGTTACAGTTAAAGAATAATTGTGATTTTTAGCAACAAATACTAGTCTATGGCTGTTAATGTGTGCTATGTCCTCTTGACTGAAATTAAAAATTTATTCTTGAAAGGCAGTATTCTGTTTCGTAATGATTTTATGTCTGTTCTTTTCGTTATCTCTTTATAAGTATAATAAATAATTTTATGTTCGTGCCCTTTTTGTTATAATTATAATATGCAACTTTATGTTCGTTTCTTTCGTTATGTCTGTATTAGTACGTTTAACTATGCAAAAAGCAGCCAAAGAGATTCAATATTGTTATTTTATTTATGTTTTATACTTTCTAGAATAAATTTTATTTTACATATGTAATCATTTCATCTAAATACTCTTTTCCTAACACTTAAAGCGTTTATTCTTTATATGTACATGTAATAATACTTGAGGTTAAAAACTATTTTTTTCATGATTGTCACCATTTGCTCCTTAGGATGTCACTATTTGCCCCAGGATGGGGAAAATAGTGACAAAATGCAGGTTGCGGTTTTTATGAAAATTTCTTATGGAACTTTTACTTAAGTTTTTCGTATAATTGAAGATAATAAGTATCTTCTTAGTAAAACAGCTAATCTTGATAACTTGAAACTAGTATGTACAGAGGAGAAAAAAAATCTGTCACTATTTGTCCCATCCTCCTTTACACAGAAGTTGCTCTTGGAGCAAGCGAGGATAGAGCGAACTCGGCAATTGTTCGACGAGTGCGTATGTACGCATACGAAGCATGAGCCATGCTCTTTACTCGCTCCCGCATGTCACCAAGTATATTCAAATCTGTCCTCACATACTCCGGAAACTTTAGCGTAGTAAGATTTTTTCAAAAATAAGAAGTATGGAAAAATGTATGACATAGGAGTACCCTGATTAATCGGCTATGCCAATGCATCTGATAACTTTATTATAAACATATGTATTTAATTGCAGTAACAGGCTCTGTTTATTTTGTATCGTTGAACGTTCTTATAAAAAAAATGTTTTTTAGTGATTTTACGTTAAAAAAATTATAAAACTTAGATATTTTTGAGAATTGATAGCACGATTTATGGATTAATTAGCCACTTCTATGGAACGTTTTTGGAACGTTCAAAACGAAAACGGCTTTATAACTAGTCGTTGCATATAAGTATTATATACAGGGTGTTATAAAAGTCCCGGAAGAGCAGAATAACTCGAAAAATATGAGAAAATGCGAAGTACTGGGTTTTTATGATTTTTTCCTGGCTATCTGACGGTGACCTTAGATTTGACCTTGACAATGACCTTGAAGGTCATTTCAAGGTCAGTTTTTTAAAATGGGACCCCATACTTTTGACCCCAGAAATGAAAAGAGCGGAAAATTTTATGTTCGGATATTGCCTTGAACACTGCTAAATTTGACCTCTGAAGGTCACATAAAGGTCTAAGCTTGTTTTAGGCTGGAAACGCGAATATCTTCGAAAATGCACCTGCTAGGGAGCAACGTTACGCATAAAAATAAGAATGTAGGGGTCAACGAGGGACATTCAGCCGTGACTTTGCCCTTATTCTCGAGATCATGAGTTAAGATTATTATTAAGGTCAAACCGGACTTTTTTAGGACTGAAAATCCATACTTTTGACCTAAAAGTGTCAAGTTTGAAAAATGTTACGTTTGGATATGACGTTTTCAACCTTGACCTTATTCTTAAGGTTATGTGTCAGTCATATCAAGGTCAATTAATTTTTTTAGGCTGGAAACACATATTTTTACCCCCTCTATAATGTGAAGAGTGAGATTTTACGTTACGTACGAGGTCACACTCCGATTGTTGGTAGTTCCACAATATCGGGCGCCATTTTTGATCGGTCATTTTGAATTTGTAAAATCCAACGTCGGATATGATTTCAGAAACGACTTCAACAACTTCTTAAACGAGATCCAATTTTTGTTATTCTTAAATATCGGCCGCTATCTTAAATCGGCCGTTTTGAATTTGCAAAATCCGACGTCGGATTCGGTTTTAGCGAGCTCAAGAATCCCAGGATCGATATCTGAAGAATTTATTCGCCATCGATAAAGTGTATGCTTCAAGGTCTTTATTTGTCTCGATTCTGTCAGTGTCAAACAGATAATAGATTGTTTTTGAGTTTTCATCGATTTAACAAGTTTTGATGTCATTCTAATCCGTTTTGAATTATTATCATATTATTATTAACGATCAATGGTACATTACTTATTATTTTTATTTAAAGGTCAAGAAACCAAATTTTTTATACCAAATTTTTGCAAATTTTTTGTTTTCAATTCTAAATGGCTTCTCTTACAGAGCATGAGAGAGTTTCGCTATTGATGATGAGAGGATGGGGGGATAGACAAAGGTCATATAGTGAAGTGAGATTGCTGTTCAAAGAAAACTTTCGTAATGAAGGCGAAGGTATTTCAATATCGACATGTATCTTGCACCATTAGACGATTTGTCTAAGAAACTGGGAGTAATAAAAACCGCCAAAAATCTGGGAGGCCAAGATTCCAAACGACAGAAGAGCGATAATTTGAAGTAGCCCAATCATTTGTTGAAAATCCCAGATTGTCAATTAGAAAAGCATCTCAACAGCTTCAAATGAGTGTATTGTCAATTTCCAAAAATCTAAAGACCATTAAGTTCCATCCCTGCAAAATTCATTCCACCATGAGTTGAATGAGGACGATTTTGACCGCAGGGTGCAATTTTCAAAAGTTATGATGCAAAGAATTGATTAGCAACCGAACTTTTTGCATAATATCGTTTTTTCAGACGAAGCGTCTTTTGAAATTACTGGTAAGGTAGACCGTCATAATTTTAGATATTGGGACAACGAAAATCCTCATTGGATGCTTGAAGCACATACGCAGCGACCTCAAAAATCGAATGTTTGGGCAGGTCTTTATGATAATCAAATGGTTGAGCCTTTTTTTATAAATGGGAATTTGAACTCAGAAACCTATCTGCAGCTTCTAACAGACCAAATTGTTCCATCAATACAGGAGATTGTTGGTGATAATTTTGATGACGTTTGATTCCAGTAAGATGGGGCACCGCCACATTATGGACGCATTGTTCGGAACTATTTAAACGATACTTTCCCTAATCGATGGATATATAGAAGAGGAACAATCGAATGGTCACTGAGATCGCCCGACATTGCACCACTTGATTTCTTTCTTTGGGGCTACATAAAAAATAAAGTTTATTTCACTAAATCTCATAACCTGGATAAGCTTCAACAACGGATCATAGATAGAATGTGCTGCAATACCTCCAGAAATAATAAGGAGTGCGACTGACAATTTGTACATCCGCTTAGCACACTGTCAAACGGTCAATGGGGAACCTTTTGAACATCTCTTGTAATCTCAGGCCGAGTTACAAGATGCTTTGCCTTCGGTGGCCGGGGCTAACTGAACCTTGCCTTCAGTAGTCGGGTTTGAGACACCTTGCCTTCAGTGGTCGGGTTCCGAGATGCTTTACTTTCAGTAGACTTCACGATCAGTGAAGTAACTTAAAACGCATAATTTTGAGAACAAGGTCAAGATTGAAAACGTCATATCCGAACGTAAAATTTTTCAATCTTGACACTTTTAGGTCAAAAGTATGGATTTTCAGTCCTAAAAAAGTCCGGTTTGACCTTAATAATAATCTTAACTCATGACCTTGAGAATAAGGGCAAGGTCACGGCTGAATGTCCCTCGTTGACCTCTACATTCTTATTTTTATGCGTAACATTGCTCCCTAGCAGGTACATTTTCGAAGATATTCGCGTTTTCAGCCTAAAACAAGCTTAGACCTTTATGTGACCTTCAGAGGTCAAATTTAGTAGTGTTCAAGGTCATATCCGAACGTAAAATTTTCCGCTCTTTTCATTTTTGAGATCAAAAGTATAGGATCCTATTTAAAAAAGTTGACCTGACCTTGAAATGACCTTCAAGGTCATTGTCAAGGTCAAATCCAAGGTCACCGTCAGAATAGCTAGAAAAAATTATAAGAATCTAGTACTTCGTATTTTTTCTAGGCCTCATATTTTTCGAGTTATTCTGCTCTTCCGGGACTTTTATAACACCCTGTATGTATTATTGAATTATATGAAATAATCAGAAATAGTTACTGCTATAACGTACATCTTTTTAAAGTTGGATAATTATCAACGTATTTTTATTGATACTCACTTATAAGCATAAACTGTTAACATAATTGTATTTACTACGAAACTTTGCAAGATATCGCAAATTATCGCAGTTCTTACCTACTCAGGATAATGTGGAAATGTCTAAAGAATGACGACATGAAAGCCTTTTTTCGGCAAAATTCAGCAAGCTTTTTGCACAGCAAAAAATATGTCCAAATTTAGAATAAAATTAACGATAAAATAAAAAAATTGTAACGACAAATAAAAATAACTGAAAAAATGCCACTGTAAAGAAAATTGTTATTACGTACTAATCGCACAAAAAGATCATGATTATTTATATGCACATTACTGCATACAACATAACCGTTTTTTGCATTTGAATATGTACGTACACGTTCTTTCATACCAACGCGTAAGTATTCAGACAAGAAGGTATAGTCATTATCGCACTTCACAGTGTATTCGCGACAGGCGACTTCTAACTGTTATTTTGATTGAAGAAAGGTTATTATATAAGAAAGAGTTATAAGAATATTATATAAGAGTTATATAAGAATATTATATAAGAAATAGTTTTCTAACATTTATTTTGTATTTTGCGAGTATTAATTTTTTTAATTTTGTCGAGCTAGAATAGTCATCTGTCTCATTGTAAATACGTCATGTTTTATGAATTGCTACAACCGAATCAAACAGTCACTGCTATGTGTTATCAACAATTAATCGATTCGAATCGTATTTTAAACCCAAAGCATCCAGTAATAGATCAAAGAAGACGCAAAGTGATTTTGTTGCACAACAACGCTCGACCGCACGTTGCAAAAACAGTTAAGGATATATTGGGTCTGGGAAAAATTTCGTGGCGTTTTTCCCGATAGATGGCGTCAATTGCAAATAACTCAGGAAACACAGATCGCAGCGACATCACTAAACGCTCGTTGGAAAGGTGACACTTCGAGCGTTACTTTGAGTGTATAAACATCGAAATTGGTGCAGTGGTTGGAAAGTTGTTTGCGTTTGAATGGAGAAAAGTAATGAAAAATTGCGCCATATTTTACAATATTATTACGACAAAGGGAAGAACGCTGCGCAGGCTTGTGAAAATTTGTGCTATGTACGGTGAAGGTACTTTATCAAAATCTGCTGCGCGGAAATGGTTCGCTCGCTTTCGTTCTAGTAATTTTGATGTGAAAGATGAGTCACGCTCTGGTCGTCCAATCACTGAGAAAGCTGATGAAATTCTTGAAAAAGTCCAGCAAGATAAGCATATCAGCAGTGTCGATATTGGTATGGAGCTAGGCATTGACCACAAAACTGTTTTGAACTATTTACACAAAGCTGGCTATAAAAAGAAGCTCGATGTATGCATTCCTCATGAGTTGAGCGCGAAAAACATGATAGACCGAATTAACATCTGCGATGTGCTGCTGAAAGGCAATGAAATCGAGCCATTTCTGAAACGTGTTATAACCGGTGATGAAAAATGGATCACGTACGACAATCGGAAGAGTCAAAGATCGTGGACAAGGGATGGTGAGCCGTCACTGGCAAGCGTTCGCGAAGCTAGGATTGACGCCGAAAAAGGTGATGCTGTGTGTGTAGTGGGACTGGAAAGGAATTGTCCACCATGAGCTACTTCCAGTTGGTCAGACGATTGATTCTCAACTCTACTGTGTAGACTAGAGAGATTACGCCAGGCAATTGAAAGAAAACGGCTCGAATTGAATAATAGGAAAGGTGTTGTCTTCCATCATGACAACGCCCGACCACACACTTCTTTTATGACCCGTCAAAAATTGCGAGAGCTTGGTTGGGAAGTTTTGATGCATCCACCGTATAGTCCAGACATAGCACCCTCTGACTATCACTTGTTCCGATCTCTGCAGAACTCTCTCAATGAAATTAAGCTGGTTCCAAAGAAGCCTGAGAAAACCATAGATATAGGAATATAGAGATGGAGCGTAAGCTCGGGGGGGTGAAGCCATTGCGGCGAGGATGACGAGGTAAAGTGTGAGCACTTTTCATTGGTTGTTATTGTACGCATGCGTGTAGCATATACAGGGTGTCCCATTTTAAGTGTCCACCTCAAATATCTCTCTTATTTTTGATTTTAGAGAAAAATGGTTCAGACACGTTTTATATGGTTTCGAGAGGGCCATAAGGTGGTACCATTGATTTGACCTTGAAGAGTCATTTGAAGGTCACGTGAAGGTTACCTCAATTTTTTTAGATGGCACTCTCTATTTTTTATTACATATTCTTATAGCTGACCTCGAGAGCTTCCCAAAATACTATAATTAAATGTTTTTTGGTGAAGTACTTTTCGAGTTATAAAGCTCCAAATTTACAAAATTTTGATAAAAATACAAAATATTTTATAAAACATTCACTTTCCAAGATCCGAGCATGATTCAGCCAATTAAGGCAAGATCCGAGCATGATCCAGTCAGTCAAGACGAGATCCTGTATTGCCTGTTAATCAATGAACTGTAACAATTGTGAAAGTGCAATTGTCAATTCTTTTAATGAAACAAATATCAAGAGGCTTGTTTCAAATTTCTTACTTGGGCAACTGTCGGTATTTTGGCGAAGTCTCAGACAGACGCATATTATTATCCATTGACTTTTTTTTGGTAAGACAGGAATTTTTGGTTTTTTGGCGCTTTTTTCTTTACAATTATGGCTGCTTACCCACCAAATGAAATTGTGGACATGATTCGCATTTTGGATGAGGCCAGGAATAATTACTCGGCAGCAGAAAGGCTTTATGCTGAAAGATTTCCAGACAGACGCCATCCTGATAGGATAGCAATAAAGAGACTCTGCGACAGAGCTGAACAGTGTTTTCTTAGAAGAAACCGGCGAAAATCGGGCCCTGATGAAGTCACATCATTGACTGTTATAGGTGCCGTTGCTTTGAATCTTCAAATCTCTACGAGACAAATTGAGAGGCAATACGGTATATCTAAATCAACAGTCAATCGTGTGTTCAAGCTCAACAAGTTTCACCCATATCACATTCATCTAACTCAGCAATTGGAAGAGAAGGACTACCAACGCCGTGTACGTTGTAACTGAGCTCGAGATCTAATCCAACAAAATCCCCGGTTCATTGCTGATACGCTTTTTTCTGATGAAGCCACGTTTTGTAATAGAGGAGGCGTTAATAGACATAACTGCCATTATTATTCAGATGCTAATCCACATTGGCAGAGAAGCCAAGAGTTTCAACGGCAGTGGTCCATTAACGTTTGGGCAGGCATCCTGGGAGATGTTATTGTTGGTCCATTTTATATATATTTTGAAGAAATATATATAAAATGGACCATATTTTTTGGTTGGTTCATATTTTTTGAAGAAAATCTCAATGCGGCAATCTATCTAAGATTTCTTCAAGATGACCTGCCCAACCTCTTGAGACATGTCGACAATAATTTACTCAGACGAATGTGGTTCCAACAAGATGGAGCACAGGCTCATAGATCTCGAGCTGTTACACAATATTTAAACAATAGATTGCCGAAAAGGTGGATTGGTATGGGCAGCCGAGTTCAAGAATGGCCCCCAAGATCATCTGACTTGACACCCCTAGATTTTTATTTCTGGGGCTACATTAGAGATATAGTTTATTCGCAAAAGCCTACAACCGTTGAAAATATGAAAAACCGGATCAGACAGGCTTGCAGAAATATTAATGTAGGTGTTCTTGAAAAAGTTAGGGACGACTTTCACCATAGACTAGAGCTATGCATACAAGTAAATGGCCAAGTTTTTGAACACTTTAAGTAATTGTACACAAAAGATCTTGCCTTGACTGGTTGGATCATGCTCGGATCTTGCCTTGACTGGCTGGATCATGCTCGGATCTTGCCTTGACTGGCTGGATCATGCTCGGATCTTGCCTTGACTGGTTGGATCATGTAAGATAAGACTATCGGAAAGTGAATGTTTTACGAAATATTTTGTATTTTTATCAAAATTTTGTAAATTTGGAGCTTTATAACTCGAAAAGTACTTCACCAAAAAACATTTAATTATAGTATTTTGGGAAGCTCTCGAGGTCAGCTATAAGAATATGTAATAAAAAATAGAGAGTGCCATCTAAAAAAATTGAGGTAACCTTCACGTGACCTTCAAATGACTCTTCAAGGTCAAATCAATGGTACCACCTTATGGCCCTCTCGAAACCATATAAAACGTGTCTGAACCATTTTTCTCTAAAATCAAAAATAAGAGAGATATTTGAGGTGGACACTTAAAATGGGACACTCTGCATAAACAGAGAAACATTGTGAAGAAGTTATAGAAAGTGAAACACAGCAGTGTAGATAAGAAATAAAATTAGATTTATTATTACAAGAAATAATTGTAAACTTTCCTAATAGGTAATAGTCTAGATAATACAAGATATTAAAAAATCGTCTACCATAATATATCCAATGACGAACATAAATAAAGAGTAAAGAATATCCTAAAATATCCTAGGAGTATCTTAAGATATCTTAAATGTGTCCAAGACAATATTAAGGATAATTTGTGGTATCTGGGTGCAATGAATTATTTTTAAAAAGCAATTTTTTAACCCTGAATATGTGTATGTATGTGTTTATAAATTGAACGTTGCAGATTATAAATACAATGGTGCGCTGTTTAGTTCCCACTTGTAAAAATACATCAGAAATAAGAAATTGGAAAAAAAGAATTGATATTGGAGAGAAAAGAAAAAAAGTATCATTCCATAAGTAATAAATTTATATATAACAATACAAGAGTAATGTACATTTAAATATTTAACATTGTAATTATAATTGTAAATGATCTAATCTATATAGTATCCCAAAAGACCCATCAATACGATGTTTGTGGATTAATATTTTAAAGCTAAATGCATTATGCATTCCTGTGGGAACACGTATATGTTCAGATCACTTTAAGAAAGAAGACTATGATAGAACACCTTCCATTCCTAGACTTCTTAGTAATGCATTACCAATGGGCGTACAAGTATAAATAAAAATAAACAATTTTTATTGAATAATTTCTTTCTCTTTCAATATAGTTAATATTTGATTTAAATATATCAGGAAGAATATGAAAAAAATTCATTATCTATAAATAATACGATTATGAATATGAAAGAAAACATATCAGATAATATATGTAAAAGAAAAGAAGAAAACTCATTAAACTCACCAACAATAACAGATGTCAATAATTCATTCGATTGTGAGTTGTTCTGAAGGTAAAAGAAAAACATGATTTTATTTGGAAATAATTATAATTATTGTAATTAAAAATAAATTATTTAACAATATATAAAAAATACAATTGCGAATTCCAAATCTTTTCTAAAAATAAACAAGACATTAATACTTGTTTGTTGTTGTTTGTTGTATATTAATTTTTATTTTTAGCAAGATCTCAATTTCTACTGAGAAGAAAGAAACTATGACGTCACATGACATGGGTTTTAATTCTCCTGAGAAATGCAGACTGAGAGAAAGGATTGAATTGTTAAAAAAGAATTACAGAACAAAAATACGTCATTTACAACAAAATGTACGTCGGAAAACAAAGCAAATATTAACATTGAAAGATATACTGAATCAATTGAAGAAAAGGAATCTTCTAAATGATGAACAAGCCGATGTTCTACAAACAGTGGATGACCCACACAGCACTGCAATATTGCAGCAATATTGAAGCAATATTATAATATCGTAGCAATATTACAAAATCACAAAATTATTATATAATATTCCAGCAATATTATCACAATATTACGGAGTGATATATCAGATTACAATATCACTGGAATATTACTGCAATGTTACAATGTGACTATCGTATGGCAACATAGTGACAATATTACAACAATATTGCGCGATGATAAATCTCATTGCAATATCACAGGAATATTGCCGCTATATTCCAGCATGATAGACCACTACGTAATATTTCTGAGTATCGCAGTAATACTTCAATGTGATATATCAATCTACAATATCGCAGGAATATTATAACAATGTTGCGGAGTGATATATCAGACAGATTGAATAAATTAGCATTATAAAGTGAAGAAACGTTAGAAAAATCGATATAAGATGAAATTCGTGATTTCGGCTGCAATGTTGAGTCCGCCATATTGAAAAAAAATTTAGAAAATAAACTACCCACATATTTTTAAGGTACAAATGTTAATAACGCGATCTTTGTAATTTCCGGTATAAAATAACAATTTTTTTTAAGAAATCAATGATTTTCATAAAAGACAGACTGAAGAAAATACGCCGTTTTGTTTAGATCTAAATGGTCAAATTGTAAAAAGCTTACCCGAAAACTCTTAAAAAAATTATTCCCGAAAAGAATTATTAGCGATTTCTTTAATATCTGTTACCTCAAAGTTTATAGTCACGCTATTGACGATTGCTGTACTTAGTTTCAGAATCCTTTACTGAATAAGACATAAAATTTTTTCGATTTGCGAAAAGTTCTTATTGAGAACTTCTATAAACATTATTCTTTATGCTATCATTATATTTATATTTCTATTATTGAAAATTGTCTTATATATATATACGTTAATATTACATCTGTATTGTTATTATAAAAATGATAATGATGAGATACTGATTTTAATAAAAACTTTTTAGCAATTATGGTTTATAGCATCTTACAAATCTTATAAAATTTGTGATTCTGAAGCTATGATTATAGAAAATATTTGCGTTTTGACTTAACAGATGAGCGATATATCAGACAATATCACTGGAATATTACAATATCACTGGAATATTACTGCAATGTTACAATGTGACTATTGTATGGCAACATAGTGGCAATATTACAACATTATTGCGCGATGATAAATCTCAATGCAATATCACAGGAATATTGCCGCTATATTCCAGCATGACAGACCGCCACGTAATATTTCTGATTATCGCCGCAATACTGCAGTGTAAAACAACTTATATACAGGGTGTCCCATTTTAATGTCACATCACAAATATCTCAGAAACATTGCGTTAAATAAAAAAATGTTTCAGACAAAAGTTGTTTGTCTGAAACATTTTTGGCTTGAAGGAGGACAAGAAAGCGATAGCATTTTGTTTATAAATGGCGCCACTTTTGAGATATTCACTGACAATCAATTTTCATAAATGGAAATCCGAATTTTTTGTTATATTTTCTTTTTCTATCAATTAATTTGAACAATTTTTGTCTGAAACATTTTTTTATTTGGTTAATATTTTTTGAGATATTTAAGGAAAACTTGATAACTTTTTCAACATTTAACTTACGATATCTCGCTAACTATTCGTCGAAAGAAAAAAATAGTATTAGACTTTTTTACTTTACTTACTATCAAGAACATATTATTATAATAGTGCCCTAACTTTTGTTAACTTATCGACCTTTGGAAATTTCAAAATTATTAAATTAACAAAAGTTAGGGCCATTAATATATTCTTGATATTAAATAAAGTAAAAAAGTCTAATATTATTTTTTTTGTCGACGAGTAGTTAGCGAGATATCGTAAGATAAATGTTGGAAAAGTTACCAAGTTTTTCTTAAATATCCCAAAAAATATTAAACAAATAAAAAATGTTTCAGACAAAAGTTGTTCAAATTAATTGGTAGAAAAAGAAGATATAATAAAAAGTTGGGATTTTCATTTATAAAAATTGATGGTTAGTGAATATCTTGAAAGTGGCACCATCTATTAACAAAATGCTATCGCTGTCTTATGTCCCCCTTCAAGTCAAACAACTTTTGTCTGAAACATTTTTTTATTTAACGCAGTGTTTCTAAAGCGTGGTCTACAATGGCCGTAAGCAATAAGAAGAAAGCGTGAACAGTAAGAAATGGATCAACCACAGTTGATTATTTTTGTCATAATCGACTGTGATTGGTTTATTTCTTACCGCTTACGCTTACTTCTTACTGCTTACTGCCATTGTAGACCACGCTTGAGATATTTTTGCGAGATTTATGCCTAGGACATTAAGTATTTTTGCAATATTGCTGTGATATTTGTGCAATATTTCAGTAATATTCCTGTAATATTGCAGCAACATTTAAGAAATATTGTAGCAACATTCCTGCACGATTGCAGTAATAATTCGGCAATATTTTGCAATTTTTCTGCAGTATTGTGGCTATATTTCATAGGTATTGCTGCAAGATTGTGGCGATATTTCAACAACATTGTGGCAATAGTCCTCTGATATTGTGACAATATTCCTACAACATCATAACAATATTCCCGCAATATTTCTGCGAGACTTATGCCTAGGACATTAAATATTTCTGCAATATTGTTGTCATATTTATGCAATATTTTAGTAATATTCCTGCAACATTTCTGTAATATTCCTGCAATGTTGCGGTGCTATGTGGGGAGTCAAATGGTGAGATATTCAAACGATTGATACGAGCAAAATGTGTGCCTAAACAATATGATGAGCAATTTCGTTCTTTTGCTTTGACATTGCACTATTATTCTCCACGTGCATATGAATATGTACGCTCAAAATTTAATTTCTGCCTGCCGCATGTAAAAACTATCGCTAAATGGTATGGAAGCATTAATGGAAAACCTGGTATTATTTTGGAAGCCTTGAGTTATATAAAGCAACGCATAAATAGCACTAATTATCCTTTATTGGGTTCCTTAATGTTTGATGAATTAATGGTGATCAAACAGCATGTAAAATTTGACGATACAAAATTTAGTGGATATATGGACATGGGTAATAACATTATTTGCGAAGACAATACTCTCGCAAACGAAGCTTTGGTTTTTATGATAGTGTGCATAAACGAAGCATGGAAAATACCCATTGCATATTTTTTAACAAATAAGATAACCAGTGAAAAAAAGGTATTTGACATTGCAATGTATTTCTGCTGTTAGTAATACTGGCTTGAAAGTTATATCTGTGACGTGTGATGGAATGAGTACTAATATTAGTTTATTGAAGAATCTTGGATGCAATTTTGATGATTTAACATCATTACAGACATCATTTCCACATCCCGAAATAAAAGAGACAATTACTGCTTTTCTTGCCACATGCTAAAATTGGTACGTAACTTTTTCGGAGACGTAAAAACTATATTTGATGGAAATGGACAATATATAAAATGGTCTGATTTGATAACATTACATTCTTTTCAACAATATGAAGGTATGCACTTAGGCAATAAGTTACGGAATTGTCATATTGATTATCACAACCAAAATATGAAAGTTCAATTAGCAGCACAAATTTTTAGTACTTCTGTTGCAGATGCACTTTCATTTTGTAAAAACAATTTGAAATTAGAAGAATTTAAATCCTGCCAAGAAACAATACAATTTTTACGCATATTTAATGATTTGTTTGATATCTTAAATTCAAAAAATATGAAACAAAATGGATTAAAACAATCTTTAAATGACCAAAACAAAGAATTAATAATGAACAAATTATAAGAAATTAAACACTACATTTTATCCTTGAGAACAACAAATGGCCAGTTTTTAATTAGATCCCGGAAAAAAACAGGTTTCATTGGTTTCTTTATTTGTATCAATAGTGCGTTAGTATTATATAACGAAGTATGTACAAAAAAACAACTATTGAAATATATTCCATTTTATAAAATCAGTCAAGATCATTTAGAGCTATTTTTTGGATGTATAAGACATCACGGCGGAAATAATAATAAACCCACTGCATGTCAATTTCAAGCAGCTTTTAAAAAAATATTAGTGCATGATGAAATTCGTGATGAAAAAAACGGCAATTGTGTTCTATTAGAACATATTTCTATTTTACATGTCTCATCGGCTAATAAGGTATCAAAATCTGAAGACCTTATCAATATGACTACACGTTTATCACACATCATTAATGATACGACTGTAGACATTTGTACCAATGAAAATGAGAATCAATCTCATTTTATTACTGGTCATAATTATCTAACAGATATTAGAGAAATTTCAGAATTCTCTCAAAATATTATTGACTACATCGCAGGCTATATCGTAAAACAATTAAAACGAAAGTTACATTGTGAAGAATGCCTTGATGTTTTGATAGACAATAATGTCAATAATAATAATCTTATATATGTAAAAAATAGATAAGCGTTAATGCAACCATCAAAAGATGTAATTACTATCTGCAACAAATGCGAAAAAGTAATCCGATGCGCAGTTCTTGTAAGCACAAATGGATTTATATCCCAGGCATTTTACGAAACATATCTTACTAATGATGTGTTGAAATCATTCCTTAATATTAATTTCAGTCATTATAAAAATATACATACGATCAGTCACCGTTAGAAAATCACATTGTACATTTAATTCGGGCTATTATTCAAAACTATATTAAAATTAGATTACATTATATAGCATTAAATTCAGTAGGTAAATCTAAAAATAAACGTCATATATTTAATAAAATTGTATTATTTAAAGGTATGTAAATAATGTAATGTATGTTAATCAAGCCTTGTAAGAATATATTAATATATTAATTGTATATAATATATTAATTGTAAGAATGTATATTATGTATATGTATATTAGAATGTGTTGTATTCAGCGCCACTGCGCTTGTGCATCATTTCATCCAATGAAAAATGCTCACACTTTACCTCGTCGCTCCTCCCTCAGTGGCTTCACTCCCCTTGTCTCAGTACTGAGTTCACGCTCCATCTCTATATTCCTATATCTATGGTGAAAACTACTTGATTCAGTTTCTCAACCAGAAACCACAGAAGTTCTTCACCGATGGCATCATGGCTCTACCCGAAAAATGGCGAAACATTGTCGATAATAATGGGGCATATTTGGTTTAAATAAATTCATTTTCATATTATAAGAAAACCAGTTGAATTTTACTAAAAAAACGCCACGAACATTTTCCCAGACCCAATATTATCGGTACTTTAATGGAAGGTCCTATCACACGCCACGTATTCACCAGACTGTACTCCTTCTAATTACTACTTAATGCGATCTATGCAGCACAGCCTTACTGACCAGCACTTCAAATTATATGAAGAAATGCAAAAATGGCTCGATAAGTGGATTAGATCCCGGAAAAAAACAGGTTTCATTGGTTTCTTTATTTGTATCAATAGTGCGTTAGTATTATATAACGAAGTATGTACAAAAAAACAACTATTGAAATATATTCCATTTTATAAACTCAGTCAAGATCATTTAGAGCTATTTCTTTTATCGCGGAATTATTTGTTGCCCGAAAAGAGGGAAAAAGTTATAGCTAGCGATGGAAAATTTTGAATAAAGTATAATTTAACGTTTCTCAAAAATAAACGTATTTCTTTTACAAAAATCCCTTAAAACTAACTGGGACACCTAATAATATTAATTATCATTTTCAATTTTATTCAAATTACTTCCCTGGTTACTGGTGGTTGCAACAGGACGATGCACCACCACATTATGCACGCCCTGTAAGGGACTTTTTAAATTTAACTTATCCGCACCGTTGAATTGGACGAGGTGGTCATGTAACATGTCCACCCAGATCATCAGATTGAACATCACCAGGTTTTTTCTTACGGAGCTATTAGGTGTACAAATGAATAATCCAAATTATTTTAAGCAGTTATGAAATCAATTTTAAATTGAATAGATTTTCCCGCTCTTTTGTGATTATGCAATGTTGACATATAGCTATTAAAAAGAACATATAGTTTGGCGAAAGGCTCAACATAACCTTCAAAAGTATTCAGTTCAGTACAGTCGAAAATGGCAACAGATAAGGTACATATCCTACACTGCATTCTTTACGAATTCCAACAAGGAAAAAATGCTGCAAGAGCGTGCGAACCGATTTGTTCCTTCCTCGCCGAAAGTGTTGTATCGTACGATGTGTGCGCATTTTGGTTTAAGCGATTTAAAAGCGGTAATTTCAATGTAATCGACAAACAACGTCCTGGAGGCCCTCCGAAGTGCGATAATGATGATTTCGAACAACTGCTCGCTGAGAATTCGGCACAAATACAAAAAGAGCTTGCAGAACAGTTGGGAGTAACGCAGCAAACGATTTCCAAACGCCTACATGAGATAGGAAAGATTCAGAAAGAAGGAAAATGGGTTCCGCATGAACTCACTGAAACCAACAAAAATCAACGAGTGGCAGCGTGTCTTTCTCTTCTCAATAAGCAGCGTCGAAAGTCTTTCTTGTGGAAAATCGTTATGGGCGATGAGAAATGGATACTCTATGACAATTCGAAACGCAGAAAGTCATGGGTAAATCCCGGAGAATCATCAAAATCGGTCGCAAAACCCAGTCGCTTCGGAAAGAAGGTTCTTCTCTGCATTTGGTGGGATATCAAAGGCGTGCTTTATTATGAGTTGTTGGAACCGGGTGAAACAGTTACTGCGGATTGCTACCAACGTAAATTAATCTGCTTGAGTCAAGAATTGGAACGAAAACGCCCGTATACTGGCAGAGGAGAACGTCCAGTGAAATTGTTGCATGACAACACCAGGCCATACATTGCTTCCAATACAAAAGACACCATAATGAGTCTTGGCTGAGACATCTTGCAGCACCCGGCGTATTCACCAGACATTGCTCTATCCGATTATCACTTATTCCGGTCGATGCAACACGCCTTGTCCGATATGTACTTCCAATCAGTGAATGAGATCCGAAAATGGCTTGACGACTTTATCATCAAGCCATATTGTGCCCAAAGACGTAACATTTTTCCGAGATGGAATTCATCAGCTGCCTGAAAGATGGCTTAGAGTTACAGAAAACAACGACGAATACTTTGATTGAATAATTTAATTTACTTTCTTTTAAAATAAACCTTGAATGTAGCTGAAAAAATTGGATTATTCATTTGTACACCTAATATTTAAAAAATACTGTTTACCAGACTGCACCTACCACAGCTGAATACCTAAAGGACCGCATTAGACGGGCATGTAGAAGTATACTAGCCAACGTTCTCAGAAAAAGTTGATACCTTTGAAAAACGGTTGCTATTATGTATTCAACAGAATGGTGATACATTTGAGCATTTGTTGTAGATAAAAACTATGTATACATTCAATGTGACTTCGATGTGATCCTACAAAATCAATCAGTCCTCCCTTCACTGACTGATCAGGGTCTTGTCTTCACTGGCTGGATCAATTTTGTGTTTTGCCTTCACTGGCTGGTGCACCTTGGGCAATGCTAATGCCGGCGGAATTTTGACTTTCAAACCTCGTAACTCGAAAAGTACTGGATAGAAAAAGGTTTCATTCAAGTGTTTTGAAAAGCTCTCGAGGTTACAATATGCAATGAAAGATAGAGGGGATTCTATTTAAAAAAACAAAGTGTAACTCCATGTGATCTTGGCATGTTCATTCAAAGTCAAACCAATGGCACTATTTTATGTCCCTCTTCGAACCAAACAATTTTTTTCTGAAACGTTTTTTCGTATCTTCCATATTTTTCGACATATTTGCTTGGGACGATTAAAACTAAACACCTTGTAGTCAAAAACCACGGCAGTGGTTTGCACCAAGGTATGCTTTTTGCTGTTACGCTTCTGAACTGCCTCTTGACTGTCGTGGTATATTCACGCGAACCAACTAGTTGGAGGGGGGCATAATTTAGAGTTTCGCTATTACCGCTAAACTGGTGCAGTTCTGAGTGGTCTCAATCGATTCCTTAGGTCTAAATTAGTTAATAAAAGTGTCTTTATTTTTGCTCTACGTATCCTGTGAGCCGAGATACTCTAGTCCAAAGTTCAATTTACAAAGATTTCACGTTTGCTAGCATTGGTAAAAATGTCACGCCGAAAATGTCCATTTCACATTTCTTCTATTAGAGGCGCTGCGAACCCATCGTCAGAGGCGCCACGAACGGGTTCGCACATTGTCAGAGGCGCCATAATTTGAAAGTTGTGTACAAGTATGTTTGACATATGTAGTGATATTTCAATGCTACCAGAAAGAATGGTGATCGGTGATTAGCTCATAAGTAAAGCCGAATGAGAAAACGAGGAAGAAAGAGAAAAAATCAAGATATGCGTAATATACACAGTCTGTCCCAGATACGATGAGACTGGTTCCATCAATGTTCTTAGCGCAGCGACATCTATGAGTGAATGATGGTAGGTGAATGTTCTACCCTTCATCTACTTAACCTTAAAATTTGAGCGAATCGGTTGATATTTCACTGTGGTTTGACATTTTGTGTAAAGTCACTTTGTGTATATCGGTCGAAAACCAACATGGAGCGAATATTAAATTCTGTTTTAAATTGGGTAAAAGTGGTGCAGAAATGTACGAAACGCTAAAAAATGTGTACGGGGATGAATGCATGTCCCGTGCATAGGTTTTCCGTTGGTTTGGCCGATTCTGTGACGGTCGTGAGGACCTTGCAGACGATGATCGAGCACCGCCGCAAAAAAACCACTCGCAATGAAGAAAACATCGAGAAAGTCAAAGAAATTCTTCGAAGCGACCGCTGTGTGTCTGCGAGACTCATCGAAGAGGAAACTGGGATACCGAAAAGCACAGTCTATCGAATTTTGACCGAAGATTTGGGCAAACGGAAGATCTGTGCGCGCTTCGTGCCACACACTCTGACAGACGACCAAAAAGATTGGAGAGTTCAGCATTGCAAAGACATCATTGTTATCAATCATCCACCGTATTCACCTGATTTGGCTCCGTGCGACTTCTGGCTATTTCCCAAACTGAAATTGGCGATGAAAGGAAATCGTTTCGATACCATCCCGGTCATCCAAAAGACTTCGACCGCCATACTAAAGGCCATTCCAGCCGATGAGTATAAAAAATGTTTCGAAAAATTTGTTGAACGTTTGACATGCGTCAAAGCGCTGTATTGACTCAGAAGGAGACTATTTTGAATAAACAAGAATAAAAAATCAAAATAATAAACGCTTTGTATTTTTTTTTAGACCAGTCTCATTGGATCTGGGACAGACTGTGTACGTGACGGAATTTTACTGCACATTAGAACAGGTAAGTAGGTTATTGATTGTTGATCTATGAATGAAATTTATTCCTTTATTTTTGTGTCTCATTATTATATGTATTATATATATTCTTGTAAACAAAACAATAATATATTACGTCATATTGTATATTTGACATTTACAGATAGCTGCATTTGATTTGACATTTACACATAGCTGCGTTGGGACATTACTATTGAACAGAAGCACAACAGATTCACTATCAGGTAATATACAATACTATAAAAAATATCTTTTACTATTATATGTATTTCTATGCATTTATTTGCCTCTAACGAGAATATATTATTTCGTACTTCATATTTCACATTTTTAGATTGTTGTGTTGCAGTGTTGGATCATATTTGTTATTAAGCAGAAACAGAATCGATAAGTCACATTCAGGTAATACACCATCTAAAAGATATCTTTTATATATATTCTTGCCTAAAACAAGTATATGTTATTTCATATTGCATATTTTATATGCTCAGGTTGCTGCTGTGAGGACAAATGTAGGCGAAATGACACATCGGCATTTGAAATCTACTCTGCAGAATTTTACGAAGTGCGGACAGATGAGTTGAGATCATTGACGTGAAGCTCTCTCTCGTGCTACTTGACATCGTGTTCCAATAGCAATTTTTTACATCGCAGAAGCCTCAAGAGTATCAAGTTGTAAAAAATTTCTTACAAAAGTAAATTAGTTGTTGCGTGGAATATTTATTGTATATTATCTAGGATCGTGTAAGCGAGAATAGTTAAAATTGATAATAAATAATGCATATGAGATAATGCATAATTCTTTTATAAGATTCACAAATAAAATTACACATATAATATATTAAATTATATTAAATTATGCATTATTGCGCGATAAAATAAGTAAAGAGAACCGTCATATGTCATTAATAAAATATATGACGGGGGTGGAGGTGGAGCCTCTTCTATACTTTTTATAATAACTAAATACTGTTAAAAAAAACTGTTGTTACACTTATGATGTCCATTCGTATGACAAAATCAGTGATATCGTAAAAACTTACCTTACAAAAGGTAAAAAAAGCGCCAAAGTATGCGTGTGCCCCCGGGGGGGGGGGGCATTGACAGCGGACCCAAGGTGGCACCGGCCGGGGAGGAGGAAGGATCCCTGGATATCAAGGGGCCGAGTCCTCCTCTTCGGCTGCCTCGGCCTCGACTCCGTCCGCGGGGGGGATCCGGGGAATCCGATTAGGGCGAGCCCATCGAAGGACTCGTCTGAGGTGGATCCCCTGGTTCCCCCGCGCGTCGGACAGGTAGGGGCAGGGGGGAGTGGAACACCCAATTGGGGCTGGGCCCACTCCCCCAGAATCCTCCTCTCCCTGACTAGCAGGGAGGGGGGGTAAGGAGGGAGGGTGGATGTCCCTTCTCTCCTTCAACAGAGACACCAGAAGGTCAACCGGCGGGGCAACCCGCCGGGGACCACGCCCTGGATTCCCTTTGTGGAACAGGGTGCGGTACACAGGTGGCGAGGGGTTCCCTCCCGAAAGGGAGCTTTGGGACCGGGGGGTTAAGGAGAGAATGCGGGAGCAGTTCCCCTGACTCCCCTTCTCACGCTCCGACAGGTAAACATCCCGCAGGGGTTTAGTCGGTAAGAGTCCGACATAACCCACGACCCTCCCAAGGGTCGGGGGTATCCATGAGGATTTCCCCTGCGTGACCAAAAAAAAGGTATGCGCGTGCCTGTATCTGTGTAAAAATATTGTAAAAACACTTTGTACAAAAATCTATTGTAAAAAAAGCATATTAATGACTATAATAAAAAAATAACTTTTGTAAAAAAATTTTGTACAAACCCTGTTGTAGAAAAAATCGTATTAATAACCGTAATAAAAACATCCTTACAAAAACTGTACTTGGAAACGTTGTATATCAATTTGTAATAAAAAAGTTACGTAGAAAAAATCTTATTAAAATTGAAATAATTTTGGTATGTAATTTGATTTTATAATTTCATTTTCAACAAAAATGATGAAAATAAAATTTTTTAGAAAATTTGTTCAATAAAAAACAATAATTTGTAACATTTGATAATTTTCACTACAAAAATATTGATATTAGGAGATTTGCGCCAAATGAAAATAACAACAAACTAGTATTATGTTATTACATTTCTTTTTTGTTATGTATTTCTTATGTTCTTGTTTTTTTTATATCGTTTATATGTTTGTTGAATATATAGGGTATCTATAAAGTCCGACCTCACCCATGGATCACGGAAACGGCTTTAAATATAGAAAATTGTTTCAGACAAAAGTTGTAGAATATTGAGGAAGACACATGATAAAAATGTGGACTTGACTTTGAATGACTTTATCAAGGCCAGGTCTATGTGATCGATGTTTTCTTAAATAGAACCTCCTATTTCTTATTGCATATTGCGGTTCGATGGCCACTCCCAGCCCGGCGCCCAATTCCATGGACCTCTGAACCCAGAGGTCCTGGGCCCGGGCGCCAGTGCCGAGGTTGGCCTGTAGGACCCGGAGTGGCGTAAAGGCTAAGCCTTTCACGCCTCCTCCGGGCAGCCTACTTCCATCCCCTCTGGGGAGACCTCTGGCGGCGTTGACGTCGCCTCAGTCTCTCCCGAGGGGGCTTCGACCGTGGTGGCCTTGCTCGTAGGTACCTCTGCGAAGGTGCAGGGGATCCCTACCTCGATATTCCCCCCTTATGGGGAATATGAGGCGGGGTTATCCGTTGGGGGAGTCGGGGGTAGCGTGCCCACCGACTCCCCTTCGTCTAGGGTTGGAGGTAGAGCAGATAAACCTGGACCATCTAAAGTGACTTAATACTCTCTTATTAGATTGTAAAATATGTCCTATCACTTTGACAAAATTGTTGTAAGAAATATGCTAAATATATTATTTTTATGAATTTACGTATATTGCAATACAAATATTCTTTATTTAATATAATTCATCTTTTAGTTTTGATTATTTTTATATAGTACGTTCTTATGATATACGTGAATAAAATTATATATCGGTATTATTATAATTTGATTCCATGATACACGATTTTGATCGACTTATAGTTATGCATGGATATTATTAATAAAGTGCATATTTAATAACAAATATATTGTTGTTTTATTGTTTATATTTTACACGAAACATGTCGCTAATATTAAAGTAGTATAGGAAGATTATCTATTGGGTTGGCAACTAAGTGATGGCGGATTTTAAATAAGAATGAGAATTCAAAATTTTAAATTTGCTTTTTTAAATTTTTTTCAATGCATGTATGCGGTACATTAAGCTTCTCTGCAATATCACGTGTTGTGCTATGACGATCTGAATCGATAATGGCCTTGATATGGATCTCATCGACTTCAACTGGACGGCCAGATCGTTGAGCATTTTTCAATGAAAAATCACTAGAACGAAATCTGGCAAACCAATTTTGACACTGCCTTTTTTTCAAGGCTTCATTCCCATATACGGCACATAACTTCTTGTGTGCTTGCGATGCGTTCTTGCCTTTTCGGAAATAATACAATAAAATATGTCTGAAGTGCACGTCTTGCTCTTCCATTTTTAAATTGGGATAAAAACAAATCTAAACAACTAATCGATATAATTTTTGTATTAAATGAAAGGTAGAAGTCCAAACAATAAGAAAAAAATATAGGTTAGATACTTTGAACACATTAACGAAACAAAAGAAAGTGTAAAATCCATCTGTCGACAAAATCCGCAATCACTTAGTTGCCAACCCAATAAATTGGTCCAGCGATTAATTACGAATTTTGCCCTGAATTATATTACGATTATATGAAACTGCAAATGTATGAGCAACCAAAAGTGAAATGTTTTCAATTCTTTTGATAATTTACAAGTACATAATAAAAATGGGATAAAAACTAATAATAATAGGAATAATGGGGAAGTTATCTTTGATCTATTTGTGACATTCTATAATTGTTTGAAATCTTTGTTCGACAATATCTTCTGCAGATACATCTTTTTAAAACCTCTGCAATTTTATGAAGACACCTAATATTAGGTTGGGGAAAAATAAATCCATTATTTTTCCGTTAGATGGCTTTAGTGGTATATATCACGTGATGTATTAATAGCATAGGTTAATATTTATACTCGTTGGAAAAGTGACATTCCGTACTAAAAAAAATTCTTTAACGGTTTTGTGATTTGTCGATTAAGTTGTGAGTTATAGCACATAAAAGATGTACGTCAACAAAGAAAATTCGGCATTTTACAATTTTGCTTCGATAAAGGCGAAAATGCAAGCCAGGCGGCTGAAATTGTGAATAGTGTTTATGGTCCCGATACTATCACAGCCAATTACACGCAATTTTGGTTTCGTCGATTCCATTCCGGTAATTTTGATGTTAAAGATGCATCTCGCACAGGTAGGCCCGTCGTCGAAAATGTCAATAAAATTATGGAAATGGTCGAAGTAGACTGGTATATTAGTAGTCGTAGTATCGCCAAGGAGCTCAAGATCGACCACAAAACAGTTTTAAACCATTTGTATAAAGTTGGATTCAAAAAACTCGATGTTTGTGTGCCACACGAATTGACGCAAAAAAACATGATGGACCGAATTTCAATTTGCGAAGTCTTAACCAAGCGAAACGAAATCGAACCATTTCTGAAACGGATGGTGACTGGGGATGAGAAATGGATTATATACGACAATATTGTGCAAAAACGATCGTGGTCAAAGCGCAGTGAAACGGCTCAAACGGTGGCCAAACCAGGATTAACGGCCAGGAAGGTTTTGTTGAGTGTTTGGCGGGACTATAAAGGAATCATTCACCATGAGCTGCTTTCATATGGCCAAACACTAAATTCGGACCTCTATTGTCAACAATTGGACCGTTTGAAGCTAGCGATCGACCAAAAGTGGTCAGAATTGGTCAATAGGAGAGGAATTGTTTTTCATCAGGACGATGCCAGGCCACATACGTCTATAGTGACTCGTCAGAAACTCCGGGGGCTTGGTTGGGAAGTTTTGATGCATCCACCTTATAGTCCGAACCTGGCACCAAGCGATTACCATCTGTTTTTGTCATTGCAAAACTTCCTTAATGGTAAAAAATTGACCTCAAGAGAAGACTGTGAAAATCGCTTAGTCGAGTTTTTTGCAAATAAGGACCAGGGCTTCTATGAAAGAGGGATCATGAAATTACCTTTAAAATGGCGACAAATTGTAGAACAAAACGGTGCTTATTTGACTAAAATCGAACAATCCTAACTATGTTAAATAAGTCTTGAAATAAACGAAAAAATAATGGATTTCTTTTTCCCCAATCTAATATATATACATGTACAATGCGCATATTTAATCGCAATTATGTTGTTGTTATATTGTTTATATTTTACACAAAACATGTCGACAATAATAAAGAAGTATATCTAGTATATAAGATCATCTTAAAATAGCATACGTAATATTATTACGATACAAATAGCTTAAAAATATATTTTTGAACATTGTGCATTTATTTTAAATATAAAAAAATATACAATATATCTGATGCACGTCTAGATTTGCTTATTTACGTGTACATCTCAGAATAGAACTCAGTAGAAATTTGTATCTGGATAGAAAGATTCTGGAGGATTATAATCAGAGAAACATATTCTCAAATTGATAAGAAGAATACAGAATAACGATGGTGTATTATTACTTTTGCGGGAGGTAATATGCCAGACATTAACTTGTAGTCACTTTCTCACTTCGAATTGCCCTAATTTGAATTGCTCGTTTTCACTATCAAGCATCAAACGTCGTTCGCACTTATTTGGACGTTGTCAACAAACTCGAGATTTCTTGAATCACATCTTGACCTATATTTATCTCGTCCTCTCTCGTTTCGTACATTTATTCCATAATGGTCGTTAATGAACTCGTTGATATTCACATTGCAAAATTAGTAAAATGGTAAGGGACTTTTTTATTTAAGGGGGGAACCTGGTTTATAGGGTCAAGATTTTCGAATTTTTTTTTGCTTAATCGATAGTTAAACTATTCAAGAATATATTCCCAAAGTTTCAGAGCCCAATTCAAAGTATTTTAAAAGTTATAGAATACATGGTGAGTCAGCGTCGCGCAAGTATACGAGCGCTCGGCCGGAGTGGGCCGCACGCTCACCCGATACAGATACGTGCTATATGCCGGTACGATATTTGATTACACATTCCTATAGATTATCACGTAGGTGTATGAGTGTATGCGTGTCTATGTGTGTGTACGTGTGTATAGTTTATAATTTCAACGATCAGTCTTGCTCTGATTCTCGACGAGTAAAGAGTTTCTATTTACCAAAAGTCGTTTGACAGTTTTAAATATGTATCCAAAAGGTTCAAGAAGTACTTCGCAGCGCATTTCGAAACCGCCGAAAAGAAGATTTCGTGGCAACCAGCATTTCAAGAATGAAAGTGATAATTTAGACGAGAGCATCAGTGCGAAAAAATTAAGTACAGCGAGTACTGATAATATTATTGTGAATCCACTACATTATTATAGAATCATAGAAAAAGAAAAACTTATAAGTCCATTTTGACTTTGAATCCGTATGGCGAAGATTGCCCCGTAAAAAAAGTGAGTGCGTCGGACACGTTCAGAAACGGATGGGGACGCGGCTTCGAAATATAAAAAAAAAGGAGAAGCTTGGCGGGGAGATTGACCGATCTCGTCATAAAAAAATTAACCACTTACTACGGTTTAGCCATAAGACGAAATGTAGATTCTGTGGGTGATATGAAAAAAAGCATAATGGCAACACTCTACCACTATTGCTCGACCGATGAAAAGCCGAAACATGGAAATTGTCCCGCAGGCGCCGACAAATGCAACGAAACGAGTTTTATGAAGAAGCTGAAGTATGAAGAACTTGCAGTATGACCCTGGTATAGCTGATTAGCATAAGATTGCGGTAAGTCTCCAATAAATGATATTTTTTTGTACCACAAACTTTAAACGCGTTTTTCTCGAAATATCATTTTTGTACTTTCTTAAAATCTGCGGGAAAGATAGAGAAAAAACTAATTGACCAATCGACTTGATTCAAAGTGCGTTAGCTAGAGAATGAACAACCATTCTATGTGAACCTCAAACATTGGTAAAAACATTAATTTAAATAATTGTTATTGCATAAAAACGCAGGAAATTTTTTCTCAAAACTGTCATTTTTTTGTTCAAATGCTAAAAAGTTTTGTAATTTACGGTTTTTTAACCATGTTGTTGGTTCACATAGAATAAAAATACATGAAAATTAATAATCTTTTTGGTTTTTTTGTTTCAGATCAAAATTGCAGGCTACATTTTTCCCGCAGATTGGCAACTCGGTTGGCGAGGCGCTCTGATTAGAGATACACCATGACGCCATTTTGCAATTAATTTACAATATAAAAATTTTTTTTATATCTTCAAATAGGCAGTTAAATATTATAAAAGTTTTAGGAACCTCAACTGCATCATTGTCAATAAAAAAAATTCATAAATATCTCCTTTTTTAGCCTCTTAAACCAGGTTCCCCCCTTAACTGGATGCATTTTACCTGCACACGTTTCATATCATTAATTGTCATTTCTCCTAACATATTAATTTTTTATTATTATTATTTGATAAATAGATACAGAGTTAACAAAGAGATTAAAGTGAATATTTATATATGATTTGGCAAATATATAGCATAATACCAGGTATGTAAATATGAAACCGGAATTTTTGTATAGAAAATACAGGTTTATTGAAAATGATAAAAAATATTTTATTCGAAGTATTGCCCATCACTAGCTATACATTTTTCCCACCTGTTTGATAATTTGTGGATGCCACGCCAAAAAAACTGTTGCTCTTTTGAGGCAAACCAGTCATCGAGTCATTTTCGTACATTTTCGTATGAAGCGCTGCTCAGCAAGTGCGTGTCCCATCGATGCAAATAAGTAGTAATCAGACGGAGCCAAGTCTGGTGAGTAAGCCGCATGCGAAAGTATTTCCCAACTAAACGCCTCAATCGTTTCCTTGACCAGTTTTGCTATGTGTGATGGTGCATTATCATGAAGCAAAATCACTTTGTGTTGCCTTTTTTGATATTCTGGTCGTTTTTCACGCAAAGCTTGATTCATCATCGATCATTTGTTGTCGGTAGCGTTTAGTATTAACGGTTTTGCCAGGTTTTAGCAGCTCATAATAGATCACACCCTTCTGATTCCATCAAACACAGAGCATTGTCTTCCGTCCATAGCGATTTGGCCTTGCAGTCGATGTCGATGGTTCGCCTGGAGTTACCCATGATTTTTGACGTTTATGATTCTCAAAATATATCCACTTTTCATCGCCAGTCACAATTTGATGGAGAAATGACTTTTTTGTACCTGGCGAGCAGCATTTCGCAAGAGGTTTTTCGGTTTTCCTGCTGTCTTTCATTCATTTCATGTGGAACCCATTTTCCCATCTTCTGGATCTTTCCCATGGCTTTCAAACGTATGAAGATGGCTTCTCGTGTCATATTTAATTGATCCGCGAGTTGTTGTTGCGTTTGAGCGTCATCCTCATCCAACAATGCTTGTCTTCCAACAATTCGCTGTCTTCAAACTTTTTCGGTGGTCTTCCACGTTCTTCGTTTCTCACGTCAAAATCGCCACGTTTGAATTTTTTAAACCACTCAAAGCACTGTGATTTACCAAGAGCTCACCGTAAGCTTCGACAAGCATTCGATGCGATTCTGCAGCAGTTTTCTTCAAATGGTAACAGAAAATCAATGCTGTTCTCAAATCGTAGCTTCCAGGCACAAAATTCGACATGTTCAACGCTATTACAAACTATGCTGTTGTATGAAACTTGTATTGTTGTGAGTTGAAAATCTTTGTCAGATGTCAACAAATGGAAATGGCGCCAATGACGTGGTTTGACGGTAACTACATTGACAGCTAGGACCATCTATGGGCAAATTCCGGTTTCATATTTACAGACTTGGTATTTTCATAGAATATTTTCATATGCTTCATTAATCTTAAACAAAAATTTTAATTCAAGGACGTATTTATTTTAAGACTTCTACATTTGTTACTTCAAGATTTACAATTCAATCATAAAAATAAGCTTTACATAAATGAAAATTTAGGAGGATAAATAAACAATAAAATTATTTCTTTAAATAATATTAGCGGAACATATAAAAAATAATTCCTTGGTATAACTTAGTGATAAACTTGTTCAACATCCAAAGTAAAACATGTTGTGATATGTATAATTACTTATTTCAAAATTTTCATGTTAGGATTTCCGAAACGAACCAGGTTTGAAAATACGGTGTCAAAAGATTTCTATAAAAATTATGTGGGATAAGACAAACATAGAAATTTGTGATTTACTAAATATCAAAATATAATCGGAACAGATATTATTGTATAACTCTTAGGATATGCTCTATATATGCTATATATGTTTTTTATTATGTATGGGACGATCCGCGTCAACCGGATCACTTCTGTCTCTGCAAAATTTGGTGCAATGCATAGGAACGTGTAACGGCTCAAAAAATTTGTCTGTACGAGTATTTTCAAAAACCAAGTGGCCCGTTTGAGAAATCAAGATGGATGCGGTATTGGTATGGCGCCCGAAAATGCGAAAAACCGCTTGAATTTCCAAATATCTCCGTGTTATTAGCTGCGTAATCAACGAATCAGCCTCGAATCGTCACTCTGGGAGTATTCGATGACGCTGATTACGAAACTGAAGTCAGATTTTCGAAATTCAATATGGTATACGAGGGTAGTCCCAGAAATACCTGACCTAGTCTTCTTTTAGTTCAATACACTTTTCCTAGCGATGTTCAATAGCTTCGATACCCTGTTTATGATGGGAAACGTCGAGCTCCTCAAAATAGCAATCAACCGCAGACATCACGTCTTCATTGTTGGCAAATCTTTTACCACCGAGCCATTTCTTCAAGTTTGGAAACAGAAAATAATCCGAGGGGGCTAAATCTGGCGAATAGGGTGCGTGAGGAAGTAATTCGAACTTTAACTCATTGATTATGGCCATCGCGAAAACGGATGTGTGAACTGCATTGTTTTGATGAAACAAAACTTTCTTTTTCGCCAAATGCGGTTTTTTCTTGATTTCATCACTTAAACGCTGCAATAAGTTCGCATAATACTCGCCGTTAATTGTTTTTCTTTTCTGAAGATAATCAGTGAAAATTATCCCACGCGCATTCCAAAAAACTGACACCATGACCTTGCCTGCAGATGGAACTGTCTTCGCCTTCTTTGGAGCCGATTCTCCCTTTTCAGTCCATTATTTTGACTGTTCCTTCGTCTCAGATGTGAAGCGATGGACCCATGGATGAAACATGGGTCCATCGCTTCACACCATTATGAATCGACGCAAAAACTCGGCTTTATTGCTGTGAAACTTCGCCAAACATTCGATTGAAACATCCTCACGACGCTGTTTTTGTTCCATTGTGAGTAATCGCGGCATCCATCTTGCGCACAGCTTTCTCATGTCCAAATTTTCAGTCAATATGCGATGTACAGCACTTTTTGAAATGCCTATCATGTCTGCTAACTCGCGCATTTCAGTCGACGGTCATCCAATACCATTTTGTGGATTTTCTTCACCATTTCTGGCGTTCTCACCTCATTTGGTAGACTACTGCAATATTCGTCTTGGCAGCTCGTGTACGGCTTCGTTTAAACTCTGTCACCCAATATTTTACTGTTGTAAACGAAGGAGCAGACTCTCCCAGAGTAGAATCTAGCTCTGCTTTGATATTGGTTGGACTGAGGCCTTTCAAATGAAAATATTGTATCACATAACGATGACCAATTTTTTCCATGTTTACAAATTCACTGAGAGCGTTCACCATTGATGGCTGCCAAACAAATACTAAACAACTTAGCGTCGTTAAACTTCAAACTTAAGCTTTATAAGGTTGGTATTTTCTACCATAGTCATTCTTTTCAAACAACAACCGTCATCTATACGTCAGGTCAGGTACTTCTGGGACTACCCTCGTAACTCTTGGGTGTATGTATGCGGTATATGTTTTTCACTATGTGTATATTGACAAGTACAACTAATATGTATAATAAATATTTCCATTTTCTCAAAGTATTAACTATTTATATTTTTCGCTAATATTTTTGAGACCTTGAAAAATCTTATAACTTTCCTCTTTATCATCGCGTTTCTTCTCTTTGTATGTCGCAAGTTAAACATATAGGATTGTACTGTCATAAGAAGTCACGCATTAATAATTCGGAAACAACATCTGAACTTTGTTTTGTTGTCAACAAATTAAATATAAAATATGAACAAGAAGAAAACTTGAATATAAAAAACTTGATGTGTCCTATCTTCCAAATATCGAAGTCGAAACTAAAAGTTCTGTCTACCGTGCTATATTGTCTCGTCGTCTTCTCTCTGATAGAGTTATTACAGCTGATTTTTAATCTGTCCTTCCTATTGTTCTGTTGTCCAAAATATTAGTAATATCGTGAGAAAACATTTTGTACATATTATTCGTTTTTCATCTTTAGTTCGTGTAATCAATCGTGCCTACGTACAGACCTCAATATAGTGATCGACAAAGCTAAAAGCACATAGTGAATTTACATAGTTCGCTTATTAGCATTCCGACGATTTCTTTTTATTTTTTCCGACGGTCTGATGGAATGTTTTATATTATGCAAGAGACGCTAGCGATAAATCATGAGCAGCGTGCGTGTTACCTGTATCTATATGAGTCTCGCGGGTCTACTTCGCATGTGTCTGCTACATGATAATCGAAATATAAACATATCAAAAGCATTAACGATATAAAAAAATATAAATCGTTCTAACGGGCGAGAGGCCCAGAACAGACGAGTTCGCTTTGAAAATTTGATTGGTTAATCACAACACGGTCGCCGGATTCTATCGAAAACAATAAGAAATAATACCATATCAAAATATCTTATATTTTAATATTAACTAATTTTACAATTGTAATAACATAAATTTTTCTTAAAAGTCCGCGCGTTGTGCGTCTATTCGCGGCATTCTATTTGGCATAAAACAGATGTGTATTTGTAGTTTGTCCTATATTTAAATATATATTTAAATACGATTAAATTTGTCAACAATTCATGAGATGTCAAGGAGAACTTATAAAAATCTCTTCAATTCCTTGAAATGTCGTCAGTTACGTTTGAAATCTACATTCTAATCTGTACCATTCCACGTGCATTATTTCAAAATCAATATTATACTTAAAGTGTCTATTAACATCAGTTTAATAACATAAATCATCATGAGTGAATACCTTCGCAAATTGATGATGCTGTATCTTATTTTCTACTATCAGAATTATAACGCGTGATTTTATTCCAACTTTTGTCATGTTTGCAAGAAGAGAAATAGCAACGGCTCGACATCTTGTGATAAATGCGATATGATTTCTTACTGCAGCAATGAACACAAATAGATGCATTATGAGAAACATATGGAGATCTGCGAATATCTCAAAAAATACATAAAGTTACACATGGGAAACAAAAGTGGAGTAGATAACATGACCTGGATAAATTCAAGACTCGAATTTCTGAGTTCAATCAAGAAATGTTTCTCACGTAAACTAGAACCATATGAAGAGCAAATGATCCTTTTCGCAAAATCATGTTTTAGTTGTCATCAGCAGATTCATCTGCAGCATTGCCGAAGATGCTATTTTGAAAATTACTGCGCTGTACATGCGAAAGAATTTGAAAATCAACATAAATCAAGATGCGATGAGTTACTAAAATGTATTCAACTAGATATATATTATCTCGATTATTATTTATTTATAAACAAATTCAGTAAATTTCCTGTTAAGCGTGTTTAACTTTGTAGAGAATATGGAGACATTTATTGGCCTATACGTGCGATCAGGTATGTCGGATAGAATTCAAAATTGGCAAACTAAATCTTATTTATATTCCGATTATCAGGACCATTGACGTTGTTTTATGCGATGAGGAATGCGGATTTATTGCACTTTCTAAATATACTAATACCTAAATGTGTCATTCATATAGTAGTATCCACCTACCATGATATTGAATATCTGGCAGCTTGGGAATTGCTTTCTCATCTTTTATACCCTGCTATAAAACTATTTAGGGCCAGCTAAAAAACAGTTTTCCTCGTTTTATTTGAGAACTGTTTGGAATAAAATAATATCGTTTTGGAACAATGTGGTACAAAGTTAGAACAACCTGGAACAACTTTCAAAATTATAATTTTCAAAAAAGGTGGGGCTAACTTTATGTACACCAAGTTCTTGTCACTATTTTGCGTATAATCAATAACGCCCAATAAACAGAAAAACACTTAAAAAGTTCAAAATTGGATAGCCCATATTAGGCGTTTGCGGAAACTGGAATGTCGCCCGTACTTTTTAATTTTTTCGTACTGGCACTAGTACTTGCTTCGTTTCTTTCGGCTTCATGTCAACTTCTAGGTGGCATTCTTTATCGTTTTACATCTTTCCTCAATATTCTAAAAATATGATCTTGTCTTGATCCTTTTCTTTCTTTCATTTTTATTTAGAATAATTTACTTAGAATGCAGCAAAATGAAGGCTTCGATCTCGGCTTTAACTACCAGCTACACGGGCGGCAAGCTACTAATAAATTAAACTATACCTATGTCTGGAACCGTTATGTTCAAAATATGTGGCTAAAACAGGCTCAGTGCAGATATACAACAGCGAGAAACACAATAAATTCGAGAAGAATAATACACAGCAGGGACAGTCAGACCACGCTATTTGAGTGGCGCCTGCTTGTGCAAGTTTCCAACGTACTCTCAGGCCTATAATTTGTCATTTATTGCAATATCGATAATTAAAACTTAGAGAAAATATTCCCTACATATGAGGCTTTAAGAAAATGTAAAAAACAAAGAAGCAATTTTTCGAATTCTACTAGGTGTATACGCTCCTTAAGGAGGGAGCCTGATTTAGAAGGCCAAAAAGTACATGTTTTTCATGAATTTTTTTTTTAACTTAAAGTTGACATCTATTCATGAATCTTGTACAGCATTTTTATGAACATTTGAAAGATAAAAAAGTTTTTAATAGTAAAAAAAAGAATTTTTTAGAGGTTGAATTGCAAGTGTTTCTACCGCTGCAGAAATCACGGTATCTGTTTGCGCCGGTAATAGCGAGCGTAATTTTATCTGAAACAAAAAAAATAAAGTAAAATATTAATTATTAAATATGTATTTTCTAGATGAACTAAAAAAATTAACTAAAAGTTAACATTTTTATAATTTTTCAATGATTTAAAGAAACAAAATCGATTTTCGCCCAAAAACTTTATCTTTAATTAGTAAAAAAACATACTTAAAAACACTTTTTCCTGAATTCTTTTAGTTCATATACACTGCTCAAAAGAATTATGGCATAGATAATTTATTGCCGAAAATTGGCCAATTTTGACTGGCGATTACTTCGCAAAAAATTATTGTAGACCAATGATTTTTTTTTCAAAATGACACACACATATGCGTGCACACTTGGTTCGAAGGCCAGAAACAACGATATTCTTGAAGGGTTGTAACTTTGCGAAAAAAATTGTAGCGGCACCATTTTTTTTCAAATTGAAGGGGAAGATTTGAACTTTATGATGATGTAAACGGCGTCCCCGAAAAAAAATTGTCCACGTCCGTGTATTCCGTCAAACTTTGTAATTTTCAGTATACCAAACATGCCCTTAGATGTCAGGGGTTACAGGAGAAGGGGTGCATCGCATGCAAAAAATGAAGATATATTCTTAAAGTAGAGACTTCAAGCTTCATTTTGAAAAAAAAATCATTAGTCTATTAGGTGTACAACTTTGCTTCCGCCGTTTTTTTTCGAGGCTTTATTGTAAAAAGCTGGTTATACATTTATGATTCAAAGTATTGTCCATCGCTGGCAACTAGTTTCTCCCATCTTTCGGGCAGCGTACGAATCCTGCGTTGAAAAAACTGGTCATCTTTTGAAGGGATCCACGAATAGATCCAACTTCTTCATAAGACCGGAAGTGCTGGTCAACCAGGCCGTGTGCCATTGATCGAAACAAGTGATAGTTAGAGGGAGCAACGTCTGGAGAATACGGCGGATGGGGTAGGACTTCCCATTTCAACGTTTCCAAGTATGTCTTGATCACTTTCGCAACATGGGGTCGAGCATTGTCATACTGCAAAATCACTTTATCGTGTCTCTCGTTGTATTGTGGCCGTTTGTCTTTCAATGCTCGGCTCAAACGCATTAATTCGTTCGATAACGATCGCCTGTGATTGTTTCAGTCGGTTTTAACAGCTCATAATACACTACGCCGAGCTGGTCCCACCAAATACAGAGCATGACTTTGGAGCCGTGAATATTCGGTTTGGCCGTCGACGTGGAAGCATGGCCGGGGTATGCCCATGATTTTCTGCGCTTGGGGTTATCGTAATGAACCCATTTTTCATCCCCAGTCACAATGCGATGCAGAAATCCCTTCCGTCTTTGCCTTTCAAGCAACTGTTCACAAGCAAACGAACGCCGTTCAACATCTCTCGGTTTCAACTCGTACGGCATTCAATTTTCTTGCTTCTGAATCATTCCCATGTCTTTGAGGCGTTTTGAAATTGCTTGTTGAGTTACTCCTTAATGATCGTGCCAATTCTTCTTGACTTTGACACGAGTATTCATTAAGTAATGCCTCCAATTCTGCATCTTCGAAAACCTTCTCTCTTCCACCACTATGTCGGTCTTCGTCGTGAAAATCACAGTTCTTGAAGCGTTGAAACCACTGACGACACGTTCTTTCACTAAAGCGGCACTATAAGTATTTGAAAGCATTCGATGAGCCTCAGCCGCAGATTTCTTCATATTGAAGCAGAAAATTAAAACCTCCCGCAAATGACGAGAATTTGGCTGGTAAACTGACATTTTTAATCGAGAATAACTTTATAATGCAGACATAAATCGATTAATGTTTCTATGGGGTTATATTGACAGATGCCCAAGTTTATTGCATAACGTCTATGATCTATTTATTTCTACCACTACTTACCGCTAAAGTCATCTATAGGAAAACGGCGGAAGCAAAGTTGTACACCTAGTAATATTTTGATGATGCTGGCGTCCGGATTCGATAAAATAGAAAGATTGTACAATTATGAAAGAATATCTTATTAATGATTTTCTCTTATATCTAGTGTTTAAGAGAATTTTTAATATTATCATATTTTTATTAGTAGATATTTAGTATATATTTAATATTATTATAAAACAAATAATTTAAATCAGAGTGAAGCTCACAGAGATAACCAATCTAATAAAATTACAAACCTAGGTACGTAAAAGCTAACGCCGTGCCGGTGAAAAAGCGCAAAAGACGCTGATGGATGGGCGCAATTACGACGGCTGTATGATAAGTACGTGTTAGGGAAGGAAACACGTTTTTTTTTAATTTTTTTTATTTATTTCTCAACATAGTCTCCTTTCAGTTCGATACTAAGCTCGAGCTTAGTCCAGCGATATTCAAACTTTTTTCAAGCCATCCAAAAAATATGATTTGTCGAACTCCGTAAAATAGGCTTCTGTTACGGCGATGACTTCCTCGTTTGTCGTGAACCGTTTTCCGCCACGCCATTTTTTCATGTTTGGAAACAAAAAGAAATTACATAGGATCAAATCTTGAGAATAGGATAGATGAGGCAGCAATTCGTAGCGCAATTCGACTAGTTTTGCTATAGCGATTGCGGATGAGTGAGCTGGTGCGTTGTCATGGTGAAAGAACACTTTTTTCTTCGCCAAATGGGGTCGTTTTCCATCATTTCAGTGTCGAATTGGCCCCATAAATCCGTATACTACTGCTCCGTGATTGTCTTTCTATTCTCGAAATAGTCGATGAAGATGCCTCGCGAATCCCAAAAACGGTGGCTATGACCTTCCCAGCTGATGGAACCGTTTTTGCCTTCTTTGGAACAGGTTCGCCGGATGAAATTCACTGTTTTGACTGTTCTTTCATTTCTGGCGTGTAGTGATGGATCTATGTTTCGTTTACAGTCACGAAACGTCGCAGAAACTCTTTCGGATTGCGCTTAAACATGTCCAAATAGTGTTCCGAAGTTGTCATGCAATTCCATTTTTGTTCCACTATGAGCAAATGCGGCACCCACCTCGCCGATAATTTTCTCATGCCTAATTTTTTGTATAGGATATTTTGTACGCATTCAATCGAGATGTTTACAATGTCAGCAATCTCTCTTTAATCTTTACTCAGCGGTCTGCTAATACGAAATTATGGATTTTGTTGACCATAGCCTCCGTAGTCACCTCAATCGGACCTGGCGCTCTTCATTAAAAACGGATGTTCGGCCACGCTTGAATTCATTAAACCAATATCTCGTGGGAATCATCGAAGGTGCATAGTCCTTATAAACGGCATGCAACTTCACTCTGATTTCCTCACATATCTTCCTATCCAAAAAAAATCGAATCTCTGACCAATATTGTTCTTTTTCCGTGGTTGTAAACAAACACGAACTTGCCTACTTTCAACAGCTATCAAAACAAAACTACTCGATAAATCTGTCTGAAATTTTGACAGGCGTCGTTTGAAAGATGGCGTTATATGATGGTATACAGATTTTGCATCAGTGGCATTATTTGTCGTTAAACATAGTTATTTATCATACAGCCCTCGTATAAAGTATTTATTACAATTACAAAATATTTATTACATACGTTTCGGTCCTATTTTTGAACCATCTGTGTAAACAAAAGAACATACAAATAGTTGCGATGAAAAACATTAATCCAATTAATGTTTTTTGCCGTTTACACTGAGGAGGGTTCAAAAATAGGACCGAAACATATGTAATACGTAATACTCGTAAATACTTTGTAGTAGTAATAAATACTTTATAGTTGCATCTATCCACCAGCATTTTTTGCGTTTTTGCATTGGCGTTAGCTCTTACGTACCTAGATTTTTTATTAATTATGCAATTTTATTAAATAGTTTAAAGATTTATCTTTGAGCCTTGCATATTTATTGTAAACATAAAAGATATACAGAGTATTTGGAGTAACGTCTACATTTGCTTGTTCTCACATGTCTTCCTATAAAAAAAAATCGACTACCTACATCTACTTGCAGATAAATTTCCTTATTTGAACGGAAAGGTAGGTTTATAATCGGAAAAATATATTAAGAGGTTGCGTTAATAATTGTGCCGCTGGGCACAGATGGTACTGGCTATTATTTTAGTTCATGCCGTTAAATTTTACAGGTTATATATCTCGTCATTTGTAAACAACATTCAGTCAATAAAAGTCGTTTCTATGTACAGAAAAATAAAGAGTGATAAAGAATGAAGCGAATATGGAACGCGATAAAGTGTGATTTTCCAACATGTGCTTCTTCATTATTTTGACTTGACAAAAAGTACAGCTGATTACTTCTGGACACTTATGACGGAGCTATCCCTTCAGAAGGAATGTGTAGAAAATCGATGCAACGTTTCGAAGAAGGCGATATTGAAGTTCAGGATAAGAAACACTCAAAGCAGTCAAAAAAAAATTTAGCGACAAGGAAGGTTGCAGAAGTTTTTGGATGAAAATCCGGCATAGACGTTCAAAGAATTGTCAGTAGCTCTCGCAGTCGACAAATCAACCGTTTAGGGAAGCTACATGGCCTCGACATCTAAATTCACAAAGAAGGAAAATGGGTGCCTCATCAACTGTTGAAAAGCTCAAAATTGAATTGCTGGAACATTTGCATTTCCTTACTTGCTAAACATAGGAAGAAAAGCTTTTTGTGCGTATCGTGACTTGGGACGAAAAATGGATGTATTAGGTCAATCAGAAAGTTCCGTCCATTATTTTGCAAAACGTATGACTTTATTTAAGAAACAAAATGAAAAAGTACATCAGTTAAAATGTTGTTCATTGTTAGCGATGACTTTTTCCATCTTTCGGTCAGTAAGCGAATTCCGCGGGGAAAGAATGACTCATCTTTGGAAGCTATTCAGTCAGAGACCCATTTTTCGACGTCTTCATAAGAATTGAAGCATTCGTCAGCAAGTGCGTGTGTCATCGATCGAAACAAGTGGTAGTCGGAAGAGGTACAGACTGGTGAATAAGTTGTATGGGGTAACACTTCCCAGCGAAGTGCTTCTAATATTTCCTTGACAAATTTTGTGATGTGAGGCTGAGAGTAATCATGAAGCAAAATCACTTTATACTGTTTCGTTTCATATTTTAGTCGTTTTTCATGCAATGTTCGACTCAAACGGATTCCCTGTGACTGTTTGACCACTTTTCAACAGTTCATGGTACAGCACACCCTTCTGATCCCACCAAATACAGAGCTTTATCTTCTTTCCGTGAATATTCCGCTTTGGCGTCAATGTTGAGGGTTAGCCGGGATCGCAAATAGTTTTTCAACTTTTGGGGTTGTCAAGATAAATCCATTTTTCATCCCCAGTGATGATACGATGTAAAAACCCCTTTCTTTGTTGCCTAGCAAGTAGAATTTCGCAGGTGGTTTTTCGCCTTTCAATGTTTCTTGGTTTCAGTTCATATGGGACCTATTTCCTTGTAAACCTTTCATGAGGCTTTCAAACGATCAATGACAGATTGAGCACAATTTAATGTTTCTGTAAGTTGCTTTTGCGTTTAACATGGGTCTTCGCCCACCAATGTCTGCAATTCTTCGTCTTCGAATACTCTTGGCCGTCCAGAATGCTCTTTGTCCTCTACATCAAAATCACCACTTTTAAAGTGTCGAAACCATTCTCTTGATATTTTATCAGAAAGAGCATTATCACTATAAACTTCTACAAGCATTCGATGAGCTTCAGTTGCAGTTTACTTCCAATTGAAGCAAAATATTAACTTCGCGCAAATGATGATTATTTGGCTCGAATTTCGACATTTTTGATGCAGTAGAAAACAATATTATTGATGCAAACGTATGCCTTTATATACTGAATGTTATTGACAGATGTCAAAACAAACCATTAAGCTTTGTTTAGACGTTAGAGGTTAGCGACAGTTTTAGCTATAGCTACTTGCCGCTAGATGGACGGAACTTTCTAATTTACCTAATACTACTAAAATCCGAAACGGAGGAAGCTGTGGGTGGACCCGGGTCAACCTGCAACATCGACACTAAAGCGGAATATTCATGGAAAGAAGTTAATGCTATGCATTGGTTGGATATGAAAGGCGTAGTATATTATGTGTTTTTGAATCCCAGTAAAGCGATTAATGCCACACTTTATCAAAGCCAACTTTTTGAACGATTGAACGACGAACTGGTGAAAAAGAGGCCGTCAGTAATCAGTAATAAGCGGGAAATAATCCTCCAACGTTAAATTGCACGTAGCAAAAACGGTTAAAGAAACTGATGGGCTTGGAACGGGAAGTTCTCCCATACCCAGCGCATTTCTCTAATCTTACTCCTTCTGATTTTCACTTGTTCCGCTCCATGCAACACGCTTTGAAAGACACGCACTTCGCCAACCTCGAGGAACTCTGAAAATGGGTTGATGATTGGACAAAAGACAGGGATCCAGCTTTTACTAGAAAGATGGCAAAAAGTAGTCGAAAGCAATAGCAATTACTTTGATTGATGTCCGATTGTAACATATTATGAAAATAATAAATATTTCAAGTAAAAAAACAACACAAATTAATACAACCCCCTAATACATGTCGATACGATATTGACAAAGCGTCTAGTCTTTATCAAATCGAACTGCTCGAAAAATCATCATCAATATCGGTTCGACTATTAACTTATGAAGCCAAGAAACGATGACAACAGTCGTCAGAAGATTAGATTTTAATTGGATGTGATCAGAACGAGATGCGATCGGCCATGCGTTCGTTCTCGCGCGCGTTCCACCGGGGGCGGCGGTCTGAGTGCGAATTCTACGATCGGCAAAATTTGAATAATTATTCGTCGCGTTTTTATCAGTCCATCTTCTCCTCAGCTGGCGAGAGGAACTGGTGAATGAACGGTCGGTGCCCGCGTCTCTGTCCGCAGGTGGAATTTTTTTCCAACTCGCGCGGGCGTTCCCCAAGTTTTACAGCTGCTTAGCATATTTAGAGTCTCGTAAAAGAAAGAGAAGCTTCTCTTTTTCTCTCTCTCTCTCTCTCTCTTTTTCTCTCTCTCTCTCGTCCGGCGATATGTTGCTCGGTCGGATCGTCTAGAACCATGGTTTTTTATCTTAATAAGCGGTAATTTAATCGACATGCGATACGACTGGTCCAGTCAATTAATCAAGTCGTGATTTGCAGGAGCAGACAGTCAGGCACCGACGACCGTCCCGCATCTGATATACAAGGTGTCTAGATATCGTCAGAACTTTGTTGGCTCGCAAAGAACGAAGATGTCGAGTGCGATAGGATGGTTTGGGTCACGAGGTATCGACAGTTCTCGAGTCGCAGAAGGTTGGGCGCGAAGTACTCTTGTGTAAGTCAGAGATCCGAATGGTATGAAGGTGGCAGGAGGAGGGAGGGGCTGGTGGAGAAGAGCGCTTATCTTTCGTTTAATTAATTCGAGTAGACTTGAGGGAAGTTTTATGATCCGAGACCTGGTTACCGAAATATTTAATATGGAAAGTCGAAAAGTTGCCGGGCGAGAAGACGCCCGATTGAATTCCTTAATGAACGAGTGATCGGATGGAAGAGCGCTGTGATAGTTCAAGACAAACATTACACTCGCCGATATTAATTTCTTGACATTTACTAAATGCAGGGTCACCAGGAATTTTTAATCGTGGGTGTTAATTATTCGAGAAAAGAGCGGCAGTATTCTGAAATGTTGTTCGGAAAGAGTGTGGCATTGTAAAATATAAAATTATGTACATAAGAAAAAGCACTTAATTGTCTGCGTTTTGCAGAAATTATTCCTTAAATTTCTTGGAATGACAAAGTGTCCATCGAATCATTCAAATTCAAGTGATTTTTCACTCACACAGAGTGAATTTTCCGCTTTGAATTATCGAGCGAATATTTTTCGCTCGAGATCGAAGAGTGAATCTCATGTACTTTACCATCACTTGAACAAGTCCACTTTAATCGATCGAAACTTTCGCTCATGTGGAGTCAGAATCCGCTCTAAGCTTGAGTGAAGCATGCACTTTTGTGATTTCGAGTGACGGTTTTTTCACTATCGTTTCGAGAGAATGAAAATACTATCACTTTCCACTTGATTCGAATGAGATTCCACTCTAAGAAATTTAGAGAATAAATGCAATAATTATTGCTTTTGCTTGATATTCCGATTTGATTGATTCTTCCGGGATTTTTTAAAAAATTTAAAATATCAATAGTTACAAATAATACCTAACATATCCGACAATAGTGACAAACAAGTCATTAAACGAGTGCTTAGTTTACTCATTAAGCGCTGACTTTTGCTGAACGCAACTATTTTTATTCTAATATTTCATTTGTCTTGTGACGAGTCAGATAGAGGAGATATATTTCTAAAGTATTCGGTGAAAATGTTTTAGGCTTATCTTAGAAATTCTTTTCCTGATGTACCAATCGACACATTTGACAAAACATTAAACGAAATTAACAGTCACAATGCATAAAAATCTAGACACGATGCTGTTTGCAATTTTTTCTTCATTTATTTTCTTTCCTCCCTTCTTTTTCTGCTCTGCTTTGCTCTCGTATGTCTTTTTTGTCTCTTTTTCTTTTTTCATATTTATTTTTGTATTTATATCTAGTGTATTATATCGAAGGAACGATTTCCATAAATAAATAAATAAATAAATAAATAAAATGTTTAGTAATCTTGGATTCAGTGAGTGTCAAGAGATGAATACCGGTGAGAGAGAACTCGGATAACTTAATAATAAATCATGTCCGTTGTTATCCGGACGCTGCAGATGCACGAATTTTTTGTATAACACTGCATGTCTTCAAAGCTCTTGACTTCTTCGCGAGCGCGCGTATTTGCTCGATCTCTGCTCGTATAGATCGCGCTCTTTTGCGAGACTGGGAAAGTCTCGCGACGTGGAAGTTCTGCGCGTAACGCGCGTCTTACGTTTATATATCCCGAGACACTTTTATTAATAGAACCTTAACGGTTGCTACGACTTTTAAGACGCTTCTGACAGCTCGTAAAAAGAAAAAAAACAGGAAGTTTCGAACCAAAGGTTACCTGTTCCCAGCGGATAATGAAGTGTCGCGGTAAAGATGTCGAAGCTACTTTCCTCGATAATAAATGAGAAAACCGAGATTGCCGTAATCTTTTTCAGTATTAATCTTCGGTGTTATACTTTTTAATCGTGCCTGAATAACCGCTCCTGTTTCAGCGAGTTCGTTGACTTTTGTCGCCCAAGGTTGCTGCGAAAGACGTTCGAAATTAGATAGCGCGGAGAAGATCTCTTCTTCCTTCTTCAGATGTAGATGAACCTCGGGGATTAAATTCGTCCCGACTATCGGGATTGAAATAGAAGATCGTTTCGGTGATTATATTGTACATTCAGAAGTTAGGAGCACATTTTAAGTGATTTACAGGTCACAGTACGACACCGATGATTCAAATATCACGAGGAACGCCCGATCGAGTCTCGACCATAAAGATTTCCAAATGTACCATTTCAAATCCGTCGCAGAGTGTACTACTGAAGATCGATGTAGACGTGCCTAAATGCTTCATAGCGAACATCATTTCGGTGCTAGCTGCGATTTTATATATATTAATACCAGAGAACGTTTACATTTCCTAGAACTGTGGAAACAGCTATCGTTGATTAACGGTCGCAGATGAATGAGAATCGATCATAATTTCTTCTTCTCGTGTGCGCGTACGCAGAAAAGAGACACGTATTTATATGACGTCTTCATATGATATGGAGGAAATACGAAAAAGTGATCAAAGAGAGAGAGAGAGAGAGAGAGAGAGAGAGAGAGAGAGCACATAGCTCGGGGAAAAAATTGACCAACCTGCGAAACTTAAAATGCTCATGAAGCAATCCCCCTTGCCGAGAGTTTAAGATACCGACGACCTACTTCGGTAGTTGCGCGCTTGTTGAATCTTTCGAGTGGGGGGGGGGGGGGCAAAGTTTAAATAGGAAATCTTTCTGCCGACATTTTTTCCTTTTTTATGCGTAACGATACAGGTTCTTCAACGAGCTCTCTCTTTCTCTGTCCCCCCTCCCCTCTCCTTCTTCCCACGCGTGTGCGCGAGAACGCCGGACAAATTTGTGTGTACGAAAAAATGTACATTTACATAATGCCTCCTAAATTCGGAGTTATGTTACACCGATATGCGCCATCTTCGTTGAATAAAACGCTATGAATATAGATCGACACTGTGATCAAGAGATCATTTGAATGCGGCATCTCGCGATTATTCGCCAATTTGTCCGTTCGAAGTATGCGGGACAGTCGTTATCGTGCGTCGAAGAAAACGAGCTTAATATAACCTAACCTAACTTAATACAAGACGTCTGAGGAATTTGGGGTTGTTACGTCTTATTTTTTTAATGGAATTAGTCGTTTTTTCTACGTAGATATGGGTGTGAAGAATTTGATGATTCGCGGAAGAATATTTTTTTGGAGAGAGACAGAAGTTGGATTGCATGGTGCTACATACGGAAACTACATATATCACGGAAGAATAATTGTTCTTGCGATTAAAATATTCGCTAGTATAGAGCACCTATAGTCCTAAATACGAGTAGCAAACCTGATAAAGCGACGAGTAAAAAGCTTGATAAAGTTTGTTAATTGACACGATAAATTTATTGATAAAACACAAACGATTTTCTATTAAAAACAATGGAAAATTTAGTTCAAGGCACTGGATAAACAATAGATTTGTTTTCTATTGTTGAACTGGATGCACTGCTTTACATTGCTTTTTCTTCGTCATTTTTCCAAGTTTCAACTGCATTCCTGTTATTTTTTTAATCTTGAAACGATATATTATGTGTAAAAATATTGTGTGTATAGTTTAGCAATAAAAAATATATTCAATATCTATCGAGACAACCGATCCATTGCTGTTTTATCAAAAAAAATTTGAGACAATAACAGATTTTATTATAACCAATTTTATTTGGCTAAAAAGGGTAATATCATTATATTAGGTTGGGGAAAAAGAAATCCATTATTTTTCCGTTAGATGGCTTCAGTGGTATATATCACGTGATGTATTAATCGCATAGGTTAATATTTATACTCGTTGGAAAAATGACATTCCGTACTAAAAATAATTCTTTAACGGTTTTGTGATTTGTCGATTAAGTTGTGAGTTATAGCACGTAAAATATGTACGTCAACAAAGAGAAAATTCGGTATATTTTACAATTTTGCTTCGATAAAGGCGAAAATGCAAGCCAGGCGGCTGAAATTGTGAATAGTGTTTATGGTCCCGATACTGTCACAGCCAATTACGCGCAATTTTGGTTTCGTCGATTCCGTTCCGGTAATTTTGATGTTAAAGATGCATCTCGCACAGGTAGGCCCGTCGTCGAAAATGTCAATAAAATTATGGAAATGATCGAAGTAGACCGGCATGTTAGCAGTCGTAATATCGCCCAGGAGCTGAAGATCGATCACAAAACAGTTTTAAACCATATGCATAAAGCTGGATTAAAAAAAATTCGATGTTTGTGTGCCACACGAATTGATGCAAAAAAACATAATGGACCGAATTTCAATCTGCGAAGCCTTGACCAAACGGAACGAAATCGAGCCATTTCTGAAACGGATGGTGACTGGGGATGAGAAATGGATTACATATTTTGCACAATATTGTGCAAAAACGATCGTGGTCAAAGCGCAGCGAAACGGCTCAAACGGTGGCCAAACCAGGATTAACGGCCAGGAAGGTTTTGCTGAGTGTTTGGTGGGACTATAAAGGAATCATCCACCATGAGCTGCTTTCATATGGCCAAACACTAAATTCGGACGTCTATTGTCAACAATTGGACCATTTGAAACTAGCGATTGGCCAGAAACGGCCAGAATTGGTCAATAGGAGAGGAATTGTTTTTCATCAGGACAATGCCAGGCCACATACGTCTATAGTGACTCGTTAGAAACTCTGGGAGCTTGGTTGGGAAGTTTTGATGCATCCGCCTTATAGTTCGGACTTGGCACCAAGCGATTACCATCTGTTTTTGTCATTGCAAAACTTCCTTGATGGTAAGAAATTGACCTCAAGAAAAGACTGTGAAAATCGCTTAGTCGAGTTTTTTGCAAATAAGGACCAGGGCTTCTATGAAAGAGGGATCGTGAAATTACCTTTAAATTGGCGACAAATTGTAGAACAAAACGGTGCTTATTTGACCAAAATCGAACAATCCTAACTATGTTAAATAAGTTTTGAAATAAACGAAAAAATAATGAATTTCTTTTTCCCCAGCCTAATTATTATATTATATTATAGCTAAATAGTATAATAATAAATAGTAGTATAATAGAATATTTTATTATAGCAAAAATAAATAGTTAGTTACTAGTTCTAGCTAGCAACAAATATAAAAGTTAACTAAAGAAATAATTCCGAATTCGACTTAACAAGAATGTAAAAATAGATATACTGGGTGTCCAGGATCTTCTGGAAACGAAAATTCTGAAGATTAATCAGATCAAACTGAAAAGAAAAGCCACATATCATTCTGCAAAAATCGTAATACTAGGTATGTAAATATGAAATCAGAATTTTTGTATAGAAAATACACGTTTATTGTATGAAAATGATAAAAAATATTTTATTCGAAGTATTGCCCATCGCTTGCTACACATTTTTCCCACCTGTTTGATAATTTGTGGATGCCACGCCAAAAAAACTGTTGCTCTTTTGAGGCAAACCAGTCATCAAGCCATTTTCGTACATTTTCAGAAGAAGTGAAGCACTGCTCAGCAAGTGCGTGTCCCATCGATGCAAATAAGTAGTAATCGGACGGAGCCAAGTCTGGTGAGTAAGCCGCATGCGAAAGTATTTCCCAACTAAACGCCTCAATCGTTTCCTTGACCAGTTTTGCTGTGTGTGATGGTGCATTATCATGAAGCAAAATCACTTTGTGTTGTCTTTTTTGATATTCTGATCGTTTTTCACGCAAAGCTTGATTCAAATCGATCATTTGTTGTCGGTAGCGTTCAGTATTAACGGTTTCGCCAGGTTTTAGCAGCTCATAATAGATCACACCCTTCTGATCCCACCAAACACAGAGCATTGTCTTCCGTCCATAGCGATTTGGCCTTGCAGTCGATGTCGATGGTTCGCCTGGAGTTACCCATGATCTTTTACGCTTAGTATTCTCAAAATATATCCACTTTTCATCGCCAGTCACAATTCGATGGAGAAACGGCTTTCTTTTGTACCTGGCAAGCAGCATTTCGCAAGTGGTTTTTCGGTTTTCCTGCTGTCTTTCATTCATTTCATGTGGAACCCATTTTCCCATCTTCTGGATCTTTCCCATGGCTTTCAAACGTATGAAGACGGCTTCTCGTGTCATATTTAATTGATCTGCGAGTTATTGTTGCGTTTCAACATCATCCTCATCCAACAATGTTTGCAATTCGCTGTCTTCAAACTTTTTCGGTGGTCTTCCACGTTCTTCATTTCTCACGTTAAAATCGCCACGTTTGAATTTTTCAAACCACTCAAAGCACTGTGATTTACCAAGAGCATGCTCACCGTAAGCTTCGTCAAGCATTCGATGCGATTCTGCAGCAGTTTTCTTTAAATGGTAATAGACAATCAATGCTGTCCGCAAATCGTAGCTTCCAGGCACAAAATTCGACATGTTCAACGTTATTACAAACTATGCTGTTATATGAAACTTATATTGTTGTGAGTTGAAAATCTTTGTCAGATGTCAACAAATGGAAATGGCGCCAATGACACGGTTTGACGGCAACTACATTGACAGCTAGGGCCATCTATGGGCAAATTCCGGTTTCATATTTACAGACCTGGTAGTTATTAAGTTATTAATAATTAAAAATGACCACATCTAGAGGCTTTTTAATTGATAACTTGAAAATTTGCGTACTTATTTGCAAAATGGTGAAAGACTTTTTTGTCCAGAATAACTTAATTTACAATTATATGACGGCTATTGTGTCTAGTGATAGATATGAGTATATTGAACTTTGAACCCTGAATCTTGAACCTTGTTGTTAGGCACAATAGTCGTCATATAATTGTAGATTAGATCATTCTGAACAAAAAAGTCATTTACAATGCAAATAAGTATAAAAATTTTCAAGTTATCAATTAAAAGAGCTAATGTGGTCATTTTCAATTATTAATAATTTAATAACCATTGCGATTTTTACAAAATGGTATGTAACTTTTCTTCTCAGTTTGATCTGATTAATCTTCACAATTCTTTGTTTCCAAAAGATCCCGGACATCCTACATAAAGTCGTAGATAAAGATAAATAATAACGATATACAGGATTTCTCAAAACTAATGTTGCAGAGCGTGAAGACATAGAACGGGTTAACACTTTGCCGGCCGCTGTCACGTACGCGTGACTTTTGCTCGGCGACGGTTATCGACCGCTGTCATGTACGCGTGACTTCGGTTCAGCGCGGCAACAATGTTTCCACTATGCTTGTTTTAACTATCCCGATTGTCTTTTCTTGACATTCTTTAATATCACCGTCGGCGAGCAGTAGAACCCGCGCGAAATTCGCCGGCGGCAGCGTAAAGGCGATACGAGAAGTAAGCGGCCGGCAAAGTGTTAAGATAAACATAAAAGTCCCGTACCGTTTTGCGAGATTCCCAATAATTATCGAGTTATTAATGACAGAAATCTAAAGGGTGCGAGCATGCCGACATAGGTGACTAGAGAAGCGTTGCAGCCATTTTGACAAGAGCGTAGCCTAGTCAGTCCTGCAACTATTGTCGGTGCGGCGAGGGGAAAGACAACGTGCCGCTATTCGTGTTTTATTTCACCGCACCTACGTTTCGCCGCACGCCGCCAACAGTTGCTAGGTTGATTCAGACGCGCTGTAACCGGCGAGGCTGCGACGTTCCTCCAATCATCCATCACAGAGCGCGCTCATTCGTCAAAAATTTCTGTAATTAATAACTCGATAATTATTGCAAATCTCGCAAAACGGTATGGGACTTTTATATTTGTCTTAACCCGCTTTATGTCTCCACGAGCTCTGCAATATTAGTTATGACACACCCTGTATATTACGAAAACAAACATATCCATTCTCAAGATCACTCAGTGGTTTATAGGAACGAAATTTATTTTCTTCCTCATATACAGGTTTCACATTTGTACCTAGTGTAGCATTTATCGCATTAACGTTCATTATTGTTTTATTTTTTGAAGTAGTTAAAAGCAATGGGTAACTCCTAATCTCGAATAGGGGCATAAGATTTGATCGCAACTGTTTATCTCTAAAATCTGTTTGAAACCCTATAACCACATTTGGCTCCTCATATGTTTCACATTTCTTATAATCGCAATATAATTTAGGGTAAAATTCGTAATAAATCTCTCGTTTCGTCCAAGTATACCTATTGCAAAACAGGATATTGCCAAACTTCTCTGTTAATTCTTGTTCTATCAATACAATTTTTAATAACTTTATAATAGGATATAACAGATGAGAAAGCAGTTCCCAATCTGCCAAATATTCTGTGTCATGGTAGGTAGATACTACTATATGAATTATATATTTAGAGGCTACTATATATAGAAAATGCAATAAATTCGCATTCCTCATTGCATGTAAAACAAATGTCAATAGTCCTGATACGTGATCAGAATATAGATAAGAAGTAGCTTGCCAATTTTCAATTCCCCTCGGCAGTCTTATACCAACTCCTCGCACGTGTCGGCCAATAAATGTCTCCATGTCCTCTCTAGGATTACGTTTATTAGGAAAATTAATGAATTTATTTGTAAATGAATAATTATCGAGATATGACATATCTAGGTTAATACATATCAGCAACTCACCGCATTTTGATTTATGTTGAATATCAAATTCTAGCGCGTGTATAACGCAGTAGTTTATGGAATAGCACCTTCGGCAATGTTCCAGATAGATCTGCTGATGACAACTAAAACATGATTTTGCGAAAAGGATCATTTGCTCTTCATATGGTTCTAGCTTACGTGAGAGATATTTCTTGATTGAACTTAACTCTTTAAATTCAACTCTGAATTTATCCAAGTCATGTGATCTACTCTAGTTTCGTTTCCCATATGCGATTTTATGTATTCTTTAAGATATCCGCAGATCTTCATATGTTTCTTATTATGCATCTGTTTATGTTCATCGCTGCAGTAAGAAATCATATCGCATTCACCACAAGATATTGAACCGTTACTATTTTTCTTCTTGCAAACGTGACAAAAGTTGGGATAAAACCACACGTTTTGCTGACACAAAACAAACGACGGGCATTATCAATATGCGAAGGTTTCCACTCATGCTGAATTATGTTATTAAACTGATGTTAACATATACTTTAGAATAGTATAGATTAGAATGTAGAGTTCAAACGTAACTGACGACATTTCGGAGAATTGAAGAAGGTTTTATAATTTCTCCTTAATATATCGCATATTGTTGACAAATTCATTGTACTTGAATATGAGATAAACTACGAATATATTTCCGTTATGTACAAAATGAAATATTGCGGATAGATACTCATCTCACAATAGTTTCTAAACAAAAGTTATTTTATTACATTTATATGAACAGTTAATAATTTTTATTGTTTAGCATTATATTATTTCTTTATCACCGATAAAGTTAATCCAGCAACCATTGTGATTAATCAAGTTTCCTGCTCAAACATAAATTTTAGGGATCTGACTCCATTATCCAAACTGCCATATAAAAATGTATTAAAATTTCCCCGTGCGTCGATATAAAAATGTAATGTAATACTACTGTTACGTCCTGCGAACTCCGCGTACTTTGAATTTGTTGTCAAGTAGGGCGGATTGCATCTTATGTTATACGACCAAATGTTCATATTCCGCGACCCTCCGAAAACAGTGACGTCACACACATAGATTTCTCTTTCTTTTTCTCTCTGTTTTAATCACCGGAGTTTCTTCTATTTCCGTCGGAAAAGATCCGCTTAGTCATTTTGGCCATATATCTCCTCTCCAAATAACCTTAAATAACTTCCCGTTCGGAGCAATAATTTTCTTTGAAGACGGACCGACCAGACAATCTTTCATGCTGTTATATGATATTACTAGCCTTTGATCTTCGGAAACCCATGCTTTCCCATGTTATTTATAAATTCTTATCGCGCACAACCTCTGACTAACCCTAGCGGACCCTAGGCTTCTTTTATAAATAAGGGAAATCGAATTTATTACTTATCATATGGCCGAATGCGCTCAGGCATGGTACCATACGACGGTATCTCTGGAATTTTCGATACCCCGAAAATACTAACAATCTTGAATCAACTCCTATCCTGTTTCCCACGCGCTTAATCATTGATAACAGTACCACGACATCGTTCTTAGAAATATCGATATTTACTTCTTAAGATAGCTGCCACGTTTTTTTATTTACAAAAGACTTTCGAAATCCTCTTATTGCCACATGCATCTTATCTCCTATAAAATAATCTTCTGGAACATTTTCCCTAAAACCCCACTCTCTCAACCGAGCTGACTTTTTGAGAAAAGTCAAAAGCCTCACTCACTTCTCGCCGATCCAGCACCCAGGACAGACGCTTCTCTCCAGCACCCCTTCAGGGTTTCTTAACAATCAAGCCAACTTGTGGCTTAGACCGACCAGTATTCTTCACTTGTTAATTATTCGGTGCAACGATCTTGTGCCTTCTTGGGCTATTGAGAGCGATCCTGCCGAAACCAGCTGCCTGTCCTTGGCGCAGAACTTGAGGCATCTATCCTCACGGAGACGCAGCAACCACACCTTTCATTGTCTACTAAGATCAGAGAAGTCCAGCAGTAAATTATTTATATTTTATTTTACCTGAGTGACCTCTTTCGTTTCATTTTTTTTTATCTTTTCTTCTCTCTCTTTTCTTTTCCTTTCGTTTTACTTCCGTTTTCTATCCCCCTTGGCATTCCTCCTTAATTGTTAAATCAGACGCCAGTGGCCAATCTTTTCGATCACAGTCGGACATAACGAACACGGAATTTTGCTCAGACCGCGATTGTTTATATATCTATGTATATGTACACTTTATAAAAGCTTGTAAATTTTATTTCATTGTGAACATCCGTCTAATTACTAATAAAACAAGTTGTTTGTAATTGTAAGCCAATCACAGTTTCCAAATAATTATTCTCAATCAAAAAATTCTCCCTTCCCTCAACCGTGGCTCAGGGTCCTATCCCATGTAAAAGGATTCAGTTCCTTGACCTAAATAAAGGACCACCGACGTATGTCCGCGTCAGATAAAGGGGTCATTCCGATCCTTGATCTGCACCGCAGACTTGCAAGTACGTCGGAACTTGTGAAAGCAAGCGTCAAGTTGCGTTCCTCCTCCAGGACGTAACACTACAATTGAATAAAGTGCGCCACTAGTTAATGTGGCGGTCGTTAATGCATGCGGAAAACATTGTAACATTGTGACATTTTTAAATTATACTGTTTTCATAGTTTTTATATAAATTTCATAAAAATTTAAGACAGCAGAATATATTTTTATAAATAATAACAACAGAAGTTACAATATCAAGAGGTACACCGTGCCTATATTACGCGAAACTGCGAGTTGAAACGAAATGAGATATTCATATCTCAGCAATGGCTGAACCGATCGAAGTTTTTTTAGTCCCAATCGATTCGGCCTTAAAAATAGGAAGGAAAGTGTTCGTGTGCTTTTTGTATACGTTGTCTCTAAGTGGAGGCATTTTAAGATAAAGTCTGAATCACGGGAAATTTCGATTTAGTAAGAAACGTCGGACGCAGAGGAGTGGGGATATGCGTGCACATTGCTTTCCCGACACCAGGGGCGCTGCAAGAGCGCTGAAGAAGCAGACAGCAGCGAATGCGAGCGAGTAAGCGAGAGGTATGCTAGAATATAGTATAGGAGAAAATGTGAGAGAGAGAGAGAAAGAGAGAGAGAGAGAGAGAGAGAGAGAGAGAGAGAGAGAGAGAGAGAGAGAGAGAGAGAGAGAGGAGAGAGAGAGAGAGAGATAGAGAGAGAGAGAGAGAGAGAGAGAGAGAGAGAGAGAGAGAGGAGAGAGAGAGAGAGAGAGAGAGAGAAGAGAGAGGAGAGAGAGAGAGAGAGGCAGGGGGCAGGGGAGGGAGGGAGGGAGGGAGGGAGAGGGTGGGAGGGAGGGAGAAAGAGACATAGAGAGAGGGGAGAGAGGTGAAGATGAGAGGGTGAGGGGGGAGAGTGAGAGAGGGGGTGTCTAAAGATAATAATGTGAGAATATTGTTAAGCACGGTATGTTGTGTTGCCCGTCATTTGATTACCGCTCAGCTGATGCTGAGCAGACGATATGATGGGCCGTGTCATCGAAAAATCAATAAAAAGATATCTTTTTCAAGGTTATTATTCATCAAGAAAAACCTAACGACAAAAAATGTACATAACATAAGTTTTTACATGTAAAATTTATAAAACTTACCTTTTTAAATAAAAAGATAAAAAAAAGGCGCCAAGTAGAAGTGCAACACGTATTGTGTTATTTTTAGAAATTTCAAACTCAAATTATTTTTTCTAAGGTATATATATATACATAACATAAATTTTTACAAGTAAAACTTATCAAATTATTTTTCTTTTAAGATATATATGTACATAATATAATTTTTTATAAGTAAAAATTATATCGTGTTATAAAAATGTAACACGTTTATTAATAGTGTCCAATATTAAAAAAAAAATCTATTTAAAGGTTATTATTATTCAAGAAAAACCTAACTATAAAAAATCTCCATAACATAAATTTTTATAAGTAAAATTTATCATTATTTATTAGAATATTGAGTTGACTTCCGTTTCCGGCGACGAATAAGTGCGAGTAGTGAGTGACAGGGCGAGAATAGGACGAGGGTTTCAGTGGGAAGTAGTGAGAGTGGTAGAGAAGGGAAGGGTATGGGAGGTAGCGAGAGGGAGTAAGGACGAGGGTGAGAAAGGGCTGGAGCGGAGTGGTGGAAGAAAGAGGGCAAAAGAGTGAGCAGGCTATTGAGGTTAGGAAGCGGGGTGAGGGTGGACAGGGGAGAAAGACGGGTGATCGAGAGAGTTGGTACGGATTGGTGGCATAGTCGGGAACTAGGAGAGAGACGCGGGAATTCTGAAGGGAAGTAAGGTGAGGGTAGAGGAAGAAGGGGAGTGTAAGAAGATGGAGGAAGGAGGAAAAGGAGGGAAGGGGGGCGAAGAGGAGGAGAAGAGGGGGAGAATAAAGGGGAGAAAAGGAGAGGGAGGTTGACGAACGCAGAAAGGTTAAGGAGAGACAGCACGAGCAGCATAGGAAGTGTGGGGAGTTATACAGAGATGATGTGGGAAAAGGAAGATAAGGGAGAGGGGAGGAAGAGGAGGATGAAGAGGAAAGTATAGGTAAAAAGAATGTGAAGGTAGGAAGGCACCAGGAGGGGAATGGGGAGGGAGGAAGAGGGAAATCAGAGGAGGAGGAGGGAGGAGGGGGAGAGGAGGTTGGATAAGAGAAGAAGAAATGAAGGAAATGGTGTGGAAATTAATGGAAAAAGTGAGAGGATATAAAGAGAAAGTGAAGAGGGGGGGGGGAGAAAAGATATAGAGAGAACAGGGAACTAAGAGAGGAATTGAAAAAGGAGAGAGAAGAGAGAAGGAAGGAATGGGAAGAATGGAAGAGAGAGAGGAGGGAGGGGGAGAAAAAAATAAAGAAGATGGAGGAAAGGCTGGGGAGATGGGAGAAATGGGAGGGGAGAGGATGAAGGAGGGGGAATGGGGGTGGAGGGGGAAAAGGATAAGGGAGTTGGAGATAAGGATAGACAAAAAGAAGAGGGAGGAAAAGAGAAAAAATGTGGTGGTGAGCGGGGTAGAGATAGGGATGAAAGGGGTGGAGGAGAGTGTTAAGGAGGTATGGCGGAGAATGGAATTCGAGGTAGAAATGAGGGAAGTGAACAGGATAGGGAAATGGCAGAAAGAAGGGGATGGTATTGGCGAAGTTAGGCAGTTTGGAGGAAAAAAGGAAAGTGATGGAGGCGAAGAAGAAACTGAGAGGGAGGAGGGAAAGGATAGAGGATGATTTAACAGTGGAGGATAGAAGGACGAAGTGGAGGATAGAAAGAGAGGCGGAGGCAGAAAGGAGAAGGGGTAGGAGGGTGCAAGTGGGATATATGGAAGATGTGGGTGGACAGGAAGATACAGAGATGGGATGAAGTGGGGGAAAAATGGTGGGAGATGAAGGGAAACTAAAATGGGGTGAGGTAGAGGGAGTGAAGGAGCCGGGGGAAGGAGGAGGGAGAGAGAAGGGAGAAGGGAAAGCGGGAAAAGGTGTACAAGGTGGCATTTTGGAATGTGGCGGGGCTGGGGAATAAAGATAGGGAATCTTGGGAAGATCTGAAAGGATGGGATATAATGGTGTTGTCGGAGACATGGATAGATGAGAGAGGTTGGGGAAGAGTGAAAAAAGAGTTACTAAAAGGATTCAGATGGGAATGTCAAGAAGCAAAGAGAAGGAGCAGGAAAGGAAGGGCAATAGGGGGAATGGTGATAGGAGTGAGAAAAGGGATGGAGGTGAGGAGGGAGGAGGAGGACGAGGTGGAGGGGATAATGGTGAGGAAGGTGAAAATGGCGAGTGGTGGAGAGCAATAGGGATATACGTGAATGGGGACATGGAGAAAAAGTTAGAGCGGATGAAGAAGTGGGAGAAGGAAAGAGGGGGGGGAAGAGAGGACGGTAGTTTGGAGGGATTGAAACGCGAAAACAGGGAGGGAGAGAGGAGAGGTAGTAAGAGGGGGGGGGAGGAAGAGAGAGGAGAGGAGGGGAGCAGGAAATCCAAGGATGAGAAGGTGTGCAGGAACGGAAGAAAGCTATGTGAATTTCTGAGAGAGAGAGGGTGGTGGATATTAAGTGAGAATAGGGTAGACTGGGTACGGTTGAAACAATTTAGCTTATATCGTTCATAGCATTGCCAATAATAAACCGAGCGATAATGGAGATATGTTAAATACAAGAGCGTGTTTCTATCTACTAATGGGCAATATCATTCGAGTACCCGGTGTTTTATTTTTAGTATAAGACCAATTAAAAAAAAAATCTGATTTGTTTCAACCGTCCCCATACCAGGGGCGGTTGAAACAGCGATTGGGGTCAGTTGAAACACATGCAAAAAATACGAAATATAATATTATAACACGTTTTATTTATTATTTATCTCAATATTAAGAATAATTATGGCACCGTTTAACAATATAAATCAGTCTTCAATGTTTAAAGATACAACTTAACAATATTTCTAATTAGCCATCAATATTTTTAGGGCACACAACTTAAAATATATATAATCAGTCGTCTCTGACAATATGACTACTTAACAATTATAAATAATGTATGTACTCATCAAAAACAATATAAATCAACATTTTTTAAAAAACAAACGAACTAAACCCATGGCACTTCGACTAGAAAAATAATTTGAGAATAAACTAAAACTAAATATTTCTATTAACAATGCTATTGATTTTGATTATTAATGAATCAAATAAAAATATTTACTTATAAATTCTAGTTTTGGAATCATTCAGAGTCACAATTGTGGCAAACATAGTGGCAAGACTACCTTCTGTGCACTCTTCATGAGCCTACAGTTTACACTTTGTGCATTGTATCCATTTTTCTCCAGGTCTGCTCTCTGAATACTGTGACATACAAACAAGGCAGAAGAACTCCTCTTCTGATGATGATTCCTATTGCGTATTAGTCTTCTTCCTTTTTGTGGTTTTTCTTTCAGTCTCACCTCCATCCAATCTTTTCTTAAATTGCTTAGCTTTGGTCCGTTTCAATCTGTTTTCATGCTCCTTTCTTATCTTTTCTTTCTCTGGTGTATCAGTGTAAATTGTAGATTTCCTGGTTTTCCGCCCTCTGTTTGTTTTCCTCGGAGGAGCTTTCGGTAATGGTCGCACTGCTTCCGGCGTAAATACAAGTGGAGCACTAGGAGACGCTACATTTTCAGGTCGATGTGTCAACGGAGGAATTGGTTGAGCACTTGTAGAGGGTTTGGGCGAAATTTGCTGAATACTAACACTGCTATCACGTCTGGGTGGTGTAGTCAAAGTTTCCGAACCTAGAATAATGTTTTCTTGTTTAGTTCCTGGGACTAGTGACTGCTGTCGAATATTCATAGCCTGTTGTTGAGTAACACGAGCTGCATGTATATTAAAGGGCTCCACCGACTCTACTGGTGGTTCGTTAATAATAGGAGGCGATAGTGGTGGCGCTTCATTTTCGGGTGTATTAATATTTCGAATAGGAACAACCTCTGCCTTTGTTGAATTTTCGGGGTTTGGTCTATCCGTCACAAATGCAGGAGCAAAATCGAGCTCAGTAAATAAATCCCGATTATATGGATAAATTCCAGTTTTGCGAAAGCCAGCTTGAATGTTTGATTGTGTAAGAGCAAGCGGCATAACAGATGCTACAATCCCTGGAATGTCATAAATTGACATTGTCTTTCCTGGGTGGCTTCGCATCCATGCATCATAGGTCGAATTTACAGCTTTCTTCAGAGGGCCGTACACAGATCGATCAAGCGGTGGGACTCTGTGAGAGCAGTGGGGAGGGAAAGATAGTAAGACAATGCCATTTTTCTTGCAAAAGTCCAGTGCGTTGATATGAATATGTGATGAGTGGTTATCGAGCACAAGTAACACTTTATGTGAAGGAGATACAATTGTATGATTTTTGAAGTGTTCCAGGAAATGTATAAATGTTTTATCCTGCATCCAGCCAGAGGGGTTTGCAGTTCCAACAGATCCTACTGGTCCATCCCTGATAAAATGATCTTGGTAACGCACTCGCGGGAAGACGAAGAATGGAGGAATTACATTCCCAATGGCATTAGCCGCAAAGGCTAATGTGACTAATGTACCTCTTTCTGCTGAAGTTACTGACCCTACTTGACGAGCACCACGTCTAGCTACCATTCTGTCTGGCTTTTGGACTGTCGTTATGCCTGTTTCATCAGTATTATATATATCTTGTGGCTCAAACTTATAACGGTCCATGACAATGGTCAAATTGTCGTAGAAAGCGTCTACGTTGCTTTTGTTAAAGCTAGTAGCCCTTGAAAGGCTTGTAGCTTGCGCTGCACGTACAGACAGTTCATGGTTTCTTTTCATAAACATCTGAAACCATTCTTCACTAGCCATCTCGTTGTCATCCCAAGTTCGAGGTCGTGATAAGTTATACTTGATTGTTAGTTCGTATGCCAATTTTCTCACGTCCTTCTTAGATAGGCCGAAATATATATCTGCACATCGAATCAAATATTTAGAAAGCTTTCGCTCTTGCTCTTCATTAAAAACACGGTTGTGAGCTTTATACCCCATGTCTTGATTTTCTTCGTTGCCGGATGCATCTCGCTTTCGTATATATCTTAGAAGCGAACAGTGGTTCACTCCATGTTTCTCTGCCGCCTTTCGCAAAGAATCTCCTGCTTTTACCTCCTCATAGGCGTCTTTGTATCTCGATAAATCAACCTGCCCCCTCGAAGTCTTTCTTGCACGTACTCTCGGCATCTATAAAACTAGGAAATTAAATAAATATATTATTTCAACCGTCCCCACAAAAAATGTTTCAACCGTCTCCATCCCCACCATTGAGTACAAAACAGTTCCTATGATCGGTGACAATAATTTCAAATTAAAACTAATCACGCTACCATATTCTACAAGCTTTGTTTCAAACAGAAAAAAATAATCAATACTCTTACTTTAATAAAAGCCATAATAATTACAAAAATCTTTGAACAAAAATACTTACTTTTGCTTATTAAAACACAATAGGGCCTCCTATAAATAACTGTTGCTCTCTGTGAGCGACGCAACACTGAACTTCGTGTTCGAACTTGCTGTCCGCTTCCTTCGCCCCTTGTACACCTAACCTTACCGCACACGGTTCGAGAGATATTAACTCTGTTTCAACCGTCCTTTGTTTCAACCGTACCCAGTCTACCCTACGAAGGAGAATGAGAAGGGGGAATTGACGTACACAAAGGGAGCGGGGGCGTCGGTGATAGACTACGTGATGGGAAATGGAAAGACGATGGAAAGAATGGATGATGGAAGGAGAGGATGGAAGTGGGAGAGAGAGTGGAGACAGATCATCAACCGGTAGTAGTGTGGATAAGAGAGGGAAAGGGAAGAAAGGAGAAGGGAGGAGAAAGGAAGATAAGGAGGGGAGGGGGAGGAAAAAGTAAATGGTCAAAGAAGGAATTATAAGGGTTTGGGAAGGAATTCAAGAAAAGGGGGAGAAGGGAGGAGAGAGTACAAGGGGAATGGAGGAGATTAGAGGAAGGGATAAGAGAAATGCTGAAGGGGATGGAGGGGAACGAGAAAAAGAAGGAGGGAAGGGGGTGGTGGGATGAAGAGTGTAGGGAGGCGAAGAAAAGACTGACAAGGGAGTTGAGGGAATGGAGGAAAATGGGAGGAGATGGAGAAAAATATAGGAAAGAGAGGTTAAGGTATAAGAAGATATGCGAGGAGAAGAAGAGGGAACAAAGAGAGAGGTGGGTGTAGAAGTTAGAGGAGGTGAGGACATAACAACAGATATGGAAGATGCTAAATAGGGAAAGGAAGAGGTGGCGGGGGGTGAATGAGGAGATTGAAATGAAGGAGTGGGAGGACTACTTTAGGAGAATATGAGGGGGAGTGGAGGTAAGGGTAAGGAGAGAGGTAAACAGGGGAGGGGAAGAGGATGGGGAGGAAAGGATAGAGCAGGAGGAGATAAAGAATACGGTGAAAGGATTGAAAAATGGAAAACCAGCAGGAGGAGATGGAATCCTAAGCGAGGTATGGAAGTACGGGGGACAGGAGGTGCAGAGATGGTTAGGGGAAATATGTGAGAGAGTGTGGATGGGCGAGAGTTGACTAGAGGAATGGAGCGTGAGAGTAGTATTACCGATCAGAAAGAAGGGGGAAAGGGAGAGAGTGGAGGAGTACAGAGGGGTGACTCTGACACAGACAGCGTATAAAGTATACATAGCGATATTAACGGTGAGGCTGAGGGAGGAGGTGGAGGAGAAGAAGATACTGCCGGAGAGTCAGGCGGGGTTTAGAAGGGGAAGGGAGACAATAGATAATATATATACGTCGAACTATCTAATAAACAGGCAGGTGGAGAGGAGAGATAGGAGGCTGATAGTGCTGTTCGTGGATCTCAAAGTAACTTTTGACTTAGTGAATAGGAAGGTGTTGGGAAAAGTGATGAGGGAAAGGGGAGTAAAGGAAGGACTGGTCAGAAGATGCGAGGAGGTGTTAGGGGAGACAAGGAGCAGAGTGAGAATAGGGGGGACAGAAGGAAAAAGATTCTGGACAAGAAGGGGGTGAGACAAGGGTACCCGTTGAGTCCGCTGCTATTTACAATATTAATAGCGGACATAGATGAGGAACTGAAGAGAGGGGGATAAGCGGGTAAGGCTGGAGGAGGGGAGAGTGTATACGCTAGCGTACGCAGATGACCTGGCGATATTGGCAGAAAATGAGGAGGGGATGGAGGGAATGATGGCAAGGTTAGAAAGGTATTTTGAAGGGAAGGGGTTGGAGGTAAACATTGAAAAAGCGAAAGTAATGAGGTGTAGGAAGAGTGGAGGGAGATAGAAGAAGGTGGATTGGAGATGGAAAAGGAAGAGAGTGGAGGAGGTCTGAAGGAATATAAATATTTAGAGTATGTGGTGATGAGGAGTGGAGGGCAGGAGGCACAGGTGAGGAATAGGATAAGGAAGGGAGCGAGGGTAATGGGGCAGGTATGGGGAATGGGGAAAAGGAGATTTGGAAAGGATTGGGGGAAGAGGATATGGTTGTTTGATAAATTGGTGTGGCCGGTGGTAAGTTATGCGGTGGAGATTTGGGGATGGAGAAAGAAGAGAAAAATAGAGGAATTGTAAGAAAGATACTTGAGATGGGTACTGGGGGTAGAAAGATGGACGCCAGGGTACATGGTGAGAGAGGAAATGCAGAAAGAACTAATGAGGAGCAGAATGGGAATAAGAGCGTGGGGGTATGAGAAGAAGTTGAAGGAATGGAGAGAGATAGCAAGAATGTGTTGGATGGAGATGAGGGGTAGGGCGAGGAGAGGAAAAGAAGTAGGGAGATGGGAGGAGAAGAGAAAAAGGTTTTTTGAGGGCAGTGGATGGAAAATAGACAGGGTAGAACAGATAAGGGAAAAATGAGGGGAGATAAAAGGGGAGGAACTAAAGAGCACGGGAGGACCACGATATAATTTTTACTTGTAAAAACTTATATTATGTACATATATATTTTAAAAGAAAAGTAATTTGATAAGTTTTACTTGTAAAAACTTATGTTATGTACATGATATATATCTTAAAAAAGGAAATAATTTGAATTTGAGATTTATAAAAATATTAAGTATACAATAATTATATATATATATATATATATATATATATATATATATATATCAGGTGTAGTAAAAAGAAATCCATTATTTTTGCATGAAATTGAAGGCTTTAATTACCATAGTTAGAATGATCCGATTTAGGTCAAATGTGCGCCGTTTTGTTCGATAACTTGTTGCCATTTTGAAGGTAATTTCATTATGCCTCTCTCATAGAAGCCCTCGTCCCTATTGGCAAAAAATTGAGACAGTCGATTTTCACAAGCCTCTCTTGAAGCGAATTTTTCACCAGCAAAATTGTTCGCCGTGGACAGGAACAGATGGTAATCACTTGGTGCCAGGTCCGGACTATAAGGTGGATGCATAAGAACCTCCCAACCAAGCTCCCGGAGCTTCTAGCGAGTCACTATCGATGTGTGTGGCCTGGCGTTGTCATGATGGAACACAATTCCTCTCCTATTGGCCAAAGCTGGCCGCTTCTGGGCGATTGCTTCCTTCAGACGGTCCAATTGTTGACAGTACAGTTCCGAGTTAAGAGTTTTGCCGTAGGGGAGCAGTTCATAGTAGATAATTCCCTGCCAATCCCACCAAACACACAGCAAAACCTTCCTGGCCGTCAATCCTGGCTTGGCCACCGTTTCCGCCGGCTCACCGCGATTCGACCACGACCGTTTTCGCTTGACGTTGTCGTAAGTGATCCACTTTTCATCATCAATGAGCAACCGCTTCAGAAATGGGTCGATTTTGTTGCGATTCAGCAGCGATTCGCAGATGGAAATTCGGTCCATGAAGTTTTTTTGCGTTAACTCGTGTGGCACCCATACATCGAGCTTCTTTTTGTATCCAGCCTTATTCAAATGGTTCCAAACGATTTTTTGTGCAATCTTTAGCTCTTTGGCAATCGAAACAGTGCTTACATGACGGTCTGACTGGACAATGTCCATGATTTTATCGATATTTTCGACAATTGGCCTTCGTGCGTGGTGCATCTTTGACATCGAAATTACCGGAACGGAATCGACGAAACCAAAATTGCGCGTGATTGGCTGTTACAGTATCAGAACCATAAATACTATTCACATTTTCAGCCGCCTGGCTTGCGTTTTCACCTTTATCGAAGAAAAACTGTAAAATATAGCGTATTTTCTCTTTGATAGTGTCCATCTTTGACGCGCGCGCGCACAAAAGTTTTTTTAGTACGAAATCTCATCTTTCTAACGCCATCTAGTGGAATCCGATCAGACTTATACAACGCGAGATACAGATAACTAAAGCCATCTATTGGAAAAATAATGGATTTCTTTTTACTACACCTGATATATTATCGAACAATATAGGAAAAGCCACAAGAGAAGCTGATCAGTTGTCGATCAAGATATTTTGAATCTATGGTCGACATCCAAATAATTGCGTATGATGTTTAATGCTTGACAATAAAGTGTATAAGCCAGAGTAGGGTTAATTCATCATGGGAAAATGACTACGAGTTAATATTTTACTTATTATTATTCTGCCTCAAAAGCAATTATTCACAATATCTATTCCATGCTATTGTTATCAGTTCGACAAATATGCCTCTCTAACTATAAACCTACAAAATCTTTACGTCCAGGTGCTGAATTCTGCATGTAAAAAAGCAAATGTAGACGTCAAAGATACCTTGCATATTTTTTTGTGACTAATATAAATGTACAACGCTCGAAGATATATTTTTAAGCTGTTTGTTTCATAACAATACTACAGATTCTGCTTGAAATACCTTATATTTTATTATTTTCGACATATTGTGCCTTAAATATTAACAACATGGTAACATGATTTAATTTAAATATGCGATTTATCAATAATATCTGTGCATAATTATAAATTTATCGAAATAATATCAATAATATCTATAAATATATCATAACTATAAATTTATTGAAATAATATATGATAAAAAAACATTTCACAATAATACCTATATACAGGGTGGCCTACATAACTCTTAACAGCTGAATATTTCGGAAACTATTTGTCAAATCAAAAAGTTGTTCATGAAAAAGTTCTATATATTCGAGGGGCCTTTCTAACTACATAAATATTAAGTTATTCCCTGCCCTTCTTAAAGGAGAGTAGGGGGTAACTGCGCAATTTCAAACGGGACCCCCTATAAAATGTTAGATGATTGAGTTCTACGGTAAAAAGCAAGTAAATTTTGTCTGAAACACTTTTTTATTTGTCTAATATTTGTTGAGATATTTGAGGAAAACTTGATTACTTTTTCAATATTTAACTTACGATATCTAGCTAACTATCTGTTGGAAAAAAAGTGGTACCAGACTTTCTTACTTTATTTAGTCTCAAGAATATATTATTATAATAGGACTTTGACTTTTGGAAATTTCAAAATCATCAAATTAATAAAAATCTGGGCCACCCTTTAAGGAGGGCAGGGAGTAACTTAATATTTATGTAGTTAGAAAGGCCCCTCGAATACATAGAACTTTCTCATGAACAACTTTTTGATTTGACAAATAGTTTCCGAAATATTCAGCTGTTAAGAGTTATGTGGGCCACCCTGTATATGTATAATTTGATTCATGTACATCATAAAAATGGATCTTACAAAATTAATTGAAACTTAAGAAAGAAATTAATCGAAAATTAAGAAATAAATTATGTTAATACAGATTATTTATTTCAAAATATATACCGATTCATAAAAATAATCCATTTTGCATATTTGTCACAACAATTTCGTCAAAATGGAAAGATAAACTTTACATTCCTACATTAGATTACTAAGTCGCGTCATATGGACTAGGTTTATCCTCTAAGTTCGAATAAATAGATACATACGAGGGCGGTCCGATAAGTACTTAGCCTCACCGCCCGATGGCGCCACTACCGCAAGAGAAATTTACTATCGTGTAGTACATTCTCGTAGACGGCTACTGTCGAAATTTCAACCGAATAGGACTCGTAGTTTTGTTTCGGCCGCGTGTGGAAGCGGGCGTGTCCGCGGATTTTAGAAAAATGGAAAAAGAGCAATATCGGTCGGTGATTCGATTCTTGTTTTTGGAAGGGAAATCGCGCAGCGAAATCAAAGAGCGCTTGGATGCTGTGTACGGTGACTCTTCTCCTTCGATGGCGACCGTCAAAAATTGGTTTAACGAGTTTCAATGTGGTCGCACGTCGGTTTTTGATGAGCCACGCCCAGGTGCTCCGAAAACGGCTACCACGGAGGATAACATGACAAAAATCCACGATCTCGTATTGGCAGACCGCCGATTGAAGGGCGCGAGATAGCTGAGACAGTAGGCATCTCAAAAGACCGCGTGGGCCATATCCTGCATGAAATTTTGGGCATGAGAAAGCTGTCGGCGCGATGGGTGCCGCGATTGCTCACTCCGGACAACAAGCGCAACCGTGAGACCACTTCAGAGCAGTGTTTGACGCTGTTTAAGCGCAATTCGAAGGAGTTTCTGCGTCGTTTCGTGACCGTCGGCGAAACATGGATCCACTGGTACACACCAGAGACCAAGGAACAGTCGAAACAGTGGACTTCACCCGGCGAACGTGCTCCGAAGAAGGCGAAGACTGTCCTATCGGCCGGAATGGTGATGGCCACCGTTTTCTGGGATTCACAAGGTGTGATCTACATCGATTACCTGGAGAAGGGCAAAACGGTCACAGGGCTGTACTATGCCGAATTATTGGGCCGATTCGACACCGAATTGCAGAAAAAACGGCCCCATTTGGCGAAGAAAAAAGTGCTCTTCCACCATGACAACGCACCGGCTTACACCTCCGCCCTCGCCACGGTCAAATTGGTCGAATTGGGCTACGAACTGCTGCCCCATCCACCGTATTCTTCAGATTTGGCCCCGTGCGACTTCTTTTTGTTTCCAAACTTGAAAAAGTCACTCGCCGGGCAGAAATTTGAGTCGAATGAGGAGGTCATCGCCGCCACGGAGGCCTACTTTGCAGACCTCGAGAAAACGTATTTTTCAGACGGGTTAAAGAAGTTGGAGCATCGCTGGGTCAAGTGTATCGAGCTAAAAGGAGACTATGTTGAGAAATAAATCGCCACTTTTCCAAAATTTTCGTTTTTTTTTTGTAGGCTAAGTACTTATCGGACTACCCTCGTACATATTACGAAAGCAAACATATCCATTCAGTGGTTTATAGGAACGAAATTTATTTTTTTCCTCATACATAGGTTTCACATCTGTACCTTTTTTTTTTGTTACAGAGGAGGAAATGCCTACGCACACCCCATGGCCGCGCAGGAACCATGGGGTAGTGTTGGACTCGCACCCACTAAAACCTCCCCCGGTCGAACCGCGTGGCTCATGACAGGGAGATCCAGGAACAGCTCTGACCGAAGTCAATTCGCTATAACGTCTGAATCCCTCCGTCACCCCTGCGGCACATACATGCCATGGCCCTCAATACTGGGGTCTGCGCACCCCTTCCCCCCTGACCCTAACCGATCAAACAGGCCCAGTCTGGTCCACAGTACAAGTACCGTGGTCAGACAGGCCCGGACCAGCTATCCCAAAAGATCCGCTGAACCGAAGTCCAGAGGAATGACATCGCACGCAGCGCGAATGCCGTCTACCAGCGAGCCAGTATCGGGGACCCACCCTACAGACGACGCCCATACCCCCTCTCTTTCCACGGACGAGGTACCCCCCTTGCACCAACGTCCACCCAACCTATGTCTCCACACAAGGCCCTCGGACCTGCAAAGGTCACAACCCACAGCACTTGCGCGGCACATCCTTACAAAGTGACCTACATCACCGCACCTATAGCAAGTGCTGCTCCTATCCACAGGCGACTTGCACTCTATCCTATGATAACCATTCTCCCAACAACGGTGACATCTCATAAGCTCCGAGTCTCCCGAAACCTCCTGTCGGATCCCAGAACCCATGCCTCACCGACGACGGGTCTCCCACCTTGTATATGCAGGGAGACTGCCATGTTCTATCCCATCCTTATCCATACCTTTCCCTTTCCCATTATCTAATCTTTTACTTCCTTCCTCCTTTCCGCAACCCGTCCGTGCGTACTGAACCTCCTCAAACACCTTGCTCCTACTCCAACACCTACTGCTACTGCCACTATTCCCTTCCCTGTCTAGTCTACTCCTACTCATACTTCTCGTCGTGTGCCCCTTCCTATTCCTATTCCTAGCTAATTCCCAATCCATAGACTCGCGACACATTCCACCTCTCGACCCTCTGCCCAGAATTGTCGCTCCATCCGTTATCCATAATTCCCTATTCCTATTCCTATTCTTCTTCTTGTTCTCCTCATTAAGAAATCCCATGTCTCTCGTCCTACCTCCCACAACCTTTCCTCTATTACCGTCTACCCCCTACCCATCAACCGCTCAATCTCGGGCCTTGCAACGACGCAAGACACTCACCGGCGTCGCAGGCCAACGGTCACCAGACGAAACAGACCGGTTGCGTTCCCACCGGCTAAAACCATCCACCACCGCAGGTACATCTGGGCGACAATCGCCATAGTCCCAATTCCGTCTCCACTCAACCACATTGCGGCCAGATCCGTGACAGTCGGGACACATAATTCTGTCATAGCTGTCGGATCCTGCCTTCCTTATCCTCATACTCCTTTTCCTCCTCCTTCTTTTTCTCTTCTGTTTTCCTAAACCAAGGCCCGAACTCGAGCCCGAGCTCTCCGAATCAGGGGTCCCGGACCCGACCCGCTCCTGCCCATGCAAAACCCGAAGGCATGATCTGGCATGGCCAGCCAAGCTGTGAGACCTCCGTGCATCGTTCGCCCGAGCCTCCTTCTGACTTTTTTCCTTCCAAGTTTCCATTGAACTACACCTCTTCCAATTTTCATCCCGTCTATTATGCTTTCTCCTCCTCCTAAATACTCCCGAAACATTTTCTACCTCCTCTTCTTCTTCTTTTCCAACCACCTTCCTCGAATTCAAAGGTCCCAACTCTAATCCAATCCCAAGAACTGTAATCGAATCGAGGGGCCCCCTTGCAGTTCCCTTACTTCCTACCTTCTTATCCGTTCCGTCTTTTATAACAATCCCCTCCTTCCCATCCTGTGGATCGACAACTAGCCCCCTTGCCACACCCATAGGGGCCGTATCATCATGCAGGGGTCTCTCCGTAGCCACTTCTAGCAGCCGAACTTCGTTTTCCAGCTTGCGCATAACCAGGGGACTCAGCCCGAATCCCGAGTCGTCTGCACTCCAACTTCCTTAAGAGAACTTTTCCCCTTCTCTCTCCGCATATAACAGCAACCACAGCCGCAATAGCAACTATCAGAAACCGGTCTAATCTCCAGTTTTTCCTCCAACCTCCTAACAATATCTCCTTATCACTCACCAAGGCGTCCATAGATCTCAAGGCTTCCCATAATCTGACACCAATGGTTTCCAACTCCAGTAAATACTGATGCATACGAAATTCCCATTGCGTCAGTTCCACCACAAAAGAGGATTTCGCACCAACCTCGAGAGGTGTCAACTCCTCACCCAGGTGTGCCCTCATCCTTTCTTGTTTACACTCACCGCCATCCATCCCCATCGGCATTTCGGGTATTAGCCTGTCATCAAGGATATCTGAAACAATGCCAACATTTCCTTGCGGCCTGTCCAAAGGAGATGAAACCACCACCTTCTCCTCCTCCTCCTCATCCAAGCTCGGATCACGAGTCACACCCTCCGATGTTGAACTGGGCCCAGAAAACCACCGTCCAACCCTCAGACTCCGTCTCCTCTTCCTCTTCGGCTGGGACACCTCCGCAACTCCGGCTAACACTGCCGAGTGCGGCAGGTGCGGCAACCTCTCACCATCCTGCCTCCGTTCCCTCAATAAAAATGGAAGGTTCCCATCAGGACGGAGAGAGGGCCAGGACTCTCCTGATTCAACCGGGGTCTCCGCCCATTTCTTCCACTTTTTAAATTTCTTATAATTTCGGTGTCTGCCCTTAAACACCGAAACATCCTCCCCATTTGACCAATACGGTACCCCTTCATCTCTGTCGCTAGAGCAATCCCCGGGAAGATAAACCTCTTCAGGACAAAGCCAATTCATCTTCTCCGGATCCGAAAATCTGTCCCCCATTACCTCAATAAACTGAAGGGCGGAAAGGCCGAAACGCTTCCCATACGCCTTCATCCTCTTCCTATACTTCGGCATGCTGTAATCATTCCGCCGTCCCGTATGCACTCCAAGTGCCATTCGACAAGCCCTCCTTATCTTCCTCCTCAAGCCCAAGGCAAGCGGCCAGCTACTGCCAGCACACGCCTTCACAGCAGCGGTAACCATTTTGGATAAGGGGCCCGCTCCCAACTCCTCATCCAGCCCTATACTTGATGACGACGAGGAGGCAGCAGGGACAATACTGCCTCCACGCCGGTCCCTGAGTCCGAATCCTAGAGCATTCGACCCCTCCTTTGTGTACTTAGCCATAGTTTGTTTGTTAACAAGGGGTTCTCCTCGGGTTTAATTTTGGGGTTTTCCTTCCTCTAGATCGACAGCCACACAGGCTAACGAGCCCGACCTGCCCGTGCTGTGGGGGCCATTGGACCAAAGTCCGGCCCCGTAATACCCCCCGGGAGGCTGCTGCCCATCCCGGGGGAGGACGTTCTTGGTTGGATCCCTCGGTGCAGACCAATCCGGCAAGGTAAGACCTACCAGGAGCCGAAGCTCCCGCCGGCATAGCTCTACACTTCATTGGGACTCGTAAGCCACTCCACCACGACAAGATGGCGCCCACAGGAGTGGTTCACATCTGTACCTAGTGCAGCATTTATCTCATTAACATTCATTATTGCTTTATTTTTTGAAGTAGCAGTTAAAATCAAGGGGCAACTCCTAATTTGAAATAGGGGCATGAGATTTGACAACGTTTCTTTATCTTTAAAGTCTGTTTGAAACCCTACAACTACACTTGGTTGCTCATATGTTTGACGTTTCATATAATCACAATACAATTTAGGGCAAAATTTGTAATTAATCTCTGCGTTTCTTATAGTACATACAGAGCACAATTGAATACTGTCAACCTTCTCTGTCAATCCTTCAAACCTTCTTGTCCTATCAGTATAATTTTAAATAATTTTATAGCAGGGTATAAAAGATCAGAAAGCAATTCCCAAGCTGCCAAATATTCAATATCATGGTAGGTGTATACTACTATATGAATAACACATTTAGGTAATAGTATATTTAGAAAGTGCGATAAATCCGCATTCCCCATTGCGTAAAACAACGTCAATGGTTCTGATACATAATCGGAGTATAGATAAGGAGTAGGTTGTCAATATTCAATTCCCCTCTGCCTGTATATACCAACTTTTCGCACGTGGTGGTCAATAAAATTCACCATGTCCTCTGAAAATTTGTGTCTCCATAAAACTCCAATGAATTTATTTGTAAATGAAGGATTATTGAGATATGACATATCTAGTCGAATACATAACAGCAACCCAGCGCATTTTGATTTATGTTGAATATCAAATTCTAGCGCGTGTATAACGCAGTAGTTTATGGAATAGCACCTTCGGCAATGTCCAGATAGATCTGCTGATGACAACTAAAACATGATTTTGCGAAAAGGATCATTTGCTCTTCATATGGTTCTAGCTTACGTGGAAGACATTTCTTGATTAAACTCAGAAATTCTAGTCTTGAATTCATTCAGGTCGTGTGATCTATTTCAGTTTTGTTTCTCATATGCGGCTTTATCTATCATGATATTTATTGAGATATCCGCAGATCTCCATATGTTTCTTATTATGCATCTGTTTGTGTCCATCGCTGCAGTAAGAAATCATATCGCATCCATCACAAGATATCAAACTGTTAGTATCTTTCTTCTTGCAAACGTGACAAACGTTGGGATTAAACCACGCGTTATAGTTTTGCTGGTTCAAGGGAACAGACGGTATTGTCTTATAAAGGAATTTACTCATGCTGATTTATGTTATTAAACTGATGTTAACAGATATGTTAAATATAATATTAATTTTTAAGCATACATTAGTAATGCACGTGGAATAGTACAGATTAGAATTAGAGTTTAAACGTAACTGACGATATTTTAGAGAATTGAACAAAGTTTTATAAGTTGTCCTTGATATATTGTATATTATTGACAAATTCAATTGTACTTGAATATGGGATAATCTACGTATATATTTCCGTTATATATAAACTGAAATGCTACAAATAAGTACTCGTCTCACATAAGTTACTAAACAAAAGTTATTTTATTACATTTGTATAAATAGTTAATATTTTAAATTGTTTAGCATTATATTATTTCTTTATCATCGATAAAGTTAATCCGGCGAACGTTGTGATTAACCAACCAAGTTTCCAGAAGGAACTCGTTTGTTGTAGACCACTCACCTTTTAGAATAGTTTATATTTTTTTATATCGTTAATATCCTTGATATGTTTATCCTTTGATTATCACGAATCACATACGTGAGAAATGGACCCGCGAGATACAACTTTTTTAATAGATACATGTAACACGTACATTTCTCATAATTTACTGCTATTATCTTTCGCGTTATATAAAACATTTTTTTCAACCGTTAGGCAATATGAAGAATTACAAATGGGCAGAATAGTGACAAGCGAACTATGTAGGTTCATCACGTGTTTTTGCTAGTCGATTATGGGATCGAGGAGTAACCGTAGATTGGTTACATGAGCTAAGAATAAAAAACGAATAATGTATGCAAGATGTTTTCTCACGACAATATTATTGATAACATTATTGATGAGAAAATAAAGGAGTAAAGACAGATTAAAATCAATCGCAACGACGTTAACACAGAAGATAACGAGACAATAGAACAAGGGACAAAACTTTTGATTTCGATTTCGATATTCGAAAAATAGAACACATCGAGTTTTTTATATGTATGCGAGTCAAAAGCTTTTAGTGTAGCGAGTTTGTTTCTTTTTTATACTTTTAATTTAATTTATTGATGATAGAATAACATTCAGATATATATCGTTTTTGTATTTTCGTATCGTATTTTCATAAAGAATACACACATACAAATAAAATTTATATACATTATATATTCTACTCAAAATCTTCTTTCACTTGCTAGTTGGTTGACCTTACCTTTCGACACACGTTATAGTAAATAGCATATGTAAAACTGAAAAATGATAAATTAATACAAAATGTCGAGACGTGATGAGTTGCAAAATTCCCTAGTAATTTTAGTATTTAAAAATTCCCTCTTCGTAATACTTCGTTTTGTCCAGCAAGCTACAGACGCGCTGAATCAACCGCGCCGGTTTTCGCCGCGTGTTTTATCGCATCATCGTTCTACGCGACGTCATATACGCGAGTTCTATATATGCCTTTGACCGATGATCTATTTACCAGGGACGTTTTTCCCGGTCGCCTTTCTATAAAGAGAAGCTCTCTATAACTTTTTGCGAAATTGCAACAGGCGCGAGCTTGGCCGACGAAGAAAAATAAAAAAAGCCGCTTTGAGATGTTTCGTAGTTATTCGCTCATGGATAACGACATTTGTTACGTGCCGGCACCATTTCAACGCGTGAATCGCTGCGAGCGATTGGAAAAGGATTGGCGGGAGAGTTCGCGATGATGGCTGTCACGACCGACACCTTTCTGATAGGCCGCTTTTAACTGCGAGTTATTTTTAGAGCGGCAGATCGATACCTCCATTATATTAATACGATGCAATCGCCGAAGTTGCTTCTATTTTCGTTCTTCTCCTCGCCGTCCAATCATTAAGTTTAGCCGTATGTCCTTTTTCGCGGGCGGGAACGAAACACATATACACACATGCACATATATAACATCACCGAACGGAAGCGGATTGAGGGTGGGCATAAGGATAACACCGCGAGGTCAAATGTCATTATTTTTACCTCGATTTCGCCCGATAATGTCACCGGTAGGTCAAGAAATGCGCGAAATAATTGATGCGCGTGCTATTCTCCCTGTTTCGCGATTTAACAAAAGAGCGTGCTCTTTCAATGAAATCTGTACGAAGTGTCACGAATAACGTACGCGAAAAGAAATGTTCGTCAGAGAAAAAAGGTCCTGATGAAAAAAAAGAAAAAAAGAGTCGGCGAAAATCCATACAATGTACATTGATTGCATCAGAGAGTAAGATGGAAGGGGATTTGCAATTGAAATTACGTTAATTTATCGTGAGAAACTAAGCGATAAGTATTGTATGCTGAAGCGTCCGAGACGTAAAAGTGACAATGGTGATGGCAAAGCGGTGAAGGACGACTGAGGTGTCGAGAAACTGCTGTCGGACGAACAAGCAATTCCACAAGTAGGTGGAAATGCAACTCATATCCATCTGGCAGTCCGAATGAGCGCCCAACCAGGCTCGAGAACGCAGTTGAAGCTCAATCGATATCCCCCCCTCGTGACTTTTATTGTATGTGCGACAAAAAGGAGTAAAGTCGGAGAACCGTGGTCGCGAGGAGAACAGGCAGGTGGATGTTTATGAGAGCATTGGTGTGACGGTGAAATAATGAAAAAGAAACGAGAGTAAGAGAGAGGGGAGGGAGGAAGGAAGAAGAAAAGAGATAGTTCGGTGGATATCGATTCTCATGCGATATAACGCCTCGCGGATAGGAAACGGCGCGTAATGAGATTCGGCGAGGACTTATGCAAAGATTCGTTTCACCTGAATTTTCGTTTTGTCCCGATTCTCGAAATAGATAGTCGCGAGAAAAATCGTATGCTGTAAAAACTAACCAATGGGAATTTGTCTTTGTCCTTAGAGAAACCCACATTTTCAATTATTGACATTTGACTTCATTGCGACATACGATCGCAGTGAATTGACATTCACTGCAATCATATTACGGTAAAAATAGATTTACCGTTGCAATTATTGGGTATTAAACTTAATTTTAAAAGATTTACAAGAGATGGCGTAATAAGCACCTAATAGCATCGGCCCATACTGAAGCCAACTTCATATGAAAGTTCTGTCATTAGGCTTTAAGAATCAGTATATTTCATTTGGTCGAAGTGTAAATAACATATGTTTTTAGCGCATTCAATATGTCGAGCTTTGAGCCAATGAAATTTGCGGGAACCGTTACTTTTTGTTTCAATTTGAAAAAATCGGCAGCTGAAAGTCTTCGTTTGCTGTCCGAAGCTTATGGGGATTATGCTCCATCGATCTCAACTTGTGAGTACTGGTTTAGACAATTCAAAAGTGGAGATTTTCCACTTATCCATTGTTCGAAGGTAATGCTCTGTATTTGGTGGGATTAGGAGGATGTAGTCTATTATGAGCTGCTAAAACCTGGCGAAACCATTACTGGGGACTGTTATTGACAACAACTAGTACAGCTGAACCGAGAATTGAAAGAAGAACGACCAGAATATGCCAAAAGACACGACAAAGTGATTTTCCAGTATGACAACGCTCGGCCACATGTCGCTAAACCAGTGAAGGAAATGTTAGAGCTGCTCGGATGGGATGTTCTACTCCACCCGCTCTATTCACCAGACATTGCTCCTTCTGATTTTCACTTGTTTCGATCCATGCAGAATCACCTTTCTGCCCAGCACTTTTGTTCTTTAGAAGATATAAAAAAATGGCTCGATTCATGGATAATCACAAAAGACGAATTGTACTTCCGCCAAGCAATCCACCTTTTACTAGAAAGATGGGAAAAAGTTGTAGCTAATGATGGACAATATTTCGAATTACATGTACTTATCACGTTTCGAAATAAACGTTCATTTTCACAAAAAAATCCTTTAAAATTAAATTTAATACTCAATAAAAATCTTGCTCTAGCTCGGTAAATTTATAGTCATGATATATAAATAGCTGGTTATACACACACACATATATACGCAGTTACATCCCTCAGAGAGTTATATAAAATCATAATTTCTAATTTCTTTTTATATAAAATCATATTTGTTATTGCTCCCTTATTACTATGATGATTGTAGGGTGAATCAGTTAAAGAGTTACGGAAAGGAAGCAGAGAAAAATATATCAGACAAAAGTTGTATAGTTTCGAAGGGGATATAAAATAACTATATCAGTTTGTTTACAGATGAATGATAATTTGATGATTTTGAAATTTCCAAAAGTCGATAAGTTAACAAACAAAAGTTAGGGCACTATTGTAACAATATATTCTTGAGACTAAACAGAACAAAAAAGTCTAGTACTATTTTTTCTTCCGACAAACAGTTAGCGAGATATCATAAGTTAAATGTTGAAAACGTTACCAAGTTTTCCTTAAATATGTCAAAAAATATTAGGCAAATGAAAAACTATTTCAGACAAAAGTTATTAAAATTAATTGGTAAAAAAAATGATATAAAAAAATAGAGTTTCCATTTAAGAAAAATAATGGTCAATGAATATCTCGAAAATGACGCCATCTGTAAACAAACTGATATAACTGTTTCATGTTCCCCATGAAACCATATAACTTTTGTCTGATATATTTTTCTCTAAGATGCTTCATTTCCGAGATATAAGTCTATAACTCTTTAACTGACTCACCCGGTATAAAAAAAATTTAGTAATTAGAATATAGCACAGTAGATTCATTAGTACAATGAAAACGATTTTCGATCAAAATTGATAGAAAATATATAAAATTATAATAATATTAACAAAGCACTCTTATTGAAGTGATTAATCTTTGTATTTTTTTGTTGTATCAAAGGAAACTTGGCATATTAACGAATTCCATTATAGTTAATAATTAGTTGCTTTAGCAATAAAAATTAAACTACAGCTAAAGCTGAAGGAAAATTGCGACAAAAATAGTCCAATAGCGACAGAAATCCCAATACTGTTTGCGATATAAAATTATTTTACATACTATTTTCGAGAAATATTGATATACACGTATATTAATATAATTGCAATTAAATTATATCACTTTTCCATTCAAACCAACAAAAACATTTGCTCATCGTCTGCTAAATATAAGTGCGATATGTTTTTGGTAAAATTATGTAACGTGCTTCGTAAACTTAAATTATAGCTCAAAGTATGGAATTATTTGTCGCAATAATTGAAATGATATCTACAAAAATTGGTTTGTTTGTGCTAAAGTTAATGATAAAAAAAATCTAAATTGGAAATTTATGAAGAATCGTAATAGTTTAAATATTAGGTGCGCAACTAAGTTCTCGCTGTTTTTTTGATGAAAATGCAACTTTATTGTGAAAAAATGGTTACAAATGAATCATTCAAAATATTGCCCATCGCTAGCGACAACTTTTTCCCATCTTTCTGGCAGAGCTCGAATACCGTCACGGTAGAAGTGTTCGTCTTTTGAGGCTATCCACGAATCAAGCCATTTTGAGATGTCTTCATATGAGCGGAACTGCTGATTAGCCAGACCATGTGCCATCGAACGGAACAAGTAATAATCGGACGGCGCAATATCTGGGGAATATGGCGGGTGGGGCAGGACTTCCCATTTGAGCGTTTTTAAGTAGGTTTTAACGGGTTTGGCAACGTGAGGCCGAGCGTTGTCATGCTGTAGAATCACTTTTTCGTGCCTCTGCTCGTATTGTGGCCGCTTTTCGCGCAGTGCTCGGCTCAATCGTATCAATTGAGTTCGATACCGTTCCCCAGTGATGGTTTCGTTCGGTTTCAACAGCTCATAATAAATAACACCGCCCTGGTCCCACCAAATACACAGCAAAACCTTCGCGGCGTGAATATTCGGCCGAGCCGACGTAGAAGCATGACCGGACAGCATGACCCCATGATTTTGTTCTCTTTGGGTTGCTGTAATGAATCCATTTTTCATCACCCGTAACGATGCGATGAAGAAAACCCTTCCTTTTTTGCCTTTGGAGCAGTTGTTCACAGGCGAAAAAACGACATTCAACGTCTCTTGGCTTCAAATCATAAGGAACCCAAGTTCCTTGTTTTTGAATCATTCCCAACGCATGCAATCGCTTGGAAATGGCTTGGCGGGTAACTCCTAATGCTGAAGCAAGCTCTTTTTGCGTTTGGCACGGATCCTCATCGAGCAATGCCTCCAATTCAGCGTCTTCGAAGGTTTTTGGCCTTCCTTCACGCGAACGGTCGTCAACATCGAAATCACCGTCTTTGAAGCGACGGAACCAATCACGGCACGTTGTTTCACTTAGAGCAGCATCTCCGTAAACTTTTTGGAGTTCTCGATGCGCTTCAGCCGCCGTTTTCTTCGAATGAAAGAAGAAAAGCAACACTTCCCGCAAATGACGATTATTTGGCACAAAATCAGACATTTTCACACAACCAAAAGTATATGGCGCAAAAACAAAATCACTAATGTGTCAAAGCGGTTTGTTTACCATATGTCTAAGCTTGGTTCATGACGTTTTGGTTATGTCACAATCGACCAGCACTTACTACTGGAGCCATCTCTTGAAAAACAGCGGGAACTTAGTTGCGCACCTAATAAAATATAAGATAATCAACGAGATATACGATTGGTTCGACGCTGGAAAACGGCCAATGTTCAATGTGCGTTAAAAACTGCGAAAAAATATCTCGGTACTATCCTACACATCGTCAACACTATTATCCTGTTGCAAGAAATTATTCGCTGTCAACACCCTAGCACGATTCTGGTGGGTCGAAAAATGAACCCGTACCGATTGAATACCAAGAGAGTCCGACTGCAATCTCGTTCAATCAAATTAAAGACAAACACAGCGTTTCTACTTATTTTCTCCATTTCTCTTTTCCTCGTTTTCACTCTCAATCTCCGGGGAAGCGCGATTGTTCTCATATGGGCACGTTGCCCTCTCGAGCATCTAATGGATCAAGGGGTGCGCGAACTCGCAGCGCAGCTCCAACGTGCCTACCCCATTCGCGTCGATGGACGCTCGCAGCAATCAGGCAGGCAAGCAGGCAAGCAGACAGACAGGGTGATCGCGGCAGTGTCGGACAAGCGGTTCCGGTACGATGTGGATGCAAACGTTCGCGACACTCATATCCGTCTGATGCCTTTCAGCCGAGCAGCCGTTCAAGCGAGAGAATGCAGTGCGGACGGACTGCGAGATGGAGCGAGCGCTGGCTCGAAGCGAAGCAAATTAAAGTTGTACGCTACAGGTGCAGTGCGTCCTTCAAACACGAGAACGTAATATCGGACGTCGAGCCGTCACGGCAGGGGCAAGGGGTTGGATAGGGAGGTTGGAATCAAACGCGCCGAGGTAGTGCGTCGACGTCATCCTTTTTTCTTTCCATCCTTGCGAACATCGCTGAGAGTTATTCGTTAAAAGGGAGGAAGTGCACCTCGAGACGTAGGAAGAGTGAGGAAGAAAAAAAAAGAGGAAAAAAACTAAGTAGGAGAAGAAGAAGAAGAAAAAGAAAAAGAAGAATCAGCCGGGCGGTCTCAGGACTCACGAGACCTTGATTTCTTTATCATCGCGGGGACGAGAGGGCTCCCGGTAGAGGCTGATGAAAGTTACCTGTGGCATGGGGACATTCGCGCGCAGATCACGTGGAAATAAAGGGATAATCGGGCGAGGATAACCGTGTCGTGTTCCCGATGCGGCCGGATCATTCTCGCGAAATGACTATTCCCCATCGAATTGCCGAGTCGAGATTCTGCACAGAAAGAATATTACAGTTTCTTTCGTAGAAATTCCTTTGTGAATTTTTCCACATTGTTTCCGGTAGTGCAGAAGTAGACTGATCTTATCTTAATAGGGAACATAGTAAATTTTTTAACTCTTTGTGTGGCAGTGGTAGGTATATTTTCTCTCTTTCATTTTTACGATGTACCGTTTACAGTTTGACAAAAATAAATATGATCTCACATTTTTCTGATATATTAATACTTATTTTACATGTTTCCCATAGTTTTTATATTTAATTATTCATTTTTAATTATTTATAAACAAATAAAAGTAAAGAAAAGTAATTAAAAAAATTTTAATTTTTTGGAAAGTGTTATTAAAATTAGAGGTTAAAAATTTTACTGAATATCCTTCACATATCAAAATATAATATAATTTTTCTAGAATTTTTCGCACCTAGTTCTTTTATAAACAAATTACTCCAATGAATTTTGTAAATTTGATATGAAATTTGTAATTAACGATCTGCAAAACCTTTAAATCGTATATCCGATTTACATTTATTTAGATTTGCGCGAATTTATCCCTATATGGTAACCATATCGACCCTATATGGATTTACCCTTTTGAACTTTTTAAATCTGACTTCAAATTTGTAATCAGCGATCCAAAAAACATAAAAGTGCAAGACTTCACAGAAATCCGTCAGATAGAAAAAAATGTATCACACAAAGGATTAATGGTTTTTAACATCATTGACTTTTAATGAATTTGTAGCTTTCACAGACTAAAATAATTTTAAAAATAGAATTTGTTCCCTAAAATATATTCTAATCAGTATACATAGATAGAAAAGATAATAAATTAAAGCAGAATATCGGTATATTTCTCGGTGATAAAATTTTATTGTAACTTTTAATATAAGATTCTGTCTATTAAAAGACGAGAAATCATGAAATTCTATTTGTTTAGGATTCTCTACATTGATTTTCTAAATTCTTTTGAACTTGAAAGCCCAATGAAAAATCTCTAGATTTTTTATGTTATATTATTTTATCTTGACGTTATATTTTATTTACGGTTATTATTTTCATATCAAAATACAAGATGGCAAAAATGGCAAAAGTTATCATTTTGTTACCATTTCAAATATCCTAGTATTTTAGAGAGAGAGAGAGTAATTTATATAAAGGTTTTTAAGCATATATTACTTGCGTATAACTGTTTCAAATCAGTAACCAAATTTTAGATCATCCTATGTATAAAGAAATACTTATTCTCGAATTATTTAATATTCGATTATCTCGATACATGCATTAAAACAGAAATCCTTGGTTTAAGAAATAATTTCATACACCTAAAAATAAGTATGATATATCACAACCCGCTGTTTCGGTATTCTGTATCCGTTGTCCTGGCTTCCTAATTCAGCATTTTAGATTCAAAAGGGACTTTTTCTATCGTGACATCCCAGATATTTCCTTATAACATTGCCATCAACATTGACGCTCACGCGAGGGACATATCCTTTTATTTAAGTTATTCAGTTAGGATAATATATAGGGTGTTCCATTTTAAATGAACCAGGCAAAACATTTAAAAAATATGAAAGATATTAAGAAATGTTTCAGACAAAACTTGCATAATTTCATAGGGAATATAAAACAACAAACAACTATATCATTTTGTTTACAAATGGCGTTACTGTCAAGATTTACTGATTCGATATTTACTGATCGTTACTTTTCTTAAATGGAAACCCCAATTTTTTATTGTATCATCTTTCCTACTAATAAATTTTAACAACTTTTGTTTATAATAGCGACTTGACATTTATTAATTTGATGATTTTGAAATTTCCAAAGGTCGATAAGTTAACAAAAGTTAGGACTATTGCAATAATATATTCTTAAGACCAAGTAGAGCAAAAAAATCTAGTACCACTTTTTCTTCTGACAAATAGTTAGCGGGATATCGTGAGATAAATATAAAAAAGTTATCAAATTTTCCCTAAATATCTCAAAAAATATTAGGCAAATAAAAAAATGTTTCAGACAAAAGTTATTCAAATTAATTGGTAGAAAAAGATGATATAATGAAAAATTGGGATATCTATTTAAGTAATGATCAGTGAATATTTCGAAAGTGATGCCATTTGTAAACAAAATGACATAGTTATTTCATGTCTTTTTTGAAATCATATAACTTTTGTCTGAAACATTTCTTAAAATCTTCCGTATTTTTCGAGATTTTTTCCTAGCTCATTTAAAATGGAACATATGTCTGAGGCTTAAATAAAGACTCGTTATTTGAAATTTGCCTCAGATGAAATACACAAATTTGAATTTAGAATTAGATGCGAGTTTTTCAGTTAAATTTTAGCGGCTTACAAATGTGATGCATATTATATGAATCTAATAAAGAATTGAAATCTATAATTTAAAATTCAGATCTGAATATCTGAAGATCTGAATATCTCATGTGGGACAAGTATCAAGTAACGATTATTGAGACGTGCTTAACGGTTTGGCTTTTAAATTGTACAATATCTAAGAGACGTAATTTTAGCGCGAGAGATTAATGCGATATCGCACGCGACGAGAAATTGAATACTTTGTGTAAGATTTTGGCGCGTAACTCGGCTAACAAACCACAATATAATATAAATGACCATTGGTTATTAAGACAGACTAGACGTCGCACTGGACACTTGTTTTTTTCACTTACATTTCGTTGCAATTGTGGTACTTTGAACGGAATAGATATATGTGCAGTTTGTTCTTTTTAGCTGTACTGCTGAACTGGTGCAATAAATTAGAGTAAGAAAAAATATAGTGGTCTCACTATATCATCTCACAAGACCATAGACTTAAGTAGTTATATTGAGGATTATTATGATATTTGATATTTTTACATTTAAGATGACCTAGATATTACGCTTGTAAAATCAAACAGATATGTGATCTATATTTACTAATTAAGTAACTATATATTCATGAATTGATTGGAAAGCGGGGGAAAGACGAAGACTACGAGAGAGAAGATGCAGCACGAAGGTACAAATCTTTGCAATTGATCGTGTTCGGCATGCGATGTGCTTAACTTTCGAAATATTTAAATCAGTCGTCGCAAGAGAATCATATCTAACCTACTGACACGTGTACTTTTTGCATCGTTTGCCAAATCAAAATATAAATAACACACAATATCAAGGGGAAGAGAAAGAAAAGAATTCATGGGAAGGCATAAAAAGCTCGAGCGAATCACAATCAGCAAGGAAGATAAGGTCATACGTGAGTGTCAATCGCCGGCCGACGATTTAGCGGCCGATAGATGACAAGGATCTACATTTTGAAACATTGCGGACCTTTCAGGTGACCGAAGCTGTCGAGACCTCGTTTGTACGTTGTATCGCTTCGTGAGCGAACGTTACGTTTCGCGCAGACGAGTGATAAACTTACCGTGATGCGGTTTATGTGTATCGTGTAATGTTGGCCGTCATGTAATGAAAATATTCCGCTGATTCTTGATTGGGATATTTCATCGGACGCTCATCGTGCTGCTCAACACGCATTTCAACATGGTTAAGCTAATTTAATCTTATCTTTGGTCGCGTCGTATCTACAGTGTAGATTCAGTGCCACAATACTTGGAATGCCGCGATGTGGAGCAACAGGAAGCCAGGACGGAAGGCGTAGGACATCGAGACGTGGCAATTCATCGTGTATCATTAAATTGTAAATCATAAAGTAATAAATCTAAAAGTCTTGAAGTAAATATAACGTTCTTAAATTGAAATTTTAACTTGCGATTAAGGGGGTAGTCTGGTTTAGAAGGCCAGAAAAAACATGTTTTTCATGAATTTTTTTTTAACTTAAGGTCGATATCTATTTATGAATCTTTTATAGCATTTTTATTAACATTTGAAAGATGAAAAAAATTTTTAATAGTAAAAAAGAATTTTTTAAACGTTGAATTGCAAATGTTTCTACCGCTGCAGAAATCACGGTGTGCTTGTCGGTGTGCGGTCTGCTTATGTCGGTAATAGCGAGTGTAATTTTATCTGAAACAAAAAAAATAAAGTAAGATATTAATTATTACATATGTATTTTGTAGATGAACTAAAAAAATAACTAAAAGTTAACATTTTTATAATTTCTCAATGATTTAAAGAAACAAAATCGATTTTCGCCCAAAAATTTTGTCTTTAACTAGTAAAAAAATATACTCAAAAACATTTTTTCTGAACTTTTTAGTTCATATAGAAAAAAATTTAATAATCTTTCAAATTTTTTCTGGAACAACTCGATCCGTCAAGTAGTTTTTTTTATTACCGGCATAAAACTGAAAAATACGGTTTTGAGAAAAACGCATTTAAAGTTTTTTTTTTAAAGAAGAGTAGTAATGTTTTTAAACTTACAGCAATCTGAAACTAATCAAATATTCCAGGGGCATATAATAGTCGCTTACTTTCTTCGTGGAACTCGTTTTCTTGAATCAATTCCATTCTACGAGCTGTTCTAGTCTCTTTGATGTTGCTTAAGCTGCGGCACTCTCCTCTCTTGATACGTGAGTTATCGTACAATTCAGCAAAAATTTCGTATTTTCACCAATTCTGATCTGTAATTCATTCATCATTTTCAATATTGAATAATATCCTTCATTGAAAATGCAAGCAGCAATAAAAACAGCAATTTCAATTATTTTGGCGCCCGAATGCAAGTGCTTAGGACACTATACCGTAGAGTTAAAACTCTCGTTCGCGTTTTGTGTGACCTTCTAAATAATGTCGTCTTAAGCATATGTCGTAACTATCAGCACTGCTAAGTTTTCTTTTAGATGCACTCGAAATTACATTTTTACTTTCACGTTGCTCAGTAAAACGATTGTCGTCAAATTCTTTTTTGTGGTTCTGAAGCACGGTGTCGCTCTTCATGAGATCCTTTCGGATATGTTGACATTTTTTTCAATTAAGAAAAAATAAAACAAACAAATAAATTGGCGTCTATAAAGATGTAATGTGCCGGCGTTCTGAGCTCAACTAATCGTTATATGCAGTACGTACAGTGCGTTTCGAATTTCTTTACACACACACATACACACACACATTTTCATTTTCTTTTGAATTGTCCCTGATTCATACGATGGGAACAACCCATCTATCGGGCCGATGACTTTATAAGAAAAGATACAACAACACAAGGAACAAAAGGGACGGGCCTGGTTACCTGGCTACTTTACGCGCTCGGCTTCTCAGAGCTGTAATTTCCGGAATTTATGAGATATTGCTTTGAAATTTGAAATGTACATTTTCAAAGAGTACTTCTATCAATTAAGTATTAGGTGCGCAACTAAGTTCCCGCTGTTTTTCAAGAGATGGCTCCAGTAGTAAGTGCTGGTCGATTGTGACATAACCAAAACGTCATGAACCAAGCTTAGACATATGGTAAACAAACCGCTTTGACACATTAGTGATTTTGTTTTTGCGCCATATACTTTTGGTTGTGTGAAAATGTCTGATTTTGTGCCAAATAATCGTCATTTGCGGGAAGTGTTGCTTTTCTTCTTTCATTCGAAGAAAACGGCGGCTGAAGCGCATCGAGAACTCCAAAAAGTTTACGCAGATGCTGCTCTAAGTGAAACAACGTGCCGTGATTGGTTCCGTCGCTTCAAAGACGGTGATTTCGATGTTGACGACCGTTCGCGTGAAGGAAGGCCAAAAACCTTCGAAGACGCTGAATTGGAGGCATTGCTCGATGAGGATCCGTGCCAAACGCAAAAAGAGCTTGCTTCAGCATTAGGAGTTACCCGCCAAGCCATTTCCAAGCGATTGCATGCGTTGGGAATGATTCAAAAACAAGGAACTTGGGTTCCTTATGATTTGAAGCCAAGAGACGTTGAGCGTCGTTTTTTCGCCTGTGAACAACTGCTCCAGCGGCAAAAAAGGAAGGGTTTTCTTCATCGCATCGTTACGGGTGATGAAAAATGGATTTATTATAGCAACCCAAAGAGAACAAAATCATGGGGTCATGCTGTCCGGTCATGCTTCTACGTCGGCTCGGCCGAATATTCACGCCGCGAAGGTTTTGCTGTGTATTTGGTGGGACCAGGGCGGTGTTATTTATTATGAGCTGTTGAAACCGAACGAAACCATCACTGGGGAACGGTATCGAACTCAATTGATACGATTGAGCCGAGCACTGCGCGAAAAGCGGCCACAATACGAGCAGAGGCACGAAAAAGTGATTCTACAGCATGACAACGCTCGGCCTCACGTTGCCAAACCCGTTAAAACCTACTTAAAAACGCTCAAATGGGAAGTCCTGCCCCACCCGCCATATTCCCCAGATATTGCGCCGTCCGATTATTACTTGTTCCGTTCGATGGCACATGGTCTGGCTAATCAGCAGTTCCGCTCATATGAAGACATCTCAAAATGGCTTGATTCGTGGATAGCCTCAAAAGACGAACACTTCTACCGTGACGGTATTCGAGCTCTGCCAGAAAGATGGGAAAAAGTTGTCGCTAGCGATGGGCAATATTTTGAATGATTCATTTGTAACCATTTTTTCACAATAAAGTTGCATTTTCATCAAAAAAACAGCGAGAACTTAGTTGCGCACCTAATAGTATTATAAAAATTTAACAGTTTATTAATAGTGTCCAATATTAAAAAAAATATCCTTTTAAAGGTTATTGTTATTCACGAAAAACCCAGCTACAAAAAATGTCCATGGCATACATTTTTACAAGTAAAATTTATCATTATTTATTAGAACTCTCAGTTATATGGTTATTTTACTTGTTATTATAACAAATTAATTATTATAATAATGCAATAAAAAATATTTAATACAAATAATCTTGGCGCGGCTGCACCAAAAACTATATCAAAGATGTATGTACATAAAAGTCAAATTAGATATCATTGACATTTCGTCAATTATAATAAGAATAACATCTTTGAATAAAAAAATATCAAAATATGTAGAATATACGAGGGCGGTCCGATAAGTACTTAGCCTCACCGCCCGATGGCGCCACTATCGCAAGAGAAATTTACTATCGTGTAGTACATTTTCGTAGACGGCTACTGTCGAAATTTCAGCCGAATCGGACTCGTAGCTTTGTTTTGACCGCGTGTGGAAGCGGGCGTGTCCGTGGATTTTAGAAAAATGGAAAAAGAGCAATATCGGTCGGTGATTCGAATCTTGTTTTTGGAAGGGAAATCGCGCAGCGAAATCAAAGAGCGCTTGGATGCTGTGTACGGCGACTCTTCTTCTTCGATGGCGACCGTCAAAAATTGGTTTAACGAGTTTCAATGTGGTCGCACGTCGGTTTTTGATGAGCCACGCCCAGGTGCCCCGAAAACGGCTACCATGGAGGATAACATGACAAAAATCCACGATCTCGTATTGGCAGACCGCCGATTGAAGGTGCGCGAGATAGCTGAGACAGTAGGCATCTCAAAAGACCGCGTGGGTCATATCCTGCATGAAATTTTGGGCATGAGAAAGCTGTCGGCGCGATGGGTGCCGCGTTTGCTCACTCCGGACAACAAGCGCAATCGTGAGACCACTTCAGAACAGTGTTTGACGCTGTTTAAGCGCAATCCGAAGGAGTTTCTGCGTCGTTTCGTGACCGTCGACGAAACATGGATCTGGTACATACCAGAGACCAAGGAACAGTCGAAACAGTGGACTTCACCCGGCGAACGTGCTCCGAAGAAGGTGAAGACTGTCCTATCGGCCGGAAAGGTGATGGCCACCGTTTTCTGGGATTCACAAGGTGTGATCTACATCGACTACCTGGAGAAGGGCAAAACGGTCACAGAGCTGTACTATGCCGAATTATTGGGCCAATTCGACGCCGAATTGCAGAAAAAACGGCCCCATTTGGCGAAGAAAAAAGTGATCTTCCACCATGACAACGCACTGGCTCATACCTCCGCCCTCGCCACGGTCAAATTGGTCGAATTGGGTACGAACTGCTGCCCCATCCACCGTATTCTCCAGATTTGGCCCCGTGCGACTTCTTTTTGTTTCCAAACTTGAAAAAGTCACTCGCCGGGCAGAAATTTGAGTCGAATGAGGAGGTCATCGCCGCCACGGAGGCCTACTTTGCAGACCTCGAGAAAACGTATTTTTCAGACGGGTTAAAGAAGTTGGAGCATCGTTGGGTCAAGTGTATCGTGCTAAAAGGAGACTATGTTGAGAAATAAATCGCCACTTTTCCAAAATTTTCGTTTTTCTTTTGTAGGCTAAGTACTTATCGGACCACCCTCGTATACACATTCGATATCTATTAATATTCTATAGTGAAGGTTTATAATTTAATGTAATACTATATAAACTTAAATAAAACATTACACCGTATGTGTATAGAGAGAATTTATAAGTACATTTTATTATAATAAAAATGCTGTCATGTATGTATTAAACAAGTTTTAGTTCGATATAGTTTTTGGTGCAGCCGCGCCAAGATTATTTGTATTAAATATTTTTTATTGCATTGTTACAATAATTGATTTGTTATAATAACAAGTAAAATAACCATATAACTGAGTGTTCTAATAAATAATGATAAATTTTACTTGTAAAAATGTATGCCATGGACATTTTTTGTATCTAGTTTTTTCGTGAATAATAATAACCTTTAAAAAGATATTTTTTTAAATATTGGACATTATTAATAAACGTGTTAAATTTTTATAATACTATATAATTTTTACTTTTAAAAACTTATGTACATATATTTCTTGAAAGAAAAATAATTTGATAAGTTTTATTTGTAAAAACTTATGTTATGTACATAATATATATCTTAAAAAAGGAATTCTAAAAATATTAAGTATACAATAATTATATATATATGTTAGGTTTCTCAATTGGCGCTACTGTTCTAATATATCACTTTTTTTGTACAGTAGAATAGTGTTGTAGAATTTTATTATAGTTATAAGTTTTACTTGTAAAAACTTATGTTATGTACACATATATGCTTTAAAAAAATAATTTGAGTTTAAAATTTCTAAAAATAACACAATAGGTGTTGCACTTGTACTTAGCGCCTTTTTTTTACCTTTTTGTTGAAAAAGGTAAGTTTTATATAAATTTTACTTGTAAAAATTGTATATATGTTATGTACATAATATATATCTTAATATGACTTTCTTGAAAATGTCGTATCACGGAGATCCATTAGAAATCCACTAGAAAAGGTTAAAGGTGTAACATTGAAAAACAGTTATTAATTCTTTGTCTATATGATTTTGCGTAGCCGATCGCGCAGTCAAATGTAAATGTATCTTCTGTCTCGACTGCTTCCGTCTATTTTCTGCAACTCAGTGCACAAAGTACAATTTCTGCGACATTTCTACGTGATGTAACAAATGTGATATAAAAGAAAAACAGTCAACTTTTTATTCAACTTACACCTTCCCTTTTCTTTTACAACATAAAAACAACAAATTCCGACCATAAACATTATCCTTTTGACCGTTTGAGCTGCATAATAATAATGAATTATAAGATTAGTACTTGTTATTAGGTGTATGAATTAATTCGGTCCCTTTTTTCTTCCAAAAAAAGACTTTAGTATGAAAAAACATGAAAAAGTGTACTAATTAAAGTGTTTGCCATCGCTTGCTATTATTTTTTTCCATCTGTCTGGCAGTTGTTGCATTCCGTGACGGAAAAACGACTCATCCTTCGAAGCGGTCCATTCATTGAGCCATTTTTCTTTTATATATGTACATAAGCTTTTAAAAGTAAAAATTATATAGTATTAAAAAAATTTAACACGTTTATTAATAGTGTCCAATATTTAAAAAAATATCTTTTTAAAGGTTATTGTTATTCACGAAAAACCTAGGTACAAAAAATGTCCATGGCATAAATTTTTACAAGTAAAATTTATCATTATTTATTAGAACACTCAGTTATACTCGTTAGAGTTATACTCAGAACACTCGGTTATTTTACTTGTTATTATAACAAATTAATTATTGTAACAATGCAATAAAAAATATTTAATACAAATAATCTTGGCGCGGCTGCACCAAAAACTATATTAAAGATGTATGTACATAAAAGTCAAATTAGATATCATTGACATTTCGTCAATTATAATAAGAATAACATCTTTGAATAAAAAAATATCAAAATATGTAGAATATATACACATTCAATATCTATTAATATTCTATAGTGAAGGTTTATAATTTAATATAATACTATATAAACTTAAATAAAACATTACACCGTATGTGTATAGAGAGAATTTATAAGTACACTTTATTATAATAAAAATGCTGTCATGTATGTATTAAACAAGTTTTAGCTCGATATAGTTTTTGGTGCAGCCGCGCCAAGATTATTTGTATTAAATATTTTTTATTGCATTGTTATAATAATTAATTTGTTATAATAACAAGTAAAATAACCATATAACTGAGAGTTCTAATAAATAATAATAAATTTTATTTGTAAAAATGTATGCCATGGACATTTTTTGTAGCTAGGATTTTCGTGAATAACAATAACCTTTAAAAGGATATTTTTTTAATATTGGACACTATTAATAAACTGTTAAATTTTTATAATACTATATAATTTTTACTTTTAAAAGCTTATGTACATATATGTATTGAAAAAAAAATAATTTGATAAGATTTATTTGTAAAAACTTATGTTATATACATAATATATATCTTAAAAAAGGAATTCTAAAAATATTAAGTATACAATAATCATATATATATGTTAGGTTTCTCAATTGGCGCTACTGTTTTAATATATCACTTCTTTTGTACAGTAGAATAGTGTTGCAGAGTTTTATTATAGTTATAAGTTTTACTTGTAAAAACTTATGTTATGTACACATATATGCCTTAAAAAAATAATTTGAGTTTAAAATTTCTAAAAATAACACAATACGTGTTGCGCTTGTACTTGGCACCTTTTTTTTATCTTTTTGTTTAAAAAGGTAAGTTTTATATAAATTTTACATGTAAAAATTGTATATATGTTATGTACATAATATACATCTTAATATGACTTTCTTGAAAATGTCGTATCACGGAGATCCATTAGAAATCCACTAGATATATATTACATAATTCGCGTAGTTAACTCCTGAATGTAAAGAAAAAAACCGAATATCATATATGCTGTCTTTAAAGCATAAACGAGTAACGTCGCTATTGAAACTTGTAATTTCTTCCACGACTTGCATGACATTTAGAATATGTAGATGTAACGTTTTATATTTGCATGTTCGCCATGAATACTTCATAAGAAATATTGTCATAATAATTTGCTAATGGTAAATTAAGGTATTAATAACTGAATGTACCGTACATATTGTATAACTATAAAAATGGGAGAGATTATGGTATAGTAATATATAACGCAAAACATTCTAGCAAGTTTAATTAGACTGTCGATAACTCAGTAGTTTCGTAAATAATATAAGTAACGTACGTACCACGCAAATAGTATAAGTAACATTAATTAAGTATCGATAAATAAAAGCTTGTCAGCGATTTAGTGTAAAGTGTGATTGAAAAATACCATAGCATTAAAAAATTGATAATTATTCATAGGCAATGTAAAGCGTAAAGATAAATATCAAATCCCGAAATTTGTATGAGTGAGTGGTTCATGAGCGAATGGTTAAGGAATGCCTCGTATGGATTTACATTATAAACTTTGTGAAATAATTTTCATGTTTATTTGACGGATATCTTAATTTTGTCTGAAAAATGGTACAAATATATAAAAGGGAAAATTTCCATTATGATCATGTTTAATAAAATATCTTGATGTTTTTATAATATCTCGCAAGATATATTAAGAGTTACGATCGCATTTATGAAATACGTAAAAGGATAAATAAATCTGCATTGAATGAAAAATTACATTTTTATATAAATTGGCTCAACATTAATGTAATGTTTCTGATTAACAAGTACTGTACTATATATACCTATAGAGACATTTGCACGATATTTCTGATTTCTAATGATACGTACATATATGATATAATGTATATGTGATGTCGAATATTCCAATTTTTTTATGTCCTTCTCCGACAAAATCTCTAAAACTTCAACATTATGGTTACACTAAGTTACACAAAAAATAAATTTGCAGGACTATTCGCAGTAGCAATGTAATAATGATGTCGCATATAGCAATAGTTACACTACAAGAAGAAATTATGCAAAATTTATGCAAAGGGACACTCTGGAACGTCCTTCACGAACGTTCTTCACGAACTGATTAGAATTCAATAGGCAAGCAAAATTTCATAATATACGCAGTAGAGAATAATGAATATGGGTGAATAAATCGATGACCAGTGATATAACATAATATTCACATAAATATTCACGATACTGGACGATGACCGTACAGAATTATCAGAGTGAATAATCGTTATTGTTCTCTTAAAAGAACGTTGCAGTTGCAAATCAGACTTAGCTGTTGTAACTCGTGTATCCACAACCTTCTCAACTCGTCTATTGATTATCATTTGATAAAATTTGTAAACTTTACCACATAAAACACCACATAAAAATTCCCTTACGCTTCAATTAGTAAGTTCTTTCTAGTGATTATTACATTTGGCATTTTAACCCTTAAAATCATAATGGATTCGCTGTGTTCGATACCGGCCTTCTATTCCGGAAAGAGCGTTTTCATTACTGGTGCTACGGGGTTTTTAGGAAAATCATTGATAGAAAAATTGTTGAGGTCGTGTCCTGATATAAAAGAGATATTTCTGTTAATGCGCCCGAAGAAAGACGTGAATATAGAAGAACGGCTCCGAAAGTTGCTGACCAACCCGGTAAATTCACTATTTATAATTGACAATCTCGCAAAGTATCATTTTCATCATGTGTTGTGTTGTATGCTTTAGTTGTTTCATACATTGCGGCGTGAGCAACCCCATTGTTTCGACAAATTGATTCCCGTAAAAGGTGACATTGCTATTGAGAATCTGGATTTGTCAGACACCGATAGAAACTTGCTAATCCAGAAGACGTCTGTAATATTCCATATAGCGGCGAACGTGAGATTCGATATTACTCTGAGAATGTCGGTGCTCCAGAACGTAAAAGCTACGAGAGATATATGTATTTTAGGTGAACATATGAAGAATCTAGTGGTAAGTAGATACTATATTAAATTTAAAGGCATGTACTTGCATACGAATGTGTGAAGGAAAGAGAAAATTGCGATGTAAATTTTTTCTTATATTGGAAATTCCGATATTTTTTTATAAAAATACCAATAAGATACTTAACTAGAAAATTATCAGACATTATTATGTGTATGTATGTATTTAACTATATTCCTTAAAGGCTCTCGTGTATGTCAGCACGGTATACTCACAACTCGACAAACACGTTATTGATGAAATCGTGTATCCAGCGGAAGTCGATTGGAAAAAAATGATTCAAGTCGTCGAGACTTTGGACGAACAACTATTGGAAGTGTTCAAGTCAAAGTAAGTATAGAATCCGGTATCTACGCTATATATATTAAGTGCTTCATCGAAGATATCACATACGTATGTCTGATAAATAAAAAATATATTAATAAAATGAGGTAATCTCTTCGTTCTCAAATCGTTGGCAAATTTAGTTGATTTCATCTAAAGTGATATGTTTCATCAAAACGATCGCTTATGATAGATTTAGAATATATTCTTGAAAACACTTGCAAATGGAATTATTGACAGGTACATGGGCTATCTGCCGAATAGCTACGTATTTTCCAAGAAACTCGCCGAGCAAGTGATAGTCGATTACTCTGAGTCGTTGCCGTGTGTAATTTTGAGGCCATCCATAGGTATGCTGTTATTAACAAATATACTGCTTATTATTCATATTGCTTGTTATACAAATTTTGCACGGAGAAAAATAATTTACATATGTTAACGATGCAATCAACAAAACAAAATTATTTTGCTTGAAGAATGTAGGATCTCTTGACTATCAAATTTGTTTCTAAGATTCAGAAATTATGGTTTTTCCGGTTTTGAAATACGTTTCAATTAGTCCTTTTCTACGTGTAGGCTATATGTTTTTATCATCGAGTTTAAATCCTGAACTGGACTCTCACGATACATAAATGACTTGTAGTTCTTCACAACAGTCGTTTTCCAATGAGGAGCATTCATAATATTGTTATGCACGTTATGCACCTACATGGTACACCAATACCATCGTTTTAGAAAAAGCATGAATTAGAAAACTGTCAGATTACTTAGGTACATAAACGTAAAGGGATGAGAATTTATTTTTAAACAACTTATTTTATAAATTAATGGAATTTTTGAATATCAGTCTGTTTATCTCAGATTTGCAGTTTATTAATTATTTGATACTATCAAACCTTTCTAAAAAAATTAATATTTTAACAGTTGCAGCAACGTTGAGCGAACCTGTAAAAGGATGGATGAGCAATTTTAACGGCCCGATAGCACTTAGCATCGGCGTTGGGAAAGGACTAGTAAGGTTAATATATGGAGATATAAACGTACACATTAACATCATACCGCTTGATACCTTCAGCAAATCTGCCATTGTTGCATCATGGAAATGTGGAGTGAGAAAGACGTAAGTTCCATTTTATTATATGATATTAAGCGAGGATCAGAAGAATCGTTAAAATTTTTGAAGGGAAAAGTAACGGAATATACAGGGTGTCCCATTTTAAATCCCCCAGGCAAATATCTTGAAAAAGATGGAAGATACGGAAAAATGTTTCAGACAAAAGTTGTATAGTTTCAAGGGGAACATACAACAACTATATCAATTTGTTCACAGATAGCGCCATTTTCGAGATATTTACTGATCATTACTTTTCTTAAATATAATAGAAACCCCAATTTCTTATTACACCATCTTTTCCTACCAATTAATTTGAATAATTTATTGTTACGCGCTGGGTGCTAATAAGCGCGTATCCAGGTTCGCGAAATGATTTAACACTTGACTAAGAAAGAATTCTACTTTAGTATCGTTATTTACAAGGATATTTACAAGATTCTTTCGTTCTAACCATATCTGAGAACAACGTTTTTCACACGTCAACTCGCGGCGACGGCTTGTGTGTCTCTCTGTCAGTTATTATTTGTCTCGTTGTCTAGGGAAATCGCTCTCCAATCTCATGGACCGGTATCGATTTTACGTAGCTCAGCTGATCAGATCATTCCAGATGTCGGGCAATTTAAAAACAGGCGATACCACATACCGTGGCATATAATATATGTATACACAGTGTGTCCTGTTTTAAATTCTCCAGGCAAATATCTCGAAAAATATGGAAGATACGGAAAAATATTTCAGACAAAAGTTATATGGTTTCAAGGGGTACATAAAACAATTATACTAGTTTGTTTACAATTTTTTATTATACCATCTTTTTCTACCAATTAATTTGAACAACTTTTGTCTGAAATATTTTTGTATTTACCTAATACTTTCTGAAATATTTAAGGAAAACGTGATAACTTTTCAATATTTAACTCACGATATCTCGCTAACTATTTGACGCTAACTATCGGAAGAAAAAGTAGTAGAACTAGACTTTTCTATTCTATTTAATATCAAGAATATATTGTTATAATAGCGCTCTGACTTTTGTTAACTTACTGACTATTGGAAATTTCAAAATCATCAGATTAACAAAAGTCAGGGCGCTATTGTAACAATATACATGTTACTGAGACCAAGTAGAGCAGAAAAGTCTAGTACTACTTTTCTTCCGACAAATGATTAGCGAGGTATCGTAAGATAAATATTGAAAAAGTTATCAAGTTTTCCTTAAATATTTAAAAAAATATTAGGCAAATAAAAAAATGTTTCAGACAAAAGTTGTTAAAATTAATTGGTAGACAAAGATGATGTAATAAAAAATGGATTTCCACTTAAGAAAGCTAATGATCAGTGAATATCTCGAAAGTGGTGCCATTTGCAAAAGGGTAAAATGGTAAAAAACTTTTTGGTTTAGAATGACTTAATTTACAATTATATGACAGTTATTGTAACGATAGGTTCCAGATTCAAGGTTCAAATTTCAATATACTCATATCTATCGCTAGACATAATAGTCGTCATATAATTGTAGATTAGGTCATTCTAAATCAAAAAGTCTTTTAACATTTTGCAGATAAGTGTCCAAATTTTCAAGTTATCAACACGTTAACCACATTTACACGTTAACAAACGTGTAAATGTGGTCATTTTCAATCATTAATAACTTAATACGTATTGCGAATTTTGCAAAATGCTACATAACTTTTTTTCTCAATTTGGTGTGATTAATTTTCACAATTTTTCATTTCCAAAAGATCTCAGACATTTTGTAGATATATTTGTGTGCTGGTTATTCTCATTCAATATACAAGGATATAACGAGTTGTTTCAAACTCTTTACAGAAACATGAGGATCGATCTTCCACTTGTATACAATTGCGCGATGTCTCATGATAGATGTCCGATAAATAAAGATTTAGTAAATTTCTCCAGGAATTATATACAAAAACTTCCTTTGGAAAATCTACTTTGGTATCCTCAAGTGTATTACATAAAGAACCTGTACTTCTACAACCTGTTGTTTATATTGTTCCAAATAATACCTTTCTGGTTCATCGATGAACTCCTACGATTATCAGGCAGACAACCGAGGTAAGATGTTAATTTTTCTCTCGATTAATCGATTGTGCAAACATATGTAATCATGTATTCACTATTGAAGCAAAAGGTAAAATCTTTTGAGACGATTTATACGAGATACATATGTATATAACATATGTATCCCACTGTAAACAGTCGGTCCGAATATCTCGAAAACTGAGCCTGATAGACAAAAATGTTTCAGACAAAAGTTGTATGTTAACCGATATAGTTGTTTAAAGGGAGGCATAAAATAACTATATCAGTTTGTTTACAGATGATGCCACTTTTAAGATGTTCATAGTCATTACTTTAAGATATTCATGATCATTACTTTTCTTAAACAGAAACCCCAATTTTTTATTATACCTTACTTTTTTATCAATTAATTTGAATAACTTCTGTCAAAAACATTTTTTTATTTGCCTAGTATTTTTTGAAATATTTAAGGAAAACTTAATAACTTTTTCAATATTTAACTTACAATATCTTGCTATTTGTCGGAAGAAAAAATAGTACTAGACATTTGTACTCTATTTGGTCTCAAGAATATATTGTTACAATGGTATCCTAAGTTTTGTCAATTTATCGATTTTTGGGAATTTCAAAATTATCAAATTAACAAAAGTCAAGATGCTATTGTATTAAGTTGGGAAGTAATTGCAGATTTCACTGATAGATGGCGTTAGTTGAATTTTTAGGTATATTTACGTATTCGAAATGTCAAACCTATATTGTTATTCGATAATTGGTACTTTAACTGGCATTCAGTAAAAAAATTGTATCGATCGGTTGTGTAATTTTTGTTTGGCGTCGATTGAAAAATGGAAAAGCAAAACGAGCATTTTTGTCATATTTTGCTTTTTTACTTCCGCAAAAGAAAAAACGCATCACAAGCCCACAAAAAGTTATGTGCCGTGTATGGTAACGAAGCCTTAAAAGAACGACAGTGTCAAAATTGGTTTGCTAAATTTTGTTCCGATGGTTTTTTACTCAAAGATGGACAACGCTCTAGTCGTCTAGGTGAAGTTGATGACAACCAATTCAAAGCAATAATCGATACAAATCGTTGTAGCATAACATGTGAGATCGCAGAGAAACTCAATGTATCACATGTATTGAAAAGCGTTTAAAGCAATTTGACTATGTAAAAAAACTCGATTTATGGGTTTCTCATAAACTTAAATAAATTCACTTATCACAATACATTGCCATCTGCTATTTGTTTATGAAACGTAACGAAAATGATCCATTTTTGAAATGATTGATAAGTGGCGATGAAAAATGGGTTGTTTACAACAATATCAATCTAAAAAAATCGTGGAACAAACAAAATGAACCAATGCAAGCCACATCCAAAGCTGATATTCATCAAAAGAAAGTTATGTCATCAGTTTGGTGGGATTGCAAAGGATGTCTACTTTGAAGTTTTACCACGCAACCAAACAATCAATTCAGATGTATACATTCAACAACTAACTAAACTGAATAATGCATTTCAAGAAAAGCAACCAGAATTAGCAAATCAAATATTGTGTTCCACCATGACAATGCAAGGCCATACACATCCTTAGTCAAAAATTATTGGAGATTGGTTGGGCTGCGTTGCCACATCCACTATATAGTTCCTTACATCATCAGATTATTATTTACCTCGTTATTTGCAAAACTTTTAGAATGGTAAAATTTTCAATAATGATAAAATCAAATCGCACTTGTTTTAGTTTTTTGCTGATAAAAACCAGAAGTTTTATAAACATGGAATTATGCTGAAATCATGCTGTCTGAAAGAGAGCAAAAAGTCATTGATAAAAATGAACAATACATTACTGCATAAAGTTATTTCGTTATATGAAAAAATTGTCTTTTATTTTCTTAAAAAATCCGCAATTATTTAGTTGCCAAACCAATAACAATGTATTCTTGAGATCATTTAGAGTAAAAAAATCTAATACCATTTCTTCTTCCAACAAACAGTTAGCGAGATATCGTAAGTTAAATATTAAAAATATTACGAAGTTTTTCTTAAATATCTTAAAGAATATTAGGCAAATAAAAAAATATTTCAAATAAAGTTGTTCAAATTAATTAGTAGAAAAAGAAAATATAATAAAAAATTGGGGTTTCTATTTAAGAAAAGTAATAATCAGTGAATATCTCGAAAGTGGCATCTTCTGTATATAAGCCGATATAATTGTTTTATGTTTCCCTTGAAACCATACAACTTTTGTTTGAAATATTTTTGTTGTCGGGCATAATTTTCGAGATATTCAGATCGACTGTTTACAATGGGACACCCTGTATACTATAGATGCTAAGATCAATTCTGAACAAGTATCGTGTTGCCCATTTGCAATTTGTTGATATATTTACAGATATATTAGGTGTACAACTTTGCTTCCGCTGTTTTTTTCCGAAATTCGAGGCTTTATTGTAAAAAACTGGTTATACATTTATGATTCAAAGTATTGTCCATCGCTGGCCACTACTTTCTCCCATCTATCGGGCAACGTACGAATCCCGCGTTGAAAAAACTGGTCATCTTTTGAAGCGATCCACGAATCGATTCAATTTCTTACTTCTTCATAAGACCGGAAGTGCTAGTCAACCAGGCCGTGTGCCATTGATCGAAACAAGTGATAGTCAGAGGGAGCAACGTCTGGAGAATATGGCGGGTGGGGTAGGACTTCCCATCTCAACGTTTCCAAGTATGTCTTAACTACTTTCGCAACATAGGGTCGAGCAATGTCATGCTGCAAAATCACTTTATTGTGTCTCTCGTTGTATTGCGGCCGTTTGTCTTTCAATGCTCGGCTCAAACGCATTAATTGCGTTCGATAACGATCGCCTGTGATTGTTTCAGTCGGTTTTAACAGCTCATAATACACTACGCCGAGCTGGTCCCACCAAATACAGAGCGTGACCTTGGAGCCGTGAATATTCGGTTTGGCCGTCGACGTGGAAGCATGGCCGGGGTATGCCCATGATTTTCTGCGCTTGGAGTTATCGTAATAAACCTATTTTCCGTCCCCAGTTACAATGTGATGCAGAAATCCCTTTCGTCTTTGCCTTTCAAGCAACTGTTGACAAGCAAAAAAACGCCGTTCAACATCTTTCGGTTTCAACTCGTACGGCATCCAATTTCCTTGATTCTGAATTATTCCCATATCTTTGTGGCGTTTTGAGATTGCTTGTTGAGTCACTCCCAATGATCGTGCCAATTTTTCTTGACTTTGACATGAGTCTTCATTAAGTAATGCCTCTAATTCTGCATCTTTGAAAACCTTCTTTCTTCCACCGCTATGCTGGTCTTCGACGTGAAAATCACCGTTTTTGAAACCACTCACGACACGTTCTTTCGCTAATAGCAGCCTCACCATAAGTATTTGAGAGCATTTGATGAGCCTCAGCAGCAAATTTCTTCATATTGAAGCAGAAAATTAAAACCTCCCGCAAATGACGAGAATTTGGCTCGTAAACTGACATTTTCAATCTAGAATAACTTTATGATGCAGACACAAATCGACTAATGTTTCTGTGGGGTTATGTTGACAGATACCCAAGTTTATTGCATGACGTCTATGATCTATTTATTTCGACCACTACTGACCGCTAAAGCCATCTATAGGAAAACGGCGGAAGCAAAGTTGTACACTTAATAAAACAGAGATAAGAAAATTGCAAATAATGTGTTTAAAATAACAAATATTATTTACATTTTAAGATAAAACTCAACAATTCTTTTCTCACTATTTCTTTTATAATAAACACGTATACTTACTGTGTAGATAACATGATTTTTTGACAAATTGATTCGACCTTTTTTAAATCACAGGTTGATGGCATTGCAGAGGAAAATTTTTATAAATAATTACATTTTGGCACATTTTACACTAAACAATTGGGACATACGAAATGAAAGGGCGATTAGCCTGTCTGATGAAATATCAAACGATCAACAAGAATTTGAATATGGAACAGTCCTCTCTAAGGGAATTAACATGATAACATATTTGGAGTAAGTGACAAACCTGCTTTATTTACTAATTATTATTACGTCCTACTTACGTCGTAACTTTAAACAACCTTTCTAATCTCAATCATAAAATTAATTCAACAATAACATTTAGACCGGATATTTTGGCTACTCGATCCTCAGTCTAGATGTAATAAATACGACACCGAATGCTTCTTCACCGGAGAAGACCTAAAGAACAATAGATAGATAATAAATACCATGACCACGATTATTGATTATTATTCTAATGTCGTGTGAAACACCTTACCCCTTCTTCTATTAAGGTGATAAGAACTCCCGTAGAAGTGTCTCACCACCATAAAAGGGCAACGCGGATGACAACCAGCGGCTTTAGCTCTTAGCTTTTAAATAGGACACACAATTCTTGCGCACTTGGGTGACACTTGGGAAATATTGGGTCTGGGAAGAAGTTCGTGGCGTTTTTTTAGTAAAATTCAACTGGTTTTCTTATAGTGTGAAAATGAATTTATTTAAACCAAATATGCTCCATTATTATCGACAATGTTTCGTCATTTTTCGGGTAGAGCCATGATGCCATCGGTGAAGAACTTCTGTAGTTTCTGGTTAAAAAACTGAATCAAGTGGTTTTCACAGGTTTCTTTTGAAACCAGCTTAATTCCATTGAGAAAGTTCTGCAGAGATCGGAACAAGTGATAGTCAGAGGGTGCTATGTCTGGATTATACGGTGGATGTATCAAAACTTCCCAACCAAGCTCTCGCAATTTTTGACGGGTCATCAAAGAAGTGTGTGGTCGGGCGTTGTCATGATGGAAGACAACACCTTTCCTATTATTCGATTCGAGCCGTTTTCTTTCAATTGCCTGGCGTAATCTCTCTAGTTGTCCACAGTAGAGTTGAGAATCAATCGTCTGACCAACTGGAAGTAGCTCATGGTGGACGATTCCCTTCCAGTCCCACTACATATACAGCATCACCTTTTTCGGCGTCAATCCTGGCTTCGCGAACGCTTGTGACGGCTCACCATCCCTTGATCTTTGACTCTTCCGATTGTTGTACGTGATCCATTTTTCATCACCGGTTATGACACGTTTCAGAAATGGCTCGATTTCATTACGTTTCAGCAGCACATCGCAGATGTTAATTCGGTCTATCATGTTTTTCGCGCTCAACTCATGAGGAACCCATACATCGAGCTTCTTTTTGTAGTCAGCTTTGTGTAAATGGTTCAAAACAGTTTTGTGGTCAATGCCTAGCTCCATACCAATATCGACACTGCTGATATGCTTATCTTGCTGGACTTTTTTAAGAATTCCATCAGCTTTTTCAGTGATTGGACGACTAGAGCACTCATCTTTCACATCAAAATTACCAGAACGAAAGCGAGCGAACCATTTCCGCGCAGCAGATTTTGATAAAGTACCTTCACTGTACACAGCACAAATTTTTTCATAAGCCTGCGCAGCGTTCTTCCTTTTATCGTAATAATATTGCAAAATATGGCGCAATTTTTCATTACTTTTCTCCATTTTCAAACGCAAACAACTTTCCAACCACTGCACCAATTTCGATGTTTATACACTCAAAGTAACGCTCGAAGTGTCACCTTTCCAACGAGCGTTTAATGTCGCTGCGATTGTGTTTCCTGAGTTATTTGCAATTGACGCCATCTATCGGGAAAAACGCCACGAACTTTCTCCCAGATCCAATATTTGGGCATTTTAAACTCTTATGCCTGACGAAATTCTTTTTAATTCTTTGCAATATTCAAATCTCAGTTTATAGTAACTTATCATTCATGCCCAAAATCATCTTTGATACTTTACATCAATTGTTCGTTGTAAATTTTAATTGCCATCTATATTTCGTTCTAATTTAATTGCCATTCACACTAGTTGCCATTGAATTCATATACAAGCTTTTCAGTTGTATTCAGCCGGTAAATAAAGGTTTGTTTTAAAATACAGTTTCACTCACAAGGGAACTGTCAGGGGTGTCCCTCACCGATTTGATTCCTTGAAATATATTATAAAACAAACAAATCAAAAAGATACGTATTTTTTTATATCGGTCCAATCTCATGTTTAAGGGATGAAACAACCCTTAAAAAAAACAGTCTTTTTCTTTGAGATCGAATATTGTCGAAACTATAAGACATACAAAAAAATTGTTTCAACAAAATTTTAATGGTTTGAAGAGTACTTTGAGGTTATGCAAAGAAAAAATTTTTTATTAAATATTTTTTTATTTAACCACCACCTCCACCTCTCCTTTTTGCAAAATTAAAAATTTTTGTTTACCAAAGTAAAGGTTATTTATTTCCAAATTCAACCATGCATAATAAAGTAACGTTACGAGAAATCATTTTCGAGAATTAATTGTTATCGCCTCCGTATATACGTTCATCTGTGCTATGTGCGCAGGTAATTATGGTTCAACCAGTAAAACATATAAAAAAATGCTTCAAATAAAATTTTTAAAGTTTTCTATATAACTTACAACTTTTCTTTCTTTCTTTCTTTCTTTCATTCTTTTCTTTTCATTTACGCACCCTCTCGTCCTAACGCGGTGGGGCTCCTGAACCTACTAATAAGATTCGAAAATATATAATGGCTTTTGGCGATTCCCTGGGAAAGACATTACATATTAAGCGCACGTAATATGAAGAAGACAACTTTAGAGTACTAGAGAAGAATTATTTGTTTTAGAAGAGCACATTAATGGCCAAATATATGTCCGAAACGTTTGTGAATTATAATAATAAAATATTTCTAAAAAATCACACGTACATTCAATGAAGAGTTTATGGCTTATAGGGATTAAGGACTGATGTTTTTGTATATATTTTCGAATATTTTCGTACATATTTTTACATATTTATGCTTTTATATTTTGTAGTTTACACAATAATTCATAAACGTACTTAATAATTAAAAGAACATAATAAATTTATATTTAGAGTTATTCGCTCTCATTATACTCATTACAATAATGATATTCGTGGAAAAAGTGTTTCAAACATAATGACTTTTTATATCACGAACATCTTATTACCGCTATATTGTTACAACCTTCGATATCACATGTAGTTGAAGTTTCGTCAAAACTAAACTGTACAGGGTTTTTAAACTCTTCTGGTTTCTCGTCTGTATAACCGCTTTTAAACCACGAATATTTAAACAAGTTGTGATATCGTGGGGATGACAACTGATTATGTATCAGTGATTGCAACTTTATTATATTATTTCGTTCATGCAAATTTATATCGCTTTCCAATAGTAAAACAATATCTGAAAATCTTTTAGCAAAATTTTTCCAAATTCTAAATCCATACACATCTAATGGTTGTATTTTTCCTGTAGTGCCTTTTGGTATTATCATAGTAGTAATACGTTTTCCCGAAGGTGTTAAATCCGAAATGATATTAGGGCAATGTCCAGTCCATGAATCGATAAGAAGAACGCTATTAGAACCAATGTTTGGAAAATAAGCTTCTTCTAACCACATTTTAAAATGATCTGTAAGAAACGTAAATGTTAATTTAATAGCTTTTTCATGACGCCTTTTAGATTGTTAAATAAAATATGAAATAGTTATAAAAGGATATCTATACCTGATGTCATTTTGCCAGATTTCGATGCTTTTACAATAACATTTATTGGTTTAAACAAGTTTTCTTCTACTCTTGGTCCAAATCTACCATGAACTTCTTTTAACACAATAAATAAAGGTGACAGCAATTTGCCATCACACGATATTATTGATTGTATCGTGTATGACTGTGTCGTTGATGATATAGACTGCACGACACGTTCTGTTTTCTTTTCTCCTTCGTTAGACAATGATCTTCCAGAATGAATTTCCAATTGGAAACCACTTTGATCTGAATTATAAATATTTTTAGATCCAAACTGTTCAATAAGAGGCTTTACTGCTTTCAAAAAATCATCAGTTGTTTTTTGCAAATCAACAGAATCTTCCAATGATCTTCTAGTGACAAACTTCGTAACTTTTCTTGAAACAATTCGGTGGGACTCTTTGAATCTTGCTACCCAACTGGGAGATGCTTTAAATATAGGATGTAAATTTCCTATTTCTTCCTGAGCTTGCAAAGCCCATCTTTTTATATCAATATCATGAACCATGAATCCTGATTCAACAGCAGCAGTAAATTTACCATGTGTAAATTTGGAGATGTAAGATAATTTTTCTACACGATTTCCACCTGATTGCAATTGTTCTTCCCACCGTCTTAACTGACGTAGAGATGAAACTCTTTTTTAAATGTATGTTGCACTGATTTTAGAGAACGACTCCTTGTTCTATCGTTATTATTTTCTTCATTATCTCTATTCCGCCAATACTCAACAGCCCGTCTTTTATAAGAATTGTCAAAATCTTCGTCAACATTTGAACATTGAGGTTGAGAATTCAAATTATCTTCACCCCATGCTTCTTCGTTATCTTCAATTATTTCCAGACTGTGTAATTTATAAGGTTCTTCATAATCGAGATATATTTCTTCCGTTACTTCCAACCCATTATAATGAAAAATGCTATCCAGTAATATTTTTTGTATGTTTTTTTTTTAATTCTATTTCTGCTTCAGTTACTGGCGTTTCTATTAGATACATTGAATTTATTGACATCAATAAAAGTCTAACAACGTTACGCGGATTAATAATCATTTCCAAGGATGTTAAACTTTGCTGTCTGTTGTAATAAAAACTATTTACTCCTAACTTCAACCATTTCAAAATTTTTACATGCTTCCGATAATTGGGTAAAAGCTATTTTATATTCAACATTTACCTAAAACAATACAAAATATTAACCGATTTTAATTCTTCTTTTTTTCATCGATATACCAGACATTATATAGATCAGACGATAACAATTAATTCTCGAAAATGATTTCTCGTAACGTTACTTTATTATACATGGTTGAGTTTGGAAAAAAATAACCTTTACTTTGGTAAAAAAAATTTTTAATTTTGCAAAAAGGGGGGGTGGAGGTGGTGGTTAAATAAAAAAATATTTAATAAAAAAAATTTTTCTTTGCATAACCTCAAAGTACTCTTCAAACCATTAAAATTTTGTTAAAACAATTTTTTTGTATGTCTTATAGTTTCGATAATATTCGATCTCAAAGAAAAAGACCGTTTTTTTTTCAAAGGATTGTTTCATCCCTTAAACATGAGATTGGGCCGATATAAAAAAAATACGTGTCTCTTTGATTTGGTTGTTTTATAACATATTTCAAGGAGAATCAAATCGGTGAGGGACACCCCTGATAGTTCCCTTGTCAGTGTCACATAACCGAATCTCTCCACTCTGACTCCTATCTCCTTTTTATTCGTTTGTCAATCATCGTCCAGTACGTAACGCTCCTAAAGTCCACTAACCAAAAAGCCTAAACGTAAGTAAATCAGTTGGTTAAATTGACTCTTTTCTCTCTTATTTCTCTTTCATATTCATACATCACACACACAGAAGTTTGTCGATCCCAGGGTAAATTGGTTTAATCCATTGACCCAAAAACGACAACTCATAAACATTCACGATCAAGACATGACATTATAAAATGTCACACACAGGTATTTACTAGCAGATAAATGAAACTATTTATTTTTATCATATCTTTCATAGAAACTGCATAATTGGAGCTAAAACATATCTTCTGAATGAACGTATGGATCACTTGGGCACAGCAAAATCGCAGTTAAATAGGTAAAAACCCAAATTTTGTTCCTTTTTCTTTTTTATTGCAAAGTGATCTAAAATTTTCATTATTCTGACTATCGATCGAATATTTTTCACGATCTCATTTTTATAAAAGATTAACGGCTTGTTAACATATACATTTTAAAACAGAATAGCTAGTAGGTACATTTTTTTTAATTTCTCGATAGCATATGGCAACTTTTAAATAAAAAATTGTGTGTCACTTCATCGAGTTGTTAATACTAGGCTAATTAATAGACAAGTTTTTCGACAAATAAAGTTATTCGCTTCGACTTAAATCGCAAATTTCGATTATATGGTCGTTAAATATATAATAATGAACATATTTATTTGTTTCCGGTATCATCAGAATGTACTGGATCGACATAATTGCGAAAGCCTCGTTTGTTATTTTCTTCATATGGATCATTTACAAAAACATTGTGTAACAAGGTAAATTGATTTTCATCAAAGTATACAATTTTTATGTACGACATTTAGCATCGAAGACTAATGTCCAAATGTCGAAATCAATTAATTATTATAAAATAATAATTTTTATTAGCGATTACTTATATAGAATGTCAAAGTTGACATTTGAAAAACGTTATTTCTTGAGTCTTGTAGGATGTTGTATTGTATTACTTTATAATTAAATTGTAATGGGTTGAATGTTATGGGTTGAATAAAGCAAAAAATTGTGAACATCGTCCCTCTTTTTTTATGCAAAGTCATGCCATTGTACGAACGCCAATCATACATTATGTATAATAAGCTTACATTTTGCATGACAGAAATGACAATAATATTTTATATGAATAAAATTCTTTCGAAGTTATGCGAACGTAGTGGAGATGTTATATATAATTTATATAATGTTATATTAATTTGTGTAATGTTATATTAATGGTATTTTTAGAAATTTCAAATTCAAATTATTTCTTTTTAAAGATATATATTGTATGTAACATAAGTTTTTACAAGTAAAACTTACCTAACTGCAAAAACGAAAAGATATCAAAAATATAATACTTACCTTTTTAAACAAAAAGGTAAAAAAAGGCGCCAACTATACGCGCAACACGTATTGTTATTTTTAGAAATCTCAAATTCAACTTATTATTTTTTTTCAAGATATACGAGGGCGGTCCGATAAGTACTTAGCCTCACCACCCGATGGCGCCACTATCGCAAGAGAAATTTACTATCGTGTAGTACATTCTCGTAGACGGCTACTGTCGAAATTTCAGCCGAATCGGACTCGTAGTTTTGTTTCGACCGCGTGTGGAAGCGGACGTGTCCGCGGATTTTAGAAAAATGGAAAAAGAGCAATATCGGTCGGTGATTCGATTCTTGTTTTTGGAAGGGAAATCGCGCAGCGAAATCAAAGAGCGCTTGGATGCTGTATACGGTGACTCTTCTCCTTCGATGGCGACCGTCAAAAATTAGTTTAACGAGCTTCAACGTGGTCGCACGTCGGTTTTTGATGAGCCACGCCCAGGTGCCCCGAAAACGGCTACCATGGAGGATAACATGACAAAAATCCACGATCTCGTATTGGCAGACCGCCGATTGAAGGTGCGCGAGATAGCTGAGACAGTAGGCATCTCAAAAGACCGCGTGGGTCATATTCTGCATGAAATTTTGGGCATGAGAAAGCTGTCGGCGCGATGGGTGCCGCGTTTGCTCACTCCGGACAACAAGCGCAACCGTGAGACCACTTCAGAGCAGTGTTTGACGCTGTTTAAGCGCAATCCGAAGGAGTTTCTGTGTCGTTTCGTGACCGTCGACGAAACGTGGATCCACTGGTACACACCAGAGACCAAGGAACAGTCGAAACAGTGGACTTCACCCGGCGAACGTGCTCCGAAGAAGGCGAAGACTGTCCTATCGGCCGGAAAGGTGATGGCCACCGTTTTCTGGGATTCACAAGGTGTGATCCACATCGACTACCTGGAGAAGGGCAAAACGGTCACAGGGCTGTACTATGCCGAATTATTGGGCCGATTCGACGCCGAATTGCAGAAAAAACGGCCCCATTTGGCGAAGAAAAAAGTGCTCTTCCACCATGACAACGCACCGGCTCACACCTCCGCCCTCGCCACGGTCAAATTGATCGAATTGGGCTACGAACTGCTGCCCCATCCATCGTATTCTCCAGATTTGGCCCCGTGCGACTTCTTTTTGTTTCCAAACTTGAAAAAGTCACTCGCCGGGCAGAAATTTGAGTCGAATGAGGAGGTCATCGCCGCCACGGAGGCCTACTTTGCAGACCTCGAGAAAACGTATTTTTCAGACGGGTTAAAGAAGTTGGAGCATCGCTGGGTCAAGTGTATCGAGCTAAAAGGACACTATGTTGAGAAATAAATCGCCACTTTTCCAAAATTTTCGTTTTTCTTTTGTAGGCTAAGTACTTATCGGACCACCCTCGTATATGTACATAAATTTTTACAAGTGAAACTGTAAGAGATATATAGTGACAAATCGATCTACGGACATAGTTATATTTAGTTGGTTACTGTCCGCGTTAAGTTCTTTTTTTTTCTTTAGTTGACAGGCGTGCTTGATGGACGTATGGTTTCAAGACGTCAAGCGAAAAAGACTGTTGTCAAGTCTGTCTCTCATTGTACGGTGATCGAGTAAGACGAGCGTGCGTGCATCATATACTGTAGCATAGTTCATTGTTTGTTTTCCTTTTCGTCATTAAAGCTAATATGACATAATCAGGGAAGAGTTAATCATTCATCCCCAACAATTGGTAGCAGAGGTTGGTTCGGTTCTAAAAGGGAACCCTGAGTAAAAAGTTCTGGTTAAGGAAAGAGAAACATGTCGGACAACGTTCGAGGTATGACGATAGCGAAACAAACATGGCGGAAAAATCATCATTACTGACTATCCTATTGCTGAGGGGAGATAACTAAGTAGATAGAATAGGGGGATTCTAACTCAAATTGCTAATTAATTATGCAAAAGATATTATTTTTTAATTAATACCTGCCCTTAATTGATATCCCCTCTTAATTGATTCCACCTCTTAATCGATCCCCCCTCTTAATTGATACCCCTTCTTTATCGATCCCCCCTCTTAATTGATACCCCTCTTTATTAGTACTCTCCTCCTCCTCCCCAGAATTTTTGATTCTATGAGCAAGATGGCGGCCGTGACGTCACGAGAGAAAAACGCATCGGGCTGTAGATAGACTCGAATCTGGGCCCCGCGGGTTGCTATCGGACGCTCGAACCTCCTAGACCATTGCTGCCTGTTGCTAGTAGACGTCTAGTGAAGGTTCTTACAGTATGTGTGATGACGTCACGTATACGTCAAAAGAAAAAACATGGCGGCGGTGTAGGCCAGACTCGAACCTGGGCCCCGCGGTTGCTATCGAACCTGGGCACCGCGATTACTATCGAACGTCTATCGGACGTCTCTCGAACGTCTAATAACACAGCCACACAAAAAAAAAAATGTCTTGATCTGGGGACGAGACATGTGTATTCCTATGTATTTTGACGCGCTGAATCCAAATCCGCTATCAGAATTGGCCCAACGGGTCTTGGTTCAACCCTAACCTCAAAAAACACTTAAAAATCACAGAAATATGCCATAAAATTGTGATATACTCCCTGACAGGCAAATTTTCACCTAAAATCCAATGTCTGCAGAGCCTTAACCTTACAATTAACCATTGTCCTGTTTCAGCATCCAGCAAAAATTTTTGCTGGTTGCTGAAAAGAGAAACGAATGTAAAAGGGAAGAAACATAAGCGAAACCTTTTGCATAAATCCTTCGAAGAAAAAAGAACACGGTATAGTAGAAAGAAAATAGATTGTAGACAATTTGTTAATTAATTTGATATGAATGACAAGTTAGATTTCATTTGAACATGAAAAAGAATATAAATTGTGACCCCGAGTTCATAAACTGCGACGCGAGAAACATTTGAAATGTCATGCTCATATATATACATATTTTGAGCACATGTCCTTCTTTTAATTGCAAAATGAGCAATTTTGAGAAATCAGAGGTATTTTTTAAAGTAAGATTCAATGGTCATGAGGTTGGGGATACAAGTAAGTTTCACAAAACCATAAAATTGAACTCGAATACCCCGAAAACGTACAGGAATGTGCTGACCATATGGACGGTCATGTCAACTTCAACCGAGAAAGGTTAGGTTAGGTTAGATTTTTTGTAGGTTAAGGCTTCGCAGACAATGGTTTCGTGTCAAAATTGGCTTGCCCGGCAGTAGAGTACAATCGGTTCGGTTGGGTTACGTGAGGTGAGGTTAGATTAGATTAGGCTAGGTTAAGTTAGGTTAGGTCAGATCAGGTTAATTGTAAGGTTAAGGCTCTGCAGACATTGGTTTTTAGGTGAAAATTTGCCTGTCAGGGAGTATATCACAATTTTATCGCATATTTCTGTGATTTTTAGGTGTTTTTTGAGGTTAGGGTTGAACCAAGATCCGTTGAGCCATTTCTGATAGCGGATTTGGATTCAGCGCGTCAAAATACATAGGAATACACATGTCTCGTCCCCAGATCAAGACACTTTTTTTTTTGTGTGGCTGTATAATCATCATACCGCAAATAAAGAACTGTATTTTTATCAAACACAATTATCATATAAAATCCTAAGAGGTGAAAGGGGATATGCGTGTTGGAAGAAACATCTGTACATTTGAAATAATGTTTTTATTAAACGTCGTACAATTTTTTACACGTCCGGGAGAGAAATGCCGTTTATAGCACTTTGTTCCGTGTATTATTCTTTTCTCGTACATACTTTCTGATGTTAGCTGAGTTTGCGCACTATGTCGGTTAGCGGGCTGTATTCAACTACACGATCATGCAGGATCAGATAGCACGCGATAGTATTCACCGGTATATTCTCCTTACACTCGAATTCTATCCGTACATCTGCAGTGGTGCTCTTGACGGACTCATATTGACGCGAACAATCGATAACCACGAAAGGATCTAGCCGCAGAAAGTCGGTAGTTGTTAACTATACCTCAGCACTGTTGCATCCATAATATGATTTACGAAAACGTCTATATATATCGTAAAGTACGGCGTATTTATTTTTTGCAAAGTCCAAATTCATGTCGTCGTATGGATAACTCTGAATTCAGATAGAGCTTCGCGTTGATCAATTTGCAGTCATCGAAACGAGTTATATTTTCCAACATGATATTCTTCCGGCCAATCTGCAGCGCAAAGATAACGTATCGAGGTTTCTCCAAATTAGTAGCAGTTTTGACAGTCCACAGGTGTTTAGTCGTGCTTTGCAGTAGAAGACATTCATACAGATCCCACGAGCGGAAACTCATACTCAGGTATCGTCCGTTCTCCAAAGTTTCCAGCATGGAAAGTTTTGATATCGTTCAAGATTACATGAGGCATTCGCCATTCATATCTTGAATAGCTCAATTTTGGGATCCAGCGCTGAAGATCCTAGTAGACTGTTGTTGTCGCTGTGCGATCATAATAGAATCAATTTGTGATGCGCGTTAATCACTATACGCTTGTAGTCTTCGTAGAATCCTAGCAACACGCTGAGTGGTACGCAGAAGTTAAAGTATCCGTCCGGCGATATAGTGTCAGTCGTATCCCTTGCGGCATTCTTCATGAGAGCATTTTCATTTGAAGATATCGATACATAGTTTTTGAGCGTTGAAGTTATTCCCACGTTTCTGTTACGATCAATCTCCACACCATCCAGTTCATAACGAATCTCATCAAACATGAATGCAACGCAATTATATCCCAATGTTACAATCGCACCATCGACTGCAACTTGTTTCGTCACCTTCCCCTCGACATAGAAATAACTCTCGCATGGCAATATGTATAAATCCTGCTGCTGTATGGGTATTCGTATCTCGTCGCTATATCCAAACGTTGTGTTAGCGTATGGGTTGTACGTATGTGTCTCAATCTTGACGATGCGATCGTCAAAGATCGGTTCACTTCCAATGTTCAAAATGTCAATCATCTTTCTCAATCGTTTCGTGCGATGAATCCCAGGGATTCCAAAAATTCAACGCGCTGAGTTTCTTTCGAATGAGGGATTTCGTACTGTTAATCGCGTGTCTCGTAAAAGATATATTTCCAGCTTGTTTCTCCTGTTCGACTTGATTCACCACAAGCATTTCATAGATTACGTTTATTATTGTCGCCGTCGTACGTGCAATCTAATGGTAATCTCTTTTCCTCGAAAATCGAGCGATTGTTCTTCTTGATCAACACGCACCGTTAAATTTGTAGAGCTCCTTGCGATGATTGGAAATGACATGTGTCGGTGTTTCCGATATCTTATATCCTGGTGGCACCTTAGGCGAGAATTTATGTACCGTATGTACACGCATACTGTTACGCACCACTGACAACGCTGCATTCTATACGAATGATATTCACGTTGATAATCTTAATCGGTGCGTCCGATTCGTACCATCAGTGCGATTCTAATATACGACTCGATAAGAGTCCCAAAAGCGAGCCAATGTTGTTTGGTTTGTTAAAATTTATTCTATAAACACATTTTATTTCACTCCTCATCGTATTATTATTGGTATTTATTATAGGATATTATTAGTATTTATTATAGGATGGTAATTATTATAGGATATTCATTCTCGTTATCTCTATATGGATTATTTTTGGAAAGCACTGTTTTTGGAGAATATGAAATTGCACGTTTTAGATATTCGGATATGGCACGCAATTCGTACGATCCTTCAGGAATCGCAATTTCTTCATCGTTAGCACCATACTAAAATTTATTATTCGACGAATTTACGTTTGGTATCGTATTGTATGCTTCGAAATCTGTTAAACCGAGCTCGTAATCACCATCGCTCAAATCTATAGCGGTAAAGTAGCTCATCGTAAGGGTGCCACTGTTGCCAGTCAACGTAAGAGTTAGCGACATGTTTGCAAACTGCCGAACGAATACTGACTGCTATTAGTGGAATGTCATCATCATTTAAATTGATCCTCTACTGTTTAGAGAAACTGCAAGCACAATTGTCCGCAAATGCTTTGGTTGTAATGTTGATAAGACATGCGATTGTACACAATTTTCACTACATCTCTGTCAAGGTATCGAATCAATTCCTTGGGTGGTCGAAGTTTACCGAAACTATCAAAATATACTGCGCGATTTCCCCTTTTCGCATACGCTACCCAGTGAGTACCTAGTCCCTCTGTGTTGTCTAAATTTACAATACCACTCTCGTTTTGACGTATTCCACCCATCGGTAAGGTGTTACGCATAAAAACACCTCGAAAGAAAGATATACACATACGCCTCACTAATATTTCCAACTGTACATTAGTCATTGCACCTAATTATAGGGTAATTTTAGCGTCTCTTTGACGTTTTTTTTTTCTTCCAGCGCCTCGCCGACGCTTGTACGAAGCAAAATAAATTCCGCGGCCTTTCATAGCGCGACATTCCATAGCGCGATGATGACGTTTTAATTCTTCCAACTGGCGTTGCGCGGCTTTGCCATCATTCACAGCTTTTGCGACACCTGCTGTTTCACCAACTAGTGAACCGAGAACTTCCAGTAATGGTGGAACTGGTAAAATACCACCCCGTTTTGCTATTGGAAGTGCTCGTTTTCGGATTACTTTCTTGGACGACTTCTTTTTCTTCAAGCACATGCCGATTTTCGTTTTAGCTTTTATAGCAGTTTAAACAGATACAGCAGCAGCTCTCTCGCCTAGAGTTGAATCTTTTGAAGTTATGCGTTTCCGTGCTTTCACAGCGAGAATCTCATCCGCCGCTTGCCAATTAGCGAGATTGTTGCTACGTGAATAGGCTATCGGCGAATCGTGCTCACGATACACCGCGTCCAATGAATTAATGCCTTGATTGCCTCTGGCCAAACGTTTTGCCAAGCGAGTTCCAGGACCACAAAATTGATATTCGGGAATGTGTAGTTCGATAGGAAGCGTATTTATCGCGCGATTCAACAGACCGCTGCCGACTTTGACTTTTGTCGATGGCATTCACTACAGTCCCGGATCAGAGGTGCCGGACCGTCGATATGCGTTCGCTGCCACGGACGATTGTAATGTTCCAAACATCAACGATACTGCTGAATCTCCCTCCGAATCGAATCTTATATGTTCAGGGAGTCTGTCCTGCAAATCGTCACTATACTTTGCAAATTCGCGTAACAGAACAATCTTTGGTATGTATTTCAGTTGTTCGGAGGTTAGCTCCCGAATATTATGAGTATCTGTCAGCAGGAGCAACATTTTCTAAACTGAGTGTTTCCAAGATCGACGCGCTTATATATATAGTTAAATCAACGTCGCATTTAAATTAAATCGCAACGATCCGTTAACGAAATCAATTTTGTGACTCACGGGGGAAACATGCGGTTCGTAAAACAACCGACGACGATATGCTTGACAAATTTTGACAATAGAACGCAATCAATGCTTGAGCAAGAGGCGCGCAGGCATGGAAACATGCTTCCGAATACCATACGCGGCATCATATGCGGTTTCTCGAATTGCGGGAAGACGAACGTTCTCATCAGCTTGTTGGAAAGTTCGTACGGTCTACGTTTCGAGAATTTGTACGTGTACTCGAAATCGTTGCAACAACCTAAATATCGCTACTTGGAAAAGCTGTTGATACTGGTAGATGAAATTGGATACTTTACATTCTCCAATGACAACGATGTGATTTCAACGACCGAAGCGCTCAAAAATTCCATTTTTATCTTTGATGATGTTGCATGTGTCAAGCAAGATACGATAAGAGAATATTTTGCAATGGGACGTCATTCGAACGTTGACTATTTCTATCTCTGTCAGACGTACGCAAAAATACCCAGCATCTTATACAGGACAATGCAAATCTTTTGATTCTCTTTAAACAGAATGGTACCAACTTGAAATATGTGTACAACGATCATGTGAACACTGATATATGAGTGTCATATGACTGTCATATGAGGATTTCAGTGCATTGTGTTGCAAATGTTGGAAGCATAAATATGGTTTCACAGTGATTGATAAGGACAGCTCAATGACCGACGGACGATACAGGAAAGGATTTAACGACTTTGCAGTGTTATGAGATGCACAATCGTCATTGTAACCTTAACGTGGTAACATCCTCAAAGTCCACGAGACAAACTTATCAATGATGAATGGTAGCGTGAAAGTAGTATGTGGGCAGGTATGGCCCGTCAAAACATTCCCCCTCCACTCGACCAGCCGGCGCCGTTAAACCACGCCCACCGGCGTCGGCGGGTCGAGTGGAGGGGGAATGTTTTGACGGGCCATACCTGCCCACAGGCAAAAACTAATCGACTTTTGAAATAAGCAAATTATGACCGTTATTATTAGAGAGTTGACAATTCTGACTCTTGATCAGCTACTTAATTTGCATATTGCATTTGCGGAAAAACTCTGTGGAGCTGTGCCGGATTCGAACCTGAGGACCTCTGGGCTCTTGAGTCACGCGTCTTACTACTACGCTACTGTTATACCCTGATGGAAACTAGTTATATATAGCCTACATACGGAAAGTATCGACGTCACAACAAGGTTTTGGAGAAAAACTCTGTAAGGTCTTGCTGGATTCGAACCTGGCAGCACACCTACCTTAGGCTCTCTTGGAGTCACGCGTGTCTTACCACTACGCTACCGCTATACCCTGATGGAAACTAGCTATATCGTCTACATACGGAAAGTATCGACGTCACACAGCTTTGGAAAAACTCTGTAGGTGGTCTGCTGGATTCGAACCTGGCAACCTCAGGCTCTTGAGTCACACGTCTTTACCACTACACGCTACCGCTATACCCTGATGGAAACTAGCTAATATCGTCTACATATGGAAAGTATCGACGTCACAAGTTTTGAAAAAACCCTGTAAAGTCTTCCCGCTGGATTCGAACCGGGGCCTCTGGCTCTCGAGTTAAACTGTCTTACCATCATGCTACTGCTGCTCTCTAGTATAAACAGGCATTACGCTGTAGCCGTATAACGGGGTGAGGTGCGCTCCTGTGTGCAGGTGCAGGTGTGGTCATCCGCACATGCGTGTGGAAAGTATCGGCGTCACAGGTTTTAGAAAAACTCTGTAGGTCTTGCTGGATTCGAACCTGGGGGACCTCTGGCTCTTGAGTTACGCGTCTTACCACTACGCTACCGTTATATCCTGATGGAAACTAGCTACATCGTCTATATACGGAAAGTATTGACGTCACAAATTTTGAAAAAACCCTGTAAGGCCCTCTGTTGGATTCGAACTGGAGTCTCTGACTCTCGAATTAAGCCGTCCTACCACCGTACTACTTACCTGTGTGTCCCCATCGCTTTCGAACTCGAAAAATTAAGTTAAGTTGGGTTTTGTTACAACGCATTGGAGATCGCAGGGAAGAGAAAAGAGGTGGAGAGAAAAGAATATACAACATTTTTATAAAATAAATTTACATTTTATTTTTTGGAGTTACATTCATAGCTTTGCAAACACTCGTAGCATTCAGCGTTTGTTATAATCTCGTGTATAATTTCATTTAAATGAATCGTAGTCAATTCACGGAATACAATATTAAAATATGTGTCTAAAAATTGTAAATTTTTCATTTAACGTCGTACATTTTCCTCGATTTCGCGATATTTATCAACGAGCGTCTGTTTTACGAAATCTTCGTTTACACCTTCCTTCGTGAGATTAAGTTCTATTTCGGCTACTAAAATACATTTACAATTACTCACAAGAGCGGCAACCGCTTGTAAGTGCTCGTATCGGGTGTCGATACATTTTGTGACAGTTTGCAGACCATCGAAAGATGTCTTCTGCATTATAATATTCTCCGTATACAGCTTACGCTTCTTCAGCGGCGGTTGCTTCAGATGCGTAGACTCCTCCGATGTCTTCTTCGCAGGTCCGCTCTCGTCTAGCATTTTCCCTCGCTGACTCACCATTACAGCTCATGCACCGTACGCTGAGGTAAAGTTGATGCTGATATTGTTGATGATGATAGGGGTTGGTGTATTCTTATTTTCCCCACACAAATAAGAATTTGCAGAGAGTATAATGTCTTTAAACTTCTCCCACGTATTCAAATCAAGGAGAATTCCTGAAGACGTGTTCCCCATGATCCTAATCGTTGGCTCAAATGGACCCATGTCGTACGTGGTGCGCAATCCAACCTGCATCCTCTTAGTGTCCGAATTGTTGAGCGCGTACGTCGTACATAGAAGCATGTTACGGTCGTTTCCGACTTCTGTAGAGAGACTGCTCGTCTTCTTTGACGTCTTCTTGAGAGCGGTGTCCACGTTAGCGCCGGACATTTTTCTTCCAAGAACTTGTAAATAACTTGTAAAGAACTTGTAATAACGAGAACTAGCTATGCTGCAAGTAGAACCAATGAAGCTCGAATGCTTCACCAGTCTCAGCTCCGTATGGCTTTCCCCGTAGAGAATAGAAAAAAGTAGTGGGGGGTGGTGATGCGTAGGCGTAAAGGTTTACAACTACTTATCTTTTTCAAAATGATGTACAAAAATTGTATCATTAACGTTTACTTAGGATGGTAGATAAGTTCCTGTATCGATAACATACAGTTTCTGAAACCGCTTCTCCGGGGACGATTAGATATATTTTGTTATATTAGGTTATTGTTATGTTAGATTAGATATACGCGCTACGCGTGTGGGAGAATTTACCGTTAAGATTACACTAAAAGAATTGTTAGGGCTTTACTAAAAGGAGATTATTACCGATAATTTTTTTCATCTTTACTTTTCGAAGATATGATTTGGGGAAAATTTTAAAGCGTAGAAAATAGAGTAGAGGAAAGTTTCTGAAAGCGCTTCTCCAGGGCGATTAGATATACCTTGTTATATTAGCTTATTGTTATGTTAGATTAGATATACCGCTACGAGTGTGAGAAAATTTTCCGTTAAAATTACACTAAAAGGAGATTATCACCGATAATTTTTTCATCTTTACTTTTCGAAGATATGGTTTGGAGAAAATTTTAAAAGCGTAGAAAATAGAGTTGAGGGAAAGCTGACGAAGACACTGTCTTTCGTCTTTTCGTTCAGTTCCTCCGCAACAACAGGCGCGTATTGCAGCACCTGCTTAAGTAATATCGAAGAAAGTGTTGAGAAGATGTCGTTGCTCGTTGAAACCGTTCGCGAGTGTATTATCGTGGTATCGATTATAAATCCTCTCATCGAACGCGAGAGGTATTTGCGCGAACTCATGGCTAATAACGATGAGTGCAATTATTTAACGTTTTATAGTTTCGCGGCCTCATGCAGTAGTACTCTGCTGGGAATGCTATTTGCATGTGGGCATTTTAAAAGCGATCAGCGACTTTGTGAAATCGTTGTGGATATTGTGGAAGCTCGAAGATTGTTCGGAGAAAATGAACCAGACATCGGTAACCACGTCCGTGACATGTTCCTTACTTCATCGTAAGTCTTTTATTATTCATTCTTAAAGCAACATAAGAAATAATTCATATTGTCGTCGGTTTTCCCATTAACTTTTATCTTTTCTCTCGTTCAGTCTTTCTCAATGCTTCTCTCGAAAACGAAGAGCATCGAAAGAGCTTTTCCCTGAACAGACAATCTCACCGCCCGCATTACGACATTCCAACAACGAAAAAGTAGAAGAAACGTTGAGGAATGACACTGTCCACAATTCATCAGCAGTCTCTAATTACACAACCCGTGAGGAGATGCATGATATTGGGGAAATATTGGCTGAAGAGGCACAACACAGCCGTCTCCACGCCAAGCCCTTCGACATTCGTTTCTTGCTCGAAAACTATCACGTAGGTAGGGTGATATTGAACTCGTAATTCATTTCTACGCGTCATGCGTAAAATTTAAGAAAATTAAAATTAAATTTTTACAGTGCAACAGGGTGGAGGGGGCGAACAGTCAGATTTCCATGACGTAGACAAGCACAACGAAAAAGAAAATGAGGACGTAGGAGAAGGAGGGGAACAATCGAACGCACCGGAAACCACCCTAATTAGAGCTAATATTAGCGAGACCGACTATAAATTTATTCAAATTTATGGTGAAAAGATGCGTAAATTTAGAAAATTTAATATTCTCGGTAGGGAAGCGCGCATCAAAATTAGGCCTCTCCCCGACGATAACGATATCGTGCTTTACCTCGAAAATGCTTTCCGCAAAATCTATGCCTACGCTGTTAACTCGGTCGGTCTAAACGACTACGTCGGATTATCGTTTGCTTCAACAGACTTAACTCGGGGACCTGCAGGTTTATCGTTTCGCCCAGCACGTGACTTGAGCTATGGAGATATTTGGAATCTTGTGAGCTCGCTAGTTCAAAGCGCTGGAGGTCACGATATACTGGAGCATTTTACTATTAATGTTTTCAATGTCACGTTACCTTCGGGGCAAGGCGCAAAACCGAACAAATTAACGCATGAAGGGGTTGCGAAACGTTCGATCCTTATTATAAACAATACAGATAATCTATGTTTCCCGCGTTCGCTTGTAGCTGCAATGATTTATAGCGAACGCGGGAATGTGCGCACTGGGGAGCTTCACGCAAAATGGAATGCTGTGAGAAAACAGAATTCTGTGATGCAACGAGAGCTAGCACTCGTACTCACGCGGAAAGCTGGCGTTTCTATACCTGATGAAGGGTGTAACATTCCAGAGTTCGAACGTTTCCGACTCCATCTCGCAAGGTACGATACGACGATCACTGTTTATAATTTTAGCTCTTTTGCTCGTAGTGCGCCACCGTTATACGATGGCAGCGGGATGCTCTCTAGGTCGCGCGGTTAGACATAAACTAAATATCATGTATTACGAACGCAGTCGCCACTTTAATCCAATATTGAATTTAAGAGCTGCTAGTGGAAGTAGGGGTTATTGCAGGGGGGTTGCAACCGTGGATATAAACCTGAAAGGGGACATCGGTGTTCAAATGCGTATCTCCGGTGTTTCGCCGTTCCGTCGTGTGAAGAAACGATTCAACTAATCCATTGTAGCATGTGTCAACGGGCGTTTTACAGTAGCGCATGCTTCGAACGACATCGAGTCCCAAAGTCATACAACGTCGAGACAACATCGAGTGTCTGTAGCATTCTCCGGATTTGCAACAAATGCGGTCGTTTACAAAACTCAAGAAAAAACATAAATGTGGTATGATTTATTGTCGTATTTGCGCGTCGTCAAAACCACTGAACTACCTATGTTTCATGCGCCCGCTTCGTCACATCGACGGATTATCGAAAAATCCAACGCGAGCGGAAAATACTAGTGAAACTGAAACTGAAACGGTGGATGAAAATAAGAACGTAGAAACGAGCGAACGCGAGTAAGGTCGCGTCGCATTTGTGTTTTATGATTTTGAGACACGGCAGGATGATGTGGTCGAAGGCAGCGAAAATGTTAAAACGCACGTGGTTACACTTTGTGTCGCACAGCAAATATGTGATTCCTGTATGGAGATAGACGACATGACGGTGCGTTGTCGTTGGTGTGGCGTGCGTGAATTAATATTTCGCAATGATCCGGTGAAGCAATTTGTCGATTTTGTCACGAGACCAACGAAGAGCTTCAAACAGATCATTTGCATGGCACATAACGCTAGCGCGTTCGACTCTCAATTTATTCTCCGCTACCTGGTCGAAAGTAACAACTACGTTGAGCCAAAATTTATTTTAAACGGTACGAAAATTATACTATTAACCGTTGGTCAAACTAAATTCATAGACAGCATTAATTATATGCCGATGCGATTGTCAATGTTGCCAAAAGCTTTCGGGTTGAAGGGTATTTCAGGCAAAGGATTATTCCCTCATTTGTTTAATACCGTCGAAAACCAATATTACACCGGCCCATTACCGGATATTCGGTATTTCTCACCAGATACGATGAAACTGGATGAACGTGAAGAGTTTTTAGCCTGGCATGCGGAGATGGTTAGTAAAAACGTCGAGTTCGATTTTCAACGAGAGATAGTAGCCTATTGTCGCAACGACGTGATATTCTTCGTCGAGCATGTCTCGCTTTTCGTAAAATTTTTTTGGAGCGGGGAAAAGTATGTCCCTTCGAAGAATGTACAACCATCGCTTCCACTTGTATGCGAGTTTTCCGGAAAAACTTTTTGCGTGAGAAAGAGATAGGTATCATTCCGACGGGGGGTTACAGACGCGGTAATAATCAATCGGATAAAGCTCTTCAATGCGTTGCTGGAAGGAACGCGAACTCGGGCGTGTTATAATTCATGCTGGTAGAGGACGGGAACAACGTTTATCAGATGGTACATTAGTTGACGGTTATTACGAGTCGGAAAATCCACCGCGAAGACATGTTATACAATTTCACGGGTGTTTTTTGCATGGATGTCCTGCATGCTTTCGAGTGAACCGCGATAGACCACTCTCGACCAGTGTACACGCGGATACGATCGACGCATGCTACGAACGCACACTCTCGTCAAGTCGTCTTCAAAAACAGGGATATTTCCTTACGGAGAAATGGGAATGCGTCTTCAATCGAGAGCTGCGTGAGAATCAGGAGATGCGTGATTTTGTAGAAAATCACCCAATGCTACGAATCATGCCCCTCGATCCTCGCGACACATTCTTCGGGGGCCGCACAGGGAATATCGTCACGCGGTACGAAGTTACGGGGGATGAGAAGATACGTTACGTTGACGTATGCTCTCTATACCCCTATGTGCTGAAGACAGGCGCTTTTCCGATCGGACATCCGGAAGTTTACGTGGGCGAAGAGTGTTCCAACTTAATCGGTGTGGCTCCTGATTTTAACTTTACTACGGTGGAAGGACTCGTACAATGCAGAGTACTCGCACCACGCGAACTCTTTCACCCCGTACTACCGTTTCGCACGCAAGGTAAATTATTGTTCGCACTCTGTCGCAGCTACTGTGAAAAATTCTCTCAAATAGCGTGTACACAAGAGAATCCAGCCGATCGTGAATTCGAAGGCACTTGGGTCTCTTGCGAGCTACGAAAAGCCATTGAGAAAGGCAATCGTGTGACATCTGTGAGCGAGATATGGAATTATAAAATCTCACGATACGATCCTAGTACACGGCAGGGCGAATTGTTTGCCGAATATATTAATTGTTTTCTACAGCTTAAGCAGGAGGCCAGCGGTTGGCCGAACGAATGCGAGGATAATGACAAGAACGCAAAAGAAAATTATTCAAGGGAGTATAAAGAAATTGAGGGGGTTGTTCTCGATAGGAGTAATATAGTGCGGAATCCCGGTCTACGCTCGATTGCAAAGTTGTCTGAATTCCTTCTGGGGAAAATTCGGTCAACGTTCTAATCTACCGAATACAGAGATTGTTAGAACGCGAGAACATTTATTATCTTTGCTCACAAGTCCTGAGCATGAAATAATAAATATTTTGCCTATAAACGACGACGTGATCTACGTCACGTGGCGACTGCGACAAGAGGCGCTCGTACCTTCTTCGATGACAAATGTAGTAATAGCGGCTTACACGACGGCGCAGGCACGACTAAAATTATACGAATATTTAGAAAAATTAGACCGCCGTGTATTATATTATGATACCGATTCCTGTACATATGTGAGCACCGGTGACCCCAATGAGTACGAACCGCGTACGGGTAATTTTTTGGGTGATATGACGGATGAGCTTGAGAACCATGGTCAAGGTAGTTACATAGAGGCCTTTATATCCGGAGGCCCAAAATTTTACTCCTACGTTGTACGTACCCCGCAAGGTAGAACTCACGAAGTTTGTAAAGTAAAGGGGATAACCCTAAACTTCGAAAATTCGAGATATATTAACTTTAGCAGCATAAAAAATTTATTAATAGCCGGAAAAATAACCGAAAACGAGAAAGATGATGAGAGGGAGGAGGATTCGCGGAAAACATCGATAAATTTACGTTTTAGAGCGATTCGACGTACCGCATTTCACGACGTCGTAACGAGAGACGAGAGCAAATCATGCAAGTCTGTGCTACTAAAACGTAGATTCGACAACAACACAGGACACTCTCTGCCATATGGCTACGTGGCGTCGTAAGAGAGTAGTCGGTTGATCCTTCTCCTCTTTCGAATCTGAACACTTATTTCTAGAGAATAAGAAAATGTATAAATGTAAATATAGTGTTAAGTATTCTGTGTAAAAATATACGACTGTTTTCTCTCAATAATGACTTATCTGTATATTGCGTTCACAGGGATATGAGCTAGTGGTCCTGTCATGGAAGACTCCTCGGCGTGGGGTTATAAGTCCATCACCGTTTCTTCTTTTCTTCAGTATTTATGTAGCTTCACTAGGTAACAGAATCAATCATTTAGCAAAATGGACGTTCGCTGGAAACATCCTTGGACATCTATCGTTTGCGGTCCTACGGGCTGTAGGAAAACGGTTTTCGTAAAGACTTTTCTTCGTTATTTACCTGCAATGGCGGATACTCGTTTCGACAGGATCCTATTATGCCGAGTGGCAAGAGGCTTACCGTCAATTACAGCAAGAAGTGACGAAATCAGGCCGTTGTATGATAGAATTTCGAGAAGGCTTACCGCGCGCGGATGATTATTCAAACGACCCTTTTGTCGCGAAATTGGTGATAATAGACGATCTCATGAGGGAATCGTCATCGTACGAAGTAATTGTCGATCTGTTCACAAAGGGGAGTCATCACAAAAATCTTAGTGTTATACTCATTTCGCAAAATCTATTTCATCAAGGACGAGGGCAACGAGATATTTCTCTCAATACGAATTACATCGTGGTGTTCAAAAACCCCCGTGATCGTGCTCAGATACGCCACTTGGCCAGGCAGGTATATTCGGAAGATTCAAAAAGTTTCTGGAAGAAGCTTATTATGACGCTACATTGTTTCCACATGGATATCTGTTGTTCGATCTGAAACAATCTACTCCGGATGAGTATCGGTTTCGCACATGTATCCTTCCCACCGATACCACGCACTATGTTTACGTTCAACGAGGATCCACCAGAAGTTACATATAAAACCCGTGCATATGCTTATTCTGTGACAGTCTTGTCGTCGCAATGACAATGGGTGGTGGTAGCGGAATGGATGCGAAAAAGAACGATAAAACAGTGAGTCTGGCAAAACGATCCATCGGTGCGAAAAACATCTCTCTCCTGAAGGCGTTGTGCTACTTGACGGAGAAACAACGCTCTGCCTTTCTGCGAGAAGCGGACAGTGATTTCATTAGATGTATTTGCGAGTGCTCCTTCAACACACTCAAAGGTAACGTACCGCTCGGCAGTAGGGAAAAAAATCGTCTATTACGTTACAAAGCAACGTTACGTCATATCGCTAATAACCGTGCCGATTGGAGAGGTAAACGGAAAGTGATAGTACAGCGTGGAGGATTTCTGCCTTATCTGATTGGCTCTATACTCGGTGCTATATTATCTAAAATTATTGATAATTAAGACTGTTCGCGCTTGAACCATGGAAAGAGCTAAGAAGATGGTACTCATTTCTACGGATAATCTTGAGAGATTACAGCAGCAGACTCATACATCGCCGACCTCGCTGTCGTCGTCGTCGTTGGCGTCTTCCTCAACTACGATTCCCTCTGTTTTGACAGATAATCCCACAACTGGGTTGAACATAGCATCGGTAGAGAATGAAAATACGGTGCGTACTCCGGGTTCCGTCCTGTCACGTCTCGACGCAGAGATGCATAGAATTCTCAACTCTCCGGTCCTCGGAGGAGCGCGGGAAAAATGGAGATTGTATAGAGAGGTGCTTCAGCGATATCTGTACTTTTTTTGAGAGCGGGAAAAACGTCGATTACGCGGAAAAAAAGAAGAGAAACCCGATGTTGGTGGTGCGGTCGACGATGATGAAAACGCTGGGGAAGGGGAAAATACCCCTCGTGAAGATGACGAATACGCTGACGGAAACGCGGTAGAAGAAAACACAGGTATAGATGCAAATGAAGATATTCCCAATATAGAGACCGGAGTACGTCGAACGTTGAACGTTTCTCAACACGTACGAGCCGATACACGTAGTTGTCACCACCGCACCAACGAACAGAAAAGTATCGGAAGGATACTGAATAAAGTGCCAAAGAGTTACCGAGTTAAAGCGCGCAAGTTGTTAGCACATTTGTGTGATGCGGCGGTACCCGGTCGATTAAGCTGGGACAGACAAGGAGTCGTAACAATAGATGATAGAATTCTGAGAGGATCGAATATCATCGACCTCTTAAACGACGCGGCTCGTGAACGAAAAACCACCAGAGTAGTAGCGAGAGTACAGTTTGCACGCCTTTTGCGTGAAGTGGGTACACCTCCGGAATTTGTAGGAAATCGAGAATTACTGGAAGAAGTCATGGACGAAAGTGATCTTTCCGCGAGATTGAGAGAAACTCTTCCGAGAGGTAGCAGCATACCGCTCCCATCACCTAACGAGCAGCTTTGGTCTAAACGTAAGATTGCCCAGACGTCGCTTGAGGAAAAAGATCACGAGGATGGACGGTCTCTGTTTGTAACTATCAATGAGAATAGAAATAAAACACGAATGAGCGGAGACACTTCTAAACCAACGAGTAAAAGACGCGTGATAGATTGGAACCCGTTAGAATTGAGTATAGCTTCTTCGCCGACTAACAGCTATGCACATCGGCTTCCACCAACGAAAGGACGAACGTGCAAACGTACTATCGGAGACATGTCTCTCGCTGAAGAACGCGACACAGAGCGCGTACACGCGACATTTATAACTTCCGATCAACATAGGCGTAAAATACGAGTGAACGACAACGCTTCTAAATCAGCGGGTAAAAGACGTTTGATCAATTGGAACACACTGGAATGACTGACCTCGCAAAATTCTACTACGATCCTGCACACTATGCGGGATACTCTACAATAAAATATCTTTCGCGAGCAGCAGGACCTGGCTCCACGCGTGAAGAGATTATTCGTTGGCTTCAGGCACAGGATGCATACACACTTCATCGACCGGCACGGTATAAATTCCCGCGCTTGCATTATAACGTCACGAATATCGACGATCTGTGGGAGGCTGATTTGGTTGAACTCGCTAATCTCCGAAATTACAATGAGGGCTATTGTTACTTGTTGATAATCATCGATGTGCTTAGCAAATTTGTCTGGGTAGAACCAATACGAAGTAAGACTTCGGACAGTGTGACGGAAGCTTTTCGTCGCGTGCTCTCAAGAAGCAGAGGACGAGTACCAGTGTGGTTGCAGAGTGACAAGGGTAAAGAATTCGGGCAAACATTTCAAAAATTTCTGAAGGAAAAGAATATAAGTTTTCGCACGGTACGAAATCCGGATGTCAAAGCAGCGGTGATCGAATGCTTTAACAGAATGCTCAAAGAACGTTATGGCGCTATTTTAAACACAAAAATACACATCGCTACATAGATGTTTTGCAAAGCATCGTGCACGCTTACAATCACACTCGATATTCAACCATTAAAATGGAACCGGCAAGCGTCACGTTGGAAAATGCACGCATCGCTCGTGAACATATGCAGTAGCGATACCATCATCTCGATAAACTCGATCAAAGAAATCATAGTCGAGGAGCTAAATACAAAGTGGGTACACTAGTGCGCATCAGTAGAGCGAAAGGAGTCTTTGAGAAAGGATATGAGGCGAACTAGACAGAAGAAATATTTCGTATTCACCGTATCCTCGAGTGGCGAAACCCCTGTGTGTACGAATTGAGTGATCTGTCAGGTGAAGTGATCGATGGGATATTTTACGAGCAAGAACTAACCGGGGTAAACAAAAACTTACAAGAAGAAGAATTTATCGTGGATAAGGTGATACGACGCAGAGGAGCTAATAAAGAATTTTTCGTCAGCTGGCGGGGTTACCTTTCTAAATTCAATTCCTGGATAGCTGCTTCGAATATAAAACTGCTTCCAAACCATGATGGGGGAAAACCAGTTTCTCATGATACTACCGAGCAATAGCAGTATGCGACACTATCCCGAAAACACAACTACTTCATTTATTACGGAATTGCCTCAAGAAGTGAAGCTGACTGGCTTATGGGAAGTAGCGCTTACCGAAATTCAATACTCCTTTAGTTTTTTACACGTGTGCCCCGAGGAAGATACAGAACTCGTATTCATTTCATTGCCGCGAGAAAATATTAATACCAAAAACACCAAATCAGTCATCATAAAAGGTGACCATCTACCCAAATTAGGGTTTACCCGCATAATCTCCGGTGTTTACACCACAGTGAGCGAATTGTTACAGTCTTTAAACAACGCTAGCTCATTACTCAAAACGCACATTGCCTGGCGCCAGGATCCTCATCATCAAATAGATATAAGAGATCAGGTTGGTGAAAGAATACCATTTGAATTTGGGACGTTGACAGTTACATTACAATTTAGACGTCGTGATTAGCACGATATGATCCATTATTTAGAGTATTACGAAGCGCAATCCGGGGGGAGTCGCGGTGGTGGAATTCCGAGAGTTTTTGTAGGATCACAGTATCAGCGTGGTCATGGTATCGGCAGTTTTCTCGGTGGTCTGTTCAGACGCATGTTACCTTATTTAACCAGTGGTGCGCGTGTCGTTGGAAAAGAAGCTCTACGCGCAGGGATTAATATACTCGATGACGTGGAGAATAACACGTCGTTGAAAGCAGCTGTTAAAACACGTCTCAAGGAATCAGGCTCAAATCTCAAAAGAAGAGCGGAAGAACACATTAATAAACTGATGGAGGGGTTTGGATATAAAACGTCTGCGAACATCAGAAAAGCACAGTTTCCTTTCGTCACGCTAAGCGGATACAGCAGCAAATCATCTGCACCCAAACGTCTAGTCAACGCTTCTAAATCAAGTAAGAGTAAAGTGACTCGAAGAAACGTTCAGGGGAAAAAACCGTATAAGAAGCTACTGAAGAAGCCGGCTAAGAAGCGTTCAGTGAAGAAAAGCGAGAGAGGCCTTGCTAAACGTCGGGGAGTTATCAAGAAGCGTACCGTGTCAGATATTTTTTCCTAAACAACAACAACAAACGCCTGCTTTCGAAGTATGTCCTTTCTTCATACGCATTCCTGTGAATGTTTAAAGAGTGAACTCGATCTCTTCACTCTACCTCCTACACAAACCAGTATTGAGAGCTCGCAATGGATTCACTACAAACCCGTGTCTTCTCTCACGGACGACGCGCCCATCGAATTCGTCGTACCAGGGCATGGAGGAGAATACATAGATCTTGCTCACACCATGCTGTCACTACGCATACGCGTAGAAACGGAAATTGTAGCAGGAGCCACCGCCGCAAAAGTAGGTCCTGTAAACCATATACTGCATTCGATGTTCAATCAAATCGACGTATATTTCAACAAAAAACTCGTGTCACCTCCAAACAACGCTTACGCTTACCGCGCCTACATAGAGGCGTTATTAAATTATGCTTCACCAGTAAAAACCTCCCACCTGGCTTCGTGCCTGTGGTACAACGATACGGCAGGGAACATGGACGCTCTACCTGGAGCGACACCCTGCAATCACGGACTCGACAAGCGAGCCGCTTTTGTACAAGGAGGGCGAACGCTGGATCTCATAGGCCATCTTCACTGCGACGTCTTCAATCAACATAAATTTTTGATCAATGGTGTCGAAGTACGCATGCGACTTGTTCGTTCAAAAGATTCCTTCTGTCTTATGGAAGGAAATACTATGTCGCGGATATGCATTTTAGATGCTACACTACTCATTAAAAGAGCTAGAATAAATCCAGGCATATTACTCGCCCATATGAAAATGTTGACCAGGACTACTACTAAATACCCGCTCACGAGAGTCGAAGTTAAATCATTCACGATTCATAGTGGCGTCGTAGGAGAAACACTGGACAACGTCATTCTTGGGCAAATACCGAAGCGTATAATTGTCGGTTTTGTGGATAACAAAGCATTTAACGGTGCCCGACATTTAAATCTGTTCAATTTCCAGCATTATGGAATAAATTTCTTTTCGCTGTATGTCGATGGAACTCAAATCCCTAGCAGGCCGTTACAACCAAAATTCTCTGATAACGAAATGCTCTACGCCGAGGCATATCACACCCTTTTCTCGGGAACGGGTATTCACTTTTTGAACGAAACTAATTCTATATCCAAAGAAGATTATCCTGCTGGTTATACTCTTTTCGCCTTCGATCTCACTCCTGATCTATCGGCTAATTGCGCTGCTCAATGGAACCTTGTGAAACATGGTAGTTTGCGAATGGAAGTACGCTTCGAAAAAGCTCTCACAATAACGATCAACTGCTTAGTTTATGCTGAATTTGAAAGCGTGCTGGAAATAAATTCTTCTCGTCAAGTCATTGTAGTGTTACGTCATGCTGACTCAGCGAACCTCAAAACTCTTATATAAATAAGAGTTATCGAATTTATTTTTACTGATTACACGTCTAAATGCGCTCAGGCACGTTACCACACGACCTACCTCACAAATTATCACACGAACAATTTCTGGAAATTTTGATACCCCGAAAATACTAATAATCTTAACCTAATCCCTATTTGATTTCCTACGAACTTAATCACTGATATCAGCATCATGACATCGTTCTTATAAATATCGATATTTACTTCTTAAGATAGCTGCCACGATTTTTTTATTTACAAAAGTCTTTCGAAATCCTCTTATTGCCACATGCATCTTATCTCCTATAAAATAATCATCTGGAACATTCCCCTAAAAGCCCCACTCTCTCAACCGAGTTGACTTTTTGAAAAAAGTCAAAAGACTCACTCACTTCTCGCCGATCCAGCACCCAGGACAGACGCTTCTCTCCAGCACCCCTTCAGGGTTTTCTTAACAATCAAGCCAACTTGTGACTTAGACCAACCAGTATTCTTCACTTATTAATTATTCGGTGCAACGATCTTGTGCCTTCTTGGGCCATTGAGAGCGATCCTGCCGAAACCAGCTGCCTGTCCTTGGCGCAGAACTTGAGGCATCTATTCTCACAGAGACGCAACAACCACACCTTTCATTGTCTACTAAGATCAGAGAAGTCCAGCAGTAAGTTATTTATATTTTATTTTACCTGAGTGACCTCTTTCGTTTCATTTTTTTATCTATCCTTCTCTCTCTTTCCTTTTCCTTTCGTTTTACTTCCGTTTTCTATTCCCCTTGGCATTCCTCCTTAATTGTTAAATCAGACCCCAGTGGCCAAACCTTTCGATCACAGTCGGACATAACGAACATGGAATTTTGCTCAGACCGCGATTGTTTATACAACTATGTACGTACACTACATACGTACACTTTATAAAAGCTTGTAAATTTTATTTCATTGTGAACATCCGTCTAATTACTAATAAAACAAGTTGTTTGTAATTGTAAGCCAATCACGATTACCGACTAATTATTCTCAACAAAGATTCTCCCTTCCTTCAACCGTCGCTCACGGTCCTATCCCAGGTAAAAGAATTCAATTCCTTGACCTAAATCAAGGACCACCGGCGTACGTCCGCGTCAGATAAAGGGATCGCTCCGATCCTTGATCTGTACCGCTGACTTGCAAGTACGTCGGAGCTTGCGAAAGCAAGCGCCAAGTTACGCTCCTCCTCCAGGACGTAACAGTAGATTATAGCGGTTAAAATGAGTCCCCACTTTTCTTTTCGACGTCATTCCCCTTCCAATGTAAAGATTTTCAATATCATAACCTTCCTGAGTAAAAGTTTTGAGAAAAGAGCCCAGTCGATTTCGAGACGTGAAAAGTATAGTTTCGGGAAAGCAAAATTGAGTATACAGAGGGAACATGGATGTCATTATCGAAGTACAATGTTTCCGCGATAGCAACGATGTCTACATGCTCAAGAAGGTGGCTATTGTCGGTATTAATGAGTCATTCGTCGGTCATTGGATCTTAGCTCCAGAGTATTCATTTGTGGAATTGAATGAAAAATCAAGACGTATAAATAACTGGCTTTCACAGAATTATCATGGTATCGAGTGGTACGATGGAGAGAGTAATCCGAAATATTTTTATCCGCGCTTGCGTGAAATTACGAGACATATTCGTGACTTCATGACAAAGGGCAGGGAAAAAGCGAGCTACTTGCAAAATTAACTAGCCCGAAACGTGTATAATCTGGAGAATATCTCGCCGATGTCCAGTGATCTTTCATCCAGCGAACTTGTAGAAGCTTGCTCATTCCACGCATTTAGAAAACACAGTCGTTATCATTGTGCATTACGCAACGCATACAAATTGAAACACTGGTACATTGAACAAAGCCAAATCAACATCAGGAAACGTGACAGCGTCTATGTAGCTCAGTGCTTGTCCTCCAAAATTGGCGAGGAAGAGAGTGAAAATAGCTATTCCTACAAATCGGGGGGTGAAGAGTCATCGTCTGAAGAAGAGGAAAACGAAACAAATACCGGGTTGGAACATTCAGTCGAACCATCGAGAACTATAACAATCACGTTACCAGAGGTAAAACGAAATTATATAAAATGAATTCGCTCGAAATTCAACACGCACTGCAACATCTCAACACCAGATACACAGGCGTCTATCCAGCCGACAGACTACCGAGGGTATGGACGAGATCGACGGCAATAGTCGCTAATACAGACAATCACGACCGTCCAGGACAGCACTGGGTTGCATTCTACATCGATCAGAATGGAGCAGCTACATACTTTGACAGCTACGGGATACCGCCCTGGGACTCGCGATTTCTCCTGCGTCTTAGAAGAAATTCCACCGATGGAATACCTCTCAGTTACAGAGTCTCTTATCGACGACTTGTGGTTATTATTGTTGCGTTTTTCTTTACTTTATGTGCAGGGGTTATAACCCCAATACCTTTAAAAATCTGTTTACCAATCATTGCGAACGAAACGATCAACTAATTGTACGATTGTATAAGAAAATCTTTTGTCAATGTAAACGCAAATCGCTAGATCATCATATCCCTATGTACTAGGTTCAATCCTGTATTAGAAAAATATATAAGAATAAAATGTGAATTTATTTTATAAAAATGTTGTATATTTCTTTCTCTCCATCTCTTTTCTCTTCCCCAGCGTTCTCCAATTCGTTGTAACAAAACCCAACTTAACTTAATTTTTCGAGTTCGAAAGCGATGGGGACACACAGGTAAGTAGTACAGTGGTAAGACGGCTTAATTCGAGAGTCAGAGGCTCCAGTTCGAATCCAACAGAGGGCCTTACAGGGTCTTTTCAAAACTTGTGACGTCAATACTTTCCGTATATAGACGATATAGCTAGTTTCCATCAGGGTATAACGGTGGCGTAGTGGTAAGACGCGTAACTCAAGAGCCAGAGGTCCCAGGTTCGAATCCACCAAGACACCTACAGAGTTTCTCTAAAACCTGTGACGCCGATACTTTCCGTATGTATGCTATATAACTAGTTTCCATCAGGGTATAGCAGGTAGCGTTTTAGTGGTAAGACGCGCATGACTCAAGAGCCAACAGTGGTCCCAGGTTCGAATCCAGCAAGACCTTACAGAGTTTTTCCAAAAGCTGTGACGTCGATACTTTCCGTATGTAGACGGATATAGCTAGTTTCCATCAGGGTATAGCGGTGTAGCGTAGTGGTAAGACGCGTGACTCAAGAGCCTTTGAGGTGCTGCCAGGTTCGAATCCAGCAAAGACCTTATTACAGAGTTTTTCCAAAACCTTGTGACGTCGATACTTTCCGTATGTAGGCTATATAACTAGTTTCCATCAGGATATAGCAGTAGCGTAGTAGTAAGACGCGTGACTCAAGAAGAGCCCAAGGTCCTCAGGTTCGAATCCGGCACAGCTCCACAGAGTTTTCCGCAATATGCAAATTAAGTAGCTGATCAAGAGTCAGAATTGTCAACTCTCTAATAATAACGGTCATAATTTGCTTATTTCAAAAGTCGATTAGTTTTTGCCTGTGGGCAGGTATGGCCCGTCAAAACATTCCCTCTCCACTCGACCCGCCGGCGCCTGTGGGCGTGGTTTAGCGGCGCCGGCGGGTCGAGTGGAGGGGGAATGTTTTGACGGGCCATACCTGCCCACATACTACTCGTGAAGATCAAGGATCGTGAAAAAGTAGCGAAAGAGATTGCGAAAACGGGCGAATCGATCCGCAAGAAGTATCGCGCTTTGGAAACCGGTAGAATGGTGGAAAATGCCGCATTGGAGAGGCACTTTAAACCTATTATTGAACCTCTCAAGCAGATCGCAGGAAGCAGCGCTAATGTGGAAAGTAACGTTGATGTTAAAACTGATACACTATCGATGAGTACAAGCGTTGAAACAAAGAATGTAATATTAAAATCCGAAGAAAAGATAAAGCGTAAAGCAAAACTTTCACCCGTCGCATTGACTCCACCGAAACGGAAACTATTAGACGATCTTCTGATAGTTCCTACATCGACGGGAGCTCTATAATATGAGGAATTACATGGAATGTCACATGAACCTTCACCGATCGACAATCTACATACTGATGATGATGATGAGAATGTTTTCGAAACCCCTGATGAACCGTTAGTGACATCTGTTAGACGTCAATTGCGAATGTTCAAAGGATAACAAATTTTACATGATCATTTTGGTCCGTTGGGTCAAAAATATATGGGAGCTGTGCTAAGTAGTGAAAAATTTAACACCATAGATTATGTTTACGACGTAGGTATATGATATTTGGCAGGCCGATGTGGTGGAAATGCATTCTTATTCGCGATTCAATGGAGGCTATCACTACATACTCACCATTATCGATGTAACGGCAGTGCCGTTAAAGAGCAAAAGCAGAAAGGAGGTAGCTAAGGCATTCGCAAAGATAATTCGAGCGAATGGAAGATGTCCGAAGAACTTGCAAACTGATCAGGGAAAGGAGTTTTACAATACAGAGTTACAGAGACTTGTGAAGAAACACGGTGTCAATCATTATTCGACTTATTCAGTAATGAAGGCATCTATGAGCTGCTGAAACCGGGCGAAACTGTCAATGGGCATCGCTACCGACAACAATTGATCAATTTGAACCATGCATTGCTCGAAAAACGGCCAGAATGGGACATGAGACACGAACGAGTGATATTGCAGCACGACAACGCTCCGTGCCATCGCACTTCCATCGTCCAGGACACCATCAAAACGCTGGAATGGGATCTGCTACCGTACCCGCCGTATTCGCCAGACCTGGCCTCTTCCGATTATCACTTGTTCCGGTCCATGGCGCACGGCTTGGCTGGGCAACACTTGGCCAATTTCGAAGAAGTGCAAAATTGGTTGGATGAATGTTTTCGGTCCAAAGACGCGTCGTTTTATCGTCGCGGTATTCATGTATTGCCAGAGAAATGGCAAAAATGTGTAGCTAGCGAGGGACGATACTTTGAATAAACCATTTTTTGCATTTCTCTTGAAATTTTCCATTTTTCATTGATCAAAAAAACCTGGAAACTTAGTTGCGCATCTAGTAGTATACATACATCCTAAAAGTTATATAATAATCCGTTCTGATTTGTATACTTTGATATTTAGTGAATTACAGATTTCTATGTTAGTTTTATTCCACATAATTTTTATAGAAAACTCTTGACATCATATTCTGAAACCTGGTTTCGGAAATCCTAACATGAAAATTTTGAAATAATTAATTATACATATCACAACATGTTTAATTTTTGATGTTGTACAAATTTGTCACTGTATTACCAAGCAGTAATATTTTTTGTATGCTTCATTAATATTAACTAAAGAAATAATTTTATTATTTATTCATCTTCATGAAGTTTCATTTATGTAAAGCTGATCTTTATCATTTACTTGTAAATCTTAAAGTAACAAATCTAGAAGTTCCGCAGAAGTAATAATTCACCATCATTATTCTGTATCCCTCTTATCAGTTTGAGAATACATTTTTCTGATTATAAACCTACTTTTCCATTCAGGTACAAAGTTCTACTGAGTTCTACTTTGAGATGTGCATGGAAACAAGCAAATGTCAGATATATTGCATATTTTTTATATTTATTATAAATGTGCAATGTTCAAAGGTATATTTTTAAGCTATATATTTAAGCTATCGTAATAATATTACGCATACTATTTTAAGATGCTCTTATACTAGACATACTTCTTTATTATTGTCGACATGTTTTGTGTAAAGTATAAACAATGTAACAGCAACATAATTGTACTTAAATATATACTTTGTACATGTGAAAATATATCCATATATAAATATATCCATGTATATCTATAAATTAATTCATGTACATCATAAAAAATGTATAATATCCATAAATAATTTCATTCATATGAATTATAAAAATGGATCATACGAAAATAATAAAAAAAAAATAATCAGCACTAAGAAATAAATTATATTAATACAGAGCAGCTATTTCCAAATATACATAAATTTGTAAAAATAATACTTTTAGCGTATTTTCTACCGCAATTTTGGCAAAGTGATAAGATATATTTTACAATCTAATATCCGAATATCAAATCGTCTTAGGTGGTCCAGATTCATCTTTTAACTTCGAATAAATAGATACATAAATAGATACATACGCATTACGAGAGGAAATATATCCATTCTCAAAATCTCTTAGTGGTTTATAGGAACAAAATTTATTTTCTCCCTCATACTCAGATTTCACATCTGTACCTAGTGCAGCATTTAACTCATTAACATTCATTATTGCTTTATTTTTTGAAGTGGTACTTAAAAGCAATGGACAATTCCTAATTTGAAATAAGAACATGAGATTTGACCGCGTTTCTTTATCTTTAAAATCTGTTTGGAACCCTACAACCATATTTGGCTCCTCATATGTTTGACATTTCATATAATCGCAATATAATTTAGGGTAAAATTCGTAATTTATATGTATGTTTCTATGAATACATGTAGAGCACAATTGAATACTGTCAACCTTCTTTGTCAATTTTTGTCCTATCAGTACAATTTTTAGTATTCTTATAGTAGGATATAAAAGATGAGAAAGCAATTCCCAAGCTGCCAAATATTCTACATCGTGTAAAGTGGATGCTATTATATGAATTATACATTTAGGTGGTGGTATATTTAGAAAGTGCAATAAATTTGCATCCCTCATCGTATAAAACAACGTCAATGGTCCCGAAACATAATCAGAATAGTAATAAGATTGAATATTCCAGTGTACTATTCCTTTGAGCGATCTAACTTGTACGTATCGGTCAATAAATGTCTCCATGTTCTCTATAGAGTTATACTTTTCAGAAAATGTAGTGAATTTATTTGTCAATGAAATATTGAAATATAAAATGTCTGCCTCTATACAGAACTGCAACTCATCGCATCTTGATTCATGTTGAATTCTAAATTCTTGCTCATGTACAACGCAATAGTTTTCGGAATAGCACTTTTGGCAATACTGCAGATCAATCTGTCGATGACAACTAAAACATGATTTTGCGAAAAGGATCATTTGCTCTTCATATAGTTCTGGCTTACGTGGGAGCCGTTCCTTAATTGAACTCAGAAATTCCAGTCTTGAATTCATCCAGGTCATATGATCTACTCCAGTTTCGTTTTCCATATGCGAATTTATGTATTCTTTAAGATATCCGCAGATCTCCATATGTTTCTCATTATGCATCTGTTTGTGTTCATTGCTGCAGTAAGATATCATATTGCATTCACCACAAAATATCAAACCGTTATTATTTCTCTTCTTGCAAACGTGACAAATGTTGGGATAAAAGCACGCGTTATATTTCTCGTTGTTTTCGAAAGAAAGATGCGTTATCCTATCAAATGGTTTATTCATACTGATTTATTTTATCAAACTGACGTTAATGAAAACTTTATGTACAATTAAAATTTTGAATTAATGTACGAATTGCAGCACAAGTAAGAATGTAGAATTCAAACATATAACTGGCGACGGGTCAGAAATCTACAGATATATTTATATGTTTTGCTTAACATCTCGTGTATTGTTGACAAATTCAATTGTATTTGAATGTAACACAAATTACGAATATGTATTCGTTATATACCGAATAGAATGTCGCTTATTGATGTATATCCCGCACGAGGGATTTAGACAAAATTTAGTTTATTACATATAATTTGCAGCATACAAGACGAAGAAATAAAATGGAAGAGAGGGAAGTTTTTTTGAGCTACCAAAAGATATTAGCCAAAAATATGAATAGTTAACACTTTTAGAAAGTGGAAATGTTTATCATACATATAAGTCATACTTGTCAATTAGTACACATAATGAAAAACATATATAGCATACATGTATCCTAAAAGTTATACCGTAATATCTGTTGTCTGATTTGTATATTTTGATACGAGGGTCGTTCAATAAGTCCTTAGAAAATCCAAGAGATGGCGCTCGTAGTATAGAAAATGGTTTGTTTTTAGTAAGCATCATTATTCATTAGACAGCTGTTAAAGTCTCAGTTATATCCATCACATGGTTTCATTTTTATTATCGATTGAAGCAACAAATTTTTCTTTATTTAGAAAAATGGAAAAAAGTGAGTTTCGAGTGGTGATTAAACACTTATATTTAAAAGGCTTAACACCGAAAGAGCTTAAAGTTGAGTTAGATGAAGTTCATGGCACATCTGCTCCTGTGTTTGCAACTGTTTACAATTGGGTAAATGAGTTTAAACGTGGCCGTACATCCACAAAAGATGAACATCGTTCGGGACGTCCAGTGGAAGTGACTACCCCCAAAATGATTGACAAAATCCACGATATGGTTTTGAGTGATCGACGAATCAAAGTGCGCGAAATAGTTGAGGCCACAGGCATATCGCAAGGTACAGTGTTTTCAATTTTGCATGAAAAATTGGGTATGAAAAAAATCTCGGCAAGATGGATGCCGCGTTTGCTCTCAGTGGAGAATAAACGCAATCGTGTGGTCGACTCTGAGGCTGTTTTGACGCTTTTCCGTCGCAATCCTGACGAGTTTCTGCGTCGATACATAACTGTGGACGAAACATGGATACACCACTACACTCCAGGGACAAAGGAACAGTCAAAACAATAGGTTTTGAAGACGAACGGGCTCCGAAGAAGGCGAAGACGGTGAAATCGGTCAGCAAGGTGATGGCCACGGTTTTTTGGGATGTACGCGGAATCATCTGCACCGATTACTTGGAAAAAGGACAAACAATAACTGGAGAGTATTATTGTCGTCGTTATTGCACCGGTTGAGCGAAGAAATCAAGAAAAAACGTCCTCATTTGAAGAAGAAAAAGATCCTCTTCCATTAAGACAATGCACGAATGCACACCTGCGCAGTCTCGATGGCCAAAATTATGGAATTAAAGTTCGAATTATTACAATATCCACCGTATTTACCGGATTTGGCCCCGAGTGACTTTTTTATTTCCAAACTTGAAAAAATGGCTCGGCGGACAACGGTTCACTTCGAACGAGGAGGTCATCGCCCAGATGCCTATTTTGAGGACCTTCCGAAATCCTACTTTTTGAACGGCTTAAAAAAGTTGGAGAAACGCTTAGAAAAGTGTATAGAGCTAAAAGGAGATTATGTTAAAAAATAAAAAATAATCTACCCAAAATAATTTGTTTTTCTATCTTTTTCTAAGGACTTATTGAACGACCCTCGTATTTAGTAAATTACAGATTTTATGTTAGTCTTATTTTACATAATTTTTATAGAAATCTTTTGACATCGTATTTTATAATCTGGCTCGTACCGGAAATCCTAACATGAAAATCTCGAAATAAGTTATTATATATTCGAAATAAATACGAGGGTGAATGAAATATAAACCGGAATTATTCTTTTTAATTTTTTTATTATTTAAATATTTAAATATTTAAATTGAAGCATCATAAAAATATAAACATGCAACATTATTTTTCTACATAATTTCCTGACTTAAAAACACATTTTTTCTAACGATAGTTTTTTGTTATCTTGTTATTGTAAAATGAAAGTGATAACAGCCAATCGCGCACGAACGCGTCAACAGCAACATCATCACATCTCTGTCCTCCAGGTGCTTTTTTTAGTGGTCCAAATAAATGATAATCGCAGAGTCTGAGAGAGAGAATCGATAAGTCTGGACCACAGACTTCTATATAACACTAAACCGCTAACTGCGTCCCTTTAACTGTTGCCAAAAAGTATGTACAACTTGCGCAGAATACGGACTAAGGGATGCGCAGTAAACAGTTTTATATACTTCTATAGGCTCAATTTAATATTTCCAACGATCGTGACGTTATCCTAATCTTGTTTCTCATATGTTGAATAAAAATAGAATGATGTCCCAATCATTGTGAGCGTGAAATGGATCTCTACCTTTATATCTCGTGTTAAACAAATAATATGAAGTGAAATAAAGTTATATGCTATACAAAATTATAAGAGGTGTTTAATTAAAAAAAGTAAAAAAACAATAAAGTGTTTTTTCTTTCCTCTAATATTAATATATGTTAAAATTTAATTCAATAAAAGTCTGCATAATGTGTTGATAAAAGTTTTTATAAATTTATTGCAAGTATAGGAGAACATGTTAATTAATAATATAGTATACAAAAGGAAAAGAAAATATTAATTAATCACTCGTTTGTAAGAGTTAAAAAGAACTTCACTTATAGAAAAATAATACTGGCTGTAGTAAATTAGCCAGTGATACGTTATTGTTGCCAATTATTATTATTTATAAGAATTATAAATTTATTGAGAAACAATAATTTATCAGTGGCTACTTAATTGCAGCCAGTAATATTGTTTTATAAAGGTTGAATATTTAAGCAGGGTTAATAAATATAAAATAAGTAGATAAAATGGGAGAAGGAAATGAGTATATATATAGGAAATAATATATATATAAATATAATTGCGATTATTTATCATATATATTTTTATCAAAATATACATAGAATCAATATTGTTACATAAAAATAAATGTCATATTGAGCAAATGCAATCAGAACATCAGCATGTAGCATCTGTATTCAGTAAATAAGGGATTTTATTTTTTTAAACTTTATATTAATATATATTAATATATATGTATGTACCTATGTCTAGAATGGATGTGACATTTTGTACAGCAATATTCATGTCTTGCGTAACTTCCATTTCTGTTATAATACATTCCGTTTCTTCTGTCTCTGCAAATAAATATCAAATAACCTTCAATAGAAATCAAACTACATAAATATAAAATTAAGATCCTTACCTTGTAACTGTCCGCATACCTTGTATATATCACCACTATCTTCAGTAGAAATAACCTCATTTGCTATGTTTGTTAAATTAAGATATAAACATTAAGTTTCATGTTCATATTTCATTGTGTCATATGTTATTGCTTATATTGCATTTGGGTTTTTGTATTAGGAGTACAAATAAGTTTCCGCCGTTTGACGAAAGATGGCCCCACCAGAAGGTTATGTTGAAATTGTCAGATGTAAAACGTAATATCGTAAGTTTGGACATCTGGTAACAACATAACCTTGAAGTATTAGTGACTCCGTATCAGCATCACATAATTTTTTTCGTGCGAAAATGTCAAGTTTTGTGCCGAATAAGCGTCATTTGCGGGAACTTTTGATTTACTTCTTTAATTTGAAGAAATCTGCAGTTGAGGCGCATCGATTGCTTGTAGAAGCATATGGTGAGACTGCTTTAAGTGAGAGAAGTTGTCTGAGAAGTGAGTGGTTTCAAAAGTTAAAAAACGGTGAGTTGACGTGGAAGACAAAGAACGTAGTGGAAGACCGAAAGTGTACGAAGACACGGAATTGGAAGCATTATTGGAGGAAGATTCGTGCCAAACGCAAGAAGAACTTGCACTTACATTAGAAGTGACTCAACAAGCAATTTCACATCGTTTAAAATCGTTGGGAATGATTAAAAAACAAGGAAATTGGGTTCCATATGAACTGAAGCCAAGAGACGTTGAACGCCGATTTTGCACGTGTGAAATGCTGCTTGCCAGGCATAAAATAAAGGGTTTTTTGCATCGTATAGTCACTGGTGATGAAAAATGGATCCACTACGATAACCAAAAGAGGAGAAAATCATGGGGACCACCTGGCCATGTTTCAACATCGACAGCCAAATCGAATATTCATGGAAAAAAAATCATGCTGTGTATTTGGTGGGATCAGCTTGGTGTCGTGTATTATGAGTTGCTCAAACCGAGCGAAACCATTACTGGAGCTCTCTACCGAACATAATTAATGAGATTGAGCCGAGCATTCAAGGAAAAACGCGCCCATTACTACTCCAGACACGACAAAATTATTCTTCTACATGACAACGCTCGGCCACATGTTGCAAAACCGGTCAAAACTTATTTGGAAACACTTAATTAGGAAGTCCTACCCCACCCGCCGTATTCACCAGACATTGTCCCTTCCGATTATCACTTGTTCCGGTCGATGACACATGGCCTGTTTAAGCAGCGCTTTACATCATATGAAAATACTAAAAATTAGGTCGATTCGTGGATAGCCTCAAAAAATGAAGAGTTCTTCCGACGTGGTATCCGAATTCTGCCAGAAAGATGGGAAAAAGTAATGGCTAGTGATGGACAATATTTTGAATAAAACGTAATGTACCGTTCTTTCACAATAAATTCCTAATTTTTGATAGAAAACGACGGAAACTTATTTGTACTCCTAATATATATTTGTACATATTTATTGTAATATATAGATGATTTTGTAAACTAATAATAAAATATTTGCAGTATACGAAACGTATAGTAAACAATATGTAAATATTATTAATACAGAAATCTTACTTTCGTCTGTCATACAGCTAAAGAGCAAATGTTTCGTGGGTATTGCATCTGGCTTTAAATGTTTTCGTATTTTTGTTAAAATATTCAGGTTTAAAATGTATTTCACACACCGCACTAGCTTTATTTGGTATCCAATTAGTCTTTCCACTTTCTTTAATCCATTTTGCTGCTATATTTTCTATCCGTGGGAATCTAAATCATATATATTAAATTAATGTAATTTAATCTTCAAGCGTAAATTCTTTTAAACATGTATTATATTTCTTTTACACATACTCGAAAAGATGCTTCTTGTATTGCTTTTCCTCTTTTACAGCACTCGGGCAACCAACGACTTCGCACCGTTTTGGCATATTTTCTGTGAATATTTATTTACAATTTATATAAAAATTTAATAACAAAATTTTATGATGTGACATCATATACAGGGAGTCCGGAATGTCATCATTAATATTTTGTGTACTGGTAGAACTCGTTAAAACAATTAAAAAAGTCCTGTGCCATTTTCAATTTTTTCAATATTTATTCCGTAATTAATTAAAATGTGTAAACGAATGAGCGCACGAGAAAGCGACAGGACGGGCTCTGTATATAAGAAGGTGGCTTACCTCGCGCGGCGAGAGACAACCATAAGCGACAAGAGGCGTGCGCGCACGACGAGGAGCGAGCGAGCAAGCACAAGTGACAAGAGGCGGCCCAGCGCTCTCTACGCGCTCATTGGCTCACATGTTTCAATTAATAACTCGAGAACTATTGCTAATTTGACATTATGGTACATGCTTTTTCTTCTCGGCTACACGCAATCTACCAATACACAAAATATTAATGATCACATTCCGGACACCCTGTATATATTTTTCATGATCACGCATACACGATATCACGAGTATTTTATTACTTACCGTAATTTTACCAATATTATTTTTCGTGATACGTATTTTTTTCTTGATTATTATTGATATTAAAAACGTGTATCACATGCGGGCACGTCTTATTGCAACGGCGATTACATATTCATGTGTCACTTCAAAAGGTTAGAATCGCGTCCGTATTTTGCGCATCTGTTTCGCGAACTACATATACATAGGCAACACTTATGCATAAGGAGAACAATAGGAGTTAGCTTAGTCTAGTGTATTACATAGAAGTCTGTGGTCTGGATTATAGGGAAGATATTCCAGTATACCAGGTGTGGCGGTTAATAATTCTTAATTTTTTTAAAAGATGGCGCTGGAAACAAGGATTGGTTCACAGTCTAACCTTTTATATCATTTTGTTGCTATGACAGTACCTTTCAAAACGCCATTGTTTAAACGATTTCGGGTTAGCGTCATATTTTTTTCGTGTGGTAAACATGTCGAATTTCAAGCCAAATAAAAAGCATTTGCGACACGTACTGCTTTTCTTGTTCAATCAAAAGAAAAACGCGAGTAAAAGCCGTCGTATACTTGTGGAAACTTACGGTGACAATATCCTAACACAAGACGCTTGTGTGCGTTGGTTTAGACAATTCAAAAGTGGCGATTTTGACTTGAAAGACAAAGAATGCCCAGGTCAACCGAAAAAATTTCAAGATGCCGAATTTCAAGCATTGTCGGACGAAGACGATACGCAAACTCAACAACAAATGGTAGAGAGGTTAAATGTTGTTCGCCGAACTATTTGTGATCGTCTGCATGCCATGGGAAAGATCCAGAAAGTAGGAAAATAGGTACCACATCAGTTGAACGACAGGCATGGAAAAGCGGAAAACGCTGTGCGAAGTTTTGCTTTCTCGGCATAAAAGAAAGATTTTTTGCATCAGATCGTGACTGGAGACGAAAAATGGTTATATTTCGAGAACCCATAATTCAGAATATCATGGGTTGACTCAGGACAATCATCAACATCGACCGCAAGACCGAATCGCTTTGGAAAGAAGACAATGCTGTGCATTTGGTGGGATCAGAAGGGTGTCGTGTACCATGAGCTTCTGAAACTAGGTGAAGCAGTTGATACCGTTCGCTACCGACAACAAATGATCAATTTGAACCATGCATTGATCGAAAAGCGACCAAAATGGGCTACAAGACACGGAAAAGTAATTTTGCAGCATGACAACGTCCCATCACACACAGCGAAAACGGTCAAAGACCGCCACCATTTCTACACTTGGCTGGGAACTCTTGCCTCACCCGTCGTATTCACCAGACTTGGCTCCTTCTGACTACCACTTGTTTTCATCGATGTCTCACGCACTCTCCATGAAACATTTCAACAATTACGGAGATGTCGAAAAATGGCTTGATGATTGGACCATCTCAAAAGATGTACGGTTTTTCTGGGAGGGCGTCCACAAATTGCCAGAGAGATGGGAAAAATGTATAACTAGCGATGGCGCATACTTTGAATAAACCATTTTTTACCTTTCTCCCAATTTAAACGTGTTTTTTTTAAGAAAAAGTTAAGAATTATTAACCGCCACACCTGGTAGTCCAGAACAAATTCTTAATTTTTGTCGAGTTTGAGCAGTGTGCAATGGGGCCGGGTAGTATGAAGCAGGGTAACATCTTGGATTGGAAATTCACATCTTTTCCGACGATATGCGAGTTTTGTTTCGTCCAAAAGTTGGTAATAATACGCGGCATTCATAGTACGATTCGTGGAGAGTTCGTAGAGAAAATCGATGTGCAAAACTTCTTTGAAATAAAAAAAATACAGTTGCAAGCATCGTTCCAATTGAGAGCCGAGTTTTGGCTTTAAGAGGGTATTCTGGTCCAGCGGTCGAGATTTTATGTTATTTTTGCGATTTTATTTTGGGTAAAATATAAGGGTTATTGCGAAATGATTTTTTGCAATATATTTATACATTTTGAAATACGTTTGCAAATTTTTATATGACTAAACAATTACAAATAGATGATATAAAAGATATATTAAAGGAACATGAAAAAAAGCAACGGTGACGCCCATGGTTCCGGTTGTTCTGCTCGTCTGAAACGGAAAAACCAAAGAGATTCTTAATTAGCAGGAGTATCGCTATAGCCGGTAACAGAATGACAAAAAAACATCGTGAAAATCTAAAAAATGGCATCATGTATTAGGTGTACAACTTTGTTTCCGCCGTTTTTTTTCGAAATTCGAGGCTTTATTGTAAAAAACTGGTTATACATTTATGATTCAAAGTATTGTCTATTGCTGGCCATTACTTTCTCCCATCTTTCGGGCAGCGTACGAATCCCGCGTTGAAAAAACTGGTCATCTTTTGAAGCGATCCACGAATCGATCCAATTTCTTACTTCTTCATAAGACCGGAAGTGCTGGTCAACCAGGCCGTGTGCCATTGATCGAAACAAGTGATAGTCAGAGGAAGCAATGTCTGGAGAATACAGCGGGTGGGGTAGGACTTCCCATTTCAACGTTTCCAAGTACTATTGTGATAAAAAAATAAGGTGAATTTGTTTATAAAATGAAAAATCTTTATTTATTCTTCCAAATCAATTTCATCGCCTTCAAAGTACTCCCCGTCCGACACAATGCACTTATGCCAACGTTTTTTCCAATCCTCGAAACAGTCAGAGAAGTCTTTTTCCGGGACGGCCTTTAATATTTTCTTCGATTCGGCTTTTATCTCCTCAATCGAGTCGAAACGGTGTCCCCGAAGTGGTCTTTTGAGTTTGTTGAACAGCCAGAAATCGCATGGTGCTAAATCAGGCGAATACGGTGGTTGTGGAACGATATGGGTCGAATTTTTGGCGAAATGTTCTCAGAGAACCAATGCAATGTGGGACGGTGCATTATCGTGGTGCAAAAACCAAGAATTGTCTGCCCATAATTTGGCCTCTTGAGGCGAATAGCTTCACGCAAACGACGCACTCAAATAATATTCCTTGTTAACAGTTTGGCCTGGCGGAAGAAATTCATAATGCACAACATCGCGATAATCGAAGAAAACTGTCAACATGACCTTTTGAGCGACTTTGGCGCGGTTTTCTCGGTCTTGGTTCACCTTTTGCACGATATTCGCTCGATTGGTCGGTTGTTTCCGGGTCGTATGCATAGATCCAAGTCTTATCTCCCGTAATGATGCATTTCATGACGTCCTGATAGTCAGAAATCATTGTTTCACAGATGTCAACACGACGCTTTTTTTCCAAAAAATTGAGTGTTTTTGGAACCAATCGAGATTTGACGCGTTTGAGGCACAAAACATCTTTTAAAATGGTTTGGGTTGATCCAAATGAAATGCCCGTAGCATCAGCAAGGTCTCTAATTGTCAATCGACGATTTTCGAACAGCAAATCTTTGATTTCCTTGACGTGGCTTTAATCGGTAGATGGTCGTCCGGGGCGCTGTTCGTCTTGAACTCATTCTCGGCCTTCTTTGAAGTCTTTGTACCACTTGTAAACATTTTTTTGCGACATAGCTTTATCACCAAAGGCCTTTCTATTGCTTTCTGCAACATCCTCAACGTTTTCGCGGCAGAATATTCATTCCGCAAACAAAATTTAATGCAAATTCTGTGCTCAACAAAATCAGACATAGTAAAAATCGAAAAACTCACTTTTGTATGTTTACCAAAACACGTATAGCTCTGCAGCAATTGAATATATTGACATGAAACTTTGCATAGATGTCAAAGACAGTACTACCAACCCACCAAAAATAATTTCATGATTTTATAGTACCCGCGAAGTTTAAATGAAAAATTCACCTTATTTTTTGATCACAATAGTATGTCTTGACCACTTTCGCAACATAGGGTCGAGTATTGTCATGCTGCAAAATCACTTTATCGTGTCTCTCGTTGTATTGCGGCCGTTTGTCTTTCAATGCTTGGTTCAAAGGCATTAATTACGTTCGATAACGATCGCCTGTGATTATTTCAGTCGGTTTTAATAGCTCATAATACACTACGCCGAGCTGGTCCCACCAAGTACAAAGCATGACCTTGGAGCCGTGAATATTCGGTTTGGCCATCGACGTGGAAGCATGGCCGGGATATGCCCATGATTTTCTGCGCTTGGAGTTATCGTAATAAACCCATTTTTCGTCCTCAGTCACAATGCGATGCAAAAATCCCTTCCGTCTTTGCCTTTCAAGCAACTGTTCACAAGCAAACAAACGCCGTTCAACATCTCTCGGTTTCAACTCGTACGGCACCCAATTTCCTTGCTTCTGAATCATTCCCATGACTTTGAGGCGTTTTGAAATTGCTTGTTGGGTCACTCCCAATGATCGTGCCAATTCTTCTTGACTTTGACACGAGTCTTCATTAAGTAATGCCTCCAATTCTGCATCTTCGAAAACCTTCTCTCTTCCACCGCTATGCCGGTCTTCGACGTGAAAATCACCGTTCTTGAAGCGTTGAAACCACTCACGACGCGTTCTTTCGCTAATAGCGGCCTCACTGTAAGTATTTGAGAGCATTTGATGAGCCTCAGCAGCAGATTTCTTCATATTGAAGCAGAAAATTAAAACCTCCCGCAAATGACGAGAATTTGGCTCGTAAACTGACATTTTCAATCGAGAGTAACTTTATGATGCAGACACAAATCGACTAATGTTTCTATGGGGTTATGTTGACAGATGCCCAAGTTATTGTATGATGTCTATGATCTATTTATTTCGACCACTACTTACCGCTAAAGGCATCTATAGGAAAACGGCGGAAGCAAAGTTGTATACCTAATAGAAAATTGAGTATCGATTTCTGACCACATTTTTCACTTTTAGAGAGGTATAAAAAATACAAAACAAAAAATTTTGACTTCATCGTGGTAAGGGCTATAGTTACACAAATGCTGAAGATGTGTGCACAAGCATGATTCAATTGGCTCAACTAGTTTTTGAGATATCACGGGCGCCAATTTGAAAAAAGTGGTTTCGAGAAAAACACGTTTAAAGTATACTGATTACACAGAGATACTTTTATTTACGATCAATCAGCTACTCCAGGACCATAGAATAAACTTTCCTGTTGCTCGTAAAAATTGAGCAGAGCTCATAGCTCTTCTTTGTGTTGTGCTCTTTCTTCTTGAGCGAAATCGGACGAACACCGCTCCAAACGAATTAACCCTTTGACGCCCGTTTTTTATAAGTGTTTTAAGAAGAAAATTTGAGCTTTTTTGAACTGAGACTATAAGTAGTGATAACCATAAAAAATATCAGAATTTTATATCGGTTTTTTTTATCGTTCATTTTTTGTTTATTGGTAAATATGATTTGGATTCTAAAAGCATGTACGAAATGAGCAACCTACACAGAGAAAAATGAAGGGTAATCTATATCACATAACTCTGATTGACATTTGAGTCAGCTTGACATTTTTGAGCTGAAACTTTATTATATTTGTGAATGAAGTTTATCATTCAGAGCGTCAAGCTTACTATTTCGGAAGAATATCTTATAGATCACCATTTAGATAGTCAATCATCCCTTCACTTTTTGCCGCATAAAAACTGCAGGTCACCAGGTTTCACGAAATAGGTTGATTTCTTGATTTTTATATCTATTATGTTGGATTCGCCATTTTGAATTTCTGTATTCTTTTAATTTCACATTTTGCATCTGAGTAAGCTTCCAAATATATAAAATTATAACAGATACCAATCTATTTATTTATAGTGCACTTCTAGATGTCAGTAACAATGCTAACTATGCCTACTTGGAATTTGATAAAACATGTTATCATTAAAACTGAGCTAAAATAGATTAAACCGGATCTACATACAATCTATATACCATTTTTTAGAAGAAGAATTCACCTTTACAGTGGTGCAAAGAAAACGAAAATATCTCCTTTTTTGACTAAGTTATGAATTCTTAAATGCGTTTCTGGTAACTATAGTTACCAGTAGGCGTTAAAGGGTTAAACGAGCCATGAGTTCGCGAATATCTCCGCTTGTTGCCCAATGGTCACTTCCATCATGTCCAAGACTTTTAAAATTGACATAAATCCGTCGTTAAATATAATTATTGCTATAAACGTTACTATTTCTACAATTTTTGGTCTCGAATATAGATGTTTTGGAGCCAAGGTCCAAATAAGAGAATTAAGTGATTCGTTGTTATTTTGTTTTTCTGCTCCAATGCAACAAAGTATCCGATGACAAGTCTTCATAAATAGGCTTGATGATTTCCGATACTTTGACGATAAGAGATAGTCTATCATAATGGAAGTTCTTCAGTGTCTGGGTGCCGCTTCCTAATGTTGTAACTTTGTTGCGAATCGAGCGAAATGGTTTTGCAGATATATTCTCTATACTAAATAGTTATAAAATATGTAAAAAAAAATCGATTTTTTGAACCCGCTAGATTAGAATACCTCTTTAACGGGTGCAGATTCTTCCTTCTTTCGTCATTCTGTATTAGTTTGTTTCGATTCTGGGTGTAATAGTGCACCCAAGTTTCATCGCAGGCAACAATTCGGTACAAAAGAGCCTTCCCTTCAGCCTGGTAGTGTATCAGTAGCCGTTCGCACACATCGAGACGCTGCCGCTTCTGATTTTCGGTGAGAAAACGAAGGACCATTTTGCATTTTGAAACCCAAGATTGTCAGTAATGATTGCCTGAACACACGCACACACACACACGCACATGCGCATACATACATGTGCGTACGCACATGCACGCACGAAACATATTTGTTTTTTCAAACATTTACTTATTAACCTAATCTGTGTATTCAAAAACAAGCATTTCTTAAACTCTAATAGCACTCACTTTAAGCCATCGTATCTTTTATAATTTTTATTTTCAAAGTTTTTGTCACAGGAAGCTTTTGATCCACACTACCTAAACTATTAGGTAGTACAAATGAATAATCCATTTTTTTCAGCTACATTCAAGATTTATTTTAAAAGAAAGTAAATTAAATTGTTCAATCAAAATATTCGCCGTTGCTTTCTATAACTTTAAGCCATCTTTCAGGCAGCTGATAAATTCCATCTCGGAAAAACGTTACGTCTTTGGACACAATAAAGTCGTCAAGCCATTTTCGGATCTCATCCACTGATTGGAAGTGCATATTGGACAAGACGTGTTGCATCGACCGGAACAAGTGATAATCGGATGGAGCAATGTTTAATGAATACGCCGGGTGCTGCAAGACGTCCCAGCCAAGACAGTAGTTAAACTATAGAGATTCTAACCAACTTTTTAAATTAATTATACAAAAGACGTTATGTATTAATTAATATTTTTTAATTAATATGCCCTCTTTATTGATACCCTCCTCCTCCTCAGAATTTTTGATTCTATGAGTAAGATGGCGTGACGTCACGAGAGAAAAAGCGTGCCGGGTGTTGTTAGACTCGAATCTGGATCGCGGTTGCTATCGAACGCTCGAACTTCCTAGACTATTGTTGCTTATTGCTAGTAGACGTCTAGTGAAGGTTTTTACAGTATGTGTGATGACGTCACGCATACGTCAAAGGAAAAAAACATGGCGGCGGTGTAGCCCAGACTCGAACCTAGGCCCTGCGGTTGCTATCGAATGCTCGTACCTTCTAGACCACCTATTGCTAGTAGACGTCACGTTTACAGGTAAGAGGCGGCCGTGACGTCACGCATATCCAGAGAAAAACGGGCAGGGTGTTACTAGACTCGAATCTGGGTCCTGCGGCTACTATCGAACCTGGACCCCGCGATTACTATCGAACGTCTATCGAACGTCTCTCGAACGTCTATCGGACGTCTCTGGAACGTCTCTCGAACGTCTATCGGACGTCTATCGAACGTCTCTCGAACGTCTCTCGAACGTCTTTCGAACATCTATCGAACGTCTAACGAACGTCTATCGAACGTCTATCTAACGTCTCTTGAATGTTTCTCGAACGTCTCTCGAACGTCTATCGAACGTCTATCGAACGCAAAAGTTGAAGTACCCGTCCGGCGAAATAGTGTCAGTCGTATCCCACGCGGCATTTTTCATGACAGCATTTTCGCCTGAAGATATCGATACATAGTTTTCGAGCGTTGAAGTTATTCCCACGTTTCTGTTACGATCAATCTCCACACCATCCAGTTCATAACGGATCTCATCAAACATGAATGTAATGCAATTATATCCCAACGTTACAGTCGCACCATGCAGTCGACTGCAACTTGTTTCGTCACCTTTCCTTCGACATAGAGATAACTCTCGCATGGCAATATGTATAAATCCTGCTGCTGTATGGGTATTCGTATCTCGTCGCTATATGCAAACGTTGTGTTAGCGTATGGGTTGTACGTATGTGTCTCAATCTTGACGATGCGATCGTCAAAGACCGGTTCACTTCCAATGTTCAAAATGTCAATCATCTTTCTCAATCGTTTCGTACGATGAATCCCAGAGATTTAAAAAATTCAACGTTCAACGCGCTGAGTTTCTTTCGAACGAGGGATTTTGTACTCTTAATCGCGTGTCTCGTAAAAGATATATTTCCAGCTTGTTCTTGCTGTTCGACTTGATTCACCACAAGCATTTCATAAATTACGTTTATTATCGTCGCTGTCGATTACGTGCAATCTAATGGTAATATCTCCTTCTCGAAAATCGAACGATTATCCTTCTTGATCAATGACACACACCGTTAAATCATCGATAGACGTTCGATAGACGTTCGAGAGATGTTTGAGAGACGTTCGATAGACGTTCGAGAAACGTTAGATAGACGTTCGATAGACGTTCGATAGATGTTCGAGAGACGTCCGAGAGACGTTCGAAAGACGTTCGAGAGGCGTTCGAGAGACGTTCGATAGACGTCCGATAGATGGTCGAGAGACGTTCCAGAGACGTCCGATAGACGTTCGAGAGACGTTCGATAGACGTTCGATAGTAATCGCGGGGTCCAGGTTCGATAGTAGCCGCAGGACCCAGGTTCGAGTCTAGTAACACCCTGCCCGTTTTTCTCTGGACATGTGCGTGACGTCACGGCCGCCATCTTACCCGTAAACGTGACGTCTACTAGCAATAGGCGACGATGGTCTAGAACAGAGCTCGGCAAAATGTGCACGCGACGGCCGATTTTCGACTATCTCCGCCCACCGCTATTCCCTTTACCTCGCCACTCCGCGCGCTGCCCATAAGCCGCTCGAGTCTCAGGAGCGTGTTTCCAATAGTTTTCCACGTCACCTGTGAAGTACTATTGTTGACGCGTTTTTTTTAAGTGATATTCCCAGTAAGCCTAATCCACTGATGACTGTAACAACCCGTAACTAGTTGAACAGAAGCGAAATAAAATATGTTAAATGAAGAATATTCAATTCGATTTTCGGCGTCTTTTATTGGTAAGAGTGGAAACGTCAATTTGAATATTGCATGTAGCGAGTTGTATAAGACGTGGTAAGGAATCGTCGCTTAAAGAAGGACACTTCTCATTTTTTATAAACTTCATTTTTGAAAAATGAAGAGGCCTACTGGGGATACCACTCAAAGAAAAACGCGTCAACAATAGTACCTCATGGGTGACGTGATAACTATTGGAAACACGCTCCTGAGACTCGAGCGGCTTGTAGGTAGCGCGCGGAGCGGCGAGGAAAGGGAATAGCGGTGAGCGGAGATAGTCGAAAATCGGCCGTCGCGTGCACATTTTGCCGAACTGTGGTCTAAAAGGTTCGAGCATTCGATAGCAACCGCGGGGCCTAGGTTCGAGTCTGGCCTACACCGCCGCCATGTTTTTTCTTTTGACGTTGCGTGACGTCATCACACATACTGTAAGAACCTTCACTAGACGTCTACTAGCAATAGGCAACAATGGTCTAGGACAGAGCTGGCCACAATCGGCACATTTCGGGCGAAATTCAGTAGGTGACGCCTACCGTCCCCTTCGCACCGCTCCGCGCTCAGTGGCTAGGGCGACGATCGTAATGCGCTCAGGTCCGTCGCTGTATAAGAAATCGGCTGAGACGTACCCTTGCGACATATTATCATTAAAATTGTTTCCTCGTTTAATAATCACTTCAAAATAAATATGTTTACGTGTTTTATAAATATATATATATATATACATATATATATACATATTATATTATATATATATATATATTACATATATATGTATATATATGTGTGTGTGTGTGTGCGCATTCGCATATATATATATATATATGCGTATGCGCGCACACACACACACATATATATACATATATATGTAATATATATATATATAATATAATATGTATATATATCAGATGTAATCAAAAGAAATCCATTATTTTTGCATGAAATTGAAGGCTTTAATTACCATAGTTAGAATGATCCGATTTAGGTCAAATATACACCGTTTTGTTCGATAACTTGTTGCCATTTTGAAGGTAATTTCATTATGCCTCTCTCATAGAAGCCCTCGTCCCTATTGGCAAAAAATTGAGACAGTCGATTTTCACAAGCCTCTCTTGAAGCGAATTTTTCACCAGCAAAATTGTTCGCCATGGACAGAAACAGATAGATTATCACTTGGTGCCAGGTCCGGACTATAAGGTGGATGCATAAGAACCTCCCAACCAAGCTCCCGGAGCTTCTGGCGAGTCACTATCGATGTGTGTGGCCTGGCGTTGTCCTGATGGAACACAATTCCTCTCCTATTGGCCAAAGCTGGCCGCTTCTGGGCGATTGCTTCCTTCAGACGGTCCAATTGTTGACAGTACAGTTCCGAGTTAAGAGTTTTGCCGTAAGGGAGCAGCTCATAGTAGATAATTCCCTGCCAATCCCAAACACACAGCAAAACCTTCCTGGCTTGGCTACCGTTTCCGCCGGCTCACCGCGATTCGACCACGACCGTTTTCGCTTGACGTTGTCGTAAGTGATCCACTTTTCAACACCAGTGACCAACCGCTTCAGAAATGGGTCGATTTTGTTGCGATTCAGCAGCGATTCGCAGATGGAAATTCGGTCCATGAGGTTTTTTTGCGTTAACTCGTGTGGCACCCATACATCGAGCTACTTTTTGTATCCAGCCTTATTCAAATGGTTCCAAACGGTTTTTTGTGCAATCTTTAGCTCTTGGGCAATCGAAACAGTGCTTACATGACGGTCGGACTCGACAATGTCCATGATTTTATCGATATTTTCGACAATTGGCCTTCCAGTGCGTGGTGCATCTTTGACATCGAAATTACCGGAACGGAATCGACGAAACCAAAATTGCGCGTGATTGGCTGTTACAGTATCAGGACCATAAACACTATTCGCATTTTCAGCCGCCTGGCTTGCGTTTCCGCCTTTATCGAAGAAAAACTGTAAAATATAGCGTATTTTCTCTTTGCTAGTGTCCATCTTTGACGCGCGTTCAAACAAAACTGAGTCAACTAATCACAAAACTGTCAGAAAAGTTTTTTTAGTACGAAATGTCATCTTTCTAACGCCATCTAGTGGAACCCGATCGGACTTATATAACGCGAGATACAGATAACTAAAGCCATCTATTGGAAAAATAATGGATTTCTTTTTACTACACCTGATATATATATGTATATATATATATATATATATATATATTTATAAAACACGTAAACATATTTATTTTAAAGTGATTATTAAACGAGGAAACAATTTTAATGATAATATGTCGCAAGGGTACGCCTCAGCCGATTTCTTATACAGCGACGGACCTGAGCGCATCACGATCGTCGCCCTAGCCACTGAGCGCGGAGCGGTGCGAGGGGGACGGTAGGCGTCACCTATTGAATTTCGCCCGAAATGTACAGATTGTGGCCAGCTCTGGTCTAGGAGGTTTTTAGCAGCGGCACTTTTTCTCTCGTGACGTCACGACCGCCATCTTGCTTAAAAAATCAAAAATTCTGAGGAAGAGAAGGGTATCAATAAAGAGGGGGAATCAATAAAGAGTGGGGGGGGGAGTATTAATTAAAAAATGTTGATAAATAACGTCTTTTGCTTAATTAATTTAAAAAGTGGGTTAGAATCCCTATACCATAGTTTAACTACTCAAGACTCATTATGGTGTCTTTTTATTGGAAGCAATGTGTGGCCTGGCCTGTGTTGTCATGCAACAAGTTCACTGGACGTTCTCCTTTGCCAGTATACGGGCGTTTTCGTACCAATTCTTGACTCAAGCAGATTAATTGACATTGGTAGCAGTCCGCGCAGTAACTGTTTCACCTGGTTCCAACAACTCATAATAAAGCACGCTCTTGATATCCCACCAAATGCAAAGAAGAACCTCCGCTTCTTTCCGAAGCGATTGGGTTTTGCGACCGATTTTGATGATTCGCCGGGATTTACCCATGACTTTCTGCGTTTCGGATTGTCGTAGAGTATCCATTTCTCATCGCCCGTAACGATTTTCCACAAGAAAGACTTTCGACGCTGCTTATTGAGAAGAGAAAGACACGCTGCCACTCGTTGATTTTTGTTGGTTTCTGTGAGTTCATGCGGAACCCATTTTCTTTCTTTCTGGATCTTTCCCATCTCATGTAGGCGTTTGGAAATCGTTCGCTGCGTTACTCCCAACTGTTCTGCAAGCTCTTTTGTTGTTTGTGCCGAATTCTCAGCGAGCAGTTGTTCCAAATAATCATTATCGCACTTGCGAGAGCCTCCAGGGCGTTGTTTGTCGATTAGACTGAAATTACCGCTTTTAAACTGCTTAAACCAATATGCGCACACATCGTACGATATAACACCTTCACTGAGAAAGGAACAAATCGATTCGCACGCTCTTGCAGCATATTTTCCTTGTTGGAATTCGTAAAGAATGCAATGTCGGATATGCACCTTATCTGTTGCCATTTTCGACTGTACTGAACTGAATATTTTTGAAGATTATGTTGGGCCTTTCGCCAAATTATATGTTCTTTTTAATAGCTATATGTCAACATTGCATAATCACAAAAGAGCGGGAAAATCTATTCAATTTAAAATTGATTTCGTAACTGCTCAAAATAATTTGGATTATATATTTGTACACCTAATACAACATTTGATAATTTCAGCTAATTTGACCGAAGGGGCTTTTTTCATACAGAGTGTCTTAAAAATACCGGAATCTCCGGATAACTTTGCAGGATGAAGTTTTCATGAAAAACTTTGAATACAAAAGTTATAGAAAATCGAATAACGGACTTGATGATCACCTTGAATTTGATCTTGGCCATGACCTTCCAGGTCATTTCGAGATCAACTTGAGTTTTTTAAATGCGAACCCTTATTTTTTATTACATATTTTTGTCTAGCAATTAATTTGAACAACTTTTGTCTAAACATTTTTTTATTTGCCTAATATTTTTTGAGATATTTGAGGTAATCTTGATAACTTTTTCCATATTTAATTTAAGATATCTCGCTAACTATTTGTCGGAATAAAAAGTGGTACTAGACTTTCTTGTGTTATTTAGTCTCAAGAATATATTGTTACTATAGTGCCCTGATTTTTATTAATTCGATGATTTTGAAATTTCCAAAAATCAGCAAGTTAACAAAAGTCAGGGCGCTATTGTAAAAATGTATTCTTGAGACTAAATAGAGCAAAAAAGTCTAATGCCACCTTTTCTTCCAACAAATAGTTAGCGAGATATCGTAAGTTAAATATTGAAAAAGTTAAGTTTTCCTCAAATATCTCAAGAAATATTAGACAAATAAAAAAATGTTTTAGAAAAAAGTTGTTCAAATTAATTGCTAGAAAAAAACAGTGTAATAAAAAATAGGAGTTCCCATTTAAATTTCTCAAGTTAACCTTGAAATGATCTTGAAAATCATGGCCAAGGTCAAATTTAAGGTAACCATCAAGTCCGTTACTCGATTTTCTACAACTTTTGTATTTAAAGTTTTTCATGAAAACTTGATCCTGCAAAGTTATCTGGGGGTTCCGGTATTTTTAAGACATCTTGTATAAAATGTGCGAGGTCCTTTAGCGGCCTGTTTTTTATGCGAGTGCAAGTATATATAACAGACTCATCACAGTTAGCAAAACAAAATATTGTATGACCAATTTAAAAGATATAAATTAATAAAAAAAAAATAAAAAATGTAAAACCGTGAAATCGTATATCTCAATAACTGATATCGTCTCCCACCTGTTTCTTTTTGCAAATTATTTCCAGTTATTATTCCAAAAAAAATATATATATGTACAAATTTCAACAAAATCGGTGAGGTATCATCTTTTCTATATATTTATCGTTATTATTTGGCAAATAATTAGTTTAACTTTGTAAACCTCATATTATTCGTCAACCCGTCTGTGTCTACTTGGTTTCTATAATACAATAAGAAATATCGATCCGAATAACGGTCCATGAATACGAATCCATAATTAATTGTGCTTTTGACCGCAGATCGTAAATAATTTACTATTATTAGCACCGGCTTTAGAATTTAGTGTAAACCTTGCAAGTGTTGATTTGTGTGTCTAACAGAATTCTTTGGATGAGAGGCAAACTTGTTATTTATGTATAGTAATTATTTAATATTTCTTTATCTCATACGCAGTCTCTCTACCTGGTTCAGAAAGTCACATCATATACTGTTGATTAAAATCAGAAATAACGATTAAACGCGCAGGGAGGTAATAGAATATTTACTTATCCTGGAAAAAGACTTTAATATTAAACAATGAGGAGTAAGTAACCATTTGTAGTGTTGAGATAGGATAATGGCTCTAAAATGTGTTACATTTCGATTTGACGGAGTTTGTAAGAATAATATACTAGAATCTAAATTTAGACTCGGCTCATATCGGGAGAAGGAAAGAAAAAATAGAACGCGAAAATAGAGAGGAAGCATCCTATATGTACACGTCTCCCGAAAGGAGCACCGACGCGGAAACTGTAGACACGAGAGATTAAGCCAGGCGGAATGCCGTTTGTTTCCATGCGGGGGCATTAATAATTTTCTACTCACCGGGCAAACGAAGATTCAGGTACTTCACGAATTAAGCCGTTTACGCTGGCGCAAACGGATATGCTCCGTAGTCCCTTGCCTCTCTCCTTTTGTTTCTCGTTTCCCTTTGGACGAATTTCACCTCGATAGAGTCTTCATTTGTGAGACTTGATGAACTACATCCTTCTTGGGGTATTCGTACGGTTTGGATGCGTCTGTCTCGCTCGGATCCACGCAGACCTTTCTTGTAGAGCCTTCAAAGTATCTACGGCCAGCCTTGATCGCGCGTATCGGGACTGGTCGTCAGTACACCGTCCTCTTCGTCCGCTCGTCTCTTTAATTAGCGAGGTGGAAGGAGAGAGTCTAAGACGGATAATCAGTCTCGGTAACACGCCCTCGGACGTCTCGAGACGGGGTAATGCATCGAGAGAGACCTCTCGCTGTGTATTAATCGTCATATCTCACTTATATTTATTTTTTGCTTGTAACTACATTAATTTCTCTCTTATACATATCATCTTTTTATATAATAATTACATACAACGGTGTAACATTTATTATATTTTCACCACTTAACAACACTTAACGCAATATACAATTTCCTCTCTTCTCTTCTGGTTTTCCCTATTTCTGTTCTTTTTTCTCGACTTCTGCTTTGCGTTCTTTCTTGTTCTTTGTCACCGCCGCTTTTCATCGTTCATGTCCGAAGCAAAAGCGACTTTCGTGCTTGTGTGCGCGTGTGTGTATGTGTATGTGTGTGTGTGTGATATGTGTGATATGTGTGCATATGTATATGTGTTTCTCTCTCTCTCTCTCTCTCTCTCTCTCTCTCTCTCTCTCTCTCTCTCTCTCTCATTCTCTTTTTCTTTCTTTCGTTCTTTCTCTCGTTTTCTCTCTCTCTCTCTCTCTCTCTCTCTCTCTCTCTTTCTCTCATTTTGTGTGTGTGTATATACACATATATATTCGATGTGCACGCATACATACATACATATATACATATATACATATATATATATGTATATATACGCGAGATATATACATATGCGAATGACAATTGCGTGTAAGATGCCGCTGCGTTCTTCGGAGGAAAAATTCGCCAACAGGACGCACTGCCGGCGGATCAAATTTGCCCTTGAACATGATCGCTCGATCTCGCTTGTTCCTTTATCTTTTTTTTCTCATTTTTCATTCTCCGAGTCTATCGGGATTTTTCGTCTATCGACGCAAGCTGGCACGGTACATCTCGCAGAAACGTCTCCTCCTTGTCGTCTATTAGAACGTTCTCTACGAGATCGTGCGTGACATCGTTATAATCAGCGCCGAACGTAATCTTAACCGTCGATATATCGCGCTATCGTTATCGCTAAATCGTGAAGTTTATCATACACATACAATGCGCAAAGCACACGCTCGCAAAACACTCGACGCACGCATATCAAACGAATGGAACTCCTCCGATACAGCTTACTTATATATATATATTTTTTTTTTATTTGTTTTTTTGCCTCATAATATATATCCTATATATAATATTTATTTCTTCCTGTTACTTGTATTTCCTTGTATAGAAAATTTCGGGAGCGTGAGGGTCGAGGGCCCGAAGGAATATGCTAAGTCGTGGGAAAACGTGGGTGATAAATGCAATGAGGTATGTTTGTCGCGATTGAGAATGTTTAGAAGCTCGACGAGCGTAAGGAAAGTTTGAGCGTCTTCCCCCTCTTTCCCTTCGCCGAGAATCGATGCAGACGTGCCACTCGTTTCCTCGAACAAATCGCGTTCCATCGATTCCTCCGCGTGTTTGCTCCTTCAATTACTCGCTTAAGAAGTAGTCTACTTCCCAGCCAGACAGCTCCATCGGAATTGGACTCGCGGTAAACTCTCTCACTCGTTTACTCTCTCTCCTTCTTTCTCTCTCTCCCTCTCTCTCTCTCTCTCTCTCACACTTTTTTTTACAAACGTATTGCACGAAGCGCGCGAGATTCTTATAATCCATACAAAATCATTCTCATCATTTACAGAAATACGAGTTACTAATAAGTCGCAGGAAATTAAAATCTGGAAAGACAGGGAAGAGTTAGAACAATTAGAAGAAGAAGAAGAAGAAAAAGAACAAAACGTACGAGCAAAAGAGAGCGGAAATTTCTGCCGCTTATTATTAATCGCCGCATTTTCGTTTTCTTCGACCCACGTGTCGGTTGCGAAATTCTAACGCGCCGAGATTGGTCCGCGACGAAAAATCGCCGGGGATTTTTACGCGCGAGGAGACGCGCAATTAATTTCTTCCCCCCTCTCCTCCTTCCTACGCTGTTCATTTCTCGCGTTTTGCCTTTGTTTCCCGTTAATCGTGCGGCGCTCACAAAAACCTGCCCGATGCACTGTATGCGTAAACCATGTGAAATGTAATATTGCCCGTAGTAATAATTTCACGCCCGATAACAGGAGCACATCGAAACGCAATTTCGGAAACGAACGGCGGGATAACGGCTACATAGGTACTATGGGACGTTTGCACTCTTTTTCTGGCCAAAATTGGTAAAATTCAAAGTGAATATCCGTAACATCTAAACATTCTAAAAGTTTCGACAAATCAGTCATAAAACATAAGAAAAAATTCGAGTTAATTTGTTCCACGATAAGCATGTTATTCTTATGTTTTGTATACAGAGGTGCGCGCAACTTTTCATTAAAGTTGCGAAACGACTCATTTCTTTGAAATGTTTTAGCTTTTTAACTATTAAACCTTGCGCACCACTATTTTAAATACCTTTTAGTACAAACTAGTGTTTCAAAATAATAATAAATTAAACTTTGAATATTATGGATGAGAAAATCTTCTATATGAAGTAGAAGAAAATAAAGATTTAACCAGTTTCTAATATTTGATCTAATGTTTTCTAATATTTGAAGGACCAGAACTTCCGGATAACAACCGATAACAAACCAAATTTTGGCTCATATTTTAGGTGAACTTTAATCTTCTCAAAACCGTTTAGGAAATTTGCAGCTAGGCGCAACTTTGTGAAATATATTTTTCATAAGCAAAGATCATTATAACCAGGTCACTGGTGAACCGAAATCAACCAATTTGTGCCAAAACTGGTAAGAGTGAATAATGTCGTATTTTATATGTAAGCTTATATATAAAAGGTTTTTTGAGTCGCTGATTACGAATCTGGAATTAAAATTTTAAAATGCAAAATGGCGGATTCAATATGATGACTTCAAATGGCTAACTTTTATATGGATATGTATCAAACTCGGTTTATGTATGTTTTTTCGATCACAGATGACAAATACAAAGTCGAAATTAAAAAATTCTAAATGGCGAATCCAATATGGCGACTTCAAATGATTAATTTTGATTTTACAGATATGTATTAAACTCGGTATATGTATGTTTTTTCGATCACAGATGGCAAATAGAGTCGAAATTAAAAAATTAAAAATATATAAAATATATAAAAATAATATAAAAAAATAAAATATATAAAAAAATTAATAAAAATAGAAACGAAAAAATTAAAAATATATAAAAACAAAAAATAATATAAAAACAAAAAATAAAAGAATAAAAAGTAAAAAAGAATAAAAATAGAAAAATGAAGTGTAAAATCCTACCGTAGCTTCCATGTGACGCACTCTGGGGTCGTGATATTTCATCAGCTAATATGGAGGTAAAAGTATATTTAATAAAATATTGTTAGTCACCAGAAGCAAAAATTTTGGTCTGCCATTTTGGATCTGCCATTTTGAATTGCAAGTTTTTGATATCAAATTCAAAATCAGTGACTATAAAATTTCCTTGCATCCCATTTTCATAAAAAACAAATAATTTTTACTATTTTCGGTCACCATATTGGATCTGCCATTTTGAATTTTAAATTTTTGATATCAGATTCAGAATCAGCGACCCCAAATACCCCTCATCAATCATAAAAATTAATCTTTATCATTTTGGCCAGAAAAAGGATACAAACATCCCATAGTGAAAGGGTGAGATTCTTGAGCGCGAGGAGGGAAACGCGGATCGATCGGTCGATCGATCGGTCGATCGGTCGACTGACGGTTTGATCAACGCTCGCTGACGATAATGCGCTCAAGTGCGCACGAAAGCTTCGACAATAATCTTTGTATCGACAGCTCGACAATCCCGGGAGAAAATTGTCTCCGGTATAGCCCCGCTCGCCTGGGAATAATAAAAACGTTTTCGATTTGAGGAGAAGACGAAAAAAAGGAAGATGCGAACGTCGCGGCCTCGCCTGCTTATGCAACGTTTATTGCAGGAACGGACGCGGAAATTTCCCGATTTCGAAACTGTCACGGACCACCGCGCATTAACATAACGTGCGTGGCTAAGACTGCGTTTCTGCTTAACCGGTATTGTTAGCCACACACATACACACACACACATATGCAAATATCGTTAAGGTAATAATAGTCTCTTCCCTCTTTTTATGAGACGTTTCTCTCGCGGTTTGTAATTCCCAGGTGAATTAACATCGGCCTAACCGTGAAGTTTAAAAGCTCATAAATTCCATCAAACTGTCACAGCCTCGTTTGTCCCGAAAGTTATCCGCTAAAAATAATCCGCGCGAATTGACCGAGTCGAAAGGCGAAAAAAGCAGGGAGAAAAAACAGCGTTGCTGTGATGATCGCTCGACGTATCCCGAGATTTCGATAAGTCGATTGCTAATATTCTCTCACTCTCTTTCCCTCTTTGCGTGTATGTATGTATGAAATCCATCGCGTTTTACTCGCGCGTTGCTATACTTGGACGACGATGATGGTCGTTGTTAACTGCTTGCAACTCGCGCGACGGACACTTCGCTCGTTATTGCGACGCGCTATAAATATTTATCGCGGTGTGGACTTGCAGACGGACGAGACTGCGCGAGATCCGCTCGTTTTGAGACACCGTGTGTCCATTTCCTCGTAACGGTGTAATACTGCAATAGAGTAATCGGCGCTGTAATCATGAGCGTGGCAATTCGTATAGAAAAAGAATATACAAATCGATTGAATTCTGCGCGAGCGACGTTTCTCACCTTTCAACAAGATAGCCTGCCGGTTTCGTGGCGCACCAGTGGTGCGATTCTGTAACTCGTTATTGGAGTTAACGACACTTTCGTTATCGTTGCGCAGTTTTTTTACGGTATACAAAAGCTGCGCAACAATAACGAAACTGTCGTTAACTCCAATAACGAGTTACAGAATCGCGGTACAGGAAGCTTATGTACAGAGAGAATTTTATAGTGAAAATTACCGTGGCACTTTATATTAGAGGAACGTATCAGCATTTTTGTTCGGATTTATTATCCTTCCGTTCAATACGTCCTACTGTTATAATATTACTGTTATAATATTTCAGGAGCTGGCCTGTTATTAAAAAAAATGTGTTCCTTAGCAAAATTTATTACGTTTCTTAACAAAAAATATGGTAAAGTGACAGAATCGATATAGAAAAAGTTATATAATAATATTCGAGACTGATACATGCACTCGCGCACGTGTGTGTGGAAATAGGTAATTTTATAGTAAAAGTTATTATATAAGGTGTCCCATTTTAATGTCCCACCCCAAATAACTCTTCAGTATTGAAGTTTTAAGGAAAATGATTTGAATAAAAGTTGTAGGGATTTAAGTGATTTACCTTATGATGACCTTGACTTTGACCTTGACCTCTATTTTCAAGGTCATTTGAAAGTCAACTTGCGTTTTTTAAATGGGGACCCTCATTTTTTATTACGATGTTTTTTTTCTACTAGTTAATTTGAACAACTTTTTTCTAAAACATTCTTTTATTTGTCTAATATTTTTGAGATATTTGAGGAAAACTTAATAACTTTTTCAATATTTAACTTACGATATCTCGCTAATGATTTGTTAGAAGAAAAAGTGGGACTTTCTTGCATTATTTAGTCTCAAGAATATATTGTTACAATAGCGCCTTGATTTTTGTTAATTTGATGATTTTGAAATTTCCAAAAATCAGTAAGTTAACAAAAGTCAAGGCGCTATTGCAACAATATATTCTTGAGACTAAATAAAGTAAAAAAGTCTAGTACCACTTTTTCACCCAACAAGTAGTTAGCGAGATATCGTAAGTTAAATGTTGATATTAAGTTATCAAGTTTTCCTCAAATATCTCAAAAACTATTAGACAAATAAAAAAACATTTTAGACAACAGTTGTTTAAATTAACTAGTAGAAAAAAACAGTGTAATAAAAAATAAGGATTCCCATTTAAAAAACGTAAGTTGACCTTCAAATGACCTTGAAAATAGAGGTCAAGGTCAAAGTCAAGGTCATCATAAAGTAGATCACTTAAATCCCTACAACTCTTATTCAAATCATTTTCCTTGAAACTTCAATACTGAAGAGTTATTTGGGGTGGGATATTAAAATGGGACGCCTTGTATAAGGTTTCGTAAAAGACTGAAGAATTTCATCGAATTTCTGCCTCAATTTTTTATCGTTCTGGTTAATACATTTTATTTGTTGATAGAAACTGAAATATATATACCTTTAAGAATTTACTGTATTCTTTAAGGAGATAAATTTTATTTATAATCTATTGCCACGTTATTAGAAATGATGAGATGGAAAAGAATTTATATGAAAGAAAAGGTGCTGCATAATATTTTATCTGTAATAATATTCGACATAGATACTCGGAGACAAAGAATTTTATAATAAAAGTTTCTATACACGTGCTCGTGATATTCAGCTTAACAGTTTACACAATTTTTGAGGTGCTTTTAAGACAGTATAAAGAGAAGGTTGTAAGGTAAAAACATTTAACTATGTCACGAAAGCTATTGCTTGCAATAAAAAAGTAGGAAAAAGTTTTATAAAAAATGTCACTTTAAATTTTTAAAAATGATATGCAATTCTTTTTCATAATATTGTAAAATAAATTTAGTGCATTATCAGAAATGTCAATTCCATCAATATTTAATATCAAATTTACAGCTTTGTTTTAAACAATAGTACTTGTAAGTTCTGATTAGAAATGTAAATATAAACAATGAAAATTAGCTGGGAACTATTTTCGGATAGTAGATACATAACATTCGTTATCATGAGTAATTTATTATATTTATTATAAGAGAATATTAATTGTTGTCTCAATAACACAGCAATGAACTAGTTCGGAAAAAGTTGATTTGCTATTGATATTTGGGGAATGTAGGACAAAAACTTCTTCTTATATTATAGATATACCTGCAGTTTTTCGTATACCAAACCGGTTAACAATATCCAGAAAAAATAATTGCAAGTTGTGTAACTTTGGATCCGAATAGTATAATGCTACTATCTCAAATAATGTTGCAAATTTGGTACTAAATATCAATAAAAATGATATTTCTGATGGTATGTTATTTTTGTCTTAATGTCTCTTGCAATATTATAATAAAAAAAAGTTGCACGGTGCCATTTAAAAAACTCAAGGAGACATTGATTTAAAAAAAAAAAACTGTTTTTTCAATTCTTCATTGAAAGTGGCAGCTTGCATGAAACCGATACGTGTTCACCTTTCCTTCGAACTGTCGAAAGCGTCTCGAAAATCGTGCGGACTGTTATGCTGAATGGTACGAGATTTCGTAATCGAAAAACACATCGGAATTCCGTCTTAATTTATCGTTCTCCCACTTAATATGTGCTATTTATATTTTAGGAATTGAAATCTATATTGTAAAAGAATTTACTATATTTCTCAGCGAAATTAGCAACTCCGTTGATATTTAATTCTCGCACTACTAGAAAACATAATAACATTAAGAGAAATTTGTATGTAAAAGGTCTATAACATTCCCTCCGTATGGTAATAAGGCGATGACCTTGATACCGTGACTAAGTGGCACGAACCGGCGCATCGCATCTCCAGAATACGCTCGCATCTCATCGATAGCAATATCGCGGAACAAACAGAGCCCTCAATTTCCCGCTATTTAGGCCCGTTATTGAGCGTCCCTTTTCTTATCGGAATATACATCTGTTATACTACTGTGATCAAAAAGTATCCGAACTTTATTTTTTAAAAATCGCGGGTAAACTGTAAATCAAATCCGTTTGCTTTCTTAAGTTAGTACATATGTCTTTCATATTTGGTGAAAAAATCATGGCGTTTCTTCAAACCGTTTGAAAGTGGCAGTTGTTTATGTCAGTGAAGATTGTTGTGCACGGTAATTTTTACGATGTCGAAAAATATGGAGCAAAAAATTTGTTCGAAATTTTTTGTTATGAACGAAATTTCATTCACAAACGCATTCAAAATGTTGTAAGAAGCTTATGGCGATGATTATTTATCGAAACCAAATACGTTTAACTGATTTAAGAAGTTTCAAGAAGAAGAAGAAGTTTCGAGAATCCGTTGAAGACGACCCACGCTCTAGAAGATCATCAACGTCAACGGATGATGCTTACATTGAGAAAGTAAAAGAATTAGTGCTCTAAAATCGTCGATTGACTGTGCGAGAGATAGCAGATGAAGTTGGAATATCATTTGGATCGTGCCAGCACATAATTCGTAAGAAACGACCGGAATTGTGGGAAAACGTGGATTTTGCAACACGACAACGCACCATCGCATACCTCGATACTTGTGCGTGAATTTATGACAAAAAACTTAACGAATGTCGCTCCTCAAGCACCGTATTCACCAGACATGGCCCCCTGCGACATTTTCCTATTTTCTCTGAAAAATCCACTTCGTGGACAGCGTTTCGAATCGATTGAGGACATCAAAGAAAAATCGCTGCGTGAATTGAAGACCATACCGTTTGCCGCGTATGAGCGATGTTTCCAGGACAAACGCCGGCGTGTTGCAAGCAATGGGGACTACTTTGAAGGAGACTATAAGAATTTTGATGATTGAATTGTAATTTTGATTTTTAAAAATAAAATTCGGATACTTTTTGATCACAGTAGTAAGCGCAACGCGTGACAGCCTCGAAATGTTTTCCCCAATATCGTTCTCCCCATCGTCGTTTACCTCGCGCGCAATTTTCCGCGAGAAGCAAAGAAGTCACGTGGCGACGTCCGAAATTCTAACGTCCGAAGCGAGCGAGCTTCTGCGTCATCTCGCGTAAACAGAATACAAATTCGAATATCATCCCAAGGACTCGTTTAGGTTTTCACTGCGTGACGAAGAGTGTGTGAGAGAGAGAGGGGGGAGATGCTATGTCGACCGGAGTTTTTGCTTCTTTTTAATCTTAAACCAGGACTTGGCATTAAAAAGAGTAGCCACAAGGAGAGGATGACAAAAGCAAAGTAGAAACACACAAACGCCGTGACTCATGGACTCATTTTTAATATCCTAAGATGCAATATTTTTCGATATGATACGCACACACACATGTAGGTACATACGACCTTCCAACACCGACCAGCGAGACAGAAGAACGTATTTTCTGCCGACGCGCGAATTTCAGAGAGTTCCTTCGGCATGTTCCCGTAATTGGCAATGAGAACGCGATGTCGGGTTTCAATTATGCGAGTTATTAAGGCCCGTATCAATGATCGTTACTTGAAACTTGCTGCACATGAAAGACTCCAATCTGTTTGTAGATCTATGTCTCTAGATTTTCGAGGTTATTTTTTTTTACTGCATTATATAATATATAGTCGAGCTTTTCAGCTGAAAAACTTGCACTTGATTATTCTCGTTAGTGATAGTATCCTAATTGATAATAATCGCATTCATTTCTCTTAACAAGTCAACTGGTCAACGGATCTGTATTCAACCTAAACATGTAATCTATCTATATGAAGTTTACGCATTATTGGTTATAACATGTTTCAATGAAATTTAAATCAGTATATGTAAGTAGTAAACGCTGAAACATCATAATTACCGGCATACTGCTGTCAGCGATACTCTGAATAATTACTCGCAGTACCGAAGTGTAGAAGTTGGTAGTTAATATTAGTTAATATTAGACGTCTACTTGTTAGATCTGCACAACTATTCTCCAACTAGTTCGGAACTAAAGCGTCAGTGGGAAAACAGAACTAAACTGCCACGTCACTGGATGACACTTCAGTCATCTCTGAGAAATTATTCCGAGTAAATAAAAATTTGTCTATAAATAAAAAAAAATGTCGCACTATCGAAAGTCGAAATTTTCAAGTTTCCTAACGATGAGAATTCGCAAGCTTCCCATAAATCAACATCTTGTACTCCGCTTAGCTTTTAATATATACATCATTAATTTATTACTTTATTTTTACGATGAAATTGGTCCACTAAGCAGGACATTCATCTTAATTCTAAATTCAAATCTGATTATTCCGCCCGAGACAAGTCTCCAAAGTAAAGACTACTAATAGAGCTTTAAAAGCGCCGCGTTCACGCAAAAGTGCTCGCACTGAAAATTCCGCGAAGTCGAGACCGTCTTCGACGTTCGACAACAGACGACGTTCGCGTTCCCGCGTCGGGAAAAATGTAGCGCGGCTCAAGATTAAATTCAAGCGGATATTACAACGGCCGCGTTTGCATTCGATCGAATCAATTTGCGTATCTCCGGAATAACAATTTGCTCAAGATGGCGACCCGCATCGTGTCACGAGAGGCGCTCCCATTTGCGATTCCTTCTTCCTTTACGATTTCCTTGAGACCAATCACGGTGGAGTGATGAGGAGTGCGCGACGATGTGTTTACGCGCGATTCGCATTTCTCGGCAATATTTGATGCTCGCGCACGCGAGATGTTTCTAAAATTTATCAGCGCGTTCGTGATTATATCGCATGTTTAAACAATCGGATAAGCTCTTGAGAGAAACGTTTGACTTATCCCGCGCTCGCGCGAACGGAGCATACAATGAATTAACTGCCTTTCCCCCGTTTCCTTCCCTCTCCGCAGCATGCGCTTAAACTTCGCGTGTCTCCGTTGTTCAGGCTGGGTTCCGCGAGTCGTCAATATTTACGGTAATGCATTAAGCATTTAAACGCCTGCCTATTATGCCATGTATGCGCACTTCCTGTCGTGGTTGAAGCCAAATATCGGCTGTTTCAGCCGTGCGCAGCTTTCTCTCTCCCTCTATTCCTCATCCTCTCTCTCTCTCTCTCTCTCTCTCTCTCTCTCTCTCTCTCTCCTTCTCTCTCTCTGTTATTTTCCCTTTGGCGCGCGCGAGCGTAAGGAATTAATTAAAATTACTGGAGGAGGCAACACAGTGCGAATTCTGCGGTATAATGCAAAAACTTTCTCTGGCATACCACGAGGGACTTGATTGAAAATTTTGGCTGAGAAACGACGAGCGGACGTAAAAAAATTGCGGAGAAATCGGGAGATATTATGTAACCACATGTGATATTTTATTAAAGATTCGTTTAGTCCCTCTTTTTTCTCTCTCTTCTCTTTCTCTCTCTCTCTCTCTCTCTCTCCTCTCTCTCTCTCTCTCTCCCTCTCTCTCTCTCTCTCTCCGTCTGTTCTCGAGAGGGCGCGTAAGATAGAACTCTTCCGATGCTCTTACATTACAGCTAGAGAAACGGTATAATTAGGCGTAATTAACAGTACAGTCGCGACAACGCGGTCGAACGATATGCACGCTCGAGCGCGAGTGATTCGCTGTGCGAACGAGTCGACTTGTAATTGACTAAATGTTGTACATGTGAGCATTATATACGTGACGGTGAAGTGGTCCCGAGCATAATGCACGCGCGAGAAAGAAGAAACTTGCGTCGCAAAGAGTCGCCCCAGGGCGGTATTCATGCACTCAGAGATGAAGTATTTAAAAAATACAAAAAAGATACTCATTGCGTGCGAGTGTATTAATAATATTTATTTGTATTGATTTATTAGGTACTGATAGCACGTATCTACAGGGTGTCCCATTTTAAATAAGCCAAGCAAAGATTTCGAAAAATATGAAAGATATGAAATTAAAAAACATTTCAGACAAAAGTCATATGGTGTTAAAGGGGATATAAAACAACTACGTTATTTTTACTACATCACGGATGGCGCCACTTTCGAGATATTCATTGATCATTACTTTTCATAAATGGAAACTCCAATCTTTTATTATATCTTCTTTTTCTACCAATTAATTTTAATAATTCAAACAACTTTTGTTTGAGACATTTTTTATTTGCCTAATATTTTTTGAGATATTTAAGGAAAACTTGATAAATTGAAAATCTGATAAATTTGATAAATTTTTTTCTATATTTAACTTATTAGATATCTCGCTAATTAGATATCTTGCTAACTATTTGTCGGAAGAAAAAGTAGTACTAGACATTTTCACTCTATATGATCTCAAGAATATATATAATATAATTTTGTATAATTATATATAATTATAATATTGTTACAGTAGCGTCCTGACTTTTGTTAATTTGATTTTGAAATTTTGAGAGGTAAGTTAACAAAAGTTAGAGCACTATTCAACAATAACAACAACATTCTAACAATATATTCTTGAAATTAAATAGATTAAAAAAGTCTAGTACCATTTTTTCTTTGACAAATAGTTGGCGAGATTCCATAAGTTAAATGTTGAAAAAGTTAGCAAATTTTCCTTAAATATCTCAAAAAATATTAGGCAGATAAAAAAATGTTTCAGATAAAAGTTGTTCAAATTAATTACTAGAAAAAAATGATATAATAAAAAATTAGGGTTTCTATTTAAGAAAAGTAATGATCAGTAAATATTTCGAAAATGGCGCCATCTTTCAAAAAAATGATATAGTTGTTTTATGTCCCCTTTGAAGACACACAACTTTTATCTGAAACATTTTTTAGTATTTTTCATATTTTTCGAGACTTTGGACTGGCTCATTAAAAATGGGACACCCTGTATATTGATGTACACGTTTTTACGCTAAGAAAGAATTTTTCTCAAATAAGAGAACACTTTCTTCTAAACCTGTAACATTCCACGAAAGGGTTCCATCGTTTATTCTATTCAGGTAAAAGATTCTGGCTTTGAATATATTTAAATATGTTATTAGTATCCGCCGAATAAATATTTCCTAATTTTCAGGTATTCTTTCTTTCAGTGCAGTCCAATATTAGGTCTGTTTTATTCTTTCTCAGCTGAATTAGTGTTGCGCTGCAGAACTTTTCCCTTTCTTTCTCCCTTCAACGCCGGGTCATATATATAGTCATTTCACTCCAAAGGCAAAAAGCGCTGGTTCAGCTGAAAAGAACAGACCTTTCTTTTGTTTAACATCTAAGTACATCTTCACATGCTGTGTGGCTCGTTTAGTTAGAAGATAGACTTAGGACGATTTTGAGTACAAGGTTGGACTATGGGATACCGGCCTTGGTTTGTCCTGCGAGCGCTGGCTAGATGAATAAGAATGACGGTGGATTTTGCCGAGGAACTCACGGCGGTTTCGCACGATTGCAAATTAAGCATGATAATGAAGCGATCTCCAAAGCGTGAAAATTTAACGTTAATGCAACCGCGTGCGCGCGCGCGATCAATCGCTCCGACGCGGTTTTCAAGCCGTCGCGTTTAGGAGAAATCCAATTAAAACGAAAACGGCGGACACGAGTGCTCGTGTTGCTCGCGCGACCGTGGCGACGTGAATAAGAACGAAAGAAAATGGAGGAAAAGAAAAGAGAAAGGAGCGAAATATAAAGGGAATGAGAGACGACTAACATCAAGAGCTCACGTGAAAATCGAATAACTGATTATAGCCGCGGACAATTAATCACTTTGAGCCGGCGAAGTCGTTTACCTTCACTACTGCATTAGATTGTCTATCACATTGACTGTATATAACCGTAAGAATCGGGGATCGAATGGACGATTGGCGGGCATCGTTGGGTTTTAATGCCTGGCACACACACGCACGAGCGAACGAACACCTTTCGGCTTTCGTATCTCTTCCTCCTATCAGCTTTCGTTAACACTTAATCAGCTTAACAACGGGAAATCGAGATAATGAGAAAGCGGAGTTCCCGTGCCTTTGAATGTCGCATTCACAAACCAACCGACGGTCATCGTTAAAAGGCGCGTCCATTAACGCGCGTTATATCACTCGTCATAAAATAGAGATTGCCGCGCTAATGACGTCGCGCAACAATTAATCCGCCTCTTTCGGAAGAAAGGAGGCTAATGAGGGCAATCGCGGGTAATTTTGGATACGATAATTGAAAACACGGACAGGACATTGCTTGCTTCGCGCACACGTTGCCAGCGCATTCCGCACAGTGACGCTTTCCAATAAGCGCAGCAATAAACTCTCACCGAAGACCTCATTGCTGAGCAATGATAATTTCTCCATGCACGGGTGGGAAAGCTCTCAGCCTCTCAGTCACCCTGATTGTCCCAACATTCTCACCCCGAAAGTCGGCCGAAAGGGTCGAGTGCAAAGAAGCGTCTCCCCTCTCTAATTACGCTCCTGCCGTACGTCTACCCTGTAAAAGTCTCCGTGGGCGATTTACGCTAAACTTATAGATACCTATCTGTAATAGTGAGGGTGAAGCACCAGAGCTTAGTCTACCTGCCACGTGAATTGACCGAGTACTTCAGCGTTCTCACGCACGCGGCCTCCGCGGTCTGCGCGCGCTGCAGGACACAACACGTGCATATAATTGGTGTATGTTTTTAAACCCAACAGAATATATACCAGTCAAGTGCACAAACTCACTGTATGCTCAGTGAGCGGTTGCAACATTGGATGCGTGCAATTTCTCAAGGCTTCTCCCCCTCCCCTTTGACCCCTTTAACCCCTTGCTATCTCTCTATCTATTTATCTCTGTCTCTCTGTTTCTCTCTCTCTCTCTCTTTCTCTCTCTCTCTCTCTCTCTCTCTCTCTCTCTCTCTCTCTCTCTGTCACACTCTCTCGTCTGTACAACAATAACGCATATGTGAGGGACAGCACGCTCGACTCAGGTAGAAAGTTAATTAGCAATTACATTAATTCCCCTAGCTAAGAACGGTCACACCTAAGCTAAGAGACTTTACGAGACGCTCGAGCGAAGGCGATTCGCGCGGCAGAGAATCCGCCGGATTTTTATAGTCGTCATCTTCACCTTCTCTCGATTCTTTGGAGATCTTGACAGACGCGTAACGCGCGCGCGAATGGCAACGACTCTGAGTAATGCGCGTAACTAACCTAATCGCTCGGCTAACTCGGACACAAATATGTTTCCCGCGACGATGCGCGAACAGAGCTCGCGCTTTTCCCGCCGCCTGCTTCTTCTGCTCCGTCCGCTTTTCACGAACACCCCGCTGTCGCGTCCGCTTAATTTTTCCCGGACCTCATGCGACTTGCAAATGGGGGCTTTTGGCGACCGCGCGTTAATCCATGTTTCATTACAACGTAATGTAGCGCATAGTAGTATTTACATTCTTAAGTTAACACAGCGACTTTCCACGTCGCGACCTCTCTGCGTTTACCGTCATAGCTGCTGCTTCACAGATTATCGCCAGACAATAAACATTTTCCTTTCTCGGAGACATTCGGTGTCGATCGAAACGCCGCATCGATGCGGTCTATTCTCGCCCGCGATGTATTTTTTATATATGCAGGTAATATGATCAGCGACTGTGCTACCGCGCAATCGTTTTCCGTCCATTTTTCAACGTCCCACGTCTATAGAAGAGCTTTGGATTGGTTTTATTCTGATGTTAAATATTTGAAGAATTTTTCCAAATATTGAACGCTTCAACATTTAGAGAGGTGTTGAATTTTTCTCAAGATATGTAAATGTCTCCGTGTGTGTGTGTGTGTATGTATTCTGATAATAACAATTATAATCAATTTTTTAGAGCGGGAAAATTTTCTATAATTACGTAACATCAAGATAACACGAGGATGGCATGAAAACATATAATTATGGAAAAATAATAAAATGTAACACATGTGAGTAAGAATAGATGAATAAGTGAATAAGGAATTAAGGAAATGCACAAAGTGAGATGTGAAATTAGCAGGGTTGGGAATTAACTCGTTACTTGTAACAAAGTTACAATTACAGTTATTTTTTTAGTAACTATAACTTTGTTCCGTTTTTTCCATCTGTAACTGTAACTTAACTTGGCTACATTTGTTCGATAACTAGTAACTAATTTAATAGTTATTTTAATAATTACTTTATATATTTCAAACTTAAGTTTCTAGCAAATCAGCACGATAATATGATGTGCGATGCTTGATATCCAATAAGCACACAGTTATTCTTACTGCATTTGGAAAATACGCTATTGCGTCATTTATCTTTATCGTTCATTAGATGTAAAACAAGGATAAAATGACGCAATAGTGCTGATAGTCTCTTCTCCGAACGCAACCTGTATTTCCTTCAAAAAAATTGTACTCCTATTGGACACATTTTCATCGCGCGTCGCCAGTTCTTATTTGTTAACTTGCGTTCAACGTGAAATGCTCTGGGTGGTTTCAGTCATTATACAAAAAATTCAAGCAATGAATAAAATATTTCAATCTTCGGAGAAGGATTGTAAAATGCCATAGCCAGCATATACAGAAATATTCGAGCAAAAATTTGGAAACGAAAACAACTGGGCATTTCTTTGCAAAATATGTGTAAAAATCGTGCAAGCAGAACTTCAACTGCAAATTTAAAAAAATGTATGAGTGTAAGTCTTTATTTATAACATATCAATATATTTTTAGCGAAAATATCTAATTTTTGAGGTTAAGATTACTTTTAGTATTTATTATCCTCAACAAATTCATTTACTTCCTTAGAATTGCTATTAATAGTCTTAAAGAATAAATTTGAATTGCTTATTTAAAGTAATGAATCTAATTTGTAAAAAGTTATATATAATATAATAAAAAGTTATATATAATATAATAATCAATAAATTACTTTTATACAAAATTGAAAGAATTTACACAATTACGAAAATTAAAATAATGGTATAATTATTGTAACAAAGTAACTAAAAAATAACCATTCGTTTCTATATAACTATATAAATAACTATAACTGTAACATATTATTTTTGAAGGTCAGTAACTTGTAACTGTAACTAGTTACTTTTTCAATAGAAAAAACTGTAACTAATTAGATACTTTTACAAAGTAACTTTCCCAATCCTATTTTTTAGAGCAGGAAAATCCTCTTTAATTATCATATCAAGATAACGCGAGAGTGACATAAAAACATAACTATGGAATAATAATAAAATGTAGTACATGATGAGTAAAAATAGATGAATAAGTGAGTAAGGAGGCAAGAATGTGCACAAAGTAAGTGTGAAATTAGAGAGAAATAATAATAATATCTCGGATAATCCAGGTGTCTTTTCCTGAGCTTTTATAATTTCTCGGGAATTTCAGGAAGACTCGGTTCTGTCCTACAAAGATCAATTTGCTAATCGGCTCTTGGCGCGATTGAATTAATTAACACGAAAGCGCAATCAAGAGAGAGAAGCGCGCCCGAGATTCCGTCAACGACTATCCAAGAATGCCAAACGTTTCTCTCCACTTAGAGCCGCTAAAGACAGCTTCAAGTGGATCGAAATGTTTGGCATTCTTTTGCAATTCCTAGCACATTCGGACCTGCGTTCCTGCCCTAATTAGTTCTTCCCTTCCGATTACAGAAAAAAAATTCGCGTCTCGGACAGCAATTTCCGTTTCCATCAATTAACCTCGCCAGGAACACATGTGCGCGCTTGAATGTGTATTTAATGTTTTTTTCTTTTAAACCGACGAAAAATACAGCGAATATTACCACGAGCAAGCATTTACCACAAAAGAAAAAATTTCGCAAGAAAAGAAGAAATTTCGTCGAACAATCGACAAATGTTTTATTTATGTCGCTTTCTAAAATTAAACGATTTTCTTTTTCCAGTTTGAATAAATTCATCTCTCAAAAGGGTACAATATAAGTCAACGTACTCCATGTAGATACGTACACACACACACACACACACACACACACACACACACACACACACACACACGCGCGCGCGCACACGCACACGCACACGCACACGCACACGCACACGCACACGCACACGCACACGCACACGCACACGCACACGCACACGCACACGCACACGCACACGCACACGCACACGCACACGCACACGCGCACACACACACACACACACACACACACACACACATACACATACGTACACAGACAAACATACGCTTCGCGAAATGCAATTAACGGCGAGCTTTAATTACGTGCAGTGTCAAAACCGTATTTACCCGAATGCGATTCACACTTTGACGAAATGAAAGAGCGCTTCGGTGTTGTCCTACGCTGTTTCGTCCGAATTGTTTCGCGCCATCGTTAGGCGTGCTGTTGTATGCAGGCACTGAGTATCTCGGCGATTAACACGCAGCGACGTGGAGCAAACGAAACCAATTTATGCCAAACGCGGCTGCCCTTTGCGAACTTTGCACATTGCAATATATCGGGTACGTTGCAGATGCCAAAGCAGCTTCGCGAGATGTGCGATGCCTACCGATCGATTTCAATCCGTGAAGGAAAGCGCTGCTCGACACGCGGGCAGTTTGGCGAGTGGGCAGACAAGCGGAAGCGATTGCGCGGTAATTAAGTGTCGTTCCATGGAATGGATTTCTTCCATATTTGCTATACATCGAGATCGATCGAATTATCAGTCAGCTGCTGGCGCGTAATTAGAAAAAAGGACTGACCGCTCGAAGTTTGAGATATCTAACATTGCAAAATCAGTACAAATTTGCTTCCGTTGTGTTTCATCTCTTTCACGACAAAATGTCTTGGATCTTTTAAGGAAATCTCCTTTCTGTTAATTCTTGGATAGTTGATTTATTTAATATGCGCATTTTCTGGCTCATAGAATCGAATTTGATTAATTTGATACAAAGTAATTATATATGTTTATATATGAATTTCGTCTCTGTATACTCATGCGTTTCTATATAGTCATGAAAATACATAATTATATATGTCCACATGGAAAAAAATATTGCTGTGGGAATTAGCCTTCATCAGAATAAAATGATTTTATGACACAAACGAACAGAGGCCTCAGAGTTATTTAGGCCTCAGAGACTCTTAGTACTGAATAGCTGAAATTAATAATTCAAAAACATTTTATTTCTTTTAACTCAGTTAATGTATTTGGTAAAATAGTAATATTAGTATTATAGGCTATTTATTATTACATTCATTTGATTTTTTATAAAAGAACTTCAGAAGCTCTTCTGTTTGGATCAAGGATAAAGTGATCATTTATGTTTATGGCAGCTATGATGCAGGTATACAATTGAATGAGATCATTTTTTCTTCATTTTAACATCGTTTTAATAGACATATCTAATTTTATATAATTAAATACATGATCTTATAAGGACAAAATTCATATATAAATCATATGTATATACAGGGTATGTAAAATATATCGGAACGGCGTAATATCTCGAAAACTAAGCAGCTAAGCATTTTAGAAAAAAATGTTTTAGACAAAAGTCATATGGTTTCAAAGGGGACATAAAACAACTATATCATTTTGTTTACAGATGGCGCTACTTTCGAGATATTTACTGAGAATTACTTTTTTAAAACGGGAACCCCAATATTTTATTATACGTATCATCTATTTTTACCGATTAATTTGAACAACTACTTTCTGTCATTCAAACATTTTTTATTCTTTTGACCAAAACTCGTTCGGTTCGTTCATTGTCCCGTAATTTTAGCAATCTTTCCCTTTACTTATCGATGATAGACACTTTCTAAGTTCGAGAGAGCTTTTCTCATGTGCGAGATTCCGTTTCTCCGTCATGTCGGCGAATTCATTTTACGACCGGGAAACACGAGACGCGGCTGCGATAACTCGCTACCTCGATAACGCGGCGAAAACGCGCGTCTTGTGGTAGCACTGGGTGTTACGCTCATTAGCCAAGAGTCGGGTCGGTTGGCAACAGGTTTTTCCTACACATTCGAGAGCCGTAGCGCGTCTCTCACCGGCGCTTAATTCGTTCCGATTTCGAGATAACGCGAGCGCGCGTCGGTACACCGCGTTAATTATCGCCGAAGTTTCCCGGCGCTGCGAGATAATTTCAGGAGCCAGCCTCGACGCTGTTGATTTAGAGTCGAGACTCGGTTACAATTGCATTGTGTGTCGGTTTCGGTGCCGCCCTCGCGCCGCGTCATCGTCAACGTGCATGCTGGGAGCGCCACAAATTTGTATGGCGCATTTCTCTCGATTCGTTTCGCGCGTCGCACGCTCATTATTAGCCGTCATCGTCGAGTTGCGAGTGATCCCATTGGCGTAAGGATACCTTGACGTAACATGCGCATTGTACGAGGAGCGTTTATAAAGTTTGCAGCCTAGCGTGGAAATAATCGTTTAGTAGGTTAGCAATGATTTTTACTTTGCTACATAATTTTCCCGAAGCACAATCTCAGCAGTAAATAATTGTGTATAATTATATATAAGTTTTTGGCTCTATGTAGCTATATGTAAACATACATAATTATATATTCACACTGAAAAAGTGCTGTTGTATGGATACAATTGACGTAACTGTCTATATTTATGGCAATCCGTGACGTAGACGTATAATTGTGAACGAAAAAATTTCTTTTCTCTTCAGTTAACGGTGTTCTTTTTTAATGTGTTCTTTCTTAAATTCATATATGGATCGAATATAATAATCTATAATGATATATAATAGTACATAATATAGTATATAATTTATATATAATTATATATGATTTTATATAATTACATATAATCTTTTCTCATCGGGATACATTTGTTCCAACTTTATTATGTTTTTCTTGTAAACAAATTTGTCGAAGTCTGCAAAATAAGTGTGTATACAAGTGAGTATATACGATTTTGTCATTTGATATTCAAAAGTTTTTGTCCTGCCAAGTATCCTTGCTTTAAAAGCAGATAGTAATTGAGAGGCGCGGAGAAATATGATATAAGGGGGATCAACTTGAAACACAGTTCTTGAATTTTAGATATTCGCGACGAATGAAGTGTGTTATCCGTATGTATATTTTGACCAGTTGTTCGAAAACTACTTGACAGATCGTGAAACTGAAATTTTAAGTTATGTTATACAGGAGACTAAATATCGATATGACAAAAGTGGACATCAATTCGAATATCTTTTCTAGGCCGCAAACTTTTCAAATTGTACGCCCTACTTAAAGTCAGAGATTAGAAGATGTAACAATTTTATATTTCAATGGCTCGCTATCATCATCATTTGATGCGTTCCTTATTTCATCAGAAAATAATGCATAAAAATTATTTTGTAAACGAGCGTACACTTGGTTACAAAATAGTTTAGACACGATGAAATAAGGAGTGCAGCAAATTGTCACAATTGAGAGCCACTATTGACAGGCTTGCGTTGTAATCAAGTACAACAAGAGTCGAGAGAACGCGATGACAGTATGCGGTGTAAAAATTGGCCCTATATTTCTATTCTTATCTAATTAAATATCTCAAAAAATATTAGGCAAATAAAAAATATTTCAAACAAAAGTTATCAGAAAAATGTTGTTAAAATTAATTGGTAAAAAAAGATAATATAGTAAAAATTCAAGTTTCCATTTAAGAAAAGTAATGGTTAGTAAATATCTTAAATGTGGCGCCATCAAAGTGATATAATTTTATCCTCCTTGAGACTTACAATTTTTGTCTGAACTATTTTTTTCTAAAATTTCTGAGATATTTCTCCATTCCAGTACTTTTTATACATCCTGTATATAATCAAGTATAATTTATATATAGTTATATATGATTTTATATAATTATTATATATAATCTTTTTGATCGGTAAGAAGCATAAGAATATAGAATAGAAAATATTAATTTTGAAGTGTGAAATTTTGAAAGTATGAAAAATATTTTTAAAAACATTTACTTAAATTTTTTTTCTGAATTCTCTGTTGAAACGGCGACTTCGGATGCCTCGTATGACCCCTTCTCGGCTCTCTTCCATTATAACCGATTACTGTGTAAGCTTATCAGTACTAGTTTTCAATCGTGATAGTTTGATGAGCGCCTTACTCCAATGTCTCTAAACCGTTTAGCGACTAAGGTACACAGACCGACATAATAGCCTTAACGTATCGTGCATCTTAATTATTGAGATTCTAATCGAATACAACAAGAGTCGAGAGAACGTGATGACAGTGCACGGTTAATTAAAAATTAGCTGTATATTTCTATTCTTATCTAATTAAATATCTCAAAAAATATTTGGCAAATAGAAAAATATTTCAGACAAAAGTTGTTAAAATTAATTGGTGAAAAGAAATGAGAATTATTGATATTCTAATCATATCATTTTATCATTCATTGATTACTCGAAGAAGCTAGAACGGCGTATTGAAATAGTAATTTGTAACTGTGTAAAATGGCTTTACGTTGATGTCCTCGGAAGTAAGTCTATACTGTTGGAAAATATTGGTAATCTAATTAAATCGCATATTAAAAGACTATTATGCCGGTTTGTGTATACTCATTCGCAAAACAATGTGAACACATTGTTTTCGATAAAGTTAAAAGAATATTAAATCATCACAATTACGAGAGTCACAACTATTTGTGGGATGATGCGGTATTCTTACCTTTATCAAGTAGGAATATAATAAATATACTTATGTTTTCAATAATAATGTAATAAATATACTCCTGTTTACATTACGAGTAAAGGGTCGATGTTTACTGTCATTTAGTTTAGGCGACAGGTTTAATTTAGGTAAATTGTAGTAATTCGTGTGCAGTTACCGGAAATTTACAGGACTACAGATTATTCCGCTCGACTCGCTGCCATTCAGCTCGTACTTGCTTTGTTTATGTACTACAACACATTGATATCTCACGATAGATTGATGTAGTGAATCCTTTTAAAAATATTGCTTCAGTCTGTTGCGGTCATGGGTGCTATTTATAGACAAGAATAAAATCATAATAATTTTATTTTAGTCTTTACTTAGTCCTTGGATAGTCTAACCTAACTATGGATTAACAATGAAGACTATATTATTCAGAGACATTTTTCAAAAATAGTTTAAATTTGATATTCGGGCTAAGGACTAAGGAAATTAAACTCTTCGGGCGATGTTCATAGTAGGATTTTATATTTAATCGTCTTAAATTTATCCTCAGATACTTCGTAGCCAATGAAATGCAATCACCAGGAAATTGTCAAAGCGTGATTTTGAGGTTCCTGTTCACATTTTGAGACTCTTTTTACTTTAATTTATGACAGTAAAATTATTTTCAATGAATCAAGTAAAATGAAGCAAAGTAGGAAGGCTTGGAGAAATAGAGGAGAAAAATTTCCTGACAGGTTTGATATTAAAAAGAAAGTACAGCACCGAGAAAAGATGTACGGACATGAATACGAATAAAGCTAAATAAGAAAATCGGAAGGAAATTCTTGATAATATCAATGAATATATTAGGATGTATATATACGTCCGTAGTAGTTAAACCAACTTTAAACTACTCTTGCAGGCAGTTTAAATTCAAGCTGGATTTAATACAATACAAGACTAAATCATAAAAAAGTATCTCTGAATACAAATATCATTAGTCTCTTCTTATATTATTGTTAGACCACAACTAAACTAAGCTTATATTATCTTTGAATAGCATCCCATAGTTTTAGAGCAAAATAATATAAAAACGAAAGTGTGTGCCTATATACACATCTATATCTATATATTAAAAATTCTCACATCTATATATTAAAAAAAGGTTCAGAATAAACAATACTCACTATAGTGAGTAAAGATCGTTTAGTAGATATGAAAAATTCATCTTTTAGAAATACAAATTTTTTCCAATTTTGATAACACAAGTTGAACAAACAAATATTTTACCATATTGTTATACTTTGATGTTTATAAACGGTATTTAAAATATATTAAAAACTTGATTTTTTTGTCAATAGATGATGTACAAGAATTATATCAGAAAATCCAAAATAAAAAGATTGAATTGGTTCAAAGAAGACTAGGAATCTTTGAAAGGTTTCGCTATTCTGTAATGCGAAGATATCAAGCGTGTATAGGAAGGGATGAAGGACATGTAGAACGTCTTTTGTAAACATCAAAGTGATATATGTAGGGTGTACCATCAACATATAAGGTAGGCAACCTATCAGTACGACGAGTTGCCTATCCTTATTCGGACGATAACGCAGAGATTGTCGAAAAAATAATTCGTTAATCTTATCGATAATGATATTCAAAGTGTTCCCAGTTATGAATGCTATTAATTTTGCATTGTGATCGTTTATAATAGCAGCTGAGCCTCATTAAATTAAAAAAAAGAAATGTTTGAAAAAGCGAAACTGAAAGATTAACATTACGGATTTAAGTACAGTAAATAAGAATAATAGTTAAGACAGTAAATAATGCAACCTATTTTCTTGTTTCGCATAATTTCTTAATTTCTTTCTCGCATTGGAAAGTTCGATAGGAATTGCAGGTTAGAAAAAATGGTACAGATATATTTAGAGATCTTATATATTGTATTCCATTGTTTCTGGAATAGATAGCTTCTGCAAAAATATTTATTGACCAGAAACGCAGCATAAATTATTGATCGCAACTTAATCGATGATGACTATTAAACGAGATATTTTCGGTATATAATCTCGTATTTTGACGTCTCTCTTATAAAAAATAACGCTTGTTTTTCGAAGTTTTTGCAGCTTATAAGTAAATCAGAAAACTCATAAGCTACTTTTTTCGATAAAAAGAGTTCAGCATATGAGCATTCTACACTCTAATGAAGAATTTTCAATAAAGCTTGGCTCCTATCATAAATAATTCAAGTGCCAAATTAGTTGCACCCATCATGATGGGGAGTACTGCAAATATCGTTAACGATAAGATTGACGAGTGACTTTTTCGGCAACCTCTGCATTATCATCCGAATAAGGACAGACAACCCGTTGTACTGACCTGTATGTTGATGTTACACCCTGTATATAGCCTAAGAAGCCGCGGCGGAAATAGTCGAAGCGTCGTTGAACTTTCACCTTATCGTTAATTAGATTTTCCGTTCATATAATGCTCCGTCTAGATATTCTTATATCAATGAGTGATCACTTCGTACGCGCGATTCAGATTTTTCGGAATCTCGAGGAGAAACGACGCGACTTACGCGCTTCGATAGATTTGAAACACTCGATTTATATGCGAACTCAAGTCTTCCTTCGATCTGTGATATAGTTGCTATGGCTTTTCGAGAGGCGGGTCGCGCTCGCGAGCGCGGAGAGAATGAAATGCTATTTCCATGTTTATGTATATGAACAGATGGAAACTCGCATTTCGCGAAATCGTTTTCCTTCCCGCGTTCCTCTCTTTATCATTTCTTTTGCAGTGATCTTAAAAAAGGTTGTTATTAACTAAATAAAATGTTGGTTGACACATTTGGCCGCTTTGTAACGCTTTGTAACGCGGGAAAAACTATCGTTCGTATGTGCATTTCGAGATATGATCAAAGTAGATTGCAGCGTAAAACATCATATAAGGGCGATATTTGCACGGAGAGAATATTATGACTTTTTTTACATAAATTCTTTTCAATTTTACCAGGCTTTTCAGTAGCGTGCCGGAGTACATCGTCGTTGAAATTTGTTTTGATAAGTAACATATTTTTTACAGTAGATTCAAGTTCTTAAAATATAAATAATATGCATGGAACAGAACAATGATGAATTAATAATCAATTAAAGTAGAATATTTATATGATGCTCGATTACAAAATTCTATAGTAATTTGTGTTTCTTCCAAATTAAAGTAATGTTTTGTTGTTTTCACTCGCACGCGAACACGTTCGCGCTGATAATCATATTCTTTATTTCAAAATTTGATTAAAACTTGAATAGCTAGACACATGAGAAATTAATGCAATTTTTAATGTATACATTTATTAATACGTCATCGACTTTCTATATATTTCTATAAATTCTATATATTTATATGTTTTTATATATTTAATTTACAATGTGCAATATCCGTTATACATCTTATAAATAAATAACTGAGACGCGGCGGTGTCACAGTGATCTCAAACTAACAATTAAATGATGTTAAAATTCGTGTCGAAAAGTAACATAGCAACACTGAATTCTATGAGTAGATCATCAAACTTACCGAATTCAAATACAATTATGTACAATGTCGAGTGCACCTCTACTTGTTTCGAAAATCGTGTGTCACTTTCTTTGTTACATATTCCTCGACAGACTTCTTCGACTAGAGAGAAGATTGAGGAAGTTTCTTTTTAAAAGTAATTTCTTCACCGTCAGCCATTTTAAGAAATAACTTTTTATCGTTATTCTGCTTCAAGAAATAACGACTCGTTACAATTTCTCGTTACTTTCTCACTAACCTTCTTTTTTTCCGATTCTTGACCACCATTTTATAATAGAGATATTCTTTTTACATGAAAAGTAACGGAAAAGAAACAATTATATTTAGAACTATATAATCATGTATTAAGAAAATAATTATTGCTACTGTTATTAACGAGAGTTAAACGTCGTTACTAAATTGTTGCTGAGAGAAATTTTTAACGGTAACAGAATTATGAGCAACGCGTTACTTACCAATATCGTCCTGGACGCTTCAAGGAAGATTCAGCTGACAGAAAACACGCGATTTGTGCCTGTCGTGGGTTTCGTTAACGTTATTGCTCGGTACTGACTGTAGTAACGATCGTGAAAAACAGCACGCAAACGGGTCACCAGCTTGTTGGCTTTGCCCGGGAAATCTACTTTTGTGTATCGAACAGGTGCTTTGTGTAGGCAAAAATGTTCGTTGTTTTTAGGCTTGATATATATATGTGTGTGTATGTGTTTGGGCGACACGTTCTATTTATAATCCTAAAATTCGTACGACAGAGAAAAGAGAGAAAAGAAACAGGTACAATTTGACGCGGGTCAACAGCAACAATAGTATATAAAGGTGACCCTTTCCAAATTCTGATTAAGCTAATAGACGATTAAGCCAGCCAGCAGAAATGACCGTAAAAACCATAAAAATTTAAAAACTGTTATTGAAATGAGTAAAAAATTCTCATGGTTTTTTTTATAACTTATGTCTAAAATTGCTATCAATCTGGTATTGAATATTGATCTATTCTATTAACATAGAGTGAACATCCTAATCAGTGACAGTATCTCAATTTGTGACAATTAAATATATTTCATTTTTTTAATAAATTAGTTAATAAACATCTATATTTAAACATCTGATTTATTCTGCTAACTTGAGATGAACATCCTAATGAGTGACAGTGTCTCAATTTGTAACAATTATATATTCGTCTTTTTTTGGTAAATTAATTAATAAAAGTCTATATTTAATCTGATTTATTCTGCTAATATAGGGTGAACATCTTAATCAGTAACAGTGTCTCAATTTATGACAATTATACATTCATCTTTTTTTTGGTAAATTAGTTAGTAAAGGTTTATATTTAATTTATGTTACGAATAAAATTAATTAAAAAATTAAATTATTAATATATAATTAAAAAATTAAATTATAGAATAAAATTAATTTATGTTACGAAAGAGCTATAGTAAATGCTGAATCATACATACAAGATTAGAATAAGCTATGTATAGTTGTTAACATTTTAGCAGTTGGTAATTAATACCAGATAATAATTACCAGATGTCTATTTGTTACATCTACACAGTTAATCTTAACTTTCTTTAAAATTATATTGTCAATGAGAAAATGTTAAGGTAAATTATTATGTCTCATTAAACGATATTTTGGTAAATTTTTGAGAAATATAAATAAAAATTGAAATCTTTCTGTAAATTATGACAATGTAACATAAAATCTAAATCGCAGGCTTCCCAATATAAACTTTCAGCTGAATTAAATTTATTAGATAAATTTATTTTCGTTATATAAGTGTAAAATTACCTTCACTTTAGGACTTCGCAATTAGGACTCGTCTCTCTTTCTCTCTCTCTCTCTCTCTCTCTTCCCCTTTTTTATACAGAATTAATAGTTTTTTGGTTATTATCATACGATAAATTACACACTTAGAAAGAAATCATGGTTGGCAACTGTGCTAGTTAATCGGTTAGATTAATCGGGGTTTGAGGAAAGTCAACCAAGTCGCGCGCGAATTATTCCCTGGAAGATGTCACTACGTTCCATAGTTTGCTTGCGCGCGATTATGCTCCGTCACAAATTCTGCCTACACAAGCGCGCTTTTGACTGAAAATTGGAATTTCGTCGTCGCGACGATATCGAGAACTGTTTTAAACGAGCTTCCACGAGAGAGCCGTTTGATGTTGCTCGTGTGCGCGGTGTGTGCATGCGAGTCGCCCGGTATTAAAACATTCACGACGAAATTACGGCGAAGTATACGTAGGAAAGGAAGCGGATTTACATGACACACGTCTGGCGTCGGCTTCCTTTCAGTTTCCGAGATGTAAAATATAACCGCGGCCCGCAGCGACACCTTTTCGAAACGAATTGTGCAGGCGTTACAGCTCGATTTCCTCTCTTTCTATTTCTCTTTTTCTCTCTCTTTCTTTGTCCTTTTCTCTCTTTCGAGAAAGAGAGAGAGAGAGAGAGAGAGAGAGAGAGAGAGAGAGATTGAAGGTATGCACTGGTTATCGCGCTGATATTCGATTTTCATGAATTATTCAGGGACATTGTGCGGTGAAGTAAAAAAGATATGGGAAAAGAGAGAGATAAATTTATGACGTTGTCACTGTGTCGCGTGCTAGTGGACACGGTCCGTCGAATATGATTTGTATTAAGCGCACATCTTCATACAACGAGGATCACGAAGATCTTCATCAAGACGATCCCGAAGGGCTAGACGTGCATTAAATCACTTTATTCATCGGACCGAAGAAAAGGCGGGATAAGGATTACGCTGTACGTCCGAGCAGGAAACCATTTTTCGTACTTTAACGTCACGATGTTACACGAGATTAGAAGTTATCGATCAGCGAGATTGGAGATTAGTCACCGTTTACGCTGCTTCGATGATAGTTTCGAGTTTTGTCTGAGAAAGATGAGGATGAACATTTCTCTCTCTCTCTCTCTCTTTCTCTCTCTATACATATATATACTACTGTGATAAAAAAATAAGGTGAATTTTTCATTTAAACTTCGCGGATACTTTAAAATCATGAAATTATTTTTTGGTGGGTTAGTAGCACTGTTTTTGACATCTATGCAGAGTTTCATATCAATATATTCAATTGTTGCAGAGCTATACGTGTTTTTGTGAATGTACAAAAGTGAGTTTTTCGATTTTTACTATGTCTGATTTTGTTGAGCAAAGAATTTGCATTAAATTTTGTTTGCGGAATGAATATTCTGCCGCGAAAACGTTGAGGATGTTGCAGAAAGCAATAGAAAGGCCTTTGGTGATAAAGCTATGTCGCAAAAAAATGTTTACAAGTGGTACAAAGACTTCAAAGAAGGCCGAGAACGAGTTCAAGACGAACAGCGCCCCGGACGACCATCTACCGATTAAAGCCACGTCAAGGAAATCAAAGATTTGCTGTTCGAAAATCATCGATTGACAATTAGAGACCTTGCTGATGCTACGGGCATTTCATTTGGATCAACCCAAACCATTTTAAAAGATGTTTTGTGCCTCAAACGCGTCAAATCTCGATTGGTTCCAAAAACACTCAATTTTTTGGAAAAAAAGCGTCGTGTTGACATCTGTGAAACAATGATTTCTGACTATCAGGACGTCATGAAATGCATCATTACGGGAGATGAGACTTGGATCTATGCATACGACCCGGAAACAACCGACCAATCGAGCGAATATCGTGCAAAAGGTGAACCAAGACCGAGAAAACCGCTCCAAAGTCGCTCAAAAGGTCATGTTGACAGTTTTCTTCGATTATCGCGATGTTGTGCATTATGAATTTCTTCCGCCAGGCCAAACTGTTAACAAGGAATATTATTTGAGTGTTATGCGTCGTTTGCGTGAAGCTATTCGCCTCAAGATGCCAGGATTATGGGCAGACAATTCTTGGTTTTTGCACCACGATAATGCACCGTCCCACACTGCATTGGTTCTTTGAGAACATTTCGCCAAAAATTCGACCCATATCGTTCCACAACCACCGTATTCGCCTGATTTAGCACCGTGCGACTTCTGCCTGTTCAACAAACTCAAAAGACCGCTCCGAGGACACCGTTTCGACTCGATTGAGGAGATAAAAGCCGAATCGAAGAAAGTATTGAGGCCATCCCGGAAAAAGATTTCTCTAACTGTCTCGAGGACTGGAAAAAACGTTGGCATAAGTGCATTGTGTCGGACGGGGAGTACTTTGAAGGCGATGAAATTGATTTGGAAGAATAAATAAAGATTTTTCATTTTATAAACAAATTCACCTTATTTTTTGATCACAGTAGTATATATATATCTGTCTTTTTGTTTTCGTAACGTCACGTGAAGTTTCTTGTAATTACGTTGTACGTCAGTTGTCACACGATTTGACATTATAATTAGAGTTATTTGTACTAATTTTAAATATGTTACACATTATAAAAGAAGAGAAAATCATTCGAAATTGAAATAATTCGTATTGAATTAAACGGACTCAGTTTCATGTGTGTTACACGTCGAACTGTCTCAATTTTTTAAGCAATGTTTCGGTATCTCTTCAAACTTTTCTCCTTCTTTTGTCGAATAAAAGAAAATTTAGTTGAAAAAGGCAATCGTATATATAAAGTAAACTCGACATCGGTCTATCCACATCGACTATCGGTTATATTTACCGTCTGATTTACTGAATCTCCTGCTTCGAGATGAAATTACTTATTTTATGTAGGTAGGTGGACCAACAGTTTGTAGTTGAAAGAACGTCTATATTATACATACGGCTGCGTTTTAATTTCATTTGCTTTCCATTGTTGACTAAATCTTGTACTCGAGATTTTTTTGGCACAGAATTGTTGGATTGTTGATCCGACTTGATTTTCTTCCAATTCTGCTCGCTTGCGGTTAGTTCCAATAGAACTTATACGACTCGAACTTGGTTGGCTTTTTACCTGCAATTTTTCCACTGCGCATAGATATATGTATAGGGTGTAATAACATATAGATCAGTATGACGGGACATTGCCTGCCCCTATTTAAACGATAATACAGAGGTTGTCGAAACAGTCACTCGTTGACTTTGTTGATAATGATATTTGCAGTGTTCTCAGTTATGACAACTAACTTTGCATAGTGATCGTTATGACAGTTCATTGACCGTTTATGATAGGAGTCGATCCTCATTGAACTAGAAAAGATATTTTAAAAAGTGAAAATAAGAAATAAACATTACGGATCTAAACAAAGCAAATAAGAGTAATGGTTAAGGAAATAAATAATACAACATATTTTTTTGCTTCACATAATTTCTTAATTTCTTTCTTGCGTTAAAAAGTTCAATAGGAATAGAAAGAACGGTATAGAAATATATAGAAATATTTAGATAATTAAACATAGAAATATTTAGAAGTCTTATATACTATATTTCTGCAAAATTTCTATTTCTGCAAAAGTATGAGTCGACCAGAAACGCAATATAAATATTGATTGACACCTGATTGACGAAAATTATCAAGCGACATATTTTCGATACATTATAGTCTTGTATCTTGATGCCTCTTTTATCGAAAATAAGGCTTGATATTTGTCGTTGATCAGAAGCGATCTTTTGTAGAAACATGAATGGAATATAAGACTTCTAAAAATTTCTATACCGTTCTTCCCAATCTCCAATTCCTATCAAACTTTTCAACGCAAAAAAGAGATTAAGAAATTATGCGAAACAAGAAAATATGTTGCATTATTTACTCCCTTGTTATTTTTATTTATTGTGCTTAAATTCGTAACGTTTATTTCTCAGTTTCACTTTTCTAAACATTTTTTTTTATTTAACCCTTTAAGAACCGAGTAAAATCCATGAAAAGGGCCTGAAGTCCCAAAAATTAAAATCCGTCATATTTCGCTGAAAATTTGTACATGAAGGGTTTTAGTGATGTTAAATACGAATTTCATGTTAAATTCCCGAAATTCAAGATAGCAGAGCCAATATGGCGGGTCGATCACGATAATTCCCGTATTTTCGAGAAGAATAAATTCATTCAAACTCGACGTTTAGGTTTTCTAAGTGCCGACTGCAAATTATTCGCAAATGGCATCCGAAAACAAGTTCGAAATATATGTAAAAATTGCAAGGTCGTATTATATAAAGATACATGTTTCGATAAGTACCATGAACTGTAGAAAAATAGTGGAAAAATTCGATAATTGAACAGAAGAGAAAAAAGATGGAGGAATGAGAAAGGAGATGATAAAAGATATTGAAGAATGAAAAATAACGAAAAAATTAGGAAAAATGGAAAGAAAATGAAAATGATGAAAAAATGAAAAAAAAAAAAAAATTAAAAAAGCACAACATAAATAAAAAGCAAAAAGAATGAAAAAGTGGGATGTTAAATCCAATTGTCAACCTCCTCGAACCCACAAAATACTTGTGAGAGATGCATCCTGGGAAGTATATTTTCAACAAATATATTCGCGAATGTCAAGAGTAAGAATTTTTTGCACATATATAATCCGTTATATTAGATTCACCAATGTCAATTTCTGAATTATAATGGAACATTTATATTTAGCACCCCTGAAAATCTCTAAAAGTAATAGCACGGTCATATACATATTCTTTCGAAAAACCCTGTGTTGTCACAGTATTGACTCCGCCATATTGATTTAACCATTCTGGATTTCGAAAATCTGATGCCAAATTCGTATTCAGCAATCCAAAAAACATAAAGTCTCGCCAGAACTCATTTTTTTCAGATTTTTTCAGCCTCAAGATGGTCATATGTATTTCATGACAAAGATTCAAGAAAATCGGAAAAATACCGTTTCCCGAGTGGCTATATTTCGTTTATGATGCCGAAAATGGAAAAACTAGCTGCGTCATCGTGTTCACCGAGCTTGAAAACATCTAGTAACACTCTTTGTTGTTATTTAGAACATGCCTGGACATCAGCATAGTAAAATGTTTTATGGCAAAGATTCGCCTTTTCCCGGTTCTTTGGGCAAATTCCTAAATGACAAAGATCTTTGTCATCGGTCCTTAAAGGGTTAATGAGACTTGCTGCTATCATAAACGATCACGATGCAAAGTTAGTTGCACTTATCATAACTGGAAGCACTCTAAATATCATTATCAACGAAGTCAACGAGTGATTTTTTCGGCAACTGCTGCATTATCGTCGGAATAAGGGCAGACAACCCGTTATACTGACCTGTATATTGATGTTACACTCTGTACGGTTGAAAATCGCACCGGGAAAGCGCAAACAAAATAATTGTGTGTGACGCGCAACGGAGGAAAATCTTTTCGAAATAAGCATTTCTAACTGTCAATATAGCCCCGATGCGTTGCATGAGCGCGGTGCATATTTCAATACGATTCCCGTGGAATTGCACTCGAAAAGTGATCGTCCTTTCTTTTCCCATTCTCAAACGGGACAAGATTGACAAGGAGATCGATGATCAAAGGGGTTCGAACTCTATTTTCGCCATTTGCCCTTTCCGTCTCTGTTCCCGTTGCAGTCTATCGATTTATCCGCTTGTCATCATGCCTTATCCCTTTCTCATCCTGCCCCTTCCGCCCCTACGGCCGCCATCAGTGCCTTCATTTTCCTCGTTACCGTTCGCCGGCAGACTTTATAAATAATTGGCCATTGAAACCGTGACCCCTACGAAAATACGTGAGCGGCTTGTCCTAATTTTCATACACCTCGATTATATCCCGCAGAGCCGCAATCTCGTTGTCGTCGTGGGTGGCGGCGGAACGGCGTCGACGAAACTGGCATTTATGAATTTTTATTTCCTCACCGAGATGTGTATATATGCGTCTACGCCCACACACACACACACACACACATGCCGAAATGGTACCGACGTGTCACAGCTGGACGACTGGCAACGAGCGTGTGCGGCGGCAGCCATGATACCCGAGCTCGCTGTGTTCCCTTCCTGTGTGTGTCGAAGGGCGTCGGCCAAAATTTCGGGACACCCGTTGAAGCCGGCGGAGCTACGGGGTAAAATAATCGCCGCTGGAAACGTAGCGGAACATTCCTCTCCTCTTATCGAGACACGTCGGATTATCTCGATGTAAACGGCTCGTCGTTGAAAACAGGATCGCCGCGAGCAAGCGCGGGCGAAGAGTAGTTTCCGAATGTTGAGGAGAGGAGGGGGGAGGGGTGGTGGATTTAGCCGAGCGGCGGGCGCGAATAATACCTCTTCTCCGTTCGACAGTTGGCAGCGTGCATGAAGAAGAAAGCAGCGTCGCCCGTCGGCGGAAGTCGTCGCCGACGGCCGACGCCGAACTGCATTCGAAATTAAGCCGAAAAAGAGCGTTATTAAAAGTTGCCGCCGGCGCGTTTTCTCGCGGAAGAAAACATCAGGTCTGCGAAATCACCTCTGACCTTGTTCGCGGTTGTCCGCCGCGTGCGCATTTATGAGCAAAAATGGAGGCGGACGCCGCGGCTTTTGTGGAATTCGGGGCGAGGGGGAATCCCGGAGCGCTCTCTTCTTCCCGCTCGATTCGGCGCGTCGAAGCGGGTCGCGCTCGAGAAAGTTTAGATTCGTGGTCATTTTAGCGAGAGGTATTAACGGACAAGAAAAAAAAGGTAAAGAGGGAGAGAGAGGGGAGGACGGAGAGAGAGGAGAAACGGTGCTATATCACTCCCATGCGCGGATGTACGTCACGTCGTCCGCGTCGTTACGCGACACTTTTTGTCCCCGAAATCACTCCATTTAATGTGAGATTGCAGCTGGGTCTGGCGGGAGATTCGGCTACAGACGGAAACCGTGACACCGTCCGAGATGCGCATGTGTGTGTGTGTGTGTATGTATGTGTATGTGTATGTGTCTGCGTGTGCGTGTGTGTGTGCACGTAGAAAAGCAACAGCATGCCGCCGGCTCTCTCGTGAAAATCATCACTGCGATCATCACGTCGACGTGTGTTGATTGACGAATTATCCCAGGCCGCACACTCGCATGGAACGCGAGAAAGAATTGATTATATATAATTACACGTGGATTTTGTCTCTATATGGCCGTGAATAACTTCTACGTAAAGAAAATATCATTGAATAAGTACAATTAAAGTAATTGCCTGTGTTTACGACAGCCTGTGATGTCGATATTTAATCGAATGCGACTGTTTCCTCATATATTCATTTATTCATTTAATTCGTTTATTAATTTAATTAATTTTCATTTATTCATTTATTCATTCATTTCATTAATTTTCATTTATTCATTTAACAAAATTTTTCTCCACAACATATATAATCAAATAATGTAGAGAAAATTTATGTGTGTATGTGAGTCATGTTTAATTATATATTATTTTATATAATTATATATAATTATTGATATATAAATAATTTTACATAAATTATACATAATTATATATTATGTTTAATTTATGTAAATTTATATTATTTGTATAATTATATATAAATAATTAGGTATAATTTATATATAATTTTTTATGTAATTATATATAGGTTCTTTTGCAATGTCACGATTTCATCTTATCAATGTTCTTATTCTCCGCTACAGAGATGCATTATTTTTTTCTTCTCCTTTTATTTTCAGCTAAATATCAATCAATGAAAAAGAACGGTTACGGTAATGTTTTACTTTAATGAGTTGCTTTTATAATGCTTGCGTTTCCAAGAGAAGAATTTATTTTTTGATATTTCTTAAAAGGCAAATTTTTGTTGGATATATAAAACAAACGTGTGTTGAAGTTGATGGAAGTAAAAGTGTCGCAACCAATCTTTCACTAACTGTAAATATGACTCGGAAAACTGTTATTTGCGACGGTTGCATTATATACGGCTGTATTTTAATAAGAGCTTTAATAGGTGCTTTAATATTTTCGGGTTAATTAATTTTTCGGAATTTAACTCAATCGAAAATCAAAAATCTTAATACAAAAATGCGTCATCAATACTTTCCGGGTTAGAAGACACTGCAGAAGATGATCGACTAGACTTGAGAAAGTCAAATACACAAGATTAAATTCTTTAGTTAATTTTAAGTAGAATATACTTGGACAGATTTCTAATTGATAGTTTATTTAAAAAAAGAGATACAATATTAAAAATTAGGACGAGCTGCTCCAATATTTTTATATTAGAATTTTCGACTCTGATTAAACTTCTTAAAAAGAACTTAAAAAGAATTATTAAGGAAGTATAGTTTTTGGATACCCTGTAGAAAATGCAGCGCTCAAACGAAAGGATTCTTTCCAATTATTTATCATTCATATTGCTATCTTTCAAGGTTGTCTGTTCTTTATTCTTTTTTCTTTAGCTCGCAACACGATTCATCTTCTTCTGCCGGTACTTCTTCTGACAAAAAATGGAGATGTAATTAGTCGGAAATAAAAAGGAGAGGAGAAACATTACGAGCGCGTACAAATTTTACGAGAAAATGAAACCATGATAACTCGGTGCCATTGGAAAAATCCATCGCGTTATTTTTCCCGCCGGGATGAGAAAAATATATGTGCACAAATTTAATTAGACGTATCGATGTTCCACGATCGGCAAAAATTTAAGGCAATTTCCGCCATTGTATTAAAAAAGAGTATCGCGAAACGCCGATGCGAATATCGGATTGTAAAAACGTGATATCACTTCGCCGGCAATCTATCGTTTCTCCATTTCATGCGGGTCGTCATGTTACAGTTGAAATACGTGTAATTCGAAAGTCAACAGAAATTAGCGCGATAGAGGCGAGATAAAAGCGACGGGAGCTGAAAATCCAGCGACTAATACGGCTCGAATCGCGCCGGGAGCGATTAATATTGTGCTTCTGCTCATTTCTTCCTCTCTCTCTCTCTCTCTCTCTCTCTCTCTCTCTCTCTCTCTCTCTCTTTCCGTCTTGTTTTATGATTTTCGTTGCCGGTTAGTTGTGACGTTTGTCGCGGTTGCCGTCGCTTTATGGCGCTCCGATTCAGCGTGTTTACCGTAACCGTTACTGTATGAAACTTGATGCATTCGGTCGCGGCCGACACGGGCCGGTGCATAATTAACGAAACGCCCGTTGTAACACTTTCCGTTGTAGCGGAATTACAAATGCACCGGACAAACTGCGAGTGTTCTTACAGAGCATCGTTCGCGCGATGACGCACAATGGGTCTAGATGACATTTTTTGGTTCAAAATTCTCTAGAGACCTGAATTTCCAACCGGTCATTGACACCAATGGATGAGGTTGATCCTGAATAAATTCCGATGAGATCTATCTTGCCAAAATAAAAAAAAATGTTTTTCTCGAATTACTAGCCCCAAAAGAGAAAAAATTATCGTTAAACGCGAGAAACTTGTAAAATATTCATTATTCGACGCTTATTTCTATCTAATAGCGTATTCAGCGGATCGAAACTATGAAACCAGTCAACAGACATCTCGAGATTTACCGATTTTGAATCAGAAACCCATTAACCCAAAACTCATATGTCCAAAATACAAAAACATCAAATATAGACCCCTATATCAAATATAAGCACAAAACCGAGGGATTTTAATCCTTAATTCTTTCTTAATGTGGGCTGAAATGATGAGCTTTGAAATTCTGAGTTTTCTAAAAAGTGATTATAAATTCTGGGATCTCGCATCTAGTATCCATAGGCTCGAACCCATTGAGGTCGAACCCAAGACACTGTACTTCAAACGATAAACTTTTAAGACAAACCCTAAACCCATGAACCCTGAACCGATAATTTTTTGAAAATTTCGGCTAGACAGATCTCTTTGGAATTTATTCAGGATCAACCTCATCTATTAGTGTCGATGATCGACTGGAAATTCAGGTCTCTAGAGAATTTTGAACTAAAAGTTGTCATCTGGCTCCACTGGACGACGGCGCAAGTAAACCGCAGCACTTGTTGCACGCGACGCGCGTACGTTGCGGTGCGCAAAACAAATGTAACGAATAATAAAAAGTGTCCCGTCGATGTGCCGGGTCGATTTGATCGAAATTGCCTGCAAACACACAGACGCGCATTGCCACTGTTGCGTTGCTCATCGACAAAAGAGTGTTTGGACTGAGCATATGCTGTTAATTTAGGTGTGTAATTTGCGGTAGGGGGGAAATTACAGTACTTCGGGTCATTCGGCTCGATTTGTTGTCATTTACGCGTTTCGCACGTTTGAACTTCGTGCGTAATGTGTGTCCTGCAATATATTGATGATTTAAACTGAAATAAAGCAAGTGTCCCAATTAATGATCGAGTAAGTTCACCGCGGGAATAAGTGAATAAATTGATAACATGCACATCAAGTTATAGGGAGGTGGTAATTAATGATATACATATCAAGTTACAGAGATAGAATTAATTTTGTCGGAAAGCTTGCAAAAGTGCCGAAGTTAGCTTAAAGCGGTAAATCCTTTCGAAGGTGCTGAGGTAAATGTCCCAATTAGTGACAGTGCTTTATTTTTTGTGATAATTGTCATAATAATATACCCGCTTTTTATTAAAAACTGCATTGATTTGCTATTATTGTTAATAAAACGTTAATAAACGTTAATTATTAATGTGTCAGTCAATAGGAATTCATATTTATTTATCCTAAACTTGTGTGTGTGTGTCTTTATATTTTAAAAATTGTACATGTTATTTTACACATAATAAATAAATTTATATAATATATAAAATAAAGAAATGTTATATCTATTTATATATTTATTTATTTATTTTATATATAATATAGGTCATAATTTCAAATTAAATGAAATTAGAAGTTATAGTAAATGTTGAAAAGTTATTAACAATCATATTAATGGTGATAAATATTGAGATGAATATTCTCCGTCGTCTCAGGAGCTAATAATTAATATCAGATGACTATTTGTGAGAGATCCGTGCAGTTATTTTTCAACTTGTTCAAAACTAAACTGTCATGTCATTAAATGACACCTCAAACATTTCTGAGAAGATAGATACAAGTAAATAAAACTTTTTCCATAAATCAGAATAATATAACACAATTAAAACCACAAATAATCTAGCTTCTCGATCAAATCAACTTTGTGTACTCAGCTTAACACGTATTAATTTACTACCACGATGAGGTTACTTGATCACAGGATTGGAATTCTCATCTTACCTAGTTTGATTGCAAACATCGCGGCTTCAACGCGAGCTGACATGACTGAGATAGTCGGCAAATCAAGAGTCAAAGTTAATCAATCGTTATAAACAAGATTATGAGCAATTTAATCGATCGATGAAATGAATTACTAACCAGCGTGTGATCGATCAAATGAAAGTGATCGACTACAACAATCATTGCGTGTAGTCGCGGTATTTACTCGACGTTACTTTTGATTATTTTAGTCTAGTAAAATCTCCATCGATTAACGCTAGGCATCGGCATCGTCCAGATATTTTTGTGTCGATGGTGTTACCTCGTCGAGCACGCCAAGTGCAATTTATTGGTCAGGTCAAACGGGCGAGCGAGATGAATTTCGCCAAGAAATATCGGAGCCCTCTTCACAGATCGATCGTTTCCCCATCGTTGATTAATCCGCTCGCGAGAGGTTGAGAGCGCGAAACCGGCCCTTTTGTTTTTATAAATCGCTCGTTTCGTAATCTGCATGTTCTTCAACAAGTGGGCGTGGGAATTTGGGAGCGCGCGACGGCAGCGGAACAAAAAATAACGAGTCGCCGCGGCCTGATCGGTTCTTCATGAAACGGAATAAAGAGGGACACACCCACACACACACACACACACACACACACATACATATACGCACGGACAGAAAGGACGTTCTTTTTAATAATACGTCGCAACTTTATTCTAACACCGTAACAGCGGCTGCTCTGCCTCCGAGAGTTTAGCGCAGTTTATTCATGCTCAACTAAACAAATACAAAATAATGACGTCTGCTAAGTAATAACATAAATCCTCTCGTTAAACTAAAACGCACGCTCGCGAGCCAAGTGTACACGCTGCGAAATATAAAATAATCGCACAATAGAAAATATCTAATAAGCGAGTATAACACAAAATAATCTATCGTATATAATTAAATATATATGAAGTATAGTGTATGTAGTAACCCTTGTGTGTGTCCTATAACGTGCAAACTAAATGTCTCGACAGCTAAAGTATAAATGAAAGGCTCTGAGATATATCATAACGTAAATCAATCCTCTTTTTTCTTCTTTTTTTCTCCCTTTTTTCTTTTTTTTTTTTCTTTTGATTGAGTATTTCAATTTTGCATGCTCGCTCTGTTGCGCCCTGCGCATGGCACTACTCGATGCACGTGTATCTCAATCGAGTAACTTAAATTAACAACATCTCTCGAGATTATGCACTAAAATATACTCCTTATCGCTACGCATTCGGTTACTACGCATTTGGTTCCACCGCTAGAGACACTTTGAAGAATCGAAAAAGCGTGCGACGGAGGATTCGATTAAAAGCGCTTTTCGATCGCGACGCGCTGACCCGACTCTGCCGCGGTAATCGACTTTTGTTGCTCGCCGATAAGAATAGCCGGACACGAGACTCGCGAAATCGCGCCGGATGAAGCGAATGAAGCAGAAACGAGGAGCGAGACGCAACGCTGGGCACGATCGACCCAGCCCGCCTCGGCCGCTCGCCCCTCCTCGTAGTTTTATCGAATTTTCACGCGCGCTCCTTCGTATGATCAATCGATCAGACGGACAAACGCAATTACGCGGACGTCGAATAATGCAGACTGAGCGTCACAAAGCGCGGGTTCGGAGCGGCTCGACGCGCATGCGAGGCACGCTCTCGATCGTGCATTCGACTCGTGCTCGAGTTGTGTGCTCGAGATATGTGCGAGTTTTATTTGATAATATTGGACAAACTGCTCGGGGCTATGGCACATAGATCGACAAATGTAAGCAGTAAGAAAGCGAACGGAATCGATTCATCGGCCGGGAACGCATCCACATAGTCTCATGCGTTTCCGATCACTCTCGAGCCTAATTGGCTGATTCGCTCGTATCGACAGCGTGTACAGGGTGTAACGTCAACTTGCAGATCAGTATGACGGCCAGTATTGTCTGCTTCCATTCGGAGATTGCCGAAAAAGTCACTCGTTGATTTTGTTGATAATGATATTCGAAATGTCCTCAGTTATGATGCGTGCAAGTACAATAATTTTGCATCGTGATCGTTTATGATATAGCAACCGAGCCTCATTAGATAAAAACAATGTTTACAAAAATGAAACTGATAAATAAACATTACGAATTTAAACACAGTAAATAAGAGTAATAGTTAAGGAAATAAACAATGCAACATATTTTTTTGTTTCCCATAATTTCTTAATTTCTTTCTCGCATTGGGAAATTCAATAGGAATTGGAGATTAGAAAAAATGGTACATAGTAATTTGTCGACGCGCGCGGGAGATGTTTAAAAGAAATGTTTAAAAAAATGAAACTGAGAAATAAACATTACGGATTTAAGCAGAGTAAATAAGAATAATAGTTAATGAAATAAATAATACAACAAATTTTCTTGTCTCACATAGTTTCTTAATTTCTTTCTTGCGTCGAAAAGTTCGATAGGAATTGGAGATTAGAAAGAACGCTATAGAAATATTTAGAAGTTTTATATATTATATACTCTTATTTATTCTGCTTAAATTCATAATGTTTATTTCTTCTTCACCCTTCTAAACATCTTTTTTAATTCAATGAAACTCGACTCTTGTCATAAACGGTAGATAAACTGTCATAACGATCAAGGTGCAAGATTAGTTGCACTCGTCATAACTGGGAGCATTCCAAATACATTATTAACAAAGTCAAGTGACTTTTTCAGCAACCTCTGCATTATCGTCCGAACAGGGGTAGACAACCCGTCATACTGACTTGTATGTTGATGTTACACTATACACTATACACTATACACTGAGAGGACCATCTCGTTACAAATTACTGCCACTTACGGCGCCAACCGCATCTTTTCGTTGTCCTGACAAAGAAGCTGTAACGATATACGCACGAGATGTCAATGACATTATTATTAGCGGCGTTGGCCTGTACAAAAACGGCTTCCCCGGCTGTAATCTCATTTCGCCATTACGCGATTACAGTCGCAAGCACCAAACACCTTTTACTCAGCGTACGAAAACGTAAACGGCCAAACTTACGGAAAACGTCGATGACTCTGAGTGAAACTTCAGCAGTAAGCAGACTGACCGGTCGCGGTTGATTATTCTCGTCACGTTGTGGGGATCGTTGGTTGGGATTGGTCAGTTTGCTCACTGCTTGAATTTTACAGCTTCTGCTCTTGTATTTTGCGCTTGTATTTTTATGCGTTTAACTGTTCTCGCGCTTTTGTGCGTGCCACTTGCTGTTTAAGCTTTATCACTTACATTTTTCTCTGTGGCTCTTACTCTCTCTCTCTCTCTCTCTCCCTCTCTCTCCTTCTCTCTCAATCCTGATTAAACTGGACACAAAAATACGGAATATTTAGTGTTTCTTCTCTATATAATATCGCGTACAACTACGTCTTTCCTCCGAGGCTCTTGAGCAGGAACGATCTATTTGCAGGCAGGAGTGCACGACGACTTGAGTATCAAAGCGAGCGACATCGACTTAATTAAGAATTAGTCCGGCGAGACACACCGCTTTCCCGTTTCCGGTGACGGGCTCCCGCGTGATTGCTAGCTGCTCCACGTGAAATAAATGCAGGCAGGCGGGCGCGGGAGCGCCGCGGACGAGGGGAAACTGTCAAATATTGTGCACTCCTGATCAAGGTGACGCGAACGAGAAGAAGTCGCGGCGATAGCGCGGCGAAGCAGGACGTTGTATTGGTCGACGAAGAATCCTCTTGGCGCGGAACGAGTTCTCTCGCGAGCCGAATCGAGACACAATGTCCTTGAAAACATCCCGTCGTTGCGGCCTCTTCCGGCAGATCTCGAGTGACGCTCCCGGGCCGGGATTATACGAGCGAGATTCAACCGTCGCCGGCGATGGTGAGTTCGGATCGATTCGCGCGTCTGACGTTTCCGCTTTAGGAATTACCGTCGACCCCAGCGCGGACGAATACGCTCGAAGCGCTTTACGATCGAAGTGCGAATTCGCGAGCAAGTCGGGTTATATCGCCGGGCACGGGAGAAATCACGGCTCCGCCGTAAACCCGAAAGAGATGCGCGCGTTCCCGCTCTACGAGAACGTTTCTCGTATCGAATAAGTTTCCTCTATCCGTAAAAAGCCCGATGGACTATAATAGACGCGACTCCCCCGAGGATCACCGATCAGCCGCGAGCGTGCGCGCAGGTTCGCGAAATTATATAGGCGAGATCCTGCGAGAGAGGAACGCGCGACGTCGACCCGCGCGTAAAAGAGACGCGGCGTTTCCGTCCGCGTCACCCCGCTGACCATCGAACGTGGGTCGTTTTCCATCGAGGCATTAATCCTAAAGTTAACTTCGCGAGACGCTTCGATGAATGGAGAACTACCTAGTGATATGTATGTTTGTGTATGTTATATGTATGTATGAGGATACACTTACTGCAGTCAATGAGAGGGCCGCGTTAAACGCTAAACGGCCGATAGGCCCTATTCAATGTTACTAAACTCTCAGACTCGCCTTTCAGTCTCTCCTCCTCCTCCTCCTCCTCCTTCTCTTTCGCCTCTCTTTTTTTTAACGCATGCATATATTTTTTTATTTATTTATTTTTTCGATAGACGCATTTTGTCGCGAAAGAAAAAAGGACTGAAATTTGAGAAAGACGATTCCTCTAAGAGACGAATCTTTAATGATATAAATAGAGAGAGGGAGAGAGAGAGAGAGAGAGAGAGAGATAGAGAAAGAATTTCTCGAGATATTAAAAATTAAGGAGATTGATATTGATGTCGAAGATCCAAAGTCTCGATATACGATTTAAAGTTGAAGTTCGAAGTTTTGAACAAATTGGCTTTGAAGCTTTGAATCTATTCGAAGTCCGTTTGAAGATTTTAAATAACGAAACTCTTAACAGAGCTTATTTTGAAAAGTGCAACAAGATTTTGCGCGATCAGTATCATTCGAATAATCATACTTCGAAATTGCTCATTATTCGAATATAATGTTTCAAAGCGGCAGGAACTCGAAAATTCGAAAGATCTTTTAAATATAATTTCTAATTCTAATTAAAATGTATCTATGGGATGTTTCAGGTCATTTGTCCATCCCTTTTTGGAAATGAAGGGAAATAGTTTTTAGTGTACTGTGAACTTCCGACTATAAATGATTTGTAGGATAAATGAAGCAAATCGATCCTTAGGTACTAGATAAAATTCTTCAAAAGCAACTAATTTTTTCCAAAGTAAATGCATCGCGCAGAACAATGCTCATTTTGAACACTTTGTTTGAATAAATTCACCCAGAAACGCAGTAAATGTTTATTTTTTCACCACACTTCCGATATTATTTCAAGATCACTGGAGGCATTTCAGAAAAGAACGTTTACGATAAAAGTTTTTTTTATATGTAATTCGAACATATATAACACAAAGTGCTATGTTCCATTTAAAAAATTCACCTTCCAGTCTGCACAGTCAATTTTTAGTCCGTACCAGAAGTTGAAAATATCGCGATTGGATAAAGCGTATTCGATTTAGTCATGAGAATTTTCAGAGTTTTTGCTAAAAACCATTTCCCTTCATTTTAAAAGGGATGTACAGATGAAACATCCCGGATTAAAACATCCCGTATACATAGAGTGTATAAAAAATACCGGGACAGCGAAATATCTCCAAAAATAAACATTTTAGAAAAAAAATGTTTCAAACAAAAGTTATATGGTTTCAAGGAAGAAGTTAAATATTTATATTATTTTGTTTGGCGCCACTTTCGAAATATTCATTGATCATTACTTTTCTTAAATGAAAGCCCCAATTTTTTATTATATCATCTTTTTATATCAATTAATTTCAACAATTTTTGTCTAAAATATTTTTTCATTTGATTAATATTAATATTTTATGAAATATTTAAAGAGAAAACTTGATAACTTTTTCGATATTTAACTTACGGTAACTTAACTTGCTAACTATTTCTCGGAAGAAAAAGTGATACTAGACTTTTTTATTCTACTTGGTCTCAAGAATATACTGTTACAATAGTATCTTAACTTTTATTAACTTGTCGGCCTTTGGAAATTTCAAAATCATCAAGTTAACAAAAATTAGAGCACTATTGTAACAGTATATTTTTATGATCAGAATAAAAATGTCTAATGCCACTTTTCTCCGATGTAAATAGTTACCGAAGTATTGTAAGCTAAATCTTGAGAAAGTTACCGACTTAAATATCTTAAAAAATATTAGACAAATGAAAAAATGTTTCAGACAAAAGTTGTTCAAATTAATTGGTAGAAAACTATGATATAATAAACAATTGGAGTTTCCATTTAAGAAAAATAATGATCAGTAGATATCTCGAAAAAAGCGCCACCTGTAAACAAAATGATATGGTTGTTTTATGTCCCATTTGAGACCACACAACATTTGTCTGAAACATTTTTTTTTAAATACTTTGTTTTCGAGATATTTCCCATCCTGATATTCTTTATACACCCTGTATGTAATTTCCTCGATATGCTGCGATACTAAAATTAATACAACGAGTAAATGCATCAAAAAATTCTCCCCCCTTTCTTTCTCTCTTTGCCATTTTTCTTTTCCCTTTTTTTCATCTTCTTCCTAATATCATTATTTCAGAGAAATCATTCTTCTCGATACATGTCTTATTTGCATTAATTTCGATAGTATAATTTATCGGGATAATTTGCTTATTTATCTCTGCGATATTAGTATTCTTTGATAATCTTTTTCATACTTAATCATATCTAATTTCTGTTTTCTGTTGCCAAATGACTTATCTTTCAAATAAATAAATAGATATTTCTTATTTATTATTATTTATTATTATTCGGGAAAGCTGCATTTCAGCAGATTGTCTCGGCTTCCGAATTCCGAGATTACAACTTTCCGGAAAATTATTTCAATTTTCGAATTTCGAAGTCCTGGCTTTTCGAAACGGTCACGACTACTTATTTTCTCCCTCTTCCTACCTCTCCCATCTCTCACGCATGTACGAGTGGGACCCCCGATAATCCGATAACGTGCAACCTCGCGCATCGATTTGCGACAGGAGGGTCCTTCTGCTCTTTCGAGGCAGCCCAGTAAACCCTGCTGTACCTTTTCGTCGTTTTCGCCTGAGGACACGTCACCTGAACGGCAACGAATTCTCTCACTTACGCTGCACGTATGCGATCTCACCTCCTCATTCTCAGCTTTGAGCTCGACAATTCTTCCTCGTAAAAGCGCACTGGAGGAGGAAAGAGAGAGCGAGAGAGAGAGAGAGAGAGAGAGAGAGAGAGAGAGAGAGAGAGAGAGAGAGAGAGAAAGAGAGAGAGAGAGAGAGAAAGAGGGAGGGAGGAAAAAATATATATACATATAGAAAGAGAAAGATAGCTCCAACGACATCAGTACTCGTGCACCGCAAGATAGCGGAGGTCCCAGCGCAATTTCTATTAGATACATCCATGCAATTAAACACGCGCGACGGCGCGGTCTCTCGCTCGGCCTCTCGCCGTCGAGTCGCCTCGCCGCTGCTCGTTGACGCAAGAACGCGGCAGATTGCCTCGTCAGAGTGTGACGAAGTTGTGCAGGTGCAGCTGGTACTCCCGACAGTGCCATCGGGAAGGAAATGAGGTCACGCCTTTGTGATCCATCACCGGATTTCAAGGGAACGATTTAATGGCGGCGCATCCGCCGCGTGCAAATTGCTCGTAACTCGCCCTTTGATGGACATTAAGGTATCCCCGGGTAAGGCGAATTCTGAAAAATTGCCAATCGCTATATACCGTCCGTCCATCGTCCCACCTCCCCCCTTCCTCCTGTGAGGATCCCATCACGGATCCGCTCGATGATCCTCACAGCCGACCGCGTTTGCCGGTCGATATTATCGATCTCAACGATTTTCGCGTGACCCGCCGTGATCGATGTCTGTCGCTCCCGCTCACCCTCCATTATCTTTCCTTCTCTCCGTCCCACCCCTCCCTCCCTATCCAACTCGTGGCCCTCTGGTTATGTAAAGCAGCTAGTCGGCATTGTCGCGCGAGGACGATTCCCGTCCCAGTCGCGAATTTTCGCGCGACCTGTGAATCGAGAACGATTCCGGTTTCATATCCGTAATGGCGAATTGTTTTCGTGTGCGCGATAGCGACGGCGGAGGGCCGGAGAGTCGAGGGGAATTCTACCCGGGTCGAATTTAAATCAGCCGTTAAAAGCGCCGATGTGCGATACAGGCGGTCGCATCATCGTCGGGACGTCGAGAGGGGGGAGTAATCGCGCGACGCGTCAATGGAGCGCTAGGATGTCGCTGATGCACATGATCGGCAAGGAGAGGAAGAGCGGAGGGAAGGAACGAGCATTTATTTATCCGATCTCTCCGCTCTCTCCTTTTTCCCCCTTTTTTCCTTTTCGCGTCGTTTATTATCTTGCGACTGCGACGCGGCGGCGTCTCATCGATCCTGACCGAGTCTCGGCCGGCAGGAGCGACTTTTCATCATTTTGCCGCGTTTAAGTCGTGCTTGGGTGTGAAAGCACGTCCGGGGAAACATCGATATTTCGGGTTTAACGAGGGACGTGCGGTATTTCGGCCATCCGCCGGTGGAAGAAAGACGGAAAGAGAGAGGGGGAAGGGAGAACGGAGGGAGAAAAGTTCGCGTAGAGCCGCGAGATGCGACCATGTTGTTGAATAATGAATTTTCACAGAATAGCGTTTTTCCGATTTTTGTGATCACGACGCTCTGTCCGAATTTGCCGCGGCGCACAATAGGGCTAGATGAGATTTTTTGGTTCAAAATTCTCTAGAGACTTGAATTTCCAACTGATCATCGACATCAATGGATGAGGTTAATCCTGAATAAATTCTGGAGAGATCTGTCTTGCCAAAATAAAAAAAAATTGTTTTTCTCGAATTACTAGCCCCAAAAGAGAAAAAATTATCGTTAAACGCGAGAAACTTGTAAAATATTCATTATTCGACACTTATTTCTATCTAATAGCGTATTCAGCGGATTGAAACTATGAAACCAATCAACAGACACCTCGAGATTTATTGATCCTGAACCAGAAACCCATTAATTCAAAATTCATATGCCCAAAATACAAAAACATCAAATATAGACTCGTTAAGCACAGAACCGAGGGATTTTAATCCTTAATTCTTTTTTAATATGGGCTGAAATGATGAGCTTTGAAATTCTGAGTTTTCTAAAAGATGATTATAAGTTCTGGGGTCTCACATTTAGTATCCATAGGCTCGAATCCCTTGAGGTCGAACCTAAGACACTACTTTAAACGATAAACTTTTAAGACAAACCCTAAACCCATGAACTCTGAACCGATAATTTTTTTCAAAATTTCGGCTAAACAGATCTCTTTGGAATTTATTCAGGATCAACCTCATCCATTGGTGTCGATAATCGTTTGGAAATTTAGGTCTCTAGAGAATTTTGAACCAAAAAATGTCATCTGGCTCCACTGTGCGGCGCCGGCAGCGATGGCATTCGATATATCGGCGAAATATCCTAGCGCTGCGATATATCAGGATAATACAGCCCTGGGTGCGCGCACGTTGCCCCATTTCCCTTCGAGTTTCTTTTTTCAGGTCTTTTCAGGTCGTATTTACTCCGCTTATACGTAGCGTATTTTTCCCTGTCGTAAATCCGCGGTTGTAAAGAACGAGCGCTCGATGCATCCGAGAATCTCTGACCGTCGCGTCGCCAGCCACCTCCGCCGTCACCGTGGGTAAACAATGACGTTGGCGCATTTTATGAGGAGTGGATTATCCATGATATACGTCTTACTAGGATTCGAGCAACTCGGTGAAACGATTAAACCGGCCGGCCGCACGACTGAATTACGGTCGAGCGATTAAGTGCTAATTTTGCTGAATGGATTTCCATCTTTCGCAGATTCCGCTCTTTCCGTCGCGGGTAAACGACATTGCGATTCCCAGAGAAAAGAGTTGCGAGAGCGACTTCCCGAGGCATGTCCGGGACGACTCGCGCGAGATGATGTATATATTCATATACTCCTGTCATTGTCGGGAGACGCTGTATATCTTCATCGTGACCTCTGACCTGACACGCAATGCTGTCGCCGATATAAGATATTACCTCCCTCTTCCTTAAGCCGATGAACATTAGGGCCGATAGTCGGTCTACAGAAAATAGTTTCATTCTTTTCGTTTAATCAAAATATCGCGTCATTCTTTTCTCTCTCCTCTATCTATTCTCTCCTATCCTCTATCTATGTTTTCTTTTGTCTCCTTTATTCGTTTTTTTATTTCTTTCGTCGTTCCTTTTGTCTTCTCTATTTCGAGTTCAGCGATCTGTAGGTAGATATTAATTAATTGACCTGTACTCGCCGATCAATGTTAATGTACGAAATACAAGCACTCTCGCATTCACTCACGCACACATGCGCATATATATATATATATATATATATTTCTCTCTTTATGTAGATGATATGTAAGAAATGGAAGATTCGTGTTTGCCGACGCGTCTCGCCTTGGGCGAGCGAGTCGGCACGAAATTTAGGTTAGGTTGTGATGTGTCAACGAGACACGCTTGACCTCTAAACTGACTAACTATCTCGCGACGTATTGCGACGAATCAACGAATCATCGTCGAGTTCCGGTGATATGACGTGACGTAATGCGACAGGATGTTACTTGGCGTAAAAATCTCTTAGGATTTTTTCAGATACGACATGGCTTTCGATTGAAGTTGCGAATTAGTTCCAAGACTGCTGATGCGATATCAACTGAAAATCCCACTCTTCTTCCATATTCTGTTTATTTCGAAACAGAGAGATGAAACGCGCTTTTTTTTAGTCGGTAACGTCGGTACATTTTTGTAGTACCAAACAGGGAATTCCATTCTTGTCATACCTGTCGTATTCAATAGAATAGTAAATCAGGAAAATAAAAGTCTGGTGACAAAGTTCGATGAAAAGTCTGGCGAAAAGGAGAGCACAGAGAAAGTATTGAGAAAGCTTTGAGTTCCCCACTTAAAGAGAACTTTGCATTTGAAACATCACATTTTTCCCTTAAATTTTCGTAGACTTTGGGAAATCAGACTATAGACCCCAAACAGATCCCGAAACATTTTCTACGTGAGAAATTGTACTGGAAAATGAAAAGCACAAAGAAATATTAGGAAAGCGTGGGTTTTTTACGTGGAATTACGTACTTGCAACATCACATTTCTCCTTAAACCCGCAAAGTTTGTTGTGTAAGAAATTCTAACGTGAAACAAAGGCCAGAAGAAAATGACGAGGCATTGAGTCTTCTAGAATCGCGTACTTTTGCAACATCACCTTCCCCCTCAATATCTGCCTGAATACGCTTCGAAAGATCGGACTAGGTCCCAATTAGATCTCAAGAAATTTTCCATGTGGAGCGTTCGGCAACAAGGCGGAAGCGGAACAAGCTCTGAAATATTTCCAACCGCGCTTCGCACACACGGAGGAACACCTTCAAGAACCTCGTGAATGCTCACGCTTACGCATGGCGTATCAGCGATCTTCTGGAGCGCCGGAATAAGGAGATATAACGCAGCATGTATTCTCCGAGGTAGTTCGGGCGGGGATCAGATTCCTCCGATCTGCGGAGGACACTCCCGACGAACACTCGTCCCGCCTGACAGGGACTCCGTCCCTGCCTGCCTCTCGAGGTGTCGTCGTTGATACAGGCGGTATCAATGTCAGATCAAAGCGTGGAAATTGGATTGTTTGCACGCAAACGCGCGGACACGTGCGACTCACGGCTTATTTAGTGTATATATACATATATATATATATATATATATATATATATATATATATATATAGGGGGTTGTTAGAACGAGCGAGCGAACGAGCAGACGACGAAGCTGCGCTAATTGTTCTGCAGAAGCTTCAAATGAAATTTCCACCTGGAGTTCCTAGCGTCCGTTTAAACCCCCCTTGCCGCTCTCCTCGTCGTCCTTGTCACCGTCGCTGCTATTCACTCGCAAAACGAAGCCGCTCATGCTCGATCGTCGAAATATTTCAGAGATTGCCGACGGAGTCGACGCAACCCCGTAATGAGGGACCGATTGACCGCGAAAGAAACCGGGTCGTCCCGAATGCGAATCGCGAAAGCGTCGGTACCGACGACGCCGAGGTCGCAAACGTCTCGTCGCTTCGGCGTTCTTCATTCACCCTTCTCCTTCCCCTCCCTTGTCCTGCTCATCTCTTCGTCCCTACAGCTACTCCACATGTGTTTCGATATATTAATTCATATAGAACACCCTGTATACACGGCACATGTATGCATATGTAAATACAACGACGCGTGAATCGCAAGAGAAATCTGTTACACGCTAGCTTTCAGAGAAGATGGTCGATCCTTAGAGCCTTATTGCCTAATCTTTGATCGGAGAAGTGCATTAATCCCTCAGCTGTTGAGCGGTAAAAGTGCTTGTGTAGCGGTAAAAGTCCAAAATAATTTTGACAACGGAGTTATTTAAATTATAAACAAGATACTTTCCGGGGGTTTGTTGGATCGCTAAATCTGAATTTAAAGTCAAAATTTTGAAATTCAAAATGGCGAATTCAACATGGCGGACCAAATATCTGAAGATTTGTTTGATTCTCAAAAAATTTTTTTTTCAAGGCTCTTTGAAGCCACTTTCAACCATTTTCATATTCAAAATAAAAATTCTTTTATTTAAAAATGGCGAATTCACTGTAGCGAAAAATTTAAAATATCAATTTGTATAAAAATTGGTTTTCTAAGTCGGTAATTTCATTATGGCGGACCAAATGTTGCGGACCAATTCTCATAAAAATTTTTTTAGGGCTTCTTGAAGTTGCTATTTTTACATTCAAAGTACACATTTTTAATTTAAAAAATGGCGAATTCAATATAGCGAAAAATTTCAAATAATTAAATTATTTAAATAATAATTATCAATTTGTATAAAAATTGGTTTTCAGGCTTTCTTAAGTCGGTGATTTCGAATTCGAAAAGAAAGTTTCAAATGAAAATGACGGATGTCCAATAATAGCCGAAAAATATAGAAAATTATTCAATTTGCAGGAAAGTTGAATTTCAGAAATTTTTCCGTCCATATAATTTAAGCTTAAAATCGAAAATTTTCAAATGCAAGTGGAACGTACATCATCTTAAAATTTGTGGATATTTCTGTCATTAACAGTTTGGCCCACTTTTTCTCCTGCAGATATTTCTGTCTCTCAGTAATAGCTGAGGGGTTTAATCGTCAATCGCGCGGTAAATACATATCTTCGTTCCGCCGGAAAAGAAAAAAAAATTGCTTGTTTCCACGCGCGATGCACATAAACACACACATACACACACATGCGTGTACATGCACTCTCGCGTGAACATACACGCACTTACGACATGCACGCATGCGATTCAAATTGAGATTTTACTTCGAGATACCGCGGAGAGAGAACACACGACGCATCATGCTGATGCAGACCCCGTTATGATCGCGCCAACTTGATCGATAGACCGTTTCCGTGTGTGACAGACCAATTTAGACCTGTGCCGGTTAATTAGGAATCAAACATCGCGGATCGCACGCGCGCGTCGCTCTTGAGCTGGAGGTCCATCTCGATCGCAACGACGAAGCGGGAAAGGGAGAAGCTGATTGGACGCCCGCATAGGAATTTCTCAGAGTTTCTCCAGATACAACATAGGACCTGATTGGAATGCCCAAATTGTCTCAACATTAAGTATTTGATTTTACCACTTGGGAATCCCATTTTTACCCCAAATACGGATTCTCTGTCTCAAATCGGAGCACAGATCTTATAATAACTCGTCTTCTTCTTTTTCTTAATTGGCAACATCCGTATATCTTCATGGTATCAAACAGGAAATCCCATTTTTATACTGATCATTGTATTCAATAGCATAAAAAATGCCAAAATAAGATTCTAATGTAAAACAAAGATCAGAAAAAAGATTGAGAAAAAATTGTGAGTTTTTTCGTTCAACGCAGGGTTGAAAATTAACCCGTTACTTGTAACGAAGTTACAATTACAGTTATTTCTTTTGGTAACTATAACTTCGTTCCGTTTTTTCCGTTTGTAACTGTAACATAACTTAGTTACATTTGTTTGATAACTAATAACTAATTTAATAATTACTTTAATAGTTATTTTATATATTTTAAATTTAAGTTTCTGGTAAATTTCTGGTAAGTTTCTGGTAAACCAGCACGACGTGCGATGCTTGATATTCAATAAGCACGCAGTTATTCTGGCTGCATTAGGAAAATGCGCTATTGCGTCATTTATTTTTATCGTTCATTAAATGTAAAACAAGGATGAAATGACGCAAAAGCGCTAATAGTCTCCTCTCCGAACGCAACCTGTATTTCTTTCAAAAAATTGTACACTTATTGGACATTTCCGTCGCGCGTCGTCAGTCCTTATTTGTTAACATAACTTGCGTTCAGCGTGAAGTGCACTGCGTAGTTTTTTCAGTCATTATATAAAAAATTCAAGCAATGGATAAAACATCTCAATCTTCGAAGAAGAATTGTAAAAGGCCAACATATACAGAAATGTTCGCGCAAACATTTGGAAACGAGAACACCTGGGCATTTCTTTGCAAAATGCTGACAAAAAATTATTCATGCAAGTAGAATTTCAACTGCAAATTTGAGAAAACATATGAGTGTAAGTCTTTATTTATAAAATATCAATATATTTTTTAATGAAAAAATCTAATTTTTGATGTTAAAGTTACTTTTAGTATTTATTATTCTCAGCAAATTCATTCACTTTCTTATAATTGTTATTAATAGAATAAATTAAAGAATAAATATGAATTGCTTGTTTAAATTAGTGTATTTAATTTGTAAAAATTATATACAATATGAGAGGAATATATAATAATCAATAAATTACTTTTATATAAAATTGAAAGAATTTATACGATTATGAAATTTAAAATAATAACACAATTATAGTAAAAAAGTTACTGAAAAGTAACGACTCGTTACTTTTTAAATAAATATAACAGTGTAACATGTTACTTTTGAAAGTCAGTAACTGTAATTAATTACTTTTTCAGTGAAAAATACTGTAACTGTAATTAGATGATTTTATATAATAACATTCCCAACCTTGATTCAATGTTATGTTAAAATTTTGCATATATGAAATGAAAATATAATATTGTGTTACTAAAAATATTTATAATTTATTTTAGAAAGGAATTGATTCAAAATACTTGAAACAGTTTGAGTATTTGGGCTTTTTGTCTATTTATGCATAAATATTTAAAGCGTTTGAGATATTTCATTTAATTCAAATAAAAAGATTAGAAATGAAGAGAATAGAAAGAAAACAAAATAAAATGTTCGGCAGAGAAAATCAGTTTCTTTCCCATTTGGAGTCGCATTTCTGAAACATTACGCTCCTAATCCGCATTCTCGCAGACTTTCCAATCAGGGCCCGTCATTTTACTGAGAAATCCCCGAGCGGATCCCAATTAAATCCAAGAACATTTTCTATGCGGGCGGTCTCGGAACGATACCTCGCGAGAGCCGACTTCTTTTCACTCACGACGCGGAAAGGACCAAGAGCTCTTTTCTGTCAGTCCTCAATTGTTGAACGTAAGACTTAATTGTTAGACTAAAGTTGCAGTCGCGACCTTTCCGCGGTCGCGCGGCGAGTTATTGTTGCAAAATTGTTGCAAGATGCAGGGTGCCTCGATGCACTTAAGCCTACGACAGCTAGATCCCTCCTCGTATGCGATACTACACGTAATCTGGATACGATATACAGTATATTTATACCTACAATTTATGTTTATATCTATATACGTGTGTATGTACATCTCGCTTAACAGTAATGCGTATGTATATATGTATATGCATCTCTTTTTCATATTTCTTCTGCCTTGCTTTTCCTTTACTTTGCCTCCCCCCTCTCTCTCCTTTCTCTCTCTCTCTCTCTCTCTTTCTTTCTTCCATCCCTAACTTTTCTCTCCGTTCATGCGACGACTTCGAAAGCGACGTCGTTTTTATCGTCGTCACGCCGTATCGACGATGATTTCGACAACTGATATCTCTCGCTTCTTTTTCCACCACGGCCCTCTCGGCATAACAATTCAGCATTTCCATCGATGCGAGGTTCCTTCGTTCCCTCGTCGCGCACCCTTGTGTCTTTTATTATCGAGCGAAAACTCGGGCGTAAAACTCGCGCTTGCGGTCGCACCGTTATATCTCGCGAGCCGACCCAACTCTCTCTCTCTCTCTCCCTCTTTCTCTCTCTCTCGCTCTCTCTCTCTCTCTCTCTCTCTCTCTCTCTCTCTCTCTCTCTCCACCTCTCTCCCTCTCTTCCTCTCTCTTTCTCTCTTTCGTTCTACCGTCGCACGATAATCGTTGCTTCATTCACGAAGATTCCCGACACGTGCAATCAATGTTCGAAAAGTCCGTCTCATGACAGGACAAACGAGCGATTTGGCCGATGGTGAAGCAGCGGAAACTACAATTAATTAGAGACGCCCTCCTTCCTTCTCTCTTTCTCTGTCGCTCCTTCTCCCTTCCTGGCGAACGGTCGGCAACTATCTTGGTAGCTAATGACTGCACAGTTTACCTAATTACGAACGAGATCCCATTTCGTAACGCGATAAAGATTCTCGGGGGACTCGTTTTTTCATCTCTCTTTCTCTCGTTCGTTTTTTTCCTTTTCCCTTTTCATCCTGCACGAACACATCGCGTTTATTGCGACGCGCGCACGTCGCGGCGACAATCTTTACGTCCAATTTAAAACCGCTTCGCGTTTCCCGCGGGGCGATAAAAGGAAGCGAGACGTGCGGCTCACTCGCCAACAACGGCGACATTTGTACACTATTGCGTCGGAATTCACGGCGACGGTCTTTTATTCGGATTCTCATCAGCCGTCGTGCCGGATCGGTCTCGTGCGCGGTAACGTCTCAATAAAATGTTAAACCAGCGGGATCGCGCGCGCGGCGAACGAGCGGAGCGCGCTTAATGCGCCTCCGACGCGCTTGTAACCTTTAAATCCCGGCGTATTTGCATCGGGAACCACTTTGCCTCTTCGATCTTATCTGAGAAGGAAGTTCGTGGCGTGGCGTCGCTCGCTCGTATGGCCGGCAGGCCGTTCGCAATAAAACAGCCGCGAGCCGGGCGATTGATTTCAGATTCTTTCTCTTTCCGCCCTCCTCCGTCTTCTCCCTTCCGTGCCACGAGCTCCCCTGTGCCCGGCGATCGACATTCACGAGGAGTAGTCGCGGTTTAATGCACGTCGGTGAAGAGGGAGACGGAGTGAGACGCCGAGGCGCCTCTCGGCGCATCACCTGAAACTTTTCTCCTCCGAGCGGACTCACGCTCGAAATTAAAGACCGCCGAGGTCGCCGGCGAAACGAAACCGGAAACTGAGCTCGTTTCGCGGTCCGGCGTGGAATTCCGTAAACTACCGCGCTCCCGGCGTGCTCGAGCATCTCGGCGAGTTTTTTCCACATAGCGCGATGATAAACGAGAGCCGAGAGGACGAGCGCGCTCGTCCAATTCCGCTTGGGCGAGTGTATCTTGCCCGAAAACGGTCTGGAGAATCTCCTCCGCGGGGGGACGTGCTCCTCTCTCCTCGTTTCCTCCTCCAACTCCCGGGGAAACCCGGCCAAGTGCGCGGTCTTCATCTCGGGGCCGCCACTTGAAAGCTGCTCTCGAGCTTCGCGGCCAGCGCGCGAGCGCGCCGATACGGTATAGTGTGCGCTCCGCTTCATCCCGGCCCGCGGAGTCCTTGATTCTGTCGGGAAATCTTGGGAGAAAGCGCTTCTCGTACTGAGACAGCATCGAGGAAGAAGGTTGAAAAGGACCAGCAGCTATAGAATGTACGGGAGGAAGAAAGACAGAGAGAGAGAGAGAGAGAGAGAGAGAGAGAGAGAGAGAGAGAGAGAGAGAACGTAAGAGAGAAAGGAAGGAAGATGAGTGCGGGCGGGACACGATATTGCTGCTCTCCAATTCGCTCTCCATAAGACCCTTCTGTTGCGTCTATCGCAATGTCTAGTCGCAAACAAACGCAGCGCTCGTCGCGACGATCATCGCGAAACTTGGGCTCGCTTCAATTATTACCAGTGAACTCTATACTATACTCACATATATGCACATGCACATACACACACACACGCGCATATATACTTAGTGTTTGAAAGGAAGAGACGAGTCGCTTATCTTCCTCTGGTGAAGTTTTTGATTGGTCAACGGTTTTCTACGATCCTTATTGTAAATTTCAGCCTCACCAACGTCAATAAGCATAGAGCTTTCCATTATATACACACATGTCTTTATGCCTGATGTATCGCTCAGTGTTCTCAACTCGGAGAGAAAAGAAGAAGAAGCTGGGGTTATCTTTTGTTTTCTCTCTCTCCTGTCCTGCTTTTTCCTACTTGAGTTGGCCGTCCATAATATAGTGCAGAATTCACTGATTATATTACAAATACGACCCCTTGACGTTGCGACAGTCAATTAGAATTGAGGATGGTTGACGTTGTATCTATGACGATCGAGTCGGCTTTCGCCGTCGCAGACTTGTGCAGTCTGTTTTCCAAAACGATCTGAAGTCTTCAATTGGACGAAACTCGAAACGGTGTAAATGTCCAAGAAAATTTAATTTTTCAAAAACAAGTTCTCTTGTAAAACCATCTACTACGTCCTGAATCTCTCACAGCGAAAGTATTCAGATCGATTTGGGTCCAATTCCACATAGATCAAGACCTTTCTTAGAAGAGGTTTGAAGACAAGATGTGAAGGACATAGCTATATTCTCCTTCCACTTTCCTCAGAAATACCATCTTCGTCTAGATTTCTCCAATAGGGGTCAAGCTAGACAAAAACCGAACACTCTCTTGTAGCCCAAGCTATTCTTTTCAGACGAAGTCTTCACAGCCTCTTGTGGAACGCTCAATCTATGTACACAAGTCTGTGACCCGTTTACGGTTGACATTGCGATAGACGTAAAAGGTCCTTCATAGCTTTCCTTCTGCATTTGTCGTCAAATCAACTGCAACGTTCTTCGTGATGACGATTGTCAACTCACGAGGTGGACCTGCTGGCTAAGCTGAAACGGCCAATCAGTGCGTAGTCTTCATGCCACTGCCGCTTCTAAATTGGCCGTCGCAGCGCCAGGTAAGTTTGCGCCACGAGTTCGCGATTATCGTCATAGCCGACACCGCGACAGACATAGAAAGGCCCTGAAGGTGTATTTCGTGTCGTGTCGTCGCAGCTGTCGCGCGCGTTTCGCCCGTAGCCGTAGCTTCGTCGTCGTTCGCGACGCGTCTCGAAACGGCTGCTGGCTCGCCGACCGGCCGACACATTGACGTGGTCACGCGATTAAATTGGATCAATGTGCGGCGAGAATGGGTTGCTCTAATTGCGTGGAAATTAAAAGTCCCGCGTTCACCGCGGTGACTCGGATCGATCTCGGTGTGTTGTTCGACCTTCGCTCTTCGCGGTCCTGGCTTGATCCCTTTGCTAATCTCGGTTACTCGTTAGCCAGCTGCACCCGATGCGCGCCGAATCGCGAAGAGAGCGGAGCGAAATTTCTCTAGTGAGGTTGCGCCTGAACGGTCGGGTGAAAATGTAAAGCTCCTTACTCTACCACGCGCGTCGGTTGTTTCGGTCTCGGTCCTTGGTCTTTCTCGCCTGAGGCCGTCAACTACCGCGTGAAGTAAACGTTCGCTGCTAAATGGTGATTTAGGGCCGACAGTTTGTGCGATAGTTTACGGTATAAGCAGAATCGGTATTGTCTATTAGGTCCTCGAGTTGTTACAGTATCTTGAAAATTGAGAGTTAACGGCTTTAAAGTGACGACGATAGCCGCCGCCGTGTTGTGTCCATTAACCGATGTAGCGGACGATCGTCTGCTCTCTAGTTTTCCGTGTGTGAGTGTCCTAAGGCTCATTTCTAACAGTGTAAAGACTACGTCGTACTTCACTCACAAAGTTCGCGCGGTACGTTTTTCTGTTACTTTTGTTTTTTCCCTTTTTTTCGTTTTTTGCTCTTTAGCGATATAATTGGCCGCACGTATGGTCAATTGTCTCTAAACTCATCTAAAAACTCCGCTCTTCCTCTCTGAGGAGAAAGATCTGGTCTACTATTGTAATTGCCTCCATCGCGATCCACCAATCGACAGATGGATGGATCAAGTATTTTCTAAAAACGCGACTCACAAGTTCGTGCGTTGTTCGCTGAAAACATGTAATTGTCCGTCGAGTCTCTCTCTACGAGAAACGATTACCCATCCCCTCTCGGCATGCTGACACGTCGCTGACACGCGCACGGTGTATTATATCAGGTTAATAAGTAATTTCGGATTTTTCCGATGAAACGAAGGAATATTTTTTTGTAGAACCGGGAAGATGGATTGCCACACTAGATTGGTTAACCCGTTATCTCGGAGTTTCTTGGGGTATGTTTATACGTTACCAAAGATTTCCTGTATTTTCGTGGGAAAAAGGCGTAGATTTTAGCTAAAACTGCTTGATCAAATAGGATTTAGTGTGTTGTTTCTATATTGTTTCTATGTGATGCTGTGATAACGTAGGTAGTGTCATATAGGATGTAAAAAGGTGTAAAAAGTACCGAGACGATGAAATATCTCGAAAACTAAGTATTTTAAAAAGTATGTTTCAGATAAAAGTTGTATGTATTCAAGTGGGACATAAAACAACTATATTATTTTGTTTACAGGTGCAGCCACTTTCGAGATATTTACTGATTGTTACTTTTCATAAATGGAAACCCTATCTTTTTATTATATCAGCTTTTTCTACCAATTAATTTTAACAACTTTTGTCTGAAACATTTTTTCATTCGTCTAATATTTTTTAAGATATTTAAGGAAAACTTGGTAACTTTCTCAAGATTTAGCTTACAACATCTCGGTAACTATTTATTTCAGTAACTTTTACATCGGAAAAAAGTGATATTAGACTTTCTTACTCTGTTTGGTCTCAAGAATATATTGTTATAATAGTGCACTAATTTTTGTTAACTTGATGATTGATTGATTTAGTATCTTAACTTTTGTTAACTTGTTGACTTTTGGAAATTTCAAAAAAGTCTAGTTCCATTTTTTTTCGACAAATGCTTACCGAGATATCGTTAGTTAAATATAGAAAAATTACCAAATTTTTCTTAAATATTTCAAAAAATATTAGGCAAACAAAAAAATGTTTCAAGCAGAATTGTTCAAATTAATTGATAGAAAAAAATGATATAACAAAAAATTGGTGTTTAGGAAAAATAATGATCAACGAATATCTCGAAAGTGGCGCCCTCTGTAAACGGAATGGTATAATTGTTTTATGTTCTCTCCTGAAACCGTACAATTTTTCTCTGAAACATTTTTTCTAAAAATTTTGTATAAGCTTAGTATTTGAGGTATTTCGCTCGGTACTTTTTATATATCCTGTATATATATTTTAGCCTGATTGCAGATTAATAGTTTTTCATGCTTGCGCTAACAATCTTTACAGTTTCTTTTCGTGTAAACTTTGTCAATAAGCAAAGAATTATATAGAAATTCCGAATATTTAGCAGAGGCTTTTCGTCTTTTTTGAGATTATTGAGGAACTGAGCTATTTCTGTATGTGATTTTTACGTTATGTTTATTTAATTTCGAAAATATATGGGATCTTTAGAAATATACAAACCCCGGTAATCTTAACAAAGATAGCTAGTTAAAAACCAGTCTAATGTAATTATATTTTTATGTCGTTATATTTCTATAAAACAACGTACAATCAAGATTGGAGAAAGATCGTAGATATCGAAGCTACGCATACGTTGTTTCATAAAATTAAAAAGACATGAAAAAGTACGATCATTCTGCTTCACCTGAAACATCCGAGGTCACTTATCGTCAATAGCTTTCGCATAAGACACACAAATACAGAGACTGTCTCACGATTACAAAAACGCGCATTCGTCCTCGTTCCGACAGGTCCCCAGAGAATATAATGACATCAAATGGCATATCAACAACGCATTATTGCCGTTACAGACGTCATTAACGCATCATTAATATTTCACGGGACCGACGTCACCCTCTTACTTGGTCGCGCGTCGATCCCGCGCGCCACCGGCTTAGCCTAGATCCAACTGCTTTCTTGCGCCTTCGTCGAACGCCCGGGCGATGTTCATGAACGTCTCCGAGACGAACGGCCGAGATTGACTCGCGCCCGCACCGAAGATTGACGTGAGATTAATCGTCTTGCGCTACCGTTTATCGGGCCGCTGATATAATCGCGTTCTTTAACCTACCCCCGTCGCCAATAATTTTCAGCGACTATACGCTATTTAACGTTCTTGCAGCAGAGAATTAATTCCTTCTTGTCGCTCTCCGCCATGAAATTGATACCTCGCCTGTATACTTGTCTGTAGCAGCAGTAGCAGCATCAGCAGTAGCAGCAGCAACAACAGCAGCAGCAGCAATAGCAGATCAGCGGTTTAGTCATAATAATAGTAGTCAATAGTAGTGGTAGGTTGGTTGCGCGAGAAATCAGGTTTGCAATCACCGAGATATCGCGAGGCCGGCCGCAGCTGTTCGCTCAGTCGATAACGAGGAGCGTGCTCGCAAGCGCGCATGCGCGCGGGGCCCAGGCGCGGCTTAACAGCGGTGCTCCGTTACAAGGCGCATTAGCGAGTTTATTGCCGCGGCGCAATAAATCCCGCAGCTGATCTCCCCTCGTTTAATCTGATCCCGCGAGGACGCCGGCGAGAATCCCGAAATTGCGGCCGCGCCCGATCGTCGATTATGTAATCCATTAAACCTCGTGCGATCGCCGCGGGATGATGCTGCTGCTGCTGTTGCCGTTGCCGTTGCTGCGTTGCTCGAGAGAGAGATCGAGCCGGCTCATTCGTCCCCACCTGCGCTTCCCAGATCCACCAGATTTGCGACGACTCGCGAGAGGTCGCTCCGTTTAATCGTCAATCCAACCGCCGGATAATTTCCTTCGCGCGTGTCCTACCGCCGCCAGCGTGGCTCTGGGTGCCCCCGATTTAAATTCCATTTCAATAATCCCCACGAAGATAATCGTGGGCTGCGCTGGTGCGCGAGCGGAGGGACGAACGAGCCGCTGGCGATGGTGTGTGACTGATTACGACAGCCTTCTGCTTCCCATCAACCCGTCATCAGCTCCAACGATCAAACCGGCGAGTATCGATCATAACTTTAGTCACTGGATCGATGTGTACCTGTCAGCACAGATAGAGGTATCTCGCGCTGGTTGATCGCATCCACGGCTTCCGAAGGTCACCGGTGGACGAACGACCGAAAAGAGAAGTAGCAGCAGAAAAATCCGGCGGAGATCGAATTAGAGAAGTCGCTTGGCGGCAAAGTTGTTGGGCGAGCCATCGCAATTGAAAGAGCCCCGCAGCAGCGTCGATCGCTCTCATGGCTTCTTTTGGGGTTTTTGTTCTTTTTGTGTTTCCTTCCCCTCCCTCCCCTTCCCCTTTGTCGATCATGGCGATTCTCGGGTAATCGCAGATCGCGCAGCTCGATCGATCGGTGCTGGGCTTGGTAGAGCTGCTGATTATCATTCGCAAAACGTCGCGCTGCTCTGACGCGGTGATGACGACGCGGCTGCTGATGAAAACGAACCTACCGTCGTGTTGCAGCAGCGGTAGCGTTACAGTCCTATGGCGACGATGGCGACGGCGCCGACGAAGACGACGACGACGACGACGATGGTGATGACGTCGACGTTGACGGCGACGTTGACGACGACGACGACGACGACGATGACGACAGCGACCTATCGATCTCTACGAGTGCTTTTGACGACGCTAAATGCGACCTCGAAGAGTAAGACAACGCTTGCTACGGGATCTTGTTTGTCTGCCGGTGGTGGCGCCAGCGGAGCGTTTCCATCCAGCCAAGTACTTGCCAGCCGTGAGAAGGGATTCGTCGACACGGATGAACAAGCGACCGCTTTATACGAGTCTATATATCGCCAGCATCGGAAGCAAGAGAATGGACGCGATTGGTGATGCACGCAGCTCATCGACGCCCGCGGAGATGCTCGACGCCATCACGCTGTTGCACGCCTCGGGTGTTGGATCTGTGAACAGAAGCAGACGGCAGATCAGCTAAGAGGTTGTCGGAAGACACCTGTGTGTGCTTTTAGGATTAATTAACCGCGAATTAAGGTCCGTAAGAGCTGCGCAAGGATGGTGGCAGCGAATAATTTTTTGCGACGAGGGGGGGAAGAAGTAATAAGTAGGGTTGCCAGATAGTCGGGATTTCCGGGAATTTCCCGGAATTTTTAAGCTTGTCCCGTGTCCAGGAATTTAAGTCTTCTGTTTCGGAAAATTAGAATTTCAACAAAATCATAATCATAACATTCATATATTTAACTGGTACCAAAAAAAACTTGAGAGTCACCGCGATTTATAAGGTCGAATTTTTCGACGTGCCACCTGAGAAAATTGATGTCAACTAAGCCATTCGCGTGGTAAAAAATGCAATCGCACGGTTTATGTTCAAACTTCTCTTTGCTAGTACCTAATTCACGCATTTGTTTGTTGCGAGTGCATAGCGGCATCTCTTAGCCGTCTTACCCCTCTATCTCTCAAATTTAACTAAAATTCTTTAACAACTTATTTTTCAACCGTCGTCTAGAAATGTCCCGGAAATAGTCATTTCGTATTTGGCAATCTTAGTAACAAAAGAAATTACTCGCTACTAACAACCATGAGCATCTCTTGTTGAATGCTATACTTGAAAATTTTACCGACAAAATGCTGGCTCTTGTTCCTCTGCAAAGTTGATGTCACATTAAGAACTACAGATACATTTACAGATACATTTATTCAATGGAAATATGTGAATTGGCGCATTGCTCGGTATGTGACGAAAACGACGAAAAATTTCGAGATTGACATCTTAAGCTGCCAGTTTGTGTTATATTCGCTAGATACAAAAGTTTTGCGGTGTCTTGCAAAATATTAATCGAAATTTAAAATGTGAGACGACGTCCCGAAAAATCGTAATATCGAAATCTGGATATGGAAAAAATCCCCGAAATGTAATTTTGGAAATATTGGAAAGCATGCACCGAAATATTGGAAGCATGCGATTGTTCCGAAAAATTATAACAATTCTTTATTTTATGACTGACAAATAACTTTGTTTACACCGATTGTTTAACACGTTGACTGTCATGCTGATTTTCATTATTTCAATGCGGAACTATAAAGTCTGAATCGTTACAGATATAGTAAATGAATGAAATTCAGGCGATGTATATGTTCGCTCCCTTTGTGCATTTCGACTCCCTTTTGTGTATTTAATTCGTTATTTGCAATTGATTGCGTTTGAAACGTTAATTAGTGAAACATGGTAATATTATAATACACGAAGAAACTATAAGCCTTCCTTCTTTCAGAAAAATTCTTAATTTTTTAGCACTGCAGGAATAAGCTGTCAGTATAGTTTATCTGTCTAAGAAACATAATATATTTTTTAATAGTTGCTAGAACATAAATATTATACTAATAATATGGGAAATAAAAAGAAATATTCAGAGAAGGTCGTCGGTTATAAAATATTCTATAATAATTTTTATTTAATAAATATGCACATAACATCAACCTCAAAAGTTCATGACCTTGACATATGTTGTTAAGGACATGTTCCTGAATTTTATGCAAAAAGTTGCAGCCGTCGCTCATTGTTCATTAGAAAGTTATTAACAAAAGAAGTTGAATAGAATGTATGTGATTTTCGAACAATATGTATATATTTTATTATTATAAAATAATCCGTGATCGAATAATATATCTCGAATATACATTAAATCTCGAGTATATATTAAAAAATGTTAAATCCCAGCAAACACAATATTAAATGTAACATGCATGTTAGTTGTAATTTCCTACTCAATAATATAACTGTTATATAATACAATATAACACATGTGTTCAAAATTGACTTGTCGCGTCAGTTTTTTTCAGATTAAGAAGTTGGTCTTCCAAAAGATTATCATCCGTCAATATCCGAGCCTAATATGTAATGATATTCTGACATATCTTAATAAGATATAGATGTAGATATCTTATAGATATCTTATATAATTAATATCCTTGGAAGTTGACAATAAACCTTCTTAAAAATCTTACAAGTAAAACACATACAATAATAATAATAATAATAAAGTGTGACAAACGAATTATATTTTGACTTCCAACTTCAGATTCGTAATTAGAGGCCCCAAAAACCTTCAGATACCAAAGTTGGTTTGAATCCGCCATCTTTTTACAATTTCGGTCCGTCATATTGGGTCCACCATCTTGAATTTTGTAATTTTATCTCCAGATTCGTAATCAGCGATCTTGAAAACTCTTTACTGACTAGTTCAATGGAAGACAAGTTTGACGGAAATCACATGTAATATGTACAAAGGGTTGAAATAGTGCTTTCATGTTCAAGGATCAAGGGGTTATTTCCACCCTTAAAATGCGTTGTCAGCCAATTTAAAAAAACACGTGTTCAATATTTTTCAATGTTCTACGTGCATGTCAAATTTCATTGGAATCGGTGAGTGACAGTTGGGTAATGTTACTTGTCAATATCATTTTGGTGTGTTGAAGCGTTTGGTAGACCGTATTCGTCGTGTTCACCTTGAATATCGAGAACCAGGCAGTTGGCGATTGTTGCATTTTCTCATCGTTCGTCAATTGTCACTGATTTTTGATCAAAATCAAATTGTCATTGATTTTTTACCAAAAATCAAATTTTATTGCTTCAACATCCATGGTATTCACCCGATTTGGCACCTTATGACTATTTTCTATTCCCTAAGCTGCATTTGGCGATGAAAGGAAACCGTTTTGCATCAATTGAAGATATTCAACGGTCAACGACGAGCAATCTCAACAGTATTCCAATCAGCGACATAAAAAAGTCATTTGATGCACTTCTTGAACATGCAAATCATTGTATTTCTGCTGAAGGAAAATATTTCGAATAAATAAAATGATTTTATCAATGATTTTTTCTTAACTATTTTTGTTTTCTTAAAGCCATTCCGGTTATTTTTGGGACAGACGGTGGATGTATATGAGCACATAATTTTCCCCGTGAAAATCGAAGAATTCGAGAAAGGAAGAATTCCATATGAAAAAAAAATTATAAAAATATTAATTTTGTTGAAATCTCAAAAGATGCCTCAATCAACATAATTTTGCTGTAAGGACTTTGAATAAGAAATATTATTTTTGCTCTATATATCAACAAATAATTTTATATTGAATTATTTTGATTTCATTATTGCATACACGCGATAATGTATTAAACTGATATGATATAATCTTCTTTATATGTACCGTGCCAGATTAATACGTGTTATCACATGCATTACTAAAATTAAGATAATTTAGTATGAAATTGCTATTTAGTGCACATATCAAACGATCGGAATAAACTAACACAATTTGGGATTACGTGTACGCTAATCAATAGAGTAGCTTTAACTCTCACTATCTAATTAAATGATTAGTCATTTCTAACTGCATGCATTAATGATTTATTATTTACTAATTACTTGAAGAAGCAGGAGAACGACGTGTTGAATTAATAACCTGGCGCTGTGATAAGTTACGTTAATATCCAGAAACGCGAATGTACATGTCGTTCATAAAATATTACTAACTTAATTATACTGCTTATGCTGCTGTTATTAAAGCTATTCTGTGTACTATAGTTAGCCAACTGGATCGCTCGCGAGTCAGAACAAACGAAAATTTGGTGATACATTCTATCTCCCTTTGCCTGCTGGCTGCGAGCCAGCAGAACTGTGTGTGACAATAAACTTTCAGAAATTAATATTTTATAGAAACATCACACAAATAATATAAAGAATAATATTCCTTAGAACTTGATATGTCTTTTTTAAATAAAAATGCTCCACGTTTCTCTAATTACCTAAAATAAAAAAAATATTATATTTTATAATAAAATATAAAGTCTTCTTACAAAGAAAAAAAGTAATACTTGTATTGGGTGTACAAATTAGTTTGGTCTGTTTTCAAAAGATGGCTCCGGCTGTTATGAATGGTTCATAGTGACTGCCGATTTTGGAGGTTTCAGAGAGGTTAGACATCTGCCAATAATATTCAGTTTATATCGCTTTGAGTTTCATACAAAAACCTTGCTTTTAACATGTCGTTGAAAATGTCGAATTTTGTGTTAACCAAGCAGCATTTGCGGGAGGTTTTAATTTTCTGCTTTAATTGGAAGAAAAGTGCAGCTGAAGCCCATCGAATGCTTGTTGAAGTTTATGGCGCTCCAACTGATAAATCATGTAGGGAATGGTTTCGACGTTTCAAGGATAGAGATTTCAGCGTCGAAGACAAGCCTCGCTCTGGACAGCCAAAAAAATTCGAGGACAAAGAATTAGAGGCATTACTCGAAGAAGATCAGAGTCAAACGCAAGAGGAGCTTGCAGAATCATTGGGAGTGACTCAACAAGCCGTTTCCGTACGATTGAAAGACATGGGATTTATTCAAAAACAAGGAAATAGATGCCTTATGAACTGAAACTGAGAGACGTTGAAAGGCGATTTTTCACTTGCGAGCAGCTGATTCAAAGGCAACAAAGAAAAGATTTTTTGCATCGGATTGTAACTGGAGATGAGAAGTGGATATTCTACGACAACCCCAAGAAGAAAAAATACTACGCCAAGCCCGGTCAATTGTTGCCATCGACCTCAACATCAACACCATAGCCGAACATACATGGTTCGAAGATCATGCTCTGTATTTGGTGGGACCAAAAGGGTGTTGTTTACTATGAGCTGCTGAATCCTGGAGATCCCATTAAGGGTGATCGGTATCGGCTACAATTGATTCGTTTGAGCCGTGCATTGCGAGAAAAACGGCCGGAATATGAGCAAAGATATAATAAAGTTATTCTTCTTCATGACAACGCTCGGCCTCATGTCGCAAAAAATAAAAAAATATTTGGAAATGTTCAAATGGGATGTTTTACCGCACCCGCCGTATTCTCCGGACATTGCTCCTTCTGATTATTGGTTGTTCCGAAGGATGCAGCACGATTTGGCAGGTCACCGGTTCACTTCTTTCGCAGAAATCGAAAATTGGCTCCAAACTTGGATCGTCTCAAAAGATGAGTCATTTTTTCGAGATGGAATTCGAAAATTGCCTGAGAAATGGGAGAAAGTAGTAGCCAGTGATGGAAAATATTTTAATTGATCTGTTCATTCATTTTGTTTTGAAATAAATACATCTTTTAACACAAAAAAACGGACCGAACTAATTTATACTCCCAATATTAAGAAATATTATTCTTTCATACTTGATGTTTTTTTAAATAATTATTTAATATAAAAAGATTGGCTGTTATTCCGAAAGCAGTCATGTTCTGATTTCAACCAAACTTGGTGAAAAGCTACGTTATAGGTTAGAATGGAAGGTTATAAAAGGATTTTTGGCGAAACAACGTTAAGTGGTTTTTTTAACAATTTTAAGTTGAGCAGTATTTTTATCATATTTTATATCTATTTTATATCGTATCTTATATCTATTTGATGTCTACGATTCAAAGTTAACAAAGCATAATCAACAATCGCGTGCGCAGTGCTATTCACTATACTATTAAGTCAATCGGAAAATTCCGTCCGTTTTCTTGCAAAACGTATGGCTTTATTTAAGAAACAAAATGAAAAAGTACATCAATCGAAGTATTGTCCATCGTTATTGATGACTTTCTCCCATCTTTCGGTCAGCAAACGAATTCCGCGGCGAAAGAATGACTCATCCTTGGAGGCTATCCAGTCAGAGACCCATTTTTCGACATTTTCATAAGAATTGAAGCATTACTCAGCAAGTGTGTGTGCTATCGACCGAAACAAGTAGTAGTCGGAAGGGGCACAGTCTGGTGAATAAGCCGCATGGGCTAACACTTCCCGGCGAAGTGCTTTTAACGTTTCCTTGACAGATTTTGTAACGTGAGGCCGAGCGTCGTCATGAAGCAAAATCACTTTATGCTGTCTCGTTTGATATTCTTGTCGTTTTTCATACAATGCTCGGCTCAAGCGGATCATTTGTTCTCTGTAGAGATTCCCTATGTTTGACCACTTTTCAACAGCTCATGGTACAGCACACCCTTCTGATCCCACCAAATACAGAGCATTGCCTTCTTTCCGTGGATATTCCGTTTTGACGTCGATGTTGAGGGTTGGCCGGGATCGCAAATAGTTTTTCGACGTTTGGAGTCGTCAAAATAAATCCATTTTTCATCCCCAGTAATGATACGATGTAAAAATCCCTTTCTTTGTTGCCTAGCAAACAGAATTTCGCAGGTGGTGTTTTGCCTTTCAATGTCTCTTGCTTCAGTTTATATGGGACCCATTTTCCTTCCTTATAAACCTTTCCTAAAGCTCTCAAACGATCAGAAATGACAGATTGAGCACAATTTAATGCTTCTACAAGTTGCTTTTGCGTTTGACATGGGTCTTCGTCCACCAATGTCTGCAATTCTTCATCTTCGAATACTCTTGGCCGTCCAGAACGCTCTTTGGCCTCTACATCAAAATCACCAATTTTAAAGCGTCGAAACCATTCTCTGCATGTTTTATCGGAAGGAGCATTATCACCATAAACTTCTACAAGCATTCGATGAGCTTCAGTTGCAGTTTTCTTCCAATTAAAGCAAAAGATTAACACTTCGCGCAAATGACGCTTATTTGGCTCAAATTTCGACATTTTCGATGCAGTGAAAAACAATATTATTGATGCAAATGTATACTTTTATGTACTGAATGTTGTTGACAGATATCAAAACAAACTATTAAGCTTCGTTTAGACATTAGAGGTTAACGACAGTTCTAGCTATAGCTACTTGTCGCTAAACGGACGGAACTTTCCGATTTACCTAATAGTATGTGCAATCGTGTACTGTACATACTTGTGATGAAGGTGGACGAAAGGTAGGCGGGCGGGGTGGGAGGGGCGCGCGTAGCGCGCCCTGCTAAACGTACTTGGAACTTACGTGTTAAATCAGATGCGTGCTGCACTGAGCAAAAACGTTTCGTAAACGTAAATGCGTAAGTTGCAAGTGCGTTTAACACGATGCGTTACACGTATCCCCTCTTACTTCCAATGTCTCCTTTCTGCCTCCGCCAATATATTGAGTTGTAAAAAATCTTTTTGGTATTTTTTATTTGTTGTCGTCGATTGTGTTAATCGTGTTTAAGTTTTAATGCGTGGATAAAATATGATAAAAGTACTGATCAACTTAAAATTGTTTAAAAAACCGCTTAACGTTTGAATCGTCAAAATCCTTTTATAACCTTCCATTTTAACTTATAACTTAGCTTTACTATAACATTAGCTTTAACTTATAACATAGCTTTTCACTAAGTTTGGTTGCGGAGCATGGCCGCTTTCGAATGTTTCGCCAAAAGATTAACACATTATAATAATTTTTTAAAAAGTTTTATTTCTTTAAATTCATATTATAATATTTCAATAATATATTATAATAATTTTTTAAAAAGAAAGAATGTCATATATATATTTTTTTATAGAGAGCGGATAATTAATTTCAATAGTACAGTTCTTTGAGTTACGTTTCAACAAATTTATTGTAAGTTGAAAATATCATAAGTTGAAAATGTATTTAATATACAGAATCTATTAGGCAAAAATCGAAATTCAAAAATTCGAAATACAGTTTTTGAACTGAATGGGTGCTTTCGCATTATCGTACAAATGTAAAATTGTCGGGGATCTGTATTATACAGGTTGCACGATTTATCTGAAGACATTGAAATATCTCGAGAACTATGCATTGGATAAAAGAAAGTGGTTAATGAAAGTTGTTAGTCTCGAAGGGGGACATCCAATGATACCAAACTCGTCCTCCCACCCCACCCCCTGGGGGTGGGAGTTGGGAGCAACTTTGAAATCTTAAATGGAAACCCCCATTTTTTATTGCAGATACGGATTCTACGCCACAAAATACGTAAATTTTGTCCGAAACTTTTTTTTTGATTCGTGATAGATGGCGCTGTAATCGCAAAAAATTATATTTTCCGCAATTCTCCAGAAATGATCATTGGATTGAGAAATAAAAAAATACCTGTCCAATATTTTTAAAGAACATAATAAAAGTTATTTTATTTTTTATAGTTTTATAGTTTTTTTATAGTTATTTATTTTATAGTGAGCTCTGACCGCATTGCACTGCCTTTTATAATAAGCCGTAGTTCGCCATACACCCACAGTGGCGCGTCGAGCAGTTCCCTCTTCGATTCGGGTTCCCATTTGAGATTTGAACGTTACCACCTACCCTACCTCGAGAGGATGGGGGGGGAATGACTTTTATTATGTTCTTTAAAAATATTGAACAGGTATTTTTTATTTCTCAATCCAATGATAATTTCTGGAGAATTGCAGAAAATATAATTTTTTGCGATTACAGCGCCATTTATCACGAATAAAAAAAAAAGTTTCGAACAAAATTTACGTATTTTGTGGCGTAGAATCCACATTTGCAATAAAAAATGGGGGTTTCTATTTAAGATTTCAAAGTTGCCCCCAACCCCCACCCCCACGGGGTGGGGTAGGAGGTCGAGTTTGGTATCATTGGATTCCCCCTCCGAGACTAACAACTTTCATTAACCATTTTTTTTTATCCAATGCATAGTTCTCGTGATATTTCAATGTCTTCAGATAAATCGTGTACCCTGTATTGTATTATTGTACAAAGTGTCTCCAAGATAATTTGGTCAAGTAATAATACAATATTCTAGACATCAAAACAAATGAAAAAAATTTAATAAAAATTGTTTCCAAAAATCAGCTGTTGACGAATTATTAGGTGTTTGAATTAATTCTGTCCGCTTTTTTCGTTAAAAAAAGACTTTAGTATGAAAAAACACGAATAAGTACACTGATGAAACACGTTACAACATGTGAGAGAATCCCTCCGTAAAAACTGTTAAAAAGATCAAATAGAGGGGACCAACAGTCCCTTCTACCTAACAAGGTCTTTTCTTAAAACGCTTGCCTGTTCTTTGCCTGCGAGTCTCATCTATATAATATTCCACATACTATTTTAATAAACATATAAAATGTATCACAACAAAATAACATACCAACACATAACTGTCAAATGTACATCGATAAACTATACAATGTTTATTTTTACAGACAAGTAAAATTAATTTTCATCCACAATATTGCGAAGCAATGGAAACATTTTATAATATGTAGACATTTATAAAGTTTGTATTTGATTTTGACTTGTATAAAATTTATATGTTGCTTGAAAAATATATAATCAGTTCATACGATTTATATATTTTTTATTTCATATTGCGTTCAAATATCCCGAAATATCCTTATTTTTTATATAAAAACGAAATAAATTAAAAAATAAATAAATAATTATTAATAACGTATTACTATATGTCGAAAATTAAAGAAAAAAAGAAAAAAAGCCATGAAGTGAAGCAGTCGTCGGTGGGATCCGAACGCTCGCCGCCGGTGCAAAAATCTATGTGTAGGAGCCTTAGTCCCCTCAGATACGCCGCTTACTCGAAAAAGGTTGTAAAGTTCTGCTTATGTGGGACGTAGTTGCGTGACCCTAACTTTGTCTCTTAAATTCTCTTAAACAAAGGCGCATTGGCACGAACGGCTCTAGGGTTTTCATCACCTACATATAAGCTATCGAACGCACTATGACTCGTTCGAAAAACGATTTTCTAATTGGCGTCATCTCTTTGTAAGTTATTAATCAATTTCGGCCATCAAGCTTTTTCAAAAACTATGCATATATATGATGTTGAATATATGTAAAAGTCGTTGACCTAGCCCCTTAGACTGATATTGAAAATGTCCTCGTTTGAATAAGACCAGTAACATGGTTTCGCGTACTTTTTTTATGTTTCTGGGAATCAAAAATAGCTTTTCTATTCGAAATCTTTATAGGCGTGGTATGTAATATGCAAAGAAACACTTCTGCATCATCAATTCATACGCTATGGACATGATATCTCAAGATGTGATTTTCACAAAAGATAAATGGAATTAACACTTCAGAATGATAGAGCAGTAGCAACAGGATACACATCAGGTTTATTAATCGTAGCATATTCTTTTTCTGATGTTTATAACTCTGACTAAATAACTGTCGATCTCAGTCATTTATCATTGTAAAGGATGTGATAAGTACGTAAAAAGTACTTTTGAACTTCTTGTTGATTGATCCATTCTTAATGTAGATTTTGTGAAAAAAGAAAACATAATAGTATATTCAAAGGATTGATAATTACTTGGCGCGAGTGCCAACATTTTGTAGCAAAGTTGGAAAAAAAGCAACAACTGACTTTTCTTCGAAAAAGCACACTAACGAGGCTAATGAAGACTACTTACAAGTCAGAATCTTCAGATTTGCAAGATACTCCGTCAATTTCTGTAAAAGTGGCGGTAAATATAAAAATATGTATTATATCTGAGAAGAAATATATAGTTCGTAAGAAAAGCGGCAATCTCGTACGCGTTTCATACTATTATGTTTTATGGTACACGTCTTTCTGGCACACGATTTCGCAATTGTTGAGGAAGTGCAACAATTCATCGATAACTTAGTTCATTCTAAGAGCAAAGATTTCTTTTATCGTGTTTTTTGCCTGAAAGATCTGTTTTTTGCCTGAAAGATGACAAAAAGTAGATAATGCCGGAAAATATTTTGATTAAAGATATGTCATTTATAATAATAATATTAATAAAAAACATTGTCCTAACGATGGAAACTTTTGCATAATGAACCATGAAAGAAGAAGAACGTACTAGGTGGCGACGGGACGCCGTGCGTTCGGGACCTGCATCTTATTTTCGATCCGAAAAGAGAAAAATATCGAAGCGCAGTAGTCGCTTGACCGGGAATCGAAACCGAGTCTTTTCGCTTGCCAGGCGACTGCTCTAAACCACTGAGCTACCTGACGCTCCACGCTTACGATATTCTCCTCTCCCTAGATACCATTAAGAGATGTCGTTCGGAAGTGACATCTCTAGTGCTATTCCGAGCGCACAGCGACTACAGAGAGAGGGGCATGTTTACTTGTATCAGTGGTACAAGCTGCTAATATCTCATAGTCAAAGGTTGCTATCCTTTAAGACCTGCTGTCCATGTATGCCGGCTTCCACCGTTGCCCTTCCTTATCCGGTGCAAATCATACAAATAAGCCCCGGGTGGACGCCATATTTTGGCTGCCCCGGGCGCTTGAACACGTTTTGCAACGCGCCGAGGGGGGATCCATTAATGTATGTACATAGTTTCATATCAATGTTGAAATTCTTTTAGATGAATCGTTATAAATATCTGCTTGTCTCATTTTTAGCTGATAATTGAATCATTTTTCGCAGAGGGTTAACCCTTTGAGGCACGTATTTTTCAGAAAATCCGAATCACATGAAAATTTATATATGGGGGTTTCTTGGGTCTCTGATGACGAATCCGTTATCAGATTTTCGAAATTCAAGATGGCGGATCTAAGATGGCGGATGCAAAAATAAAAAATCATGATAATTTCGGTGACAACGAGTATTCTAGGATTTTTGGAGTCGCTGATTCCGTTATCGATTCCGTTATATGAATCCGTTATCAGATTTTCATAATTCAAGATGGCGGATTCAAGATTGCGGCCACAAATTAACTAACCGGATGAAAAATTAACTAACCGGAAGACAATGTCAGGTAAATGTACTAGAATTCCATGATCCGCCAACTTGAATCTGCGATCTTGAACAATGAGTTTTGGACCTCGGATTCGTAATCAACGACCTTGAAAGTTAACCAAAGTACAATTTCAGCTAATCATATAAAAATTTTATGATCTGCCATCTTGGAAAATAAATTTTAGAATTTGGATCTCAGATTCGTAATCAGCGAGCTCACAAACTAATCAGAGCACAATTCTAGTTCATTTTATGTACATTCTATGATCCGCCATCTGGAATTCGCCATCTTGGAAAATGAATTTTAGAATGTGGACGTCAGATTCGTAATCAGCCACCTCAAAAACTAACCAGAGTAATTTTAGCTAATTTAATAAAAATTATAAGATCCGCCATCTTGAGTCCGCCATGTTGGAAAATTAATTTTGAAATTTGGACCTCAGATTCGTAATCAGCGATCTAAAAAACCCCCATATCTTGATTTTGAGCAAAAAATTCACTCATAGTTCATGGAAAGTGATTTTTTTATGTAAAAATATTTTTCACACTTTGTTTATTTATAATAAATGGACAACTTATGCAATATACTTTTCAACCTTTCATGTATGTTCCCATATCATATAAGAAGCTAAAAAACCCGACAAGAATCCTTTAAATATGAAATATTTCATGAAAATGTGAGAACAAATAGGAAAATATGATAAGTATACTTACCACTATACCTCAAAGGGTTAAGAGAAACACGTGAAGTCGGAATTTTTTCTTCTCTTTCTTTCCGTGACGCCGATTACTTCTCGCTCTCTCCCTCAGCCCGGCATTTTATACCTGACTGCGAGTAGACGTCATCGTGAAAGACGCGCGCGTATTTGGAAAGGCCGCTCGAAAATATCCTATTGCGTATTCGTTGCAGCGTTATTGCATAGCTGAAAGCCCTCGACAGTTTATGCGCTGGGCTACCTCGCTGCGAGTGCGTTGTCGAAAACGCGGCGATGGAAAACTATCATCGAGCACAGTGGTACGTGCGCAATCGGCTGCCTCGCTTTGCAAACAATCGCTGCTGTTTAATCCGATATATTCCGGATAAACAGAAACATTGAAATTATTTGCAATGGCAGCTGGCCGATGCGTGCCCCGCGAGTATCGAGTTCCGCCAAGTGCGTGTCACGAACTTGGGCGCGTAGCGCGCAATGTCACTCGCTGACATAATGAAACGGTCAACGTAGAAACATCGGTCACGTGACTCGCTATTGATCGACCGATAGTCGAATTATTTATCGTGCCGGTGTTTAAAGAGCGCGCAATATTGATAGGAGGGTAAACTTAATCGCGTAATCCCATCGTCGCGGTGACCTTCGCGCATGCGCGTGTGCACGTTTCGAGTATCGAAGGTGAACCTTCTCGTCCTCGAAATCGCGTAGATTGAATTTGCGAGTGTTAACTTCTAACGAGAGAATATGATATACATATGTTAGGAAGGAAAAGCTCGAAACACCACGATTACATAGTGAAATAATTACATTCGGGAAAACCATTTTGCGATAAATGCCGCGCTGAAAAGGAATCGAATAAAAACGGTTAATTCGCCGTTTTTAACAATCCTGGAATTAAGCTTATTCGACTCGATTTGAATTGTTTCGACTGATTTTTTAGCGCACACTGAGAAATCCGATAAAAAGAATTAAATTCGGGATTATGCAAAATTCCGTTACACAAACTGCAATCGAGTCAAATTGGATGGAATTGCGTAGCTGAAGTATGAACGATAAAATTTAGTCAACGCTAAAATATTGACGGAATAGAAATGTGGAATGTGGAAAATGATGAAATTGAATGTATGATTTACAGCTGTTCTTTTAACTATGAAAGGATTTATTTAATTACGTTATGCAAGTAATTCTACTCCTTCTGGGGAGAAGCTTAAATAAATCAGATGATAAATACAACTAATAAAATATTGGTTCTGTCTCATGGTCAATTCAGTGAGCTACTATTTAAATTTGTCTTACACAAACGAGAGATGAAAGGAAGACGATAATTTTGCTGCAAGAGTTAAGATTATTTCGCCATATATAATCCTGAAATTGATATCGGATATGTTTAATCTGATTTAAATCCATTCGATACATCTTTATATAATGTGCACAAACCAGCATAAATAATTTTAACACAAAATAGTGTAATAAGGTTATTAGAACTTTTTAATAATTCTTTCACAAAATTGCGTGATTTATTATTTGCTTATTATTTAAAAAAGCTGAGACAACGAACAATAACCCGCTACTTTACGTTAAAAAAAAATCGAAACGTATTTTAAAACGAGAACATGTTAAAGAATTTAGAAGATATTATTAACCAGTTAATCAATTTATTGACCAGTTGGGAAATATTACTAATTACAATATAGTGAGAATTTAAATGTTTTCCTATATAAACTTTTTTATATCTTTTATCATGTCTTCCAGTTATGTAGGAATATATCTATCAGTAGTTCGTTTATTTTATTGAGAAACATAATAAATTTTTGTAATGATATATAGGTTGTAATATTAACATACAAGTCAGGATGATGGGTTGCTTGCTTCTATGCGAACGATAATGTAGATAGAGGTTGCCGAAATTCGTTGCACTCGTTGACTTTATTGATAATGATATTTGCAGTGCTCTCAGTTATGACAAATGCAACTAACTTTGCACCGTGATCGTTATGACAGTATCGACCGTTTATCGACAGAAGTCGAGCCTCATTGAATTAAAAAAGATGTTTAAAAAAAGTGAAACTGAGAAATAAATATTACGGAATTAAGCAGAATAAATAAGAGTAATAGTTAAAGAGATAAATAATACAACATATTTTCTGATTTCGCATAATTTCTTAATTGTTTTCTTACGTTGAAAAGTTCGATAGAAATTGGAGATTAGAAAGAACGATACAGAAATATTTAAAAGTTTTATATATTTCATCCATGTTTCTACAAAAGATCACTTCTGCAAAAGTATAAACGCAGTAAATTACGTTTCTAGTCGATTCATACTTTTACAGAAGCGATTTTTTGTAGAAACATGGATGAAATACAGTATATAAGACTTAAATATTTCTGTATAATTCGTGCTCCCTATAAACCTCCACTAGCAAACGATGACTTTCAGTAGCAGATTTCTTGAGATGAAAGCAGAAAAGTAATGCTTCCCGCAAATGCGGGATATCCTTTTTTTTGGTACGAAACCCGACATCTTTAATGCAATAAAAAATTGTGTTCTTTGCACTCTGATCTAATGTCACACACTGATTATTAAAGCCTATTGACAGTACTTTCATATACATCAACGGTCTCTTTAAGCCATGTTGAAATAGCACAACTACTGACCTCTATTATAATCAACAGCGAGAATTAATTTAAGTACCTAATAGAACCATCTACATCTACATGTATGATTCATACAATATATTAGTATCTGGTATCTTCCATGACATAGATGTGAATGCTTGGGAACTGTTTTCTCATCTTTTATATCCCACTATAAGATTTTTAATAATTATATTTATAGAGCAAGAATTAACGGACGTATACAAGATGTCTCAGAACTTTGGGACACGGGCTCCTTTGGGATATACAGGGTGTCTCAGAACTTTGGGACACGGGCTCCGTAGGGACATACAGCTAAGTGAGAGGAACAAAAAAGTCCTCTACCATAATGTGAAAATCATAATAGTCTTTTAGTAATAATCGCGTAAAGTTTGGCGTTTTCCACGCCCATCGCGGCCTATAAACGCTCCGCGGCAAGCTGTGTGCGTAGGGGCTGAGCGATAACGCGTCTCGCGCTGACTGTCACGATGGCGTCTTGGTACTTTGACGTCGCGCGGTTATTACTAAAAAACTATTGCGATTATTTTTCACATTATGGCAGAGGACTTTTCTGTTCCTCTCACTTAGCTCTACGAGGGCGGTCCGATAAGTACTTAGCCTCACCGCCCAATGGCGCTACTATCGCAAGAGAAATTTACTATCGTGTAGTACATTCTCGTAGACGGCTACTGTCGAAATTTCAGCCGAATCGGACTCGTAGTTTTGTTTTGACCGCGTGTGGAAGCGGGCGTGTCCGCGGATTTTAGAAAAATGGAAAAAAAGCAATATCGGTTGGTGATTCGATTCTTGTTTTTGGAAGGGAAATCGCGCAGCGAAATCAAAGAGCGCTTGCTGTGTACGGTGACTCTTCTCCTTCGATGGCGACCGTCAAAAATTGGTTTAACGAGTTTCAACGTGGTCGCACGTCGGTTTTTGATGAGCCACGCCCAGGTGCCCCGAAAACAGCTACCACGGAGGATAACATGACAAAAATCCACGATCTCGTATTGGCAGACCGCCGATTGAAGGTGCGCGAGATAGCTGAGACAGTAGGCATCTCAAAAAACCGCGTGGGTCATATCCTGCATGAAATTTTGGGCATGAGAAAGCTGTCGGCGCGAGGGGTGCCGCGTTTGCTCACTCCGGACAACAAGCGCAACCGTGAGACCACTTCAGAGCAGTGTTTGACGCTGTTTAAGCGCAATCCGAAGGAGTTTCTGCGTCGTTTCGTGACCGTCGACGAAACATGGATCCACTGGTACACACCAGAGACCAAGGAACAGTCGAAACAGTGGACTTCACCCGGCGAACGTGCTCCGAAGAAGGCGAAGACTGTCCTATCGGCCGGAAAGGTGATGGCCACCGTTTTCTGGGATTCACAAGGTGTGATCTACATCGACTACCTGGAGAAGGGCAAAACGGTCACAGGGCTGTACTATGCCGAATTATTGGGCCGATTCGACGCCGAATTGCAGAAAAAACGGCCCCATTTGGCGAAGAAAAAAGTGCTCTTCCACCATGACAACGCACCGGCTCACACCTCCGCCCTCGCCACGGTCAAATTGGTCGAATTGGGCTACGAACTGCTGCTCCATCCACCGTATTTTCCAGATTTGGCCCCGTGCGACTTCTTTTTGTTTCCAAACTTGAAAAAGTCACTCGCCGGGCAGAAATTTGAGTCGAATGAGGAGGTCATCGCCGCCACGGAGGCCTACTTTGCAGACCTCGAGAAAACGTATTTTTCAGACGGGTTAAAGAAGTTGGAGCATCGCTGTGTCAAGTGTATCGAGCTAAAAGGACACTATGTTGAGAAATAAATCGCCACTTTTCCAAAATTTTCGTTTTTCTTTTGTAGGCTAAGTACTTACCGGACCACCCTCGTATGTCCCTACGGAGCCCGTGTCCCAAAGTTCTGAGACACCCTGTATATTCAGAGGAGGCTACAGATTAATTACGAATAATTCGTATGTAAAACGGTTATGAGAAAGAATTTATAAAGAGATTTAGGAAAAATGTAGAAAAATTGACTATTTTCACACCTTTTTGGCCGCCATATTGAAAATTCTGTATTTGATCGAAAATCAATTGCAAATATCAATCTCATTATTTTTAATAATAATAAGCTGTTACTTAATCGAAATTTACGAATAATTATGGGAAAATATGACAATTCGTAAACTTTTGCGATTTTGCCGCCATTTTTAAGTGGAAATGACAATTTTTACAAATTTAAAAACTATATCCTTTAAGTATAACTATTTTGTGCACCGATGGTCGCGGAAAAAGTTGGAGTTTCATACTACACCAATGTGAAAAAAAATATTGAAAAAAATTGTTTTCGATTTTTTCGCATTTTTTTACTTAAAAGCCGTTACAGCTTTTTTAGACTTCATTTTACACAAATCCTGATGATGGATTATGAAAGAACGTAAAATTTTACGTAAGAAATAACATTTTTCAATTTGTTTTTAGACTTTAATGTTGCAAATGAAATCATTGAAAGTTACGTTCAAAATACGTCAGCTTGGGCGTTAATGGATTAAAAATATTTTCCGCATGTATTAACGACAACCACGTCGACTAGTGGCGCACTTTGTTCAATTGTTGTAGTACTACGAGGGTAGTCCTAGAAGTACCTGACCTGACGTATAGATAGCGGTTGTTTGAAAAGAATGACTATGGTAGAAAGTACCAACCTTATAAAGCTTAAGTTTAAAGTTTGACGACACTAAGTTGTTTAGTATTTGTTTGGTAGTCATCAATAATGAACGCTCTCAGTGAATTTGTAAACATGGAAAAAATTGGTCACCGTTATGTGATACAATACTTTCATTTGAAAGGCCTCAGTCCAACCAATATCAAAGCGGAGTTAGATTCTACTCTGGGGGAGTATGCTCCTTCGTTTACAACAGTAAAATATTGGGTGGCAGAGTTTAAACGAGGCCGTACGAGTTGCCAAGACGCACATCGCAGTGATCGACCAAATAAGGTGACCACGCCAGAAATGGTGAAGAAAATCCACAAAATGGTATGGATGACCGTCGACTGAAAGTGCGCGAGTTAGCAGACATGGTAGGCATTTCAAAAAGTGCTGTACATCACATATTGACTGAAAATTTGAACATGAGAAAGCTGTGCGCAAGATGGGTGCCGCGATTGGAACAAAAACAGCGTCATGGGAATGTTTCAATCGAGTGTTTGGCGAAGTTTTGTAGCAATAAAGCCGAATTTTTGCGTCGATTCATAACCATGGATGAAACATGGGTCCATCACTTCATACCTGAGACGAAGGAACAGTAAAAACAATGGACCAAGATGGCTTGATGGTTATTTTGAGGAGCTCGACGATTCCCACTATAAACAGGGTATTGAAGCTATTGAACATCGCTGGGAAAAGTGTATTGAGCTAAAAGGAGACTATGTAGAGAAATAAAGATATTTTTTCCCAAATTTTTTGTGTTTTCTTTGTTAGGTCAGGTACTTCTGGGACTACCCTCGTACATTACTACATTTTTATATCGAAGCACGGGGAAATTTTAATACATTTCTATAGGGCAATTTGGATGATGCAGTTAGTTCTTTAATATGTATATCTGGGCTATTTTAAGACATATTTCGTTATTTCAGATGAAAAGATATTATAAAAAAAGAACGCTGGACTGAATTGAAGCAAAGAGAAGATGAGGCAAGTCATTACAACTGTTACTGATGGTAGTGCTCGTTTTAGGAGTGCACAGCTATTTCACGTTCCCCACACGAGTTTGTACAGAAAAGTTCAATTTAAATAAAAATAAATATACGGTGAAAATGTCCTTAGTACTTTTGTTGGGCGGTTCGCTATGTTTAGCAGCGTTTTAGAAAAAAGCTTTAGCAGAAAAAATTAAATATCTCGAAGAGCGCGCGTCAGAAGTTTCAGCACAGCTCCAAGTCAATTGACCAAGTGGAATTCACCTCTTGCAGTGACGAAGAGTTAACTACAAACAAAGATAAGGAAAATAACTATATATATGTGTTTTGTAAAGTTAGCTGCTACTCAAATATCTCAAAAAAAGGGAACTGGTTGCCAACACTGTAAAGTATGCTATTATGAGCGATGTATTGGAGTTGAGAGGACGAAGCAGTTCATTGGTAACCGTTGTCCATAAAATGAATAAAAAGTATAATTTAATATCTGGCGTATGATAAATAAATCTAACGTTTTGATCTTATTACAATATGAATGTGAAACAGTTCATTTATTGGGTTGTCGGAAAAGTTATGACGTATTCTTTCTTTGTTTTTCAAAAGTCATTTATTTATATAAAGAACAAAGATCAATCAATTATATATTGCCCGTTTCGTAATATTCCTTAAATATATGAGTTTCCTACTACATATTCCATATAAGGATAAAATTATTAGTTTCCGAGAAATTGTTCAAAAAGTTCGAAATTATTCAAGTTACTCCGCCGTATCTTATATGTATACTGGCTGATTTTTTGAGCTATTAGATCTATGGTTACTAAAAATTCTTATACACTTGCATGTATCTGAATATTTGTACATCAGGATTATTGATTGTTTGGAACAATGGCAACGATGCTGAAAATAGCTGACTTGTCACTTTGACAGTTTAGAAATGAACTGAAGCCATCTTTGCATTTATGTTTTTATAATAATTGAATATATTTGAAAATGACAGTTGAGATTAATTTCAACAACTTCCTATGGGACACTTTGTATTTATATGAATCAAAAGACATAATAAACTTGCCATTTACTTACACTTGTAATATTGATATTATAGATATTCGCGACATCTAATCTAATATAATCTAATCGTCAACTACGTAAAATGTAGTTATTGACTCATAACATTCAACGTTGATAGACCTTACTGTTTGTAACTTGGATGATATATGACAGGCCTGTCTACGGTTTGCACTATCTTAGCGATTTCAGAAATAGCAACTCCTCTTACTTTATTGCATCCAGTCTCCTCACAATTAAATCAATTTATTAAGGCAATTTGATACTTTCATATTAGATTGTAAAATATGTCCTACCATTTTGACAAAAATGTTGTGAGAAATATGCTAAATGTACTATTTGTTATGAATTTACGTATGTTGCAACACAAATATTCTTTATTAATTTATCTTTTAGTTTTGAATATTTTTATACAGGGTGCACGATTTATCTGAAGACATTGAAATATCTCGAGAACTATGCATTGGATAAAAAAAAGTGGTTAATGAAAGTTGTTAGTCTCGAAGGGGGACATCCAATGATACCAAACTCGACCTCCCACCCCACCCCCTGGGGGTGGGAGTTGGGGGCAACTTTGAAATCTTAAATGGAAACCCCCATTTTTTATTGCAGATACGGATTCTACGCCACAAAATACGTAAATTTTGTCCGAAACTTTTTTTTTAATTCGTAATAGATGGCGCTGTAATCGCAAAAAATTATATTTTCCGCAATTCTCCAGAAATGATCATTGGATTGAGAAATAAAAAATTTATTAAGGCAATTTGATACTTTCATATTATATTGTAAAATATGTCCTACCATTTTGACAAAAATGTTGTGAGAAATATGCTAAATGTACTATTTGTTATGAATTTACGTATGTTGCAACACAAATATTCTTTATTAATTTATCTTTTAGTTTTGAATATTTTTATACAGGGTGCACGATTTATCTGAAGACATTGAAATATCTCGAGAACTATGCATTGGATAAAAAAACCTGTTCAATATTTTTAAAGAACATAATAAAAGTTATTCCCCCCCATCCTCTCGGGGTAGGGTAGGTGATAACGTTCAAATCTCAAATGGGGACCCACATTTTTCATTGCAGAATTAGATTGTACGTGAAATTTTTATTGAAACAATTTTTTTCATTCGTGATAGATAGCGTTGAATTTTTCCGAGAAATTACATTTCGCGTTACATAGGAACAACGACGAGGACGTAGTAGTTTTATGTTCCCTTCGGGTGCTTTTTTAATGTGAGTGCCCTTGCCTCTCACAGGTCGGGGTGCTTTTTTAATGTGAGTCCCCTTGCCTCTCACTGTTCAATTAATTAGAGTAAGTGTTCGAAATTTTTACCTTCAACTTCAATACACTTATTGATCCTTTTTTCAAATGACTGTACACAGGATAGAAGCATATTTGCGGGAGTTTCAGCGCAAGCGGAAAATATAATTTTTTGCGATTACAGCGCCATCTATCACGAATAAAAAAAAAAGTTTCGGACAAAATTTACGTATTTTGTGGCGTAGAATCCGTATCTGCAATAAAAAATGGGGGTTTCCATTTAAGATTTCAAAGTTTCCCCCAACCCCCACCCCCAGGGGATGGGATGGAAGGTCGAGTTTGGTATCATTGGATGTCCCCCTTCGAGACTAACAACTTTCATTAACCACTTTTTTTTATCCAATGCATAGTTCTCGAGATATTTCAATGTCTTCAGATAAATCGTGCATCCTGTATAGTACGTTCTTATGATATACGTGGATGAAATTATATATAGATATTATTGTAATTTTTTTTTATGATACATGATTTTGATCTATTTATAATTATGAATGGATATTATTAATAAAGCATATATTTAATTACAAATATATTGTTGTTTTGTTGTTTATACTGGGTGTCTGAAATTCCCGCATTTGGAGTACAGGACATGATACTTTATGCTAAAACAAACAACTTTTTCTTTTAGCAAAATTGCGTCCGACAAGTAGTTTTTGCAGGAGAGCGTGTTAAATTTAACGAATAAGCGCTCTTGTCTATGTAGCGCTCAGGGTCGGCGCGCGCGCCTCACGCGCGTGTACCTAGTCCGTGACTAGTAATCATAAGTAGTGTCTTTTAAGACGCTCATACGGTTCTCTTGTGATTAGTTTATGACATTTTAAGACTGTGCTTAAGACAATTTTAAGTAATAAGAATCAATTATGAACAACATCAGGATTTGATCTGCTTTCGTATTTGTATTGCTTAAATAATGAAAAGTTAATAAAATAAATACTGTCTTTATTTCTTACGTAATAAATAAATAAAATATTGTCTGGTTGTACAATATTATCTGAAAATAAAGACAAATGTAAATAGTACTGGGTGAGTGCAAAAGTTCGTGCGGAGTTTCAATAGATGGAGTTATAAGCGTCGTAAAGTGTTGTCATTAATACTTCCATCTACATATTATATAACGTTGGAAAGGTGACGTCTTCAGCTGTTATTAAAAAAAAAATCATTTGTTTTCATACAAACTGCTTCGAGAAATATCACTTTAAAAATGAGTATCGATAAGGTGCATTTACGGCATGTTATGCTTTACGAGTTTCGGAAGGGAATAAACGTTGCCGCAGCCGTAAAAAACATTCAGGATGTTTATCAGGATGAAACACCAGCTAAACGAACTGTGGAAAAATGGTTTGCTAAATTTCGGCGCGGAGAATTTAACCTTGAAGACGAGCCACGCTCTGGTCGACTTTCTGACATTGATGACGATGTTTTGCGTACTTTAGTGCTCAATAATCCGCGAATTTCAACAGAAGAAGTTGCTACAGCACTAAACGTTGACCGATCAACCGCTTTTCGGCGTTTAAAAAAGATGGGATTCGATTTGAAGCTCGATATATGGGTGCCCCATTTGCTGACCGAGAAGAACAAAATCAAGCGAATTTCTGCAGCCGTTTCTTTACTCGGGCGGCTCAATAACGAGTCGTTTTTGGATCGACTAGTGACGGGCGATGAGAAATGGGTCCTCTACAACAATGTTCAGCTCAAACGGACATAGAAACAATCAGGTGAGCATGGTGACGCAATGCCAAAGGCCAGTTTGCACCCGATGAAGGTGATGCTCTCTGTTTGATGGGATTGCAAGGGCATAATCTATTTCGAGCTTCTCCCCGCTGGCGAAACGATTGATTCGGACAAATACTGTCGCCAATTAACCAATCTGAATCGAGAAATAAAAGAGAAACGTCCGATTTTGTCAAATCGCAAGGGAGTCGTCTTTCATCACGACAACGCCAGACCACACGTTTCGAAAAAGACGCTGCGCAAACTGAAGAGCCTGAAATGGGATGTCTTAACGCATCCACCGTATTCTCCTGATATCGCACCATCTGACTATCACTTGTTCCGGTCATTGCAAAATTATTTAAATGGAAAAAACTTTGACTCTTTGGAGGCCTTAAAAAACGGCGTCTCTTCGTTCTTCGAATCTAAACCGCGCAGTTTTTATGATCGAGGCATCCGTATGCTGCCAGAACGTTGGGAAAAGATTATAGAAAACGATGGAGAATATATCATTGATTGAATAAAGATTTTTGTTTGCCTAATCACTGTGTGACTTTTACTCACAAACTCCGCACGAACTTTTGCACTCACCCAATATAATATGTTTTGCGAGCTGTGAGCGTTCTTTATTTCAAATATTGCACAATTACGTGATAATTAAATAGTATCATTAAATTTAAAGATTAATTTACTGATCAAGCGTATACATAGGAGTATACATATTTGTAACAGTGATTAAAAATAAAGTTTTGAATTAATGTCTTTTAAGAGCTCTCTTTTTATTTTTTTATAATGGAAAATACAAAGAACTTATTTAAAATTCAAATTGTGTGATATACTCACGTCACAGTCTATATTTATTTATTATTGTTTATGCACGTTAGCCTTTCAATACTTTCCTTACATGTTTCGATTATTGCGAAGAATATTGCTATAGCCTCAATGATCAAGTTGGTTAATAAAATAAATCATCTCTTTCTCTCACTTTCTGTCGCTTGCTTGCTGGCATTCGCTGCTCTCTGCTTCTTCAGCGCCTCTGGTGTCGGAAAAGCGAGATGCATACATATCCCTACTTCTGTACATCTTGCGTTTCTTACTTTCTTACTGAATCGAAATTTTCCGTGATTCGGACTTTATCTTAATATAACTCTTTTCAGAGACAACGTACACAAAAAACATTTTTCTTCCTATTTTTTAAGGCCGAATCGATTGGGACTGAAAACATCTCGATCGATTTAGGTATTACTGAGATATGAATATCTCATCTCGTTTCGACTCGCAGTTTCGCGTAATAGGCACGGTGCGCCTCGCGTTGTTCGGTCACAACTTCGTTGCGCTTGAACTTGGCACGAGGCATTATCGTGCCTCTTGATCTCTTTACCTATTCTCTTATTTATTCTGCTTAATTCCGTAATATTTATTTTTCAGTTTTACTTTTTTAAACATCTTTTTTTAATTTAATGAGACTTGGCTGCTATCATAAACGATCACGGTGCAAAGTTAGTTGTACTTGTCATAACTGGGAGCATTACAAATATCATTATCAACAAAGTCAATGAGTGACTTTTGCGGCAACCTTTGCATTATCGTTCGAAAATAGGTGCAAGCAACTCGTCATATTGACCTGTATGTTGATGTTACACTCTGTACAAATTTCGGTAAAACTTCAGAACAGGGCTTTTCCCGAATTTTGATATATTTTTACTACTTACTGGATACAAATCTTTGTTGTGACTATAACAATGATAATCAATGGGGTAAGCCCGAAAAAAATGTTACAGACCTATTTTTTTCAAGTTTTTTCGGATCTTATAAAACTCTGAAAGAAAACTGCACCAAATTTGAAATATTGAGTAAAAGTATAAAAACTCAATGAACTTTAACCCCTTAACTGTGGATGACGTGTATAGCCATATGAAAAAGTCGTGCCACCAGTGTGGATGACGTGTATACACGCATCGAAGAAAAAAATAGTAAAACTATTGTTTTTTGCATACAGGTAAGTATCTATATGTTTTTGGAGTCGCTGAATCCGAATTTGATATCAAAATTTCGAAATTCAAAATGGCGGATTCAACATGGCGAGTCAAAATTATAAAAATAATCGGATTTTTACGAAAGTGGGTATCTATATGTTTTTGGGGCCGCTGAATCCGAATTTGATATCAAAATTTCAAAATTCAAAATGGCAGATCCAACATGGTGAGTCAAAATTATAAAAATAATCGGATATTTATGAAAGTGGGTATCTATATGTTTTTGGGGCCGCTGAATCCGAATTTGATATCAAAATTTCAAAATTCAAAATGGCAGATCCAACATGGTGAGTCAAAATTATAAAAATAATCGGATATTTATAAAAGTGGGTATCTATATGTTTTTGGAGTCGCTGAATCCGAATTTGATATCAAAATTTCGAAATTCAAAATGGCGGATCCAACATGGCGCGTTAAAATTATAAAAATCATGAAAATCTGATTTTCAAAATTTAGATCCGCCATTTTTAATTTTAAAATTTTGATATCAAATTTGGATTCAGCGATCCAAAAAACATATAAATACCGACTTTCATTAAAATCTGATTATTTTCATAATTTTGACACACCATGGTCGATCCGCCATTTTGAATTTTGAAATTTTAATATCAAATTTGGATTCAGCGACCCCAAAAACCCTTATTATAAAAATATCATAAAGACGTTTTTGTGTTGGAAAAAATATCATTCGACATTTTTTCCAACACAAAAATGGCACGACTAGTACATTTCTGCCTCCATAGTCAAGGGGTTAATAAACCAAAGACATAAACTATTCTCCGCTATAATTTAGACTTTATAATATAAATTTGTGCTTTTGATTAAAGCAGAGCGTGATTGTAAATAATGCTCTGCTTTATTTTACTTGTAATTTATAATATGTCCTATTGTAATATGTCCTATATGTCCTATGTACCTATATATAATATGTCCAATACTTTGCGTAGGGGTCTTGCTAATCTTTTCAGTATCCATTTTTATTATATTGTAGACTTATCTGTTTAGTAAAGCGAAAAATTCAAATAACAACTGTGAATGGTATTTAATCAGTATAAAATCGATATTTAAAATTTTAAATATATGGAATAAAATTTTCATGTTTTTCCTATAAACATCTTAACCTTCCTCCCCCCTCCCTTAATATATATGTAAAACTTTATACATGTTTTTTTACAGCTAGTTTTGTAAATTACTGAACAAGAAAACGTAGTTTTTGGTATAACAGTACTTCTGAATATTTACCAAAAGAATTGTTAAAAAAATAAGCGGGTAACTTTTTTTCGGGCTCTCCCGATTGATTAACACTGTCGGACTCATAACAAAGATTTTTACCATGAGAGTAGCAAATAAATATCAAAACTCGGAAAAGGTCCTATTCTAAAAGTTTTACCCAAGTTTCTAAAATATAATTAATACCTATGAAATGGGAAGATAAGGGTTTTGGGGCAAAATGTTGACAGTTCCTTAGATAAAAAATTGTATAGTAATTTTTATGACAAAATTTCCTTTATATTATTATATCACAGTTGTTGAGAGCATTTTACAGTATACTGTAAACTTTACAGTATACTGTAAAGTTAATGATAATAAACTTATGTGTTATTATTGCATTTTTATCAGAAAAAAAGTAAAAGAGAGAAAGTTTGTCATCAACAATTGCTATAATTTTAACGAGATTAACTAGTTCTTTTGTTCTCAGTGCGTGAGATGTCGAGTGTTATATTTCTCCGCGATTAGAAAAGCACGTCTGTGCGTTATTTCTCTGTGAAGTCACGAGATAATATTTCTTGGTATATTCCTCGTTGTATTTTTCCGAGTGTTTTATGCCGTGATTATTGAGATAACGCGATTACAGCGGAATTTATCGCTCGCGATATTACATTGAATCCGAAAAACACGATATTCGCGTGACTACCCGCAGAGATCTCCACTAAGTACTGCGTTGATCAATTTTGCACCGAACTCGATAAGAAAACTCGGGCGAATTTAATTAGATCCAACGACGAGAGTCTCTGCAGTTTAAAGACCATTGACCGTGTGACGTCTGCCGCAGCTGACGGCGGCGATAAGTTCCCGCTGTGAAATAAAGTTCAAAAGAGATACGAGGAGTTCTGCATGCGCAATGAGAGAGGAGATCGCGAGATCGCACCGGCCGTATGTCGGGCGTAGGCGGTGGTGTATCGATGGCACGACACAACATGTCGCGCGCGATCGTGACGAGGGACGCACGCCGTCGAGGACGAGGCGCGTCCGAAACAAAACGTGCCGGTGCGAATCATGCGTGAAAAACTCTCGAGCGGGTCGCGACGAGTGACGAAAGCAATTTGTCGGAGATGCGCGTTCAATGAATCCAGAGTTAATTACTGGGTGTCATGTCACACGCGGAAAACGGAGAAACTCAAACAGAGAGAGAGAGAGAGAGAGAGAGATATGGAGAGAAAGAGAGGGGGGAGGGAGAGAAAATAAAGAAAGCCGTTCCGTCATATGTGCGCGGCACATGGAACACGTAACGTACCGGGAACTCTCTTCAATCGCGGCAGGAACTCGTTCCAAAATGCACAGGCTGTCGTGCGGGGACCTCTGCCGAAGCCGCTCTTCTCCGCGTTCCAGATAAAATACTGCGGATGGTTCTTGCTGTAAGGCGGCCAGTCGGACTCCTCCACCGTCGGCAACCTGAAAAATAATTCAGCAGGTGAGGCGATACGTCACTCGCAAATCACGCGCTCCGGCTTTCCATCTACGAGCGGGTGTTGCGATCGACAGGGCCTAGGCGGAGGCGGCAAAGGCGAAGCGATGGAAAACGAAGAGTAACGAAGAGAGGAAGGCACGGCAAGTTGGATGCAGAACTGTTCGAACTTCAAACGGAATCGAGATGGGAATCTTTGTCTCTGATAGAGGAAGCGCGGTGCGCGGTTTGCCCGCTGGAAGAGCTATCGGGAGCTAAGCACAAATGCGAACGTTTGTTGGGAACGTATGAGAGGGAGAGGGATGGCGAAAGAGAGAGAAGGAGAGGGAAGGAGGTGCGAGAGAAGGAGAAAGAGTAAATGGGAAAAGCTGTGATGCGACGTTACCTAACATACGTTTCGTTATCTAGCGGAATTCGCGCGCAAAAGTCTCGTCGCTAATGTATATACGCAGGAGTAGAAGGGTGAGGGGGGAGAGGGGGAGAGATGTAACGAGAAATCGGATGCCCCTTTGGGTTTTTCGCCCATGCATTCCGCCAGCGTTCTCAGATGTCTCGTGAAATTTTAACTATCAGGCAGTTTCTCCCCCGCGATTTCAGTTATCTCGATATTGCAGAACAAATTGCGAGAAAGCGAACTGTTTGAAATATTCTGCGAGCAGCAGAATATTTCAAAAAGTTTTAGCAAGTACACTTTTTTTCTGCATATATACATCGTGGAATGATCGATATCTTGAGGAGAATTCGAAGCGGTACCGGTGATTTATGCGAAATTCGATATGTGCACACGCGTATCCGTAATTTCGGAATATCGTCGCTTTTCTCTCACGATTTCGCGAGACAAAATCTGATTAATTTGTTGGGATACCTAAAATGGCAAGGGAAGGGCTTCTTGTTTGCCGAGGACGTATGCGGGAAAATAAATGGCGGAGAAGTGCGCCGCGGCGTTACCCGCATACATCTCGCTGCGTCGTTAATGTACAGAGTGTATCGGGAGATATTGGATACACTCCACAGTGTTTATCGTCCTGGAAACATATTTTGAAAAGGAAGTTCTCTCTCCTCCCTTTAATCCCGCTTTATATTCACCAAAAATACCAAACTGATAGCATCACCAGTCCAAAAGTCCTTCAAGTCCCTCAATTCCTGCAATGATGAATTATCGTCCTAGTCCGAAGGCGACCATTTCCTTCCAATCTCGATAATTCTGCTAATTGAGTCTCACTTCAATGAGGAATAAATAGGCGTGTACGAAGAGCGTGGGAGTTTTAGCTTTCCAACGGTTTTTACTTCAAGTTGCTACGATTACTAGAAACGAAGATATTGAGCCATACTCTCAATGGACTTGGCGCTATCAGAATGAAGTGAACGTTGCATCTGCATGGGCGGCCGGCAGATCCACGTTCTCATTGCGTAGCGTGCTTATATTATGCCGCTGGAACGCGGACTTGCCCCCACCCTTGCGCTTTATCATCTAACTGCACGATGTCGCGATCGTTCACCTCATTCTCATTCTTACAGAAGCACGCTGTATTTTGACGTACAGTGCGTATTGTATTGGTATATAACGTCGAGGAAGTTAGGTTAGTTTAGGTTAGGTCAGCTTAGAGTTAAGCTAGGTTAAGTTAGGTTAGGTTATAAAGTTTGCCAGTAGCGAGCGTGGTGTAACTTTAAAGGACTGTAACTCGTTAACGAGTCGATGCAGAAATACGAAATAAAAAACGATTTTCTCGACGCACCGTGCTGCTCGCGTCTATTTCGCTCTTGTTGCCAATCCACAGAGGGCTGTAGACGAGCGATGCACGATCGATGGCTCGAGAAGTCGAGAATAGTACTCCAATCGCGATGGGACGCGTCTCGAATCGCGTGTAAAATATGTGTCTGACAGTTGCGTGAGACACTGACTTTTTATTAGAAATATATATGAAGGGAAAGATATCAGATACTGGTGCTAAGCGACTGCTTTTTATTTCTCTCTGTTAAATAATAATTGTCTTAAAAAAAATTCTTGATAATGATTTTGAAATATACTCATCACAATTTCATACAAAGGTATTAATGTGAGAAAAGTGAAACTTATGAGGTTATATAAGGTAAGTGAAAACAGATAAGGTTATACATGTAAGAAAAAGGCTTATCTTTTTCAAGAATGTTTTAAAACTTATATTGTACATAAAGAAAGCATATTCAATTTTTGTATAATCTACAAATAAAATTTGTTTAAAAAATAATTGTATAATTTTTAATAATCTGGATTGAAGTAGTAAACCTACAAAGATTTAGAATGTATTTTGAATAAACTTGAAATACTTGAAATAAGTAATAATATTTACTTGAATGTAATATGTATTTTTTGCTCAAAAAGTACCCGAAATTGTCCATTTAAATGACGCGCGTTTATGATATTTCAAAATCCTTTTGCGATTAAGTTGGTACCACTGTACTTAACTTCCATACAGAATTGGAACACGATCTATTAATTAGTTTGTTCGTGGCAGTTGTTTATGTCAGTCGACTTCATATATCATCTGCGATTTTTACGATGTCAAATATTGTGGAGCAAGGAGTTTGCTTTAAATTTTGTGTTTTCAACGAAATTTCTTGTGCCGACGAGTTGAAAACGCTGCACAAAATATATGGGCATAACAATATTTCAAAAACACAGGCGTATGAGTGATATAAGTAAGTTGTTCAAAGACGGTCGTACAGGTGTCGAAGATTTGCCTCATTCGCATGCTCTTCGGTCGCCCTTCTATGTCAAAACCGACGAAAAACAGTGAACGTTAGAAAAGTTAGAAGAAATTAGTGCTTGAAAATTGCCGCGCGAGTGAAAGAGAGATTACTGTCGAGCTTAACATGTCGATGGGTTCTGCCCATCCTATTTTGACCGAAGACAGCTCATGGATTTTGCATCACGATAATGTACCATCGCACACGTTGCTTCTCGTACGTGACTATTTGGCCAAACACTCGACCAACATATAATTCCGCAAGCACTATACTCGCCAGGTATGGCACCCTGTGACTTCTTTCTCTTCCCAAAACTCAAATTATTGCTTCGTGATAAGCGTTTTGAGACGACTGAGGCAGTAAAAGAGAATTTGCTGAAGAAATTCAAGGCCATACCAAAATCGGCTTGATGAAAAGTGTTTTGAAGATTTTGGATTAAGCGTTGGCATATGTGTGTTGTACAGAATGGGAACTATTTTAAAGGGGACAAAATAAATTTACCTGAATAACCTGAATATTTTGTGTTTTATTGTCCGATTCCGGGTACTTTTTGAGTAGAAGGTATTTTTATATATGCATTATACAATGCGAAAAGCTTCTATATAAAATTCGATATTGAAAATAATTAAAAGTTTCGAATAATATAAATTGGATTTCAACGCTTCAAATGTTCGAATTGTATTCTAAGATTCGAGATATGAAGGCCTTAATAGAATTAATTTTGTACTTATTTAGTTATATATGTTTCTGAGTTCTTAAAGCTTTGAATATTAAACGTTCGAATATTCGAATGTTCGTAATTCATGAAATTTATTCAAATATAATATTTCATGAATTCACAAAATCGAAGTTTCGAATCTTCGAAGAACTGAAGCTTCATATCTTATTTATAGTGTGATTTAGCTTTACTTTTTACTTTTAGTTTTGACATACTCGATTTTAAATATTCTTTTATTCGTAGATTTCTCGCTGATCTCCTTTATCATAATGCGAAAACGTTTCATTCCTTAGGAAATGCTAGGAAACGTTGAAACTCTACGACGTGACGGTGTTCGTTATCGAATTTCGAAATAACTTCTTCTTTTTCCCCGAAACTTAATTAGAGTTCTTTAACAAGTGAAAAAAAAGTGAGAGAGAAAGAAGAGCTCGTCGATAAATTGAGTTTCAGAGCTACAAGCGGATGAGAAATTCTCATACGTGTCGATTGTGGTGATGAACTTTTGTCTTACGCACTATATATTATAGCGAGGGCGGATCCCGCAAATATCGCGCGCGCTAAGGTAACACGTCGGTCGAACGTTGGAAGGAATAAAGCGCGTATCCCGCCCGCAAGGCGCGCGATACATCATAATAACCTTAAATCCCGATAAATCCATCCACGATAGAACAAGAAACCGCTCTTTCTTCCTGTTTTGGCCGAAATGTTGATAGCTGGAAGCTCGTTTTGTGCGAAAGTTTGGGAAGCACGAGAATAAAAAAGAATAATATATTCATTTGAATTTTTGCGTAATTAATTTGACTAGTTTAGTATAATTTTAATGTTCGGACTTTATGATACATACTTAATTAAACACGTAAGAATAAAAGAGAGGGAAAATGAGATAGACATACAAAACGGACGAAATTGTATTAAATTGAACGAAATTGAAGATACATTTGCTTTGCCGTATATTTAATCGGCGTTATATATGTAATCAAAGTCGGCAAATATAATTAATTAAATGCATGATTAATTCATTATAAACTCATGCTCGGTGAGGAGAATTCGGGTGTTTTCAATGAAAATTAAAGCAGGAAAAATTCTGTGAAAAGTTCTCGATTAGAAAGCGAATTTTCAACGCGACTCGAGATTTTGGAATCTAGATTATAATCGCGATGAAAACGATGCCAAACTAAGCTGCTTACTATATATTGCCTATCGTGCTGTAGACATTTTTGTTGACAGCAGATCTTCTCGTACATTTTGTCCATAATTAAGATCTGAGAAAATTATTCCTGCATGTTAAATTGCACGTACGCGGCGGAATATTAACATTTTCGCGTTAACAAATGGAAGTTTAAGTTTGAACGTCGGACCAGCGAGTTGCCGACTAACTTACTCTTTTTCGCAGTTATAATTTGAATTTAAATTAACTTCGTTTCACATCTGTAAACTTGTCTGCGAACGATGTCGGCATGCTTAGTGTGTTGCTTACATTTACAATTTTGCGCGCACACTGGACATATCAACTGGAACGTGCGAAAATTCCTATTGAATATTTCGCGCGTTAATCTGGCGAAATGACGAATTTATAATGAAATCTAGCGAACAATATGCATTGCTAGAACGGCATATTGCTCGAGAAAATTTAATTTAGCGCCGATTCTTCACGCATATACACCCAGTTTTCTCGCGCGTATAATCGTGCGTTCATTAAAATCGTCATGAATTTCAGTGTGTTGCAAGAAAAATTATTTATCCTTTGAACACGTTGCGTCTTAACTATAGCAGGACTAACTATGGGTGATAAATCCATTACATGGGGAGAGAAACATTTTTTATATTATTAAAATTGTGATCACTTTCGCAGCTACAATTATAATACATTTTCTTGCTATTCTAACAAACAATTAGCAGCAACAATATATTGGGCTGATCCACAAGCTACGAATTTTTAAATAAAATTGGAACGCATTTTATTCTGTTAAAAAATATAATTTTAATAAAAAGTATATGCACCGTTCTGCTCAACAACATTTTGCTATATTGCTTTTCACGTAATTCCATAATTCCATAATTCCCTTCTTGTAAAATTCTTGTGCTTTCCCAGCGAGGAAACGTTCCAAATGATTTTTCACATTTTCTAGGGAAAGAAGTTTACATTTTTTACAGGGAATTTATAATGAATGAAAAAAAGATAATCGGAGAGGGCAATATTGGGTGAACATGGTGGATGAGGTAAAACATCCCAACCAAACTCTAATAATTTTAATCGGATCTGCAATGACACATGAAATCTTGCATTATCGTGGTGGAAGGCGACACCTTTCCGAATAGCTAATTCAGCTTTATGGTAATTTCTGCCTTTAGCATGTCTAATTGAGCGTAGCATTTGTCTAAATTAATGGTTCGGTCGTTGGATAGCATCACAATATATAATTCCTTTCTAGTCTCATCAGATGGAAAACATAACTTTTTTGTATGCAAATCAGGCTTAAGAGCAGGTGGCGCAGCATGGTAATGGTTCACGCTGCTTATTTTACGATCGTTTTCATTCAACGTTATTATAAAAAATCCACTTCTCATTTCCCATCATTATCTACTGTAATAACGGCTAGGTTTTATTGCGCCTGTGAAATGTCATTTAAGTGTTGAAACGATTGACCAAGGTTTAACTTTATTGTGATGTCCTGGATTATGATGTGTCGATCAGAGTCGATTAAAGCGGTTATTTGCTGGACATCTCTAGTTAGAACTGATTTATCAGAGGGGGTAGCATCTTAGACATCTCTTGCACGAAATTTCAAAAATCACTTCTGGCACATATGTCGCTTATGGCACCTTTCCCATGGCATATACAGGGTGTTCATTTGAAAACTTTCCAGCTAATTATCTCGAAAACTATGAAAGATATTAAAAAAAGTTAAAACGTGTTCCATGATTTCGAAGGGAAAAGAGAATGACATTATCCGTTTTTTATTTGGAGAGCATTTTCAAGGTCAGTTGAAGGTCAATTGAATTTTTTAAAATAGAAAGCCCAATTTTTTATTATATCTTCTTTTTCTACCAATTAATTTTAACAACTTTTGTCTGAAATATTTCTTTATTTGCCTAATATTTTCTGAAATAGTTAAGGAAAACTTGATAACTTTTTCAACATTTAACTTACGATATCTCACTAACTATTCGTCGAAAGAAAAAATAGTATTAGTCCTAACTTTCGTTGAAAGAAAAAATAGTATTAGTCCTAACTTTTGTTAACTTATCGACCTATGGAAATTTCAAAATTATAAATTAACAAAAGTTAGGATACTATTATAGTAATATATTCTTGATAGTAAATAAAGTAAAAAAGTCTAACACTATTTGTTCTTTCGACAAATAGTTAGCGAGATATCGTAAGTTAAATAAAAGTTAAAAGATAAAAAAGTTACCAAGTTTTCCTTAAATATTTCATAAAATATTAGGTAAATAAAAAAATGTTTCAGACAAAAGTTGTTCAAATTAATTGGTAGAAAAAGGATATATAATAAAAAATTGTGCTTTCTATTTAAAAAATTAAGTTGACCTTCAACTGACCTTGAAAATGCCTTCCGCATAAAAAACTGATAATGCTATTCTCTTTCCCCTTCGAAATCATGAAATACATGTTTTAGCTTTTTTTAATATCTTTTATAGTTTTCGAGATAATTTGCTGGAAATTTTTCAAATGAACACCCTGTACTTTCTTATATGTTTGAGTTGCATTCTTGCCTTTGCGGAAGTAAAACAGCATAATGCATCGTAAAAATTCAATACTGTCTTTTATTTTTAAGCCGCAGCAGAGACAATTGTACTTTAAACACTATTATTTGCACTACAAAATATGCTGCGAAACGTCAACTATCAAAGTACTATATGAAATTATCCTCTTACTAACATACGGATACCAATTAGATAAAAATCCGCACATATTTATAAATTACCTCAATACATATAAGATTATTGACACTATAGTAACATTCATTAGAAAAAATATTTCTTTCTCCTTACTATAATTCTTTCAAGATACAATTAAACTCACTATATGACAATAAGCCAAATTCAGTTTGCAGAATGAGAGATTCTGTTTCCTTCAACCAAAATGCACATAATTCATTCATTCAAACGTTACTTCAAAAAAACCTTTTCTATGAACTTCAAATTAGTCGTTTCCGGCATCAATCGTATCTTCTTAATGTTCCAAAAAAAAATGGTAACAGTGTCCAGGTAAATATGTGTGTCCAAAGTTATTGCAAACATATATGATATAGTAACGTTTATTACAAAAATGTTTTTTCCGATGTTAATGATTTGATTATGCAATTATAACCACAAGAAAAAGAGAGAGAGAGAGAGAGAGAGAGAGAGAGAGAGAGAGAGAGGAGAGAGAGTGTCGAATACAGTTTACTCGTCATGCAACGTCGAGTCGATCTACTATTGCTACTTTGAGCTTCCCGCTACTATTGAGCATCGTCGAGTCACACGTCAAGTGATCTTTACATTCGTGTCTACGACTCGTGGCCTTCGCCTTTCGCGAAGTATTCGCCAATTGAGTGACATAGACACAGTCCTTGGCAAAATTGATCCCACTGTCCTCTCTACAATGGTCTAGGGCGTAATATAATACGGTGACTTTGTCGGGGACATTGCTGGCCTACACATTGAACTTCATTGACTGCCCGCGTTACGGCTCGTATTTCCAGATTTCAACTATACGTTGTACAGGTCGCGCGCGTTAATGGCTACGTTGTGGGAAACGGTAAGCCCAAGGCTAAAGAATGCTTTTCCGTTATTTCACGGAGATGGGAGAATTTATCGATGTCGTGTAATCCACAACATGTGGGATAACAATATATTTTCGAGAAGTCTCAAATACGTCGAGCTTTCCGAAAAAGGACACCGGTTTTTGTAATTCGTTAACGTCAGCACGATCCAGATATTTTACTACTTGATTAAAACATGGGTATCCAAATGCATGGATATTATCCTGCTAACCGAAATTATTTCTTTTTTTTAATTAAATTAATTTAATTATATATTTTATATTCTCCTCGTTAATCTGGGTGTTAACTCATAAAAGTATCAGGCTAAGATTGACGAAAAGTGAATTAAAATTAACGAAGAAATTAAATATCAAGTTTGATAAAAAATAAATATTCTTAATCAGGCGTATTTTATTACAACGCGTACCTCGGTTCGAAACTAAATGTTTCTTAAACATTTACTTTTCCTGGTATACTCGCTGTTTCTTATATCGACTTTACCATCAAATAAAAAAAAAAGTATTAAACTTTTATATAATGGAATAATTTGAACGATAAGTAAGAAGAAATAACAATAAAAATAACGATAAATAAAACTGGTTGATACTTCTACTCGTGTATCTAGAACTGACATCGGCATAGTTCATTCTTTATTATGCTTTTATTGCGCTTTTTATTATGTTTTTTATTATTGGCTTTTTTTACTGACAAACGGAACGAAAGACATCGCGATGCCTCGAATCCTTTGTTGAAACCGTGCGCGCGTACAAAACCGAGCGCGATTAAACGTATTATTATTAATAAATGGAAATATTCCAGGGTATCTGGTAATTTTCATAATTGTTGCATTAAGTGTTGGTATATAGGACATCTCAGTTAAATATATGCGAGTGCATCCCGCGCGTATACCAATAATATATGCGCATCTCGCGTGTGTGCGTAAGCGAACGTTTAAAAACGTTCGTTACGCTCGAGCGAAATGTGATATCGAGCTGACTCTAATCATATTATTCATTATTTCATCTAGTAATTTCATTAATAATAGAGTGAAGAATTCTTTAATAGAGGAAACATGAAAATTATAGAAAATTAATTGAATTATACCCGCACCGTTGAAATAGAGCGCATTATATAGGGTGTTTGAAAGATTTTGGTCCTGATTTCTATAGGTAGAACAGGAGAAATTGAACGATAAAGTCATACAAAATTTTCCAGGAATCGCAATAGTTATTGAGTTATTAATTAAAATATCTGGGCCAATGAGCGCATGGGAAAGAGTAGGCCGGATTCGACAGAAGTACACATCGAAAAAGGGTATATGTAGATTGCAAGATATGGTGATCATTTTTTGTTTATGATCGTCGTCTACGACAATGATCCGACGGACACGTCTTCAGTCGCATAAAATTGTTTGATACGCATCGTGCTCCTCTATAACAAAAATTAAATTTATTCCAGAGGAGTATACCGATATGATTATTGCTTATGGGCTAGCGGCCGAAAATGCATGCATCTATGCGGAACGATTTACTAGGCGTGCAAGACATCCGTCGAGAAAAGTGATTTTACGTGCAGTGCAAAAGTTACGTGAGATTCGGTGTTTAGTGCATAACTATAGAGCACAGCTGATACGTTAGTGCATCTTGCCGTAGAAGACGAGGAAAGGATCTTATGTATTGACCTCATGCAATCAGCTGATTGCCTTTGCCACGAATATTCATGTTAAGAAGTAATTTGTTAGGTCTATTGTGTGTGTGTGTGTGTATCACCATACTTCTATCCCGCCTACCGTTTCCCGTGCGCTCATTGACCCAGACGTTTTAATTAATAACTATTGTGATTTCGGCAAAATGGTACGTGACTTTTCTTTTCAGTTTGACCTGATTAATCTTCACAAATTTTCTTTTCCATAACATCCCGGACACCCTGTATAATCCTGAAATCGATATAGGATATGTTTAACTTGATTTAAATTCTTTCGATAGATCTTCATATAATGTGCACAAACCAGCATAAATAATCTTATCACAAAATAGTGTAATTAGAACTTTTTAATCTTTCACAACATTGAGACTGAATGTTTAGTGCATAACTATAGAGCGCAGCTGATGCGTTAGTGCATCTTGCCGTGGAAGACGGGGAAAAGATCTTGTATATTGACTCGCCTCATGCAATCAGCGGATTGTCTTTGCTACAAATATTCAGAAGTAAGTCATTTGTCTCGTATATTGTTTTTATATTTCTGTCGAGTCCGGCCTACCGTTTTCCGTGCTCTCGCCTAGACTCGCCTAGAGTTTTAATTAATAACTCAATAACTGTTACAATTCTTGGAAAATTTTATTATACGACTTTGTTGCTCAATTACATCTATTCTATCTGTACAAATTGGTTGATTTAACATTTTTCAAACACCCTGCATAAATTTGCGTTCTTTCCGTGTCGCGCAACCGTATATTGAAAGAGTATGTGCTGAATAAATCATCATGGATCAAAATTTACGCCGAAATAATAAACGGGTGAACAGACGACATGCCGAGAAACTCCATTTAGCCGGAAATAACTTATAATATGAATGTTTCTCGTGAGAGAGCGAAGGGAGGAGGAGGGAAGGACGGCCGAGAATCGCTGCCCGTGTCGCGAGAAATAAACGAAATATTTATATAAATAGCAGAAATATTTGATAGCGAGTACGAGAATAGGACTGACACTATCGATTAGTGGCGGGAAGGAAAATTGAAATCAGAAATTGAGCCACAATATTGATTTTTGTTACTGCTCCTTTTCATCCATCTTTCAAGTAATTTTATGCGGAACAAAATTCAAATTGAGTCAACGAGAAGTAGGTAAAATATTCTTGTAAGTATTATATGAGACACACGTTATTTAACGAATATTTTGACATGACAACGTGAATTATTAACGATACATGTGATATGATTGATATAAAATTGACATAGAATATGTTGAAAAAATATTTTTGATTTTACTATAGTCTTTATAAATGAAGTTATCACATTTTAAAGTGTCACATACACGAAGACAATTCTACATGTAGTAAAATTTTCATACATATTTCACGTACACATACATTATAAAATTGTCTAAATGACGGACATATCGACATTCTGCTTCAATTTTTAATATTCTTCCGTTTTATACATGCTATGTATATTTCGGGGGACCGAAATCTATTATTAAAGAATATATTATGTGCTCCTTAGCAAGATAAACTCTTGTGAGAGTCTGATAAATATGTACTGGTGTGTCACACCTCCGACATTTCTCACTTTCATGTATGTTATCAAGGACATGGACCTGACGAAACCTTCAAAAGGTTTTAGTTAGGGTTGGGAGAAGAGTAATTCCTTACTTGTAATATAGTTACAGTTACAGTATAGTTATAGTTACTTTTTCAGTGATAATTTAATTTCGTTTCTACTTTTCGTTTGTAATTGTAACTTAAATTAATTAATATCTTTTGTTAATAAATTTAATAGTTATTTCAATAGCTACTTTCTAACTGCACTTGAGGAGCACGCTTGACTTAGAGGGAACATGATTCTTTTACCTTACAAGAGAGAGATTGTCATTTATTGAATATCAAATAATATAGCACACATAATTAAGCATGTACAATAGTATACTGGGTGATCCTAAATTCCCTCATTCGGAGTATAGGACATGATACTTTATGCTAAAACAAACAACTTTTTCCTTTAGCAAAATTGCGTCCGATAAGTAGTTTTTGCAGAAGAGCGTGTTAAATTTAACGAATAAGCGCTCTTGTCTATGTAACGCTCAGGGCCAGCGCGCGCGCCTCACTCGCGTGTACCTAGTTCATGATTAGTAATCATAAGTAGTGTCTTTTAAGACGTTCATATGGTTCTCTTGTGATCAGTTTACGACATTTTAAGACTGTGCTTAAGACAATTTTAAATAATAAGAATCAATTATGAACAATACCGAGATTTGACCTGCTTTCATATTCGTATTGCCTAAATAATGAAAAGTTAATAAAATAAATACTGCCTTTATTTTTCACGTAATAATTAAATAAAATATTGTCTGATTGCACAATATTATCTGAAAATAAAGACAAATGTAAATATTGTAATATAGTATGTTTGCGAGCTGTGAGCGTTCTATTATTCCAAATATTGCACAATTATGTGATAATTAAATAGTATCATTAAATTTAAAGAATAATTTACTGATCAAGCGTATACATAGGAGTATACATATTTGTAACAATGATTAAAAGTAAAATATTTGAATTAACGTCTTTTAAGAGTTCTCTTCTTATTTTTTTATAATAGAAAATACAAAGAACTTATTTAAAATTCAAATTGTGTGATATACTCACGTCACGGTCTACATTTATTTATTGTTGCTTATGCACGTTAGCCTTTCAATACGTACTTTCCTTACATGTTTCGATTATTGCGAGGAATATTGCTATAGCCTCAATGATTTATTTTCTTAACCAACTGGACCATTGAGGCTATAGCAATATTCCTCGCAATAATCAAAACATGAAGGAAAGTATGTATTGAAAGGCTAACGTGCATAAGCAATAATAAGTAAATGTAGACCGTGACGTGAGTATATCACACAATTTGAATTTTAAATAAGTTCTTTGTATTTTCTATTATAAAAAAATAAAAAGAGAACTCTTAAAAGACGTTAATTCAAATATTTTACTTTCAATCACTGTTACAAATACTATATGTATACTCCTATGTATACCTTGATCAGTAAATTATTCTTTAAGTTTAATGATATTTAATTATCACGTAATTGTGCAATATTTGAAATAATAGAACGTTCACAGTTCGTAAAACATATTATACTATTTACATTTGTCTTTATTTTCAAATAATATTGTGCAATCAGACAATATTTTATTCATTTATTACGTAAGAAATAAAGGCAGTACTTATTTTATTAACTTTTCATTATTTAAGCAATACAAATACGAAAGCAGGTCAAATCCCGATATTGTTCATAATTGATTCTTACTATTTTAAATTGTCTTAAGCACAATCTTAAAATGTCGTAAACTGATCACAAGAGAACCGTATAAGCGTCTTAAAAGACACTACTTATGATTACTAATCATGGACTAGGTACACGCGCGTGAGGCGCGCGCGCCGGCCCTGAGCGCTACATAGACAAGAGCGCTTATTCGTTAAATTCAACATGCTCTCCTGCAAAACCTTGTCAGACGCAATTTTGCTAAAGGAAAAAGTTGTTTGTTTCAGCATAAAGTATCATGTACTGTACTCCGAATGCGGGAATTTCGGATCATCCTATAAATTGGTAAGATTTGAAAGTAATTGAAAAGGAACGATTCATTGCTTTTTGAGTAACTACAACTGTAATGAGTAATTTTTCAAAATCAATAATTTGTAATTGTAATTAGTTATTTTCAGTAAAAAAACTATAACGATAACTAAATACTTTTACAAAGTAATTGTTCCAACTATGGTTTTAGTTGACGCTCATTGCTTAAAAATTTATCAACAAAAGTATGAATATCTATCTTGGGATATATGAAACCATACTAATCGTAGATATGTATGTACAGTACAATGTATACCAATATAGTACACGTGTGAGCGGAAGAAGGCCTCCCTCACCACTTTGAAGAAACCTAATCCAAAATTCTACTCCATATCATTATAACTTTGGCTTTTACATAAATAAAAGGCAAATATGCAGATTACTAGTGCCACCCTCGATGTCTGTGATCTTTACTTATGTTATTAAGGACACGACTTTCAGCAACCTTTAAGAGGTTTTACGGCAGTCATCACTTACTATTATAAAATATTATTAATAAAATAAAAACAGTTTGGAGAAATGACGTACTGTCTACTAAAATTTTATTCGTATAAAAGCCAAAATTATAATAATATAGGGTGAGGATGAGTTACGTTTTTTGTGGTGGCAGTGTGGGGAGACGATCGAAGTCCCTCCCCCGTTTATATGTGTATTACATATGATTAATTTATGATACAATTTCATATATTACAAAACAGGTGTTCATATTGTTATTAACAACTTTTTAATAAACAATAAGCTTCGATTAGAGCGGAGATTTTAGAGATTATTCATCTTTGATAATATATATAAAGGTCAGAAATATCGGAGATGGATCACTAATCTGTTTATCTCTATCTGTACATCTCTATCCTTGTATTAACTGAAAATATAATGAAATTGAAAAGAATATCATATGAAAAAATATTATGACATTTTCTTTGTATGTATTATAATATCGTTCGGTTTCAGTGATTAATGTATAAAATATAATTAATTGTATATAACGAATTAAATTTCGAATTAATATTCACTAATTCATACCCATTATTTACACAACATATCGTTCGTGAAATGTTTGCTTAACAAGAATGTCGAGGAAGATTTTTTTTTCGACTTTCCAATTTTCAACATAACATATCCTTGAGAAGCTGAGCTTCAGATTAAATTTCTATTAAAATAAAGTCGACTTAAAATTCATTGAAAAAAATAATTCTGTTATCCGTTTGGTAGTCCGGAGTTTAGATCGCGAAAAGTCTAACCTTTTTGTATCTCCGAAACTATCTATCCTTTTGCTAAGGAGAAAATGTTAAATTAAAAAAAATAACGCTATATAAATAGTATAAGCGAATTATCGTATACATTCTGCAGTCAATATGGAGCCAATGAAACAGCTAGCGAACAAAATTGGAAGACTTTCGTACGAAAGTAAAGTTATAATATTCTTCCTATGACATAATAATTATAACGAGAAAGAAACTTTCAGTTTGCATAACCGAATAGCGACCAGACAAGAATTCGTTGACGAGGAAAGATATCTGTGTTTCACCGCGACTGAAAAGAAAAGTGTTCTAACACTCAATTAATTATTATTTATAATTTATCAAATAAAATTATTAATTATTAAATTACTACAACCGTATCGAAACTCCCCGCTGAAATAACTGAAGAAAATTGACCGCTTAGAAATCTCCTACGTGAATCCCTCCGTTCGCTTGACCGCTATGACCGCTTTCTCCTTTCGATCCCGCAATCCTCCATAGACAACGGAAAATTTAAACCTAACCCTACACTCCAACGGAATCGTTTTTGCCACGTATGCGTGCTCCTGAAGAGAGTGCAGTTTCATGCGTTAAGATTATCATGTCAATGTGTGCGCCTGCGAGTTCGGAAACATAGCTAGTATCTGCGAGTTTGGATACTACTCGAGTTCTACTGACAGCACGAGTAATGAGCACACAAGCCGCGTGATCCCGTAGTCTTCTTGAAAGTTAGTTCGCTCTCAATACGGTCCCGCTCACTCTTCTAATTTGAGTCGATCGATGTTGCGCCCTACGTACTCTCGAGCACGCGATTTACACCGGACGCGCTATACACACCCTGTATATGCGAATTGCGAGTAGTAGAGGATGATTCTCAATGCCAGCTCTCGCTCTTTGTCGGTGTACACCAGAGACGTGTTCAACGGGTGCCCGAAGACGTACTCCACTTCGTCACCATGTATCACGCCCATCCATTCGCCCCACACGTTGGTGCTCGTCCTCTGCAACACAATGTACATGTTTCCACCGGTTAGTTTCTTCGACCATCGCGGCGCCGGACGAATAATAACGCGATATAACTAAGTCGTCATCTTCATTCGTCACTCTCGTTGGATCTTGTCGAGGTCGAGTAAAATGTATCTCGCTGTGCACTAAGGACGTTTGCACACTTTTCCTGACCGAAATTGGTAAAATTCAAAGTGAATGTCTGTAAAATCTAAACATTCTAAAAGTTTCGACAAATAGTCATAAAACATAAGAAAAAATTTGAGTCAATTTATTCCACGATAAGCATGTTTCTTCTTACGTTTTGTATTCAGAGGTGTGCGCAACTGTGCACTAAAGTTGCGAAACGACTCATTTCTTTGAAATTTTTTTATCTCTTTAACTATTAAAACGGGGCTTATTTGTATGATTTGTACCGGAGAAGGAGGGGCAACGGTGGAGGCCGGCATACATGGACAGCAGGTCTTAAAGGATAGCAACCTTTGACTTTGAGAGACCTCCAGTTTGTACCACTAGGCACAAGTAACAATGCCTCTCTCTGTAGTCGCCGTGCGCTCGGGTTAGCAATAAAGATGTCGCTTCCGAACGACATCTCTTAACGTTATCTAGGGAGAGGAGAATGTCGTGAGCGTGGAGCATCAGGTAGCTCAGTGGTTTAGAGCAGTCGCCCGGCAAACGAAAAGACTCGGTTTCGATTCCCGGTCTAGTGACTACTGCGCTCTCGATATTTTTCTCTCTTCGGAACAAAAATAAGATGCGGGTCCCGAACGCACGGCGTCCCGTCGCCACCTAGTACGCCCTCCTTCTTTCATGGTCCTTACGCACCACTGTTTTAAATACTGTTTTAACACAAACTAGTGCTTCCAAATAATAATAATAATAAATTAACCCTGAATATTATGGATGAGAAAATGTTCTATATGAAATAGAAGAAAATAAAGATTTAACCAGTTTCTAACATTTGAAGAACCAGAACTTCCGGATAACAGCTGATAACAAACCAAATTTTAGCTCATATTTTAGATGGAACCATAATCTTCTCAAAACCGTTTAGGAAATTTGCAGCTAGGCGCAACTTTGTGAAATATATTTTTCACAAGCAAAGATCATTATAACCAAGTCACTGGTGGACTGAAATCAATGTTTTGTGCCAAAACTGGTAAGAGTGAATAATGTCGTATTTTATATGTAAGCTTATCTATAAAAAGTTTTTCGAGTCGCTGATTACGAATCTGGAGTCAAAATTTTAAAATTCAAAATGGCGGATTCAATATGGTGATTTCAAATGACTAATTTTTATAAGATATCATGGATATGTATCAAACTCGGTATACGTATGTTTTTTCGATCACAGATGACAAATAGAGTCGAAATTAAAAAATTAAAAATATATAAAATATATAAATATAATATAAAAAAATAAAATGTATAAAAAAATTAATAAAAATAGAAACAAAAAAATTAAAAGTATATAAAAACAAAGAATAAAAGAAATAAAAAGTAAAAAAATAAGAAATAGAAAAATGGAGTGTAAAATCCTACCGTAGCCTGCACGTGGCGCACTCTGGGATTGTGATATTTCACCAGCTAATATGGAGATAAAAGTATATATAATGAAATATTGTTAATCACCAGAAGCAAAAATTTTGGTCTACCATTTTGGATCTGCCATTTTGAATTGCAAGTTTTTTATATTAAATTCAAAATCAGTGACTATAAAAATTCCTTGCATCTCATTTTCACAAAAAACAAATAATTTTTACTATTTTCGGCCGCCATATTGGATTTGCCATTTTGAATTTTAAGTTTTTGATATCGGATTCAGAATCAGCGACTCCAAATACTCCTGTGTATACAAATTTACCTCATAAAAATTAATCTTTATAATTTTGGCCAGAAAAAGAATACAAACGTCCCATAGTGCTGTGGTCTGTCGCGCTCACGCTCGCGAGGGGAAAGAATGCTTTCAATGTTGCTAAAAATTGCATAGTTATTTTGGGCGTCAACTGTATCTCTCCTTGTTGCTCTGACATAAATGCAGGAGTGGCAATACGCGTGTAAGATATTGTTGTTAACATTGTTGCATTTACGGTTTTTTGTTACGTAATACTTATCGTGCTTAACATAGCGTTAATAATTTATAATGCTTGGTCCCTTATGTGCAGCACTTATTACGCGAGTAAGTAAAATTTACTGCAGTTGCGTGTGTAACATTTATTATGTCGCAAGTAAAGTTCACAGTATTACACGTCACATTTATCATAATGCAAGTTAAATTCATTATGTTACAGTTATTTTTTTGTAGTAGCATTTGTTACAAACGTGGTCTTCCCGCCTACAATTCTATCATTTTGCGATTATAGTTACGAGTACACCTAACCTTTTTTTCTTTTCTCAATGGGATTCTCGCGAAGTCCGCGAGCGTATAGCCGAGTTGGAATGTAGGGAGTAGAGAGATGGCGAGAAAAAAGAAAGTATTGGTAAATAATAGAACGAAAGCATGAGTCTATAGAAGCTGAAAATTGCCCGGGCATGACATGTCGTCGTCCATCGTTCGCGGCATCGAAGTTATAATTTAACACGCTGCCCTGCGCAATGGTTGTTGCTAACAAAAATGTTAAAGTTCCGCGGTTATAGCTTATCGAGAATAACGAAATGACATTAGCGTTGAAACTCGCGTGGCACTTTGAATCTTTATCATTGCCGCCGCAAGATAGAAAGCGTCAACATCGTTTTCCGGAATGTTTCAATTTTCCGATCTCCCTTCTCTTTTTCTCCGCCCCTTTATCTCTCTCTTTTTCTTTCTCTCTTTCACCCCCTCTCTCTCTCTCGCTCGCTCGCTTGCTCGCTCTCTCTATTATTCTTTCTTTCTCCTTCCTATAATTTTAATTCGATACCACGATCTCGGGTATCTTCCTGTTGAACTAAATGTCTATAAGCAAAAATTCCAGGGCATATGCGAAAGATTGGAAGATAGAAGATTGAATATCATTGTACTTTTATCAAAATAATACAGAAAGACGATTTCGTTATAATTTTCGAAATTTCGATCGAATATCGCCGATTGAATCACATTTCCGGTCAGTAAATTTCATACTTTCGTGTACATACTTGTTTGGGAAACATATCAAACATATTTTGATCTGATGCAGTTAGAGAAGCATTAAATGCATCGATTGCTAGTCGATATTTATCAATTTGCATTGTAATAATCGATTGTGACAAGAGCCGAAGTGACAGTATATGAGACAATCTACGTCACAATTATAACTAAGATTTCATGAAAAACATAAATATATATGTACATTTGTCATACTTTTATCTATATTAGATAAGAATATAAAAGAGGACCAATATTTACACCGTGTACTGTCATCTCAGATCCTGTTATAACTGATTACCATGCAAATCCGTAAATGGTAGTTTGCGATTGTGGCTATTCGGTGCGCTACTAACTTCATTAGAAAATATGTGACCAAACTACAGTGGCGTGCAAAAGTTTCGAGCCATCGTGTCTTTTTAAGATACGTGACAATATATTGATTTGCTCTAAAAATTAATTATATAAAATAATTGACATAACATTCTTACAAATGATAGTACAGTTACAAAATTTTGAATTACATAGTTTCTATTTATTTAGTCATATAATATTTACATGTGTTCAAAAGTATTGAGCCGTATTCTTGTTGTGACTTTATGAGTCCGGTTTGTTTATGTTTCTTATGAAACTTCTTCGTAAATATTTGCTTTAACTAAAGTTCAGTCTATTGTCTACCACAATGCCAAAACATACAAGCTTTCAGTTACGCGAAGCTGTGATTAATCTTTCTCAACAAAGAAAGGTTTCTCGCGAAATTGCTAATTGCTTATTAATGGATAAAAGTACCGTAAATAGGATTATTGCTAAATATAAGTTGACGAATTCTCTAGCTGATAAACCATGAAATGGTAGACCTCGCAAAACTATAAAGCGCGTCGATAAAATGATTAAAAGAAAGTCGATAGCAGATGTTAGAAAAACTGCCATGGATATTTCTTGAGAACTACGAGAAGAAAATCTTGCTGATGTTAATCGAAGTACAATATCTCGATGTCTAAAGGAAGTAGGACGCGTTGGTGTAAAAAAAAAACCATTAATTAGTGCAAAAAATAAGAAAGCTCAATTAGATTTTGCAAGGAAATTTGAACATTGGACTGAAGTTGATTGGCGATAAGTACTTTTCTCTGACGAGTCAAAGTTTCAGTTATTCGGAAGTGACGGTAGAAAGTATATACGACGTCCAACAGGCACAAGATATAACTCAAGATATCAAATTCCTACCGTAAAACATGGTGGAGGTAATATGATGGTTTGGGGATCATTTTCTTATAATGGAGTTGGTCCATTGGTTGAGATCACGGGTACTATGGACACTATAATGTATCGAGATATATTGACACAGCATATGCTGCCATATGCAACTCGAAACATGCCACGTGGGTGGATTTTCCAACAAGATAACGATCCTAAACATTCATCAAAACTAATAAAAGAATTTTTCATCATGAAAAAATGCGAGTTCTTGACTGGCCCTCGCAATCGCCGGACTTGAATCCTATTGAGCATTTGTGGCAAGATCTCAAACTACATACAGGAATTAAGAAACACTCCAATAAAGCTGAATTGTGGCAAGATTTGCAAACTCAATGGCAAAATTTACCTCAAGATCGCATTTCTAATTTACTAGCATCAATGCCTCGCCGTTGTGCAGTGATTGCTTCTAAAGGCATGGCAACAAAGTATTAAGTTTAAAAAACGTTGACAACATTTTCTGTTATTATTTTTCAATAATATATTTTCCTTATGCATAAGAAAACCTTTTGGCGCAATACTTTTGCACTGTTTGTAATAAGACATTGTATAAAAATAAAGTATTTAGAATTATTAAGAGTTTGTAAAGTTTATATAATTGTAGGATAAATAAATACATTTTGTTTATATATATGTGTAAGGTTTTTAGTGCTCATTATGAAATGAATATATAATAATAATTGTATGACTCAAAACTTTTGCACGTCACTGTAGATCTCCCAAGTATTCAGGAATCTGACTATTCGAATATCCGAAGTCGGTTCCGATCCGAAAACTCCAAACTGCAATATTTGAATAATTTGAATTTAAACTCAGGACGTAAGAAAGTGTCCGGATTCGAAGAAAACGTTCAAAAGAATTTACATATTATAACACATCACTCAATAAGTTTGTAGGATGACATATAAATGGTGCTATTATTGACAAATCCATATGATTTTTAGGAAATACTAACCTTCAAATGATACGTATCAAAATTTCATGACAATCGGACGTTTAGTTCACAAGTTACAGTAGTTCGAAGTGGGTACCGCGTTTGCACACAGTCAATCAAAAACTGCAACGCGTCGACGATTCAGCGGGCTGTTTGGAGCTGTTTCAGCGCAATAAAAAGGATTTTTTGATGCGGTATGTGACAATGGATGAAACATGAATCACTACACTCCAGAGTCAAATCGGCAGTAAGCTGAACGGACAGCAAAACCCGCCCAAAGCCGAAACTGAAGCCTATTTTGAGGCCAAAGATAAATCGTTCTACAAAAAAGCCATCGAAATGTTAGAGAAGCGTTGGAATCAATGTATCACTGAAGGAGATTATGTAGATGAATAAAGTCAAATTTTGCCTAAAAGTTGTTGTTTTATTAGTCATCCTACGAACTTATTGAGTGATGTGTTATATATACGAGGATAGTCCCAGAAATACCTGACCTGACGTATAGATAGCGGTTGTTGTTTGAAAAGAATGACTATGATAGAAAGTACCAACCTTATAAAGCTTAAGTTTAAAGTTTGACGACGCTACGTTGTTTAGTATTTGTTTGGCAGCCATCAATAGTGAACGCTCTCAGTGAATTTGTAAACATGGAAAAAATTGGTCATCGTTATGTGATACAATACTTTCATTTGAATGGCCTCAGTCCAACCAATATCAAAGCGGAACTAGATTCTACTCTGGGGGAGTCTGTTCCTTCGTTTACAACAGTAAAATATTGGGTGGCAGAGTTTAAACGAGGCCGTACAAGCTGCCAAGACGAACATCGCAGTGATCGACCAAATGAGGTGACCACGCCAGAAATGGTGAAGAAAATTCACAAAATGATATTGGATGACCGTCGACTGAAAGTGCGTGAGTTAGCAGACATGGTAGGCATTTCAAAAAGTGCTGTACATCATATATTGACTGAAAATTTGGACATGAGAAAGCTGTGCGCAAGATGGGTGCCGCGGTTGGAGCAAAAACAGCATCATAAGGATGTTTCAATCGAGTGTTTGGCGAAGTTTCACAGCAATAAAGCTGAGTTTTTGCGCCGATTCATAACCATGGATGAAACATGAGTCTATCACTTCACACCTGAGACGAAGGAACAGTAAAAACAATGGACCAAGGTGGCTTGATGGCTATTTTGAGGAGCTCGACGATTCCCACTATAAACAAGATATCGAAGCTATTGAACATTGCTGGGAAAAGTGTATTGAGCTAAACGAAGACTATGTAGAGAAATAAAGATATTTTTTCCCAAATTTTTTTATTTCTTTGTTAGGCCAGGTGCTTCTGGGACTACCCTTGTATATACAGAATATCCGGGATCTTTTAGAAATGAAAAATAGTGAAAATTAATCAGATCAAGTTGAGAAAAAAGGTCAAGTACGATTTTATAAAAATCGCAATAGTTATTAATGATTGAAAATTATATCTAGAGGTTCTTTTAATTGATGACTTGAAAATTTGCGTACTTATTTGCAAGATGGTAGAAGACATTTTTTTATTCAGAATGACCTAACCTACAATTATATGATACAATTATATTATACGGTTATTATGCCTAGCGATGGGTTCAAGATTTAAGGTTCAAAGTTCAATATACTCATATCTATTGCTAGTCGCAATAGCCGTCATATAATTGTATTGGGGACTTGAATAAGTTCTCGCTGTTTCCCGACAAATGGTGTTATCTTAGCCTTTTTGCATTGGGCAATACTACAGCTAACTTCATCGTAAAGCTCCACCATTAGGCTCGAAATGACAGTATATGTTATTTCGTCGAAGCGTAAACAACATATTTTTTCATAGCGTTAAACATGTCGAATTTCGTGCCAAAAAAAGAGTATTTGCGGGAAATTTTACTGCATTACTTTTTTCAAAAAAAATCTGCAGCTGAAGCACATAGAATTCTTGTGGAGACTTACGGCGACCATGTTCTGTCGGAAACAACATGCAAAGATTGGTTTAGACGCTTTAAAAATAATGATTTTGATGTTGAAGATAAAGAACGCTCTGGCGCACCGAAAAAGTTTGAAGACGAAGAATTGGAAGCATTACTCGATGAAGACCCATGTCAAACGCAAAATGAACTTGCAGAATCATTAGGAGTTGATCACACAACAGTTGCCAAACGTTTAAAAGCATTAGGAATGATTCAAAAGCAAGGAAATTGGGTGCCGTATGAATTGAAGCCGAGAGACGTCGAACGAAGTTTTTTCACGTGTGAACAGCTGCTCCAACGGCAGAAAAGGAAAGGTTTTTTTGCAACATATCGTGATTGGCGATAAAAAGTGGATATACTACGATAACCCAAAGCATAGAAAATCGTGGGGTAAGCCCGGCCATGCATCAACATTGACGGCAAAGCCGAATATCCATGGTTCCAAGCTCATGCTTTGTATTTGGTGGGATCAGTTGGGTGTAGTATATTATGAGCTCCTCAAACCCAACGAAACCATCACGGGAGATCGCTATCGACTACAATTGATGCGTTTGAGCCGAGCATTGAAGGAAAAACGGTCGCAATACGAGGAGAGATACGACAAAGTAATTTTGCAGCATGATAACGCTCGGCCACATATTACAAAACTAGTCAAAACCTACTTGGAAACGCTCAAATGGAAATTCCTACCCCAGCCGCCGTATTCACCGGACATTGCTCCTTCCGATTACCACTTGTTCCGATCAATGACTCATGGCCTGGTTGAGCAGCACTTCCATTCTTATGAAGATACCAAAAAAATGGGTGGATTCGAGAATAACCTCAAAAGATAAGTCGTTCTTTCGACATGGTATACGTATGCTGCCAGAAAGATTGGAGAAAGTAGTGGCTAGCGATGGACAATACTTTCAATGACATGTTCTTTACTAATTTTTTTAAATAAAGCATTCATTTTCACGAAAAAACAGCGAGAACTTATTCAAGTCCCCAATAGATTAGGTCATTCTGAACGAAAAGTCCTTAACTATTTTGCAAATAAGTACGCATGTTTTCAAGTTATCAATTAAAAAAGACTTTAGATGTGGACATTTTCAATCATTAATAATTTAATAACTATTGCAATTTTTGCAAAATGGTATGTAACTTTTCTTCTCAATTCGATCTGATCAATTTTTACAATTCTTTGTTTCTGAAAGATTTCGGGCGTCCTGTACACACATACATACACATACATACACACATATGTATGTACAAAAAAAGCATGTATAAATATATAAATAAATAAGATAAATGAATAAAATGGATAAAAAAGTTTTAGCTGAAAAGCTCTTACGATTTTAAATCAGTTAATATAAAATGAGAAACGAGGGCAATTAAGAGCCAGCTTACTGATGTGATAGGGTTCAAAGGATTTATATAACTACATAAGCTGACAATATAAAAAAAAATTCTGTTATAAATATTTCTTATATTGTTGACTTGTAATTATATGAATTCTTTGTACAAGTATTAGCGTTCTGGCTCTTAACTGCCCTCGTTTTCTCATTTTGTATTTACTGATTAAAAAACGGATCAGTTTGATAACAAAATTATTTATAACAATAGGTCTAATAGTTAATTTTTTCCAATGAAATTTACATAGCTCCGAGCAAAATTTGAAATTGAAATATTCTCCTGCTCTTTTGTGGTTTTAAAGTGTTGACATTTAACTTTTCATAATGACACATGGTTAACATTTGATGCACATAATCTTAAATAATCAGTAGTATTCACGATAGTTGTGGTCGGGTCTAAAGAGAACGCGGAGAGGGCTCGTGAGAGGGCCGCCGACCGTTGGGTCGTGGGCTCTTCCCCCTCTTCCTCCTCCCAATCAGGGGACCGGAGTTGGTCTGCTCCCACCCCCGGCTCCGCGCCTTTGTCTTCGTCTTCCTCGTCGTCGTCGTTGTCCAGGTTGTCAGGATCGTCGTCGTCGTCGTCGTTGTCATCGTCGTCGTCGTCTGTTCGTCGTCGTCGTCGTCGTCGTCGTCGTTCGTTCATTCCGTCATCTCCGTTGTCTTCGTCGCCGTCGTCATCGTCGTCGATGTCCTCGGGGGAGTTCTTCGGGTCCGGATGATGATTATCATCATCCGTTTGACCCGGGGGGGGCGGGGGTAGGTAGAGAGGGGTGCGGCCCTCCCACCTAAGTATGGCGTAGCAGTGCGCTTGTGTGGCGGGGAGTCCGGATGGCTGAATGCCGTCTTGCATAGTTGTTTTCCGGGCTTCCCGCACTCAGCACGCTGTGGGCCAGGGGGGTTTTAATGGGTGCAAGCCCCACATTATCCTGGGATCATCTTTACATAGACCCCAGGGTGTGCGTCAGGCATTTTTCCTCCTTAACAAAAAGAAAAAAAAGAAAAATATTCACGATAGTTATCATCAAAGAGCATATTCGATACGCGATGCATTTTGCCAAAATTGGTTTAAACGATTTCGAAGTGGTGATTTTAATCTTCACGGTCAATCACACCATGCCAATCACAGCTAATAACAAAGAGGAGTTGCATAATCTACTGAATGAAAATATGGCACAAATATAACAAGATCTTACGGAAAATTTGGAAGTAAGCTAGAAAGCCATTTGTCGTTTTGATCGTTTACATCATACAGGAAAGATATAGAAAGAAGGGAAGTGAATTTCACACGAGCTAACCATTGACCACAAAAGTCGTCGATTGACCACATGCGTTACTTTGCTCGCCAGATAACAAAAAAAGATACTTTGCATACAATCGTAATTGGTGACGAAAAATAAATTATGTGCGAAAATCCTAAATGCAAAAAATTATGGGTAGATCTTGGTCAACCGACAACGTCGACAACAAAACCCAAACGTGTCGGAAATAAAGCTCTTCTCTATATATGGTGGGACCAGAAGAGTGTGCTGTATTATGAGCTCTTGGAACTGGGTAAACCCATTAAAGCAGAGATTTACCAAGAGCAATTGATACGTTTGAGCGATGCAATTGAGAAAAAGGCCATTTATTGGATAAGGTAGTCATAAATCATCCTGTTACACGACAATGCTAAACCGCATACAGCAGAAGCCACGAAGGAAATCATTTTACACTTGAGTTGGGAAGTTCTCCCACACGCGAAGTATTCTCCAGATTTGGTTCCATCAGATTTTCACTTGTTTCGATCGATGCAACATGCATTGTCTGATACACGTTTTTCGATACATTTGACGACGTACGAAATTTCAACGATAACTTTATAGCCTCAAAGCCACTAAGTTTTTATTGTGATGGGATTCGGCAACTGTCTAATAAATGGCATAAGGTCATCCGAAAAATATTTCAACGAAAAATATTTCATTGATTAATCTTGTTTTATTGATTTTTAAATTTATTTGATTAAAAATTGTCGAAAATCGAAAAGAATTAACTACTAGATTTTATAATTATTACTCAACTATATATAGGATGAGTCTTTTTAACCTTAACAGGAAAATATTTCGAAAATATGCAATTTTACAGAAAAATGTTTTAAATAAAAATTATATGGTTTAAAAGGAAACGAATAATGGGGCTCTTGGTTTGATCTTGAAACGTATATTTAAAGTCAAATGGAGGTCATTTTAATTTTTTCAAGTGGAAATCCTAATGTTTTACTATATCTTCTTTTTCAACCAATTAATTTTAACAACTTTCGTCTGAAACATTTTTTTATTTGCCTAATAATTGTTGAGATATTTAAGAAAAACTTGGTAATTTCTTCAATGTTTAACTTTCGATATCTCGCTAACTATTTGTCGGAAAAAATAGTATTAAATTTTTTTATTTTACTTGGTCTCAAGAATATATTGAATATATAGCGTCCTGACTTTTATTAATTTGATGATTTTGAAATTTCCAAAAGTCGATAAGTTGATAAAGTTAGAATTAGTAAAGTTGACCTCCATCTGATTTTAAATACACGTTTTAAGGTCAAATCAAGGGCACCATTGTACGTCCCCTTTTAAACTACATAATTTTTATTCGAAACATTTTTTGTAAAATTGTACATTTTCGAAATATTTGCCTGTTGAGATTAAAAAGACTCACTTGTATATAACGTGTCTGCACGTGCTGAGAACTGTATAGCCGATTCGGCTATAAATTTAGATGCGGATCCGGATCTTGTTTCAGATTCGATAGTTCGACTGTTTTCCGGGAACCCGAATTTGAAGCGTCACATTCATCCATTATCTGAATGACAGAATGGTCGGATAGTATCAGATCCGATCGAATATGAAAGCTTCAGTTCAAACTCATTTTACGAACGAATGTGCACCAGTAAAATACCTGAAAATAATCTTACCGCAAATTTAGCTAATAAACTTTTATCTTGCTATAAATGTATTAATTTTGTTCATAATAGCAAACTTATAATAGCAAACTTATAATAGCAAACTTTTAATAATACCTGAAAAAGCAAAACTGTCATCTTTTCAGCTAAGCTCCAATCTACTGAGATTTGGCCGATAGCAGTGTTACGTTCTCGCGTGCGCGAGATAAAGAATCTGACAGAATATCGCCATGTTACTTTACTTTCGTTAGAACGACATGACGAAGTGATTTCAATTCGAGACTGCGATCGAGAGTCTGTCGGTCGGGGGAAATTTCCACCGGGAAAACCTGCCTCGCTATCGAGATCGAACGATCGGGCATAGAACATCGCTATTGCTTTTATAGGAATAATATAGAACATGCGTGTGCACGTGTGATTCTTTTCCGCTGTATAACGTTTAATTAAAACACCATGGTCCGCGCGTACACGGAGATTCCGGGTTCACAAGTCGATAAAGAATCCGGTCAATGTCATATCGAAGTCAAGTTGAAATTATATCATCGAAATCAACGATCGATTTGATGTTTCATCGCGATATCTGAAAGATGTTATATAAATATCGATGATCTAGTCGTAATTCAGCTTATATCATATACCCCTATATTTATTCGACTTGGATATGATTCCAATTAGATTGTCAATAGTCGGCCGACATTTATATATGATATCATCTATATATTAAATCGGTACCTAGATGTAACAGAACAAATAAATATTTTTTGATAGTTCATGTTGAATATTATAAAATTTGTTATTATTTATTTATGTTGTATTATTATTATTATTGGGAGTACAAATTAGTTCGGTCCGTTTTTTTGTGTTCAAAAATGTATTTATTTCAAAACAAAGTGAATGAACAGATCAATTAAAGTATTTTCCATCGCTGGCTATTACTTTCTCCCATTTCTCAGGCAATTTTCGAATTCCATCTCGAAAAAATGACTCGTCTTTTGAGGCGATCCAAGTTTGGAGCCAATTTTCGATTTCTGCGAAAGAAATGAACCGGTGACCTGCCAAATCGTGCTGTATCCTTCGGAACAACCAGTAATCAGAAGGAGCAATGTCCGGAGAATACGGCGGGTGCGGTAAAACATCCCATTTGAGCGTTTCCAAATATTTTTTTACGACTTTTGCGACATGAGGCCGAGCGTTGTCATGAAGAAGAATAACTTTATTATATCTTTGCTCGTATTCCGGCCGTTTTTCTCGCAATGCACGGCTCAAACGAATCAATTGTAGCCGATACCGATCATCCGTAATGGGATCTCCAGGTTTCAGCAGTTCATAGTAAACAACACCTTTCTGGTCCCACCAGATACAGAGCATGATCTCCGAACCATGTATGTTCGGCTTTGGTGTTGATGTTGAGGTCGATGGCAACAATTGACCAGGCTTGGCGTAGTATTTTTTCTTCTTGGGGTTGTCGTCGAATATCCACTTCTCATCTCCAGTTACAATCCTATGCAAAAAACCTTTTCTTTGTTGCCTTTGAATCAGCTGCTCGCAAGTGAAAAATCGCCTTTCAAGGTCTCTCGGATTCAGTTCATAAGGCACCTAATTTCCTTGTTTTTGAATAAATCCCATGTCTCAATCGTACGGAAACGGCTTGTTCAGTCACTCCCAATGATTCTACAAGCTCCTCTTGCGTTTGACTCTGATCTTCTTCGAGTAATGCCTCTAATTCTTTGTCCTCGAATTTTTTTGGCTGTTCAGAGCGAGGCTTGTCTTCGACGCTGAAATCTCCATCCTTGAAACGTCGAAACCATTCCCTACATGATTTATTAGTTGGAGCAGCGTCACCATAAACTTCAACAAGCATTCGATGGGCTTCAGCTGCACTTTTTTTCCAATTAAAGCAGAAAATTAAAACCTCTCGCAAATGCTGCTTGGTTAACACAAAATTCGACATTTTCAACACTGTTAAAAGCAAGGTTTTTGTATGAAACTCAAAGCGATATAAACTGATTATTATTGGCAGATGTCTAACTTCTCTGAAACCGCCAAAATCGATAGTCGCTATGAACCATCCATAACAGCCGGAATCATCTTTTGAAAACGGACCGAACTAATTTGTACACCCAATATTATTATTATTATTATTATTATTATTAAATGTTGCATTACTATTATTATTATTATTATTTATTATTATTTATTTATGTTGCATTATCTTGCATTATGTATGCATTATTAATTATTATATCGTTATAAGTTAAATTGTTTCAACAGACTTTGTAGTCTAGCCAATAAATATTCACCTAAATTTTCTCGATGAATTGCCATCATCGTTTACGTTATTAATTATTTTTAATTTAAACCGTTAATTTGATCAAGACTTCGTACACTGTATTATCTATCTAACTACTTTTATTTATATATTTACCTTTTTTAATTAATTTATTTATGTTTTTGTATTTATATATTCTCTCATATTTATATTTTCATTATGTTTTTTCGTTCCCTTTTATATTTTTATTCATTAATAGTTACGTATGGATTTGTAGATAAATTTAATGTAACACTATTAAATACATATTAGGTAATCTTATTTTACATATTATATTTTATTCTTTTATTTGCTACGCACATATATCATTTTCTTCTTCTGTTTTATTCTTTTGTGTTTCTCTCTTATGGGGGAGATTACAATAATTTTGGTGCCTCGAAATGAAATTGGTTTTCGGAAGCATTTTTAAAAAGAAATATGGGAAAAATGGTAAAAAAAATGTATCGTCAATATTTACACGAGAAAAATAGTCAAAAAGTTCTATGATCAATATATGCGTTTTTTAACACATATTACCTTGCATAGGGGTCTTGTTAATCTTTTCAGTATTAATTATTTTTAATATATAGTAAACTCATCTATTTAGTTAAGCAAAGATTTAATTGAAGTTGAAGTTTGGAAGTTTTTTTCGAAGATAATGAAAATATTGCTGGCATATTGCCATTATCGAAACGTTCTCGTGAGATGTCACTTGAGCAAGAATTTGATTTTGACAATGACAACAATTCTGTGATGATGATTTAAGTTTCGATCTATAATATGTGTTATTTATATATATGTTGTAAAGAATATGTTTTATAATATATGTTATGAAGAGTATATTTTGCATTCAATTTTTATTTATGGACTAAAATTCTTTCTTTCATATTTTCCGTCTATAGTTTTTATATATATTATTATATATATTATATATATTATATATATATATTAATATATATTTATATATATTATTTATTTTGATATCTGTTCAGTTAGAAATTTTTTATACTATTTTTTCCATGTTTCTCGTTGGAAATTTCTTTGAAAACCATTTTCATTTCAAGGGACCAATTAGGATATTCTTATGTAACTAGAGAATGCTTACTCGTTGATGAATATTATTATTGTTATTAAAATGTCACGCGAATCTGTCGTTAAGACAGCGTCGATAAAAAATTCAGTGTTTATCAAATCGAGCGGTTCGCGAAAAATCATCATCGACATCTATTCAATCATCGACTTGTGAGCTTGCAATGCGGACGACGTTATTAGTCGCTAGTCGCGGTTCGAGCGCACGACGAACGGTGCAATCAGCATTGTCGAGATGTACGGGATTGGATATCGATATCTCGACACTTTCCACGCCAATCGATGTGAACGATGCGGGACTCCTTTGCGGCGGTTCCTCCAGCGGAGCCGAAATCCACGAAGGCGGATGAGGCGGGAAGTGACGCGACGTGATGCAGAAGCGAAAGGGCATTCAAGGCGAAAGAGCAGGCGAGTGGTGAAGAAAAGGCGCAAGTAAAAACGAGAAAAGAAAAGAGAGACACGGGAGGAAGCGCGCGTGAGAGCGCACTCGCCTTCAGTTCGCTAAGCAGCCGACAGCGGGCGAAGCCGTTATTAAGATTACGGCTGGTGCGCATGAGTAATGACATCCTCTTTACTTCCAGCGGCATGGCGGTCCGGGGGAGGAGAGACCGTGCCTGCTGCCTGATAAATTACCTTCTCTGCTAATTGCTCAGGCCTCCGCGCACCGCGGTATTTCGCTTACGTGCGTTTCACGGCTCAGGAACCGCGATGAAGACGGAGAGTGAAAAGCGTGAGGCGCGAGAACAAAAGAGTGAGAGAGAAAGAGAGAGAGAGAGAGAGAGAGAGAGAGAGAGAGAGAGAGAGAGGACGGGAGGGAGGGAGAGAGATAGAAAAGATACGGGGAAGTGGAGTGCGAGGCGAGAGAGGCAAATAGAGAACCGCGATGTGAAAAGTGCAACGGCGAAAGGTTGCGAAAGAAGCGAGAGAGAACGAAAATAAAATAGTGAAAAATAGGGAAACGCGCCGCGAAGTAAATGACTGGGAAACTACAGGGGATGGGAAGAGATGCTCGAGAGCGAGAGCGCAAGGGGTGGCTGCCAACGAGTTGAGTGTGAGAAAGGTGAGCGACGCGATCAACGACGCGGATTAGATAAAAGCGCTATTTCTCATGGCGAAACTTCGTTCGCGAGTTGATGATGGACGTCGCGCGACGTCGCAAACGCCGCGATGAAGGAGGATTGGGAAGCAATTCGGAACGGACTGTTAGAACCTAGGCACACAGAAAAATTTAAGCCGTAAGATGTATGCAGTGTGGAAATTAATTAATCAAAATTGATTTGATCGAAATTGACTAATCACAAAATTGTAATGATTAAAATTGATTATTTCTTGGTAAATATATTAATAGAAAAGAAAGTGATATTATGGGTCTTATTAGGTAAGTATTATGGCCACTCCCAATATCTTCGATATTATACCTAAAAAAAGTATTCTATTTGTAAAGTGATTTTTCCCATAGTCTCATATTCTAAGTGAAGCTTTTTACAGAAAAAGGATTCCTTTTTTGATGAAGCGATTAAAGTGAACCATTCATCTAAAATTTATTAGATATTATTTTAACTGTTTTCCTCTTATTTCAAGAGGATTTCCTCTTATATCAATTAATTTTCCTTTTATATGAAGAGGAATATGTTGATTTGAATGTTGGCTTCTTTTATTAAATCGTACTTTACCTTCAGACATGAATGAAAAAATAACCATATGCTTATGGGTCAGAATATTTGGAACGCTTTTTAAAAAAGGTATGTATGTTACTGTAACATATAACGAAAATAATTTATCCATATTTGATCAAATACCGTTTATAATCTAATGTCAGAAGTTGAATAATATATTCTTTCTTTTAACTATGTTTCACACAATTAGTTATGATGAACATCTTTATAGCTTTTATGAAGTCCATAACAAAACTGATTGGAAATTTACTTGTTATGATGCTCTTAGTTCATTCGTACCTACTTGTATTTTGTTACTACTTGTAATTGTAGAACTGCAGCTAGAAGTACATCTATATGTTACTTTTCGTTATACATTATAATAATTTTTTCAAATTAATTAGTATAACCAGTAAGTATAAAATATAGTAAGAATAAATAATCCTCTTCAGATTATATATTAGGTCAATCGGAAAATTCCGTTCGTTTTTTGCAAAACATATGGCTTTATTTAAAAAACAAAATGAAAAAGTACATCAATCAAAATATTGCCCATTGTTAGCGATGACTTTTTTCACCTTTCGGTCAGCAAGCGAATTCCGCGGCGAAAGAATGACTCATCTTTGGAGGCTATCCAGTCAGAGACCCATTTTTCGACGCCTTCATAAGAATTGAATCATTCGTCAGCAAATGCGTGTGCCATCGACCGAAATAAGTAGTAGTCGGAAGGGGCACAGTCTGGTAAATAAGCCGCATGTGGTAACACTTCCCGGCGAAGTGCTTTTAACGTTTCCTTGACAGATTTTGTAACGTGAGGCCGAGCGTCGTCATGAAGCAAAATCACTTTATGCTGTCTCGTTTCATATTCTCGTCGTTTTTCGTGCAATGCTCGGCTCAAACGGATCATTTGTTCTCTGTAGAGATCCCCTTTGACTGTTTGTCTACTTTTCAACAGCTCATAGTACAGCACACCTTTCTGATCTCACCAAATACAGAGCATTGCCTTCTTTCCGTGGATATTCCGTTTTGGTGTCGATGTTGAGGGTTGGCCGGGACCGCAAATAGTTTTTCGACGTTTGGGGTTGTCAAAATAAATCCATTTTTCATCCCCAGTGATGATACTATATAAAAACCCTTTTCTTTGTTGCCTAGCAAGCAGAATTTCGAAGGTGGTTTTTCGCCTTTCAATGTCTCTTGGCTTCAGTTCATATGGGGCCCATTTTCCTTCCTTGTAAACCTTTCCTAAGGCTCTCAAACGATCGGAAATGACAGATTGAGCACAATTTAATGCTTCTGCAAGTTGTTTTTGTGTTTGACATGGATCTTCGTCCACCAATGCCTGCAATTCTTCGTCTTCGAATACTCTTGGCCGTCCAGAATGCTCTTTGTCCTCTACATCAAAATCACTACTTTTAAAGCGTCGAAACCATTCTCTGCATGTTTTATCGGAAGGAGCATTTTCACCATAAACTTCTACAAGCATTGGATGAGCTTCAGCTGCAGTTTTCTTCCAATTAAAGCAAAAGATTAACACTTCGCGCAAATGACGCTTATTTGGCTCAAATTTCGACATTTTCGATACAGTGAAAAACAATGTTATTGGTGCAAACGTATACCTTTATGTATTGAATGTTATTGACAGATATCAAAACAAGCCATTAAGCTTCGTTTAGACATTAGAGGTTAACGACAATTCTAGCTCTAGCTACCTGTCGTTAGATGGACTGAACTTTCCGATTTACCCAATATTACTTATGGAATCATTTGGACGAGAGCCATTCAAATATAAACCGGATTTTTTTTACAGATTTATTGGTAACATATGAAATTACAAAAGCGATATATTGTTTCTCTACATAGTTTCCTTCAACGGAAATGCATTTTCTCCACCGGATAGGCAGCTTCTTGATCCCTTCATCAAAAAAAGAAGAAGGGCGTTCCAACAGCCAGCTGCGCACATATTCTCAACCGCTGCGTCGTCGTTAAATCTTTCCCCTCCTAAAGCCTCCTTCAGGGGTCCAAACATATGAAAGTCACATGAGGATAAATCGGGACTGTAAGGAGGGTGTTCAAGAGGTGTCCAGTATTTCTTCAAGTTTATCGCAGGTTAAGGCTGCTGTATGAAGCCGTGCATTGTCATGGAGAAGCAGAACGTCGCGAATGGGTTGCCAGTGTCGTTTGTTGCTATGCTCACTTTCGATGAGATTTCGACAACAGTTAAGCGCCGGTAATTTTCCACAAGTTCGCGAACGGCCCGAATGTTCTTATCAATGATACTCGATCGTGGACGACGTTTGTGGCTTTCGTTTTCCACAGCATTATAACCATTGCGAAATTTTTTGGTCCAATCAAAGACTTAGATTCTTGACAGGGTATCATCTCCAAACTGTGCTTACAGTCTGGTCAAAATTTCAGTTGATTTGACGCCTTCGTTAACGAGAAATCGGATGATAATGCGTTGCGCAATAGTCATAGGTACTTCTTGTTCAGTCATGGTGCTACTGACGAGGGAACAGCAACTGAGGAATGTTGCGGGGGGTCGCTCTTCTCCACACATCTCTACCTAACTGCTTGGAGCGCCTCGGCACGCTATTTCTGAGTCCGCAGGTAAAAAATCCGGTTTATATTTGAATGATCTTTGTTTAATAGTTCGCTATTAGCGCAGTATAACACTAATATATCAATACACAATAGCTGGCACTTTTTATAACGTATTTCTACATCCGAGCATTTCGAAATGTTATTCAAGGTACATTTTAGCATTTAATTGGACATATTTCCTCATTGTTTATGAACTTGAGCGTATTATCATACGAATGTACGAGGGTGGATTAATAAGTACTCGTGTTATGAATGAAGACGCAAGTTCTTCATCAAAATTTTTTTTATTTTTCAACGTAATCTCCTTTTAGGACGATACATTTTTCCCAATGTCCCTGCCATTTCTTTAACCCCTCTGAAAAATACGATTTGTTAAACTCTTCAAAATAGGCTTCTGTCTCGATGATGACTTCCTCGTTTGAGCTGAATATTTTTCCCGCGAGCCATATTTTCATGTTGGGGAACAGAAAGAAGTCGCAGGGAGCCAGGTCGGGCGAGTACAATGGGTGCAGCAGCAATTAGTAGCGCAATTTATGCAATTTGGCCCCGATGATTCCGAATAAGTGAGCTGGTGCATTGTCGTGGTGGAACTGCACTTTTTTCTTTGCCAAATGTGTCTCCTTCAATTTCTAGTCGAATCGGTCCAATAATTCACTGTAGTACTGCCTCGTGATCGTGCTTCCTTTCTATAAAAAGTCTATGAGGATTATTCCCTTCGAATTCCAAAAACTCGTAGCCATGACTTTTCCGGTTGATGGGACTGTCTTTGCCTTCTTCGAAGCAGATTCGCCCGGAAAAGTTCATTATTTTGACTGTTGCAGTCTCTGGCGTATATAGTGATGGATCCAGGTTTCATCAACGGTGACGACTCGACGCAAAAACTCCTGCGGATTTTGCTTAAAGAGATCCAAACACTGCTTCGAAATTGACAGCCGTATCCGCTTGTTGTCCACCGTGAGTAATCGTGGCACCCATTGGGCCGACAGCTTTCTCATTCTTAACTTATGTAAAATATTGATTGCCATTCTATGTGACACGCCTACGGCCTCTGCTATTTCATGCACTTTCGTTCAGCGATCAACGAGAATCATATCGTGGATCTTTTCAACGATTTCCTCAGTAATCACGTCTGCCGAGCGACCTGGGCGCTTCTCATCAAAAAGAGATGTATTAAATAAGGCCACGTATGAGTTCGTTGGATCAATATCTCACGGTTGTCAAAGATGGTGAAGGGTCCCCATAGACAGCATTCAACTTCACTTTTATTTCTTTGTATGTTTTTCCATCCAAAAATAAAAAGCGAATTATGGATCGGTATTGCTATTTTTCCATTGTATCGGAAACCACCAAACACGTTTAATATAAATGACTGTCAAATCAAAACTAACCTATAAATCAGTCTGAAATTTTTGTATGGCGCGTTTGAAGAATGGTAGTACACGATGGTAATGCCAACTTCCTTCAGCAACGCTACCTGTCTTCAAACACGGGTATTTATTGATCTACTCTCGTATGTATAATTGAATATTTTGTTTGTTACTTGACGTTCTATTCGGCTGTACATCTTTCAAGTTATGCAAAGTAAAATACATCTTGCTAATGTGGTCCCATAAGAGTGCTGACAAATGCTGTCTCTTTTTCGAGGTTTTCATACTAAATTATTCGATAAGTCAATTCTAATCTGTAGTCCGCTGTTGCACTTATGTTTGCACTACACTGCTGTCTTTCTGGCAGATTGTATTTCCTAACAAGTAAATCAATATCCACATAAATATTCGCAGTTATATTCGCAGTTATATTGATTATTATTCTCCCTCTAAGAGTTTAATTGGAATACATATATAATTTCATAATTAAATGCGTTATTTTAAACAAAATCAATTTTTTATAATCAGTTTATAATCATATCAATTTTAATGGAAGGCCACATTAGCACCCCATTTTCGCGCCGATCTATTATACTGTGCTACCATATTTTTATAAATAACATCCTAATAAACAGTAATAAACATTACGTAAATTTGACTCTATCGATTATATAACACTGTGATAAATATAGTCCTTCAGTTCTCGCTTTAAAATGTTGATTATTGACAAAGTTATTGTACAAAATGTAAATGGAGGGCCATAATACCATCTTCTCCTTTACTAGTGGCAACCTTATCGATTTTAATGACCTTGATATACGTTGTGGTTCTGACTAACTTGTAAAAAGTTTTAAACGTCGCTCATTGTTTATTAAAAAGTTATTTGCTTATTGCTTAAGGTTTCCTGTGTGTCCGGGCACTTACTGCGAGCTGAGCAGATTCCGAACGGCGCGAGGAAACCTGACTTTTCTTCCATGAATCGCGCTATTATTTACGAGAGCAAAAAAAAGATTTCTTCCTCTTTCCCTCTCTCTTTTTCATATTAAATTATATCATATCATATGAATGTACTATCTAAAAGAAGTAATTATGAAATGTTTAACGCTCTCCTTTTCTCAAAGCTTCTTCCTTCGAGTTCTTCAGACAAAGCTGCCCAACACTGACCCAAAACTGATTGACGATTATTTTCTTTAATTCATTGCATTGAGATCATATATCTATTAGACGTTCTACTGTTTGAGGTAAAAGTACTAATGTTGGCATACATATCTAACTCTAGACATTCTTATTGTTTTGACTTCCAAATTCGAATGTCGAAATTTTAACTTGTAACCTTTTGAGGCTCGTATTTTTCAGAAAATCCGAATCACATGAAAATTTATATACAGGGGTTTCTGGGGTCGCTGATGACGAATCCGTTATCAGATTTGCGAAATTCAAGATGGCGGGTCCAAGATGGTGGACGCAAAAATGAAAAATCGCGATAATTTCGGTGACAATGGGTCTTGTGGAGTTTTTGGAGTCGCTGATGACGAATCCGTTACCAGATTTGCGAAATTCAAGATGGCGGTTCCAAGATGGCGGATGCAAAAATGAAAAATCGCGATAATCTCAGTGACAATAGGTATTGCAGGGTTTTTGGAGTCGCTGATTACGAATCCGTTATCAGATTTTCAAAATTCAAGATGGCGGATTCAAGATGGTGGCCACAAATATGAAAATTAACTAACCGGAAGACAATGTCAGGTAAATATATTAGAATTCCATGATCCGCCAACTTGAATCTGCAATCTTGAGCAATGAGGTTTGGACTTCGGATTCGTAATCAGCTACCTTGAAAGCTAACCAGAGTACAATTTTAGCTATTACAACAGTTTAGGTGTACAACTTTGCTTCCGTCGTTTTTTTCCGAAATTCGAGGCTTTATTGTAAAAAACTGGTTATACATTTATGATTCAAAGTATTGTCCATCGCTGGCCACTACTTTTTCCCATCTTTCGGGCAGCGTACGAATCCCGCGTTGAAAAAACTGGTCATCTTTTGAAGCGATCCACGAATCGATCCAATTTCTTACTTTTTCATAAGACCGAAAGTGCTGGTCAACCAGGCCGTGTGCCATTGATCGAAACAAATGATAGTCAGAGGGAGCAACGTCTGGAGAATACGGCGGGTGGGGTAGGACTTCCCATTTCAACGTTTCCAAGTATGTCTTGACCACTTTCGCAACATGGGATCGAGCATTGTCATGCTGCAAAATCACTTTATCGTGTCTCTCGTTGTATTGCGGCCGTTTGTCTTTCAATGCTCGGCTCAAACGCATTAATTGCGTTCGATAACGATCGTCTGTGATTGTTTCAGTCGGTTTTAACAGCTCATAATACACTACGCCGAGCTGGTCCCACCAAATACAGAGCATGACCTTGGAGCCGTGAATATTCGGTTTGGCCGTCGACGTGGAAGCATAGCCGGGATATGCCCATAATTTTCTGCGCTTGGGGTTATCGTAATGAACCCATTTTTCGTCCCCAGTCACAGTGCGATGCAGAAATCCTTTCCGTCTTTGCCTTTCAAGCAACTGTTCACAAGCAAACAAACGCCATTCAACATTTTTCGGTTTCAACTCGTATGGCACCCAATTTCCTTGCTTCTGAATCATTCTTATGTCTTTGAGGCGTTTTGAAATTGCTTGTTGAGTCATTCCCAATGATTGTGCCAATTCTTCTTGACTTTGACATAAATCTTCATTAAGTAATGCTTCCAATTCTGCATCTTTGAAAACCTTCTCTCTTCCACCGCTATGCCGATCTTCGACGTGAAAATCACCGTTCTTGAAGCGTTGAAACCACTCGCGACACGTTCTTTCACTAATAGCGGCCTCACCATAAGTATTTGAGAGCATTCGATGAGCCTCAGCCGCAGATTTCTTTATATTGAAGCAGAAAAGTAAAACCTCCCGCAAATGACTGAGAATTTGGCTCGTAAACTGACATTTTCAATCGAGAATAACTTTATGATGCAGACACAAATCGACTAATGTTTCTATGGGGTTATGTTGATTGATGCTCAAGTTTATTGCATGACGTCTATGATGTATTTATTTCGACCACTACTTACCGCTCTATCATCTAGTCATCTATAGGAAAACGGCGGAAGCAAAGTTGTACACCTAATAATTTAATAAAAATTCTATGATCCGCCATCTTGAATCCGCCATCTTGGAAAATTAATTTTGAAATTTGGACCTCAGATTCGTAATCAGCGACCCAAAAAACCCCCCAAATCTTGATTTTGAGCAAAAAATTCACTCATAGTTCGTGGAAAATGATTTTTTTCTGTAAAAATATATATTTTTCACACTTTGTTTATTTATAATAAATGGACAACTTATGCAAAATACTTTTCAACCTTTCATGTATGTTCCCATATCATATAAGAAGCTAAAAAACGCAAAAATCCCAACAAGAATATCTCAAATATGAAATATTTCATGAAAATGTGAGAATAAATAGGTGGTAAGTATACCATACTTATCACTGTGTCTCAAAGGGTTAACATAGAATATATATAAATATATTGAACATATACATATATTCTATGTGAAAGTTTAGATATTTGTATTTAAAGACCAGAAAAGAGAAAGAAATAAAAATGTCCAGAGATGTTTATCCCGGCATATCAATATTTTTGCCTTACAAGCTAAGATCGTCTAACAGATCTCAAGCACGTGATATCATACAAGCTTTTGTTTTATCCGAGCGTTAACTTAATTTTAATCTGGATAAGCTATATTTATAACGTACTCAGCAAAAATTGTGAAAGTAAAAATATTTCTTAAACATATTTAAAGTACGTTGGTTCTTATAGTCTTTTATTTTTTTCCATCAAAATGATATGGAAACTAAGTCGTTATATTTTTTGAGAGATAACAAAAATATAAATTTCTTTTAATATTTTAAAGATATTAATATTATATAAGAGATATTAATTAATACAAGATATTTATTAATACAAATTAATATTATATGAGAGAAGAGGCTTCGGAATTTAACGGACTCCATTTATCTTTCCCTTCCCGTCCTCTCTCTTTCTGGAAGGTATATATGGCCATACTGTTCGTTATACTTGTATTTACAGTATAATATTGTCTCATTCAACAAAGAGCGCTCGCGGGTTCCTTAAGTGGCAGTTCAGGTATATAAAGGCCGATTTATAGCAAACTTTAGCTGCAGCTCAAACTCACTCTGTACACCCTGTCAAGTTGTTGCTTCTAGGTAGGTGCAAAGAATCAGGTAAAATAAGGTTCGGACTAATCGACGTTCGCAAGATTGATCGTGAAAGCATGTAATTGGATCAACTCATCGAAACGCGCCGAAAACGATCACCTAGAGCTCAAAAATTTCCTATTGCGATGATTTCGATTTATCCGTCAATCTGTTTGCGTTGGGCCTCTCGAAAGAGTGAGATATTTTTGCGATACACGCGATGTTGGAAATAATGCTGACAATCTCGAGCTGATTCAAAAGACAATGCTGCCGCAAATCGAGCGAGTTTCCTTCGTTTCAGCTACGATTTCCATTTCTAGTTTTATAACATTTTGAATATTATTATCGTGTCTCCGCCAACTCCTCTCCGCTTTCTGTCTGAAGTTTAACGAACTTCGCAGCGTTTTTGCTGACTTGAAGAGAATTGTCCTCTGATAAAAATAATGTTACGTTAAATGCGAGATCATATATATACAGGTTGATGACGCAATTAGGTAGAAATCAAATCGAAAACGTCCTTTATGAACAAAATATTTTGCAAACAACCGAGATAATTATTGATATATTAATAAAAGAATTAGGATAATTATATATAGTAAAGATTACATATTCCTGTGTGTATATGTTGGTGTATATGTTTTTTTATTTTAATATAAGTTGTAAGATGGAATTTTCTGAGTAATTTTTACTTTACAATTATGTGGAAGTTGCATGTAGTTTTTGAGATGTATCATTTAAAAATTTTAATTTACAATAATTAAAAGTTTAAATTTTATATTATATTATATTAAGAGAATGAATTACAATCACACCAAACTTATCGCAGGTGGTAATTATTCAATTTAGAGGAGTCAAAGTTCTAATGGCCTTAATTTTGACATATTGACAATATATTATTGAGATGATTCTATAACTTATTTAGGTAGATTTTAGTCTCATCACTTATGGTTTTTGAAAAAGTTATTAGTGAAGAAAGTTACAGAAATAAATCATAGGTTCTGTGAATCCACATATAAAAGTACACACTCAAAATATTAAATGTACAAATTAATTCTCAATCTTTTTTAGTGAGAATTAAAATTTATTTATGTAGAATCAGATTATATTTCAGTCAGGATAGTAATCTTCACTAATATCGATATATTTCTTCCATCTTTCAGGAAGCTGGCGGATTCCCATTTGATAAAAAGATGGCAGTTTCGAGTCGATGAAGTTTTTAATGCAATCATTATTACGAAATAAAATATGATGACCAAATAAAATTGTTAATTGTTATTGTATAACTGCATTTTGTAAAAGCTTTTTTTTATAAGAAATCGATGAGTATATCAAAACAGTACACGTATATGCGCGCAAGAAGGTCTCCGCCTTCCCACCCCTTACGAAAACTAAACTAATTTAATCCAATTTTTATCATTTACAGTATATAGTAATATAGGTTAGGTTAGGTTAGGTTAGTTTAGAGAAGGAGAAGTAGTTTTGAGGAGAGAAGGAAAAGGGCGTCGCTCATACACATGTATTGTTTTATTCAGAAATAACTCAGAATTTCATTCTATATAACATATCTTAAAATTAAAGAAATCTCCGAGATATAACTTTTCCTAATTACCAAAATTAGTAAATCAGTGATAAGTTGTTTCAATCTCAATCAATTGATAATCATTTAAGAGTGTAACGTTGAACAACAATATTGTCCAACATTACGCATCGTCCAATTAGTAATTCTGCCAAGAAATTGTCGATAGACTTAGACAAGAAAGCTCATTCGTTAATTTTCTGCTTATTAACGTCACAATAATTATCAAGCTAGTTTGTAAAACGGTACGGGACTCAATTTGATAAGCTCTACGAGTTGCGCCAGACATTCTGTACACACTATACATGTATACTATACATGTATACTATGTAATTAAAAGAGTGCTCACGCTTCCTCTCTCGTGCTTTCATGTGCTATCTCCGGCGGACTCACGGACGAGTAAAAATTAATTGCTAATTACTTGCAATCTTTTCGCCGAGATATCCTTTTCTATTAAATTTCTTTCAGCGCGCTTCTCTCGAGTAACGTAATTCCTCCCACGGGCTGCTCAGCGTTTTTGGATTTTTCGTCGGTAGCGCTTCGAGAAAAGAGCGAGATGAAGTATGTGACAGACGGAAAGAGAGAGAGAGAGAGAGAGAGAGAGAGAGAGAGAGAGAGAGAGAGAGGGAGGGAGGGAGAGAGAGAGAGAGGGAGAGAGAGAGAGAGAGAGAGAGAGAGAGAGAGAGAGAGAGAGAGAGAGAGAGAGAGAGAGAGAGAGAGTGAGAGAGAGAGAGAGGGGGGATAGAAGGGAGGATGGAAGGAGAGAGTCACTCTCGAGAGAAAAGCCCTCAAAGTACACGATATTGCGCGATATGCTGACGAGATCTTCATTTTTCATTTATTTGCTCTGAAAACATATTTCGCGCGAGCTTTTTGCTTCTTTGACGCGAAGATTACCTTGCGGCTACCGGGATGCCCAGAAGGACGGAAAACACACGCCGGGCGTACGATATAACACAAGCGAGATTGTGTTATCGTCGAAATCAAGTTTCCTCGCGCCTCAGCGATTGCCGGAATACGAAAGCAACGGATGTTGGACTTTGCCGGAAATGCGTCCTCCATTCCGTCGCGAGCGACTCATTAAACGCGTCGATCGAATGTTTATTTCCTCTATCGATGTTTCGATTACGTCAGGCCTCGGAAATTGCTTCTTCTAAAAGTAACTCATTACTGCGTTTAGCCGCCACTCAGTTTGAAAAATAATTCGTGATCGTGTTACTGTTGCTTAAGAAGTAACAAATCGTTGCCGTTCCATATCCATTTTCTTTTCTTTTTTTCTCTTTACGGATAAGTACACTTATTTTTATCATATCTGGCAATTATCTACGGCGCATAAATATGATAATTCTAATGACGAGTGCCTAACTTTCATGTGTACAGAGAAACAATGTTAAAAACAATGAAATGCGGAACACAAGAACCTTTAAAAGCTGAAGCTAACAAGTAACACTACTCAGCAGTCACCCACCAATCGGAATGAAACTTTGCTCTCTTATAAAGCATTGAAAAATATTGAAAATCCGTTTTTTTGTTTTTTCTCAAAACATTTTTTAACCCCTTGACTATCGGAGGCAAATTGTACCTTGTGGGACAAAAATGCATTGACACAAAGTAACTCTGATGGTCATAAAACTTGATATTGTAAGGTTTTTTGGGTCGCTAAATCCAAATATGATATCAAAATTTTAAAATTCGAAATGGCGGAATAATATGGCGGGCAGGTTTATGGATTTAATCCTTGGAAGGACGCTTGCAGCGAAGAAGCGTTTCACGCGCGAGAGCGTGGCGAGAAGAAAGGAGGCGATCGTCAACTTTGGGAAGAGTCGTAGAACGAGCGTGAGAGCGAACACACGCCAGCTTAAGTCCGAGAGCATTTTACGATTCCGCAAACTGCTGTTTCATCGCGTTTTCTATACTTTATACTTTTAGGATCCAACTGATTATTAAATATATAATAGCCATTATCTCGGCTCTTTATTTCGATCCTACAGTGATTACAAGTCTGGAATTAATTTTCCAAAATTCAAAATGGCGGGTCCAATATGGCGGATATCAATTTTAAAAAATCAACATATTTTTATAAAACTCGGTATCTTAAGGTTTTTTGGATTGTTGAATCCGAATATATCAGAATTTCAAAATTGAAAATGACGGATCCAACCTGACAACTTGACAATCCAAGCTGACATTAATTTCGAAAAATCAACATATTTTTATAAAACTCGGTATCCTAATTTTGTAATTTTTATATCATATTCGGATTCAGCGACCTAAAAAACCTTAAGATACTGAGTTTTATGAAAATATATTGTTACTTGTAAATGAAACTATTAGAGGTACGCAAAAGTTTCCATGGTTTTTAAGGCAATGTTTTTTATTAATATAATTATAAATAATATAATATCTTTAATCGAAATATTTCCGGTATTATCTATTACTTTTTGCTATTCATCAGGCAAAAAATGGATGCCATGATAAAACAAGTCTTTGTTCTTAGAATGAATAAAGTTATCGATGAATTGTTGTACTTCCACAACACTGCGGAATCGTATACCAGAAGAACTGTGCTGCATAGAACGAAATAAATGAAAATCCGATGGGGCAAGATCTGAAGAATATGCCGGATATGATAGGACTTCCCATTACAATTCGATTAAAGTTGCCCAGATTGTCAATACATCGTACGATCTGGCACTGTCGTGCAGAAGAATCACTTTGTCTTGTTTTGTCGCAAAATATGGCCGTTTCTTGATTAATTGCTCATTCAACTGCCTCAATTGTCGACTGTGTAATTCCGCGGCGATAGTGCAAGATGATTTTCACAGTTCATAATACAGCATTCCTTGCATGTCCTACTAGATATACAGGGTGTAACATCAACATACAGGCCAGTATGACGGATTGCTTATCCCTATTCGGACGATAATGAGATTGCCCAGAAAGTCACTCGCTGATTTGGTTGATAATGATGTTTGCTGTGCTCCCAGGTATGACAAGTGCAACTAACTTCGCACCATGATCGTTATGACAATTTATCGACTGTATAAGTTTATGCTGCGTTTCTAGTCGATTCATATTTTTGCAGAAGCGATTTTTTTGCAGAGAACTAGAACATTACAGGTGCGCGCTACGCGCGCGCTATTTAACTATATTAAAAAGAACACAACATTTGCACAATAAAGAAATAACTATTCTATTTTAATAAGTAAATTTTAAAGTCAATCAGTTCAGAACTCAAAAAGCTGCAAAATCTTGTGAAACTTAACCACGAATAACCACAAACTGTCAAAATGCACAACAGTGGATGGGCGGTGAAGAAAGGCGCGACGCGACAATCAATCAGCATCGCGGAAAAGAGGCTGCAACATTTCGCAAAATGTTTATGTCAATGAATATAACTTATTATGCATCAGTTTCTATGCAGATTGACCAATACTGACATAATCTGACAAAAATGCGTTGTAACTTTGGTGTAAATAATTCACAAGGTCATCTATATGTGAATGATGGAAACTTTTGTGTACTCCTAATAGGTGAACAAATAATATCTTTATTGGTTTTCAGTTTGCTTTATAATTACATCGTAAAGCCTTGGCATATTCAAATCAATAAAGGAACAGTAACATACGTTATCGTTAAACGTATTATATATCACCGTGAGATATAATTGCGTTGATATTATTTACTCTTATTTTACATTTTGATTGTACATCGTAGAGGCGTGGTTTATTTAATTAATAAGAGCAACTATTGTGTACTCGTTATTGTTAAACTCGTTAAATGTTACCGTTGAATGTAATCACGCTAATAGTATCATTTATATTAGTTTTGCATTTTGATCGTATATCATAGTCTTGGTTTATTTAATAAGTTTTGGTTTATTTAGCAGAAGCGACGGTTATATTCGTTATTATTAAACGTGCTAAACATTATCACGAAACGTAGTTAGCACCATTAGTGTCATTGTTATTAATGAAAAAGAAAGGAATAAAATCACTGTTATCTCTACTAAAGAAAAGAATGTAACAGCGTTTAATTCAAAATGTTTAAGAAAAGGATTCAGGACTTTAAAGGTAGATGATATTCACGAAATGGAGGAAGGAAGTCCTAATAAACATCGATCAAAAAACTAATACCGTCGGAATTTAATAAATAATTATTTATTCTAATTAAAGGGAGTAACGTAACTCTCTTCTAGTGCTTACAATGTTTACTAAAGATTTTCGACATATCCTCCTCCTATTTCTACGTTTCACAACTTTGTATCTTAGAATTGTGAACTCTCTCAAAACTTCCGGTTTCTCTCTAACTATTTGATAGACATTTTGTATTCTCTGATGTAATTCATCTAACATTTAAACAGATCTTTCGATCAAAGATAGACTGGATAGGGTAGATCAGTCTCCTGGTCTCCTTGTTCTTCCAATTTAAATTTCCTGAATTTTTCATGGGGACTTTTTAAACATATAGCGTACTCTTCACTGATAAATAACATAGATAACATAGATAAATTACATCAGAGAATACAAAATGTCTGTCAAACAGTTAGAACAGTTAGAAAGCCGGAAATTTTTGAAAGAGTTCTCAATTCTATGGTACGAAGACGCGAAACGTGTATAGAAATATCAGGTTGGCAACAAAGTCATGTCGTTTTTCATGGATAGATGGTTTTACTCGTCATTAAACACAACTAACTTCACTCCAAATCCTATAACTTTTTCATATCATTCGACAGTTGACATTTCAAGTTTTCTTTAAAAAAAAAGTGCGTCATTCGGTAGAGAATTGTTTGTTTGGTATTGAATTAAAAATTAAAAATCAAAATGAGCATTTCCGCCATATTTTATTTTTTTACTTTCAAACAGGAAAGAACACTATGCAAGTCCGTCAAAAATTATGTGTTATGTATAATGAGGAATCCTTAACAAAACGCCAGTGTCAACGTTGGTTCGCTCGTTTTTGGTCAGGAGATTTTTCTGTGAAAGATGCCCCACGGTCAGGTTGGCCAATTGAGCTCGATAACGACATAATAAAAGCATTGCTTGAATCCAACCGCCATTATACGACACTATACCGGAGATCGCCGAGAAGTTAAACGTATTGCAGTAATGAGCATTGAAAACCATTTAAAATAACTTGGATACGTCAACAAACTCGATATTTAGGTTCCACATGAGTTCAAAGAAATTCATCTCACTAAACGCATCAATATCAGCGATTTTTTCCTGAAGCGTGAGCAAATCGATCCGTTTTTGAATGTTAACTGGCGATAGAAAATAAATTGTTTACAATAATGTAGAATGAAAAAGATTATGCAGCAAACATAATGAACTGCCACAAAGCACTTCGAAAGCACATTCACTAAAGGAAGATTTTGCTATCTGTTTGGTGGGATTACAAAGATTTTTTTAAACTGCTTAAACGTAATCAATTCGGAATTGTACTGTTATTAAGTGGACAAATTAGACGAAGCAATTAAGCAGAAGTGCCTAGAACTGATGAATTGTAAAGATGTTGCCTTTCATCATGACAACGCTAGACCACGTACATAGTTGGTCACTCACTAGAAATTGTTGCAACTTGAGTGGAATATGTTACCACACCCACTATGATGAGGCTATCAAACGGTATTTGGGTCAGTTTCTCGCCGATAATTCGCCAGAAGTTCTATGGGCCGAAATAATGAAGCTATCAAACAGATGGCAAAAGGTCATTGAATTAAACGGACAATATGCTACAGAATAAAGTTTTTGCTTTGTATGAAAAAGTCGTTTTTCCTTTACATAGAAAAAAATATAACTTTCTTACTAGCCTGATAAAAGGAGGATATGTAGAAAATCTTGTGTAAATTCTATAAGCACCAGAAGCGAGTGGGTAACCTGCTTTAATTAAAACAAATAATTTTTCACATTTCCGACAATATTAATTTTTCAATCCATATTTATTAGGACCTTTGTCCTCCATTTTATAAATATTATCTGCCTTTAAAGTCTGAAGCTTTATTTTAAACATCCTGTATACTACTGTAATCAAAAAGTATCCGAAATTTATTTTTTAAAAATCACGGGTAAACTGTAAATCAAATCCGTTTGCTTTCTTAAGTTGGTACACATGTCGTTCACATTTAGTGAAAAAATCAGGGCGTCCCTTCAAGCCGTTGAAAGTGGCAGTTGTTTATGTCAGTGAAGATTGTTGTGCACGGTGATTTTTACGATGTCGAAAAATATGAAGCAAAGAATTTGTTTGAAATTTTGTATTGCGAACGAAATTTCGTTCACAAACACATTTAAAATGTTGCAACAAGCTTATGGCGATGATTGTTTATCGAAAATAAGTACGTTTGAGTGGTTTAAGAAGTTTCAAGAAGGACGAGAATCCGTTGAAGATGACCCACACTCTGGAAAACCATCAACGTCAACGGATGACGCTCACATTGAGAAAGTGAAAGAATTGGTGGTCCAAATCGTCGATTGACTGTGCAAGAGATAGCATAAGTTGGAATATCATTTAGATCGTGCACACAATCCGTAAGAAGAGATCGGAATTGTGGGAAAACAACTCGTGGATTTTGCATCACGACAACGCACCATCGCATACCTCGACACTTGTGCGTGAATTTCTGACAAAAAACTCAACGAATATCGCTCCGCAAGCATCGTATTCAACAGACATGGCCCTTTGCGACTTTTTCCTGTTCCTCCTATTGAAAAACCACTTCGCGGACAACGTTTCGAATCGATTGAGGACATCAAAGAAAAATCGCTGCTTGAATTGAAGGTCATACCGTCTGCCGCGTATGAGCGATGTTTCTAGGACTGGATCAAACGCTGGCATATGTGCGTTGCAAGCAATGGGGATTACCTTGAAGGAGACTATAAGAATTTTGATGATTTAATTGTAATTTTGATTTAAAAAATAAAGTTCAGATACTTTTCAATCACAGTAGTATACAGATAACGCGTTACTTTCTTCCTCTATATCGAATGTTTTGCTCAGTCGACTGTTACGGTCACGCGCATACATATAATATTATTGCACAAACGTACGTACGCTGTTTGTGTGCACGCGTGATTAAAGTCTCCGTTACGATCTAAACATCTTAGCTTCAAACGCGTTTCTTGTCATAGAAGTTTCGCCGGGGACTTGAATGTTAAATCAGGTAAAAGGAAGTAAATCACCATTTTATTCTCAGAGCCACCATTTTATTCTCAGAGTTCTCGCATTCCTTGCATTCTATGAATATTATCCCATTCCATTACGTTTCTGCCCTTTCATCCCTCCCTCTCTCTCTTTCAGCTCTCTCTCTCTTTCTTTTCGTTCCCCTTCAACCTCTCCTTCCTTCCTCTCTTTCTCACGATGGCTTTTACCGTTCTCGCACGGGAGCACGTCAAGTGCAGAAATGAATCGTTGGGTTTAAATAATTTTCAATAGATATCCACACAGAGAAGCGTGTCGCGAACTTTGCATTCGTCAAACGAAACGAAGCATACGGGAGCATCGGTTATTACGTAACGCGAGCATCCAGCGTAACTAGCAATCGCATCGTTTCGATACCTTAAAAAACGTAGAAAAGATAATACAATGATATGATCGAAATAAAGTTAACCGGACGAGTGGAGCCACTTTTCGCAACTTTGAACATCGGCTGATATTAGCTATCGCGAAGAATTCAATAACGCGGTACATGTAGCTCGAATTGAGACATCCGAGAGAAAGAGGGAGACGAAGGGAAGCCCGGATTTCCCCGCGATCTCGGTTAAGCCGGATTTGGCACGTGGCCACATGCCACTTGTCACCGGATTCGGCGCGATAAGCTGAATACGTCGATTCAAATGTTTTACCTATTACACTTCGTTCCTTTCTTAAAGAGCCACCTGAACAGGAGAGCGAGAAGGTGTGACCTCCGCGTTTGATGATCAACAAGTAGCGATGTCAGTTTCGAGTACTTGGACTCGGTATCTGAGCCGGCAGTTGGTTGAAGAATCTCGATTGATTGAAATAAGCGGCAAATCAATAACCAAAATGAATAGATCATTATATATGCAATTTAATCGATTGATGCAATCAATTTTTAATCGGTGTACAATCAATTAAACGAAAGTAATTGAATAATCATTGAATGTAATCACGATGCACTCGATATTAATTTCGATCATTTTAATTGACGAAAATTCCAGTCAATTAATGTACAATGTTCTCGGACCTTTCATAACTTTGAAGGGCTGTATTAAATCTAAGATCGATCTTAAGTTCACTTCAGATATTTTGCAGCTGATAAAAGGAACCTGAGAGAAAAATAATTGATGTTATTATAATTATAGTTATTTTTAGTCCCAACTGTATCTTCTTGTTGTTGTAAAAAATAGTGGTTGTAAAAGTACAGATAAATGATTAGTATCCTTAACATTATAGTGATGTTTACTATGAAAATAGTTCTGCTTATAATTCTTTCGCTATACGATTATAAATTAGTTACAAATACCAAACATTCTTTCCTCAATCGTAACATCCGAAAATGAACTTAAGATGATCTTATACAGGATATCTAGATTAAGCGTTCGAATATGTGCAGGTAGAATTGATTAAATTGAATTATAAAAATTCTATACCATTTTATATGTTACTACTGCATTTCATTATTATTGAGCCATTAGTACGAGAAAATTGATAGGTAGTTGAACACTTATTGTTCAACATTACGCACTGCTCGCTATTGCTAAGAGATTGTCAATAGTTTTAGATTTAATCATCGGATTTCACCTAAAGAGTACGTTCCTCATTTATTATGTGTATTCATTCATTAATTACTTTTCGTTGATATTGCAATACTTATCGTGATTATTTGTAAGATGCTAAAGGATTTTTTGTAAAAGATTTATTTCATGTACATGCAATCATTTGCCAATTTTCCTTTATTAGAGGATTGCCAAAATGGTTGACAAACTCTCAAAATGTCGAAAACATAAAAACGAGTGTCCAAGTGTTGTATCAAATAAACAATCTTTTATATATCATATTTTATTTTTCATATTTCCGATATATATACATATCATATAAATGTATGCTGCTCTGTTTTATTATATTTAGTAGAAAAACCTGACCATACACACACACACACATACATATCTAGAAATTTCCTTTCAAACTTTTCGCATACTACTGTGATAAAAAAATAAGGTGAATTTGTTTATAAAATGAAAAATCTTTATTTATTCTTCCAAATCAATTTCATCGCCGACAAAGTACGTCCGACACAATGCACTTATGCCAACGTTTTTTCCAATCCTCGAAACAGTCAGAGAAGTTTTTTTCCGGGATGGCCTTCAATACTTTCTTCGATTCGGCTTTTATCTCCTCAATCGAGTCGAAATGGTGTCCTCGGAGCGGTCTTTTGAGTTTGTTGAACAGCCAGAAGTCGCACGGTGCTAAATCAGGCGAATACGGTGGTTGTGGAACGATATGGGTCGAATTTTTGGCGAAATGTTCTCGAAGAACCAATGCAATGTGGGACGGTGCATTATCGTGGTGCAAAAACCAAGAATTGTCTGCCCATAATTCTGGCCTCTTGAGGCGAATAGCTTCACGCAAACGACGCATAACACTCAAATAATATTCCTTGTTAACAGTTTGGCCTGGCGGAAGAAATTCATAATGCACAACACCGCGATAATCGAAGAAAACTGTCAACATGACCTTGATTTTTGTGCGATTTTGGCGCGGTTTTTTTGGTCTTGGTTCACCTTTTGCACGATATTCGCTCGATTGGTCGGTTGTTTCCGGGTTGTATGCATAGATCCAAGTCTCATCTCCCGTAATGATGAGTTTTATGACGTCCTGATAGTCAGAAATCATTGTTTCACAGATGTCAACGCGACGCTTTTTTTCCAAAAAATTGAGTGTTTTTGGAACCAATCGAGATTTGACGCGTTTGAGGCACAAACATCTTTTAAAATGGTTTGGGTTGATCCAAATGAAATGCCTATAGCATCAGCATGGTCTCTAATTGTCAATCGACGATTTTCGAACAGAAAATCTTTGATTTCCTTGACGTGGCTTTCATCGGTAGATGTTGATGGTCGTCCGGGGCGCTGCTCGTCTTGAACTCGTTCTCTGCCTTCTTTGAAGTCTTTGTACCACTTGTAAACATTTTTTTACGACATAGCCTTATCATCAAAGGCCTTCTGCAACATCCTCAACGTTTCCGCGGCAGAATATTCATTCCGCAAACAAAATTTAATGCAAATTCTTTGTTCAACAAAATCAGACATAGTAAAAATCGAAAAACTCACTTTTGTATGTTTACAAAAACACGTATAGCTCTGCAGCAATTGAATATATTGGCATGAAACGCATAGATGTCAAAGACAGTGCTACCAACCCACCAAAAAATAATTTCATGATTTTATAGAACCCGCGAAGTTTAAATGAAAAATTCACCTTATTTTTTTATCACAGTAGTACTTTAAAATTTTCAAATTCAATTGTATACACAACAATGTTCTTTGACATTTTTCTAAGCGGAATGAATACATATTCGATATGTATGTACAAGCTGCAGAGTTTTTGTATCAGACAAACTTGTTAACTGACTGCTCGAGATGCCAATATTGAAAATTTTTACTGTTTCCGTCACATGCTCCATTTCAATTTTACATGTATTTTTGCGCAAAAGCATTTGTAATTCTGTGCAGTCAATATTATGTGAATAAAATCAGTATTCTGTTGATGAAAGTTTTATTTAATTATTATACATATTAAGATATTTTAAGCAAAGTACAACATTTAAATATCTTAATATATAGGGTGTAACTGAAAAAGTGCCCACTAAGTACAAGTTATTCCTGATCAAAAATCAAGTCGAAAAATCTTGAACCATTTTTTCTATCATAGTTAATCAAGCAATAATTATTGAATAAAGTCGCACCAGTCAACACTGATCTTTGGCGCATGTCAGTGACACGCATGCATAATAATGTATAATATTCTTACACATCATTAATGCGTAAAACTATTCTGCATTAAAAATCATATTTAACTGTTAAATTATTTTCCAAACAATTCATTTTTTTAGAAATCTTTGCATTGAAACTTAAATCTGGAGAATTATTTAATAAATCTTCTTGCAAATGATATCCTCCGGTTACTCTAAAGTAATGAATTTTTTTTAAATTTATTATAACAATTATATATTCAAATATGTTCATATACGAAATAAAGGAAAATATATAAAGCGTTAAAGAATAGAGAAACATTCCGTTTCTTATAAAAAAAGATTTATCTCTTTTCCATAATATTAAACAGAATTTTATGATAAGTTGTTAATTTTAAATTTTTATGACATAAACGATACTTTTTCTAACGTCAAACTTAACTCTTAAAACATAATTGTTTAAAAGGAATTGAATTTATAATGAAATTTGAATTAAAATTATGTCGAATCATAATAAAAATTCAAAATTATTATTATATCCACATAATTTTAATTCATTAATAAAAATAGTAATCAGTTTTAGACAATTGTTTTAAGAATTTTGCATTAAAGAAAATATCTTTTACGCCATTAAAAATAAAACAGCTCCAAAATAAAATTTTGTTTAAAATTATGAATGATAATTGTTTTCATAAAGAAAGGAATTTTTTTGTACTTTTTAACATTTTATATATTTTTATTTTATTTTGAGCATGAACTCATTTGCATACGTTACGTTATTATTATAACAAATTAAAAAAAATCATGACTTCACAATAACTGGACGAATCACTCGCAAGAAAATTTATTAAATGACTCTTCCGATTTAAGTTTCAACGCAAATATTTCTTAAGAAATGGATCGTTTAAAAAATAATTTAACAGTTAAATAATGTTTATGTAACAGATAAATAATTAAACAGTTAAACATGATTTTTAATGCAAAATTTTATGCATTAATGACGTAAAGATATACTCATCCGCAAAAAAGTGAGCCACTAAATTTTAGTATAGATTTCTAATATCTTCCAATAACGATAACTCAGCCAAAAATCATCGTATTGAGATGAAATAAAGCTCAAATTAAAGTTTGGATATTTCTTGTCAACAATGAAAAATCTAAAAGTGAATTATAATAAATGTTTTACAAAATAGTGAATGTTGAAGATAAACTTCGATTAATGGAAAAAAAAATTTGTCTTTTAATTGTTGCGTTGCTCAGGAGAATCGGCTTTTTGGTACAAAAATGTATGAGATTTAAAGTTCATTTATTTCCTAATAAATCCATATTTAAAAAATTTTTTTACTGCCTTTTTTGATAAAGTTGTGCTGTTTTGAAGAAAATATTACAAAATGGATAACTTTTTCTTATTCTGCAGTTCAGAACAAAAATTATTGTGTAAAACTTTTTCACAAAAGAAATTAATATATAACTCGATCAAAATATTTCTCGTGGTGATTCCTCGGATTTAAATCTTATGTAAATGCGTGCGTGTATACAGAGTATCCCATTTTAAAGGACCCACTCAAATATCTCAGAAACACTGCGTTAAATCGAAAAATGCTTTAGACAAAAGTTGTTTAGTTTGAAGGGCAACAATAGCATATTGTTTATACATGGCTCCATTTTCGAGATATTTACTAATTACACAGGTCTGCATGATTTTGCGTTTTGAATTTCAATGGTCATTTCCTACGTAATTTTGTCCGCTGAATACAAATCCGGCCTTAGAATTTCTCTATCACGTTAGGTTTTCAAGATAATTAGGTTAAAATAGCCAAAAAATGCTGTTTTTCACAATATTCAACCGATTACACAGGTCTGTATGTTTTGTGTTTTGGATGTCAAACGTCATTTCCTATGTAATTTTGTCCGCTGAATACGAATCCGGCCTTAGAATTTCTCTATCACGTCAGGTTTTCGAGATAATTATAACTTAAAAGTTAAAAAAATTTAAACCAATACAATGAAAGAAAATATAATACTTTATTGTACACAGTAAGGAAAAAATGAAAATAAAAAGATAGGATTCTTTGGAAATTATTTTTATAATATTATATACCAACTAAAAACATCATTGTTAACATGGTGAAAATTTTTTAGGAAATTATGACAATAGGCTCTTGATTATTCTGAACTACTTGTGTAATTAATGCTATTTCATTGATAAAAGTAGGAACTTCACAGAACTGATGTGAAATTAATGCAGTATTACGTTTGTAACACTATGCTGCAATAATAACTTCATATATCCTGTTCCTCCTTATTATAATATATCATCCAAAGTGTGTAGAGTATTTACATATTTCATTTGTTCTCTTTAATACATATATTTTTTTTAATGAAATGACTTCGCGAAAGTGTAAAAACGATCTTGATAAATTTTGCTACATCTGTGGTGAATACGTTCCGCAAAAGCAAAAAGTTCCTATAACTCAAAATATCAAAATATGTTATTTTCAATATTTTAATATTGAAATAAAAAATCTTGATAAACCATGGGTTCCTCATACAATTTGTACAACTTGCTATTAAGGATTGAGATATTGGTTGAAAGGAAAAAGAAGTGGCATGCAATTTGGTATTCCAATGATTTGGCGTGAACCAACTGATCATATAACTAGCTGTTAGTTTTGCTCATGCCAAATCATGAGATATAATGCTCCCAATAAGAAAAACATCTCTTATACAACACTTTCATGCACTACAAGACCTGTTTTTCATGGACCTAATATTCCTATTCCTTCTCCACTAATGAACCTTTCTTTACCATCTTTAGACAACGACAATCCTGTTGATGAGAATAATGTAGATTTTGAAACTTATGAAATCGATTCGGTTGATGACAGTAGTCCAAAGCCTTTCAATCAGTCTGCTTTAAATGATCTTGTAAGAGATTTAGGTTTATCTAAAGAAAGTGCAGAGTTATTGGGATCTAGATTGAAAGAAAAGCATTTGTTAGAATCAGAAACAACGTTTTCTTGGTACAGACATCGTGAAAAAGAATTTATTCCTTTTTTTCTATGGTAGATTTATTAGTTTTCTGCAATAATGTATCTGATTTGATGCATTTTTTGGGATGAAAGTCTTATAATGCTAATGAATAGAGACTTTTCATTGATCCCTCAAGACGAAACCTAAAAGCTGTTCTCCTTCATAATGGGGGAATATATGCATCAGTACCTTATTGGACACTCAGTTCATTTAAAAGAAACATATAAAAACTTAAAAACACTGTTGGGATATATTAGCTATGAACAATACAATTGGTTAATTTGCGGTGATTTGAAAATTTTATGTATGCTTCTAGGACAATAGCAAGGTTTCACCAATTCCCATGTTTTCTTTGCGGATGGGATAATAGAGCCAGAGAATTTCATTAGACAGAAAAAAAATAGAAAGTAAGAAAAAGCTTGAAACCTGGCGTGAAAAATGTAATAAATGAAACGCTAATTGATTCTAATAAAATTTTGTTACTTCCGTTGCACATAAGATTGGGTCTAATGAAGAAATTCGTGAAAGCTCTGCATAAGGAAGGAAATTATTTTAAATACCTCTGTACAAAATTTTCTCATCTCAGTGATGCAAAGATTAAGGAAGGCATTTTTATTGGGCCTCAAATTAGATTACTTACTAAAGACGAGAAATTTGGAAAACAATGACTTGTTTAGAAAGAGAAGCTTGGGTTTCATTGAAGAAAGTGATTCTGGGTTTCTTGGGAAACAAAAAAGATTCTAACTATGAAGAATTGGTGAGTAACATGCTTGAAAAGTTTATGAAATTAGGATGCAATATGAATCTAAAGATACATTTTTTGAAAAGCCATCTTGACTATTTCCCCAAATGTAGCTTAGGAAGCGTAAGCGAGGAACAAAAGGAAAAATTTTATCAGGATATTAAAGAGATGGAAAAAGATATCAGGGTCGATGAGATATTCATATGTTAGCAGATTACTGTTGGAGTATTAAACGAGACATTCCTGATGTGGTTCATAGTAAAAAGTCCAAGAAACGGTTTTTTGACTCTATTTCTGGATAAATAAAATCTTTTTTTATTAACATTTTCGCTTTTGTCTTCAGTAATTGGATCATCTGGTCTTGCCTTCAGTGGCCGGGTAGCCTTTTAATCTTGTCTTCAGTAGCTAGATCATCTAGCCTTGCCTTCAGTGGCTGGGCAGCCTTTTAATCTTGCCTTCAGTGGCTGGATCATCTAGCCTTGCCTTCAGTGGCTGGGCAGCCTTTTAATCTTGCTTTCAGTGGCTGGATCATCTAGCCTTGCCTTCAGTGGCTGGGCAGCCTTTTAATCTTGTCTTCAGTGGCTGGATCATTTAGCCTTGTCTTCAGTGGCTGGGTAGTCTAGTGAAAAACGGCATTTTTTGGCTATTTAAACCTAATTATTTCGAAAACTTGTCGTGATAGAAAAATTCTAAGGCCGGATTCGTATTCAGCGGACAAAATTATGTAGGAAATGACTTTTGAAATCCAAAATGCATAAAGTTTTTGAAATTTTGAAGGCCTGTGTTATCAATTTTCTGAAACGGAAATCCAAATTTTTTATTATATCATCTTTTTCTACCAAATAATTTGAATAACTTCTGTCTGAAACATTTCTTTATTTGCTTCATATATTTTGAGATATTTGAGGAAAACTTGGTAACTTATTCAACATTTAACTTACGATATCTCGTTAATTATTCGTCGAAAGAAAAAATAGTATTAGACTTTTCTACTTTATTTATTATCAAGAACATATTACTATAACAGTGCCCTAACTTTTGTTAACTTATCGACCTTTGGAAATTTCAAAATTATAAATTAACAAAAGTTAGGGTACTATTATAGTAATATATTCTTGATAGTAAATAAAGTAAAAAAGTTTAATACTATTTTTTCGTTCGACAAGTAGCTAGCGAGATATCGTAAGTTAAATGTTGAAAAAGTTACCAAGTTTTCCTTAAATATCTCAAAAAATATTAAGCAAATAAAAAAATATTTCAGAGAAAAGTTGTTCAAATTAGTTGGTAGAAAAAGATGGTATAATAAAAGATAATAAAAGATTGGAATTTCTATTTAAGAACATTGATGGTCAGTGAATATCTCGAAAGTGGCGCCATCTATAAACAAAATGCTATCGCTATCTTCAAACCAAACAATTTTTGTCTGAAACATTTTTCGATTTAACGCAGTGTTTTTGAGGGATTTGAGTGGGTCCTTTAAAATAGGACACCCTGTATATGTATGCGTGTGTGTCCTGCTCTTAACATTACCCAGGATCAACGACGTGGATATGGCAGAAATCTAATTCTGTGTGTGTGTGTGTGTGTGTGTGTGTGTGTGTGTGTGTGCGTGTGTGTGTGTGCGTGCGTGTGTGCATGTGTGCGTGTGTGTGCGTGTGCGTGTGCGTGTGTGTGTGCGTGTACGTGTGCGTGTGTGCGTGTGCGTGAGCGGGGGCGTGCGTGCGTGCGTGCGTGCGTACATGCATACGTGCGTGTGTGTATGTGTATGTGTGTGTGTATTTGTGTTTAAGTTTAATAGTGCGTATTGCCTTCTCTCGTATTTAACAATTCTTTTGTTCGTTGGGGCATACCATAAATCAAATTTTTGATTTTTTTTGTTTTATATTGTTCCATTCTCCTTGCGAAGCGTTGCGAAGTGCTGCTAGCGTTTGAGTATTTTGTTTTCTTATTCTTCGTTTCAGCATGCTGTCCATAAATGCTTGATAGGATTCATATCCGGGCTCATAACATTTTCTTCAAAACGGCATAACTTTATTAAAAAACTTTATTAAAAAAGGTCGTAGAAGAGTGATTAAAATATGGATTTGTTAGGAAATAAATGAGCTTTAAATCTCATACATTTTTGTATCAGATGACCGATTCCCCTGAGCAATGCAACAGTTAAAAACAAATCTCTTTCCATTAGTCGAAATCTATCTTTAACATCCGCTATTTTATAAAACATTTATTATAATTCACTTTTAGATTTTTGATTGTTGACAAGAAATGTTTAAGCTTTAATTTAAGCTTTGTTTCATCTCAATGATTTCTGGTTGAATTATCGCTATTGAAAGATGTTAAAAAATTGTGTTAAAATTGGCAAATGATTGCACATGAAAATTTGTCCAGTGATTGAGGATTTGTTATGCAATTCAACGAGTTCTATTTGCGCATGAGCACTCATACACCTAAATTCAGGCATCTTGTATGTATGATCTAACTAGGAATATGCATCTCTAAGTCTTTTAACTTTCTTATGGATCTTCGAGACTTTGTTACATCTGTTGCAGTCAGTCGCAAGCGGGCGCAAAAGTTGTTGCAATGATGATTGCGAAAGTTGGCGCAACTTCAGCTGCTACAAATACGACGCCAATGGAAAGCATTAGTGATATAAAAACTGTACCCTAATGACGCTCCTGATTGGCGTCATATTTGCGACCGTCCAAGTTGAGCTAACTTTTCATCGTCACGATGAACGTTGAGTCTGCTTGCGACTGATACTGCGGTTGATGAATAAGCCTCTGGATATTTTCCAAATATTCAGCTATGCAATTAATTCCTGATGCTACCTGAATGTTGTATTTTTGACGGTGATCAATGCAACGAGCGAATGCATTACAGCCTTATATAACTGTTCATAAAATTAAAAATATTATTTCATACTCTTTCATACTCTTCCAAGCAGAAATAACGTTAAACAAATTCAGATAAATACTTTCAGATTTCAGGATTATTAGTTTTTCCAACGATAATAAGTAGCAAAGTAATGTACGAGAGTACACCCGACCTTGTTCCTTCGGATTTTTATCTGTGGGGATTTTTGAAAGACGCAGTGTTCCAACTACCAACGACGCAGTAGGATATGATGGATTGCATCAGAAATGTGTGCTGAGCGATTCCAATAATCGTTCTTTTGAAATTCGTCGAGAGTTTCGAAAAGCGAGTTCGAGTGTGCCGAGCTGCCGATGGTGGCGTTTTCGAACATCTCTGATGAATGAGTTCCCCCTATACACACACACACAACATACATAAAATCGACCAATTTTAGGGCCATTATGATGTACAAATCCAACCGAGCAATCTCCTCACGGTGTACATCGGGTAATGCGAATGACGGCGGTATGTCAACTTTGAAGCTTGATATCTTGGAAATGGTTTACGCAAAAGACAAAAGTAGGTAGTGTTTTGAAAACATCTTGACAAGGACTACAAGAATATGTCCTAAAAAATGGAGAATTCCATTTAGGATTTTAAAGTTGACCTTTACATGACTTTCAACCGACAAGGTCAAGCCAAGGCCACTGTCAGATGTTTACCTCTGAAACCTACAACTTTTGTTTGAAATATTTTTCAATAAAATCATCGGTTTGCGAAATATAGCACTGCAAACTAAAAAATTGGATACTCTTTATATAAATTGTAAATTTATAATCTTTTATAAAAATGAAAAGTTATCTAAAAAATATAAATATAGATATTCTTATTTTCCACACACTCTTTTAACAGAAGTATTATTAAACAACCTTTCTCTGAGTTTTTAGGTTTTCAGGTTATTGATTTTTCTTATGATAATAAATTATGAACAGTTCCATTGTAAATATTCGTAATTACTTTTATAATTTATAATTTAAGATACTCTCCATACTTTTTTTTGTTAGAAATAATATTCAATAAACTTGACCCCTGACGTTTTCAAGTTATTGATTTTGCTAAAGATAATATTAGGTGTGTGAATTAGTTCGGTCCGTTTTTTCTTTAAAAAAAAGACTTTAATATGAAAAAACGTGAAAAAGTGCACTAATCAAAATATTTGCTATCGCTTGCTATTATTTTTTCCCATCTGTCTGGCAGTTGTTGCATTTCGTGACGGAAAAACGACTCGTCCTTCGAAGCGATCCATTCATTGAGCCATTTCTCTATTTCTTCATAATTGTTGAAGTGCTGGTCCGAAAGCCCGTGTACCATCGATCTGAACAAATGATAATCGGATGGAGCAATGTCTGGTGAATACGGCGGGTGAGGTAAAACGTCCCAGCCAAGTGCTTCCAAGGTGGCTTTCACAATCTTTCCAACATGTGGCCGAGCGTTATTGTAGTGGAAGATCACTTTGTCGTATCTCTTTGCATATTCCGGCCGCTTATTCTTCAATGCGTTGTTTAAACGGATCAATTGTTGTTGGTAAAGTTCGGCAGTGATGGTTTGACTCTGTTTTAATAGTTCATGATACACTACACCCTTCTGGTCCCACCATATACAGAACATTACTTTCTTGCCGTGAATATTCCGCTTTGGTATCGATGTGGATGGTTTTCCTGGGTCGCTAATGGATTTCCTTCGTTTGGGATTATCGAAATATATCCACTTTTCGTCTCCAGTCACAATACGATGCAAAAAACCTTTCCTTTTTTGCCTGGCAAGCAAGATTTCAGACATGGCTTTTCGCCTCTCGATGTCTCTTTCTTTCAGTTTTTTCGTATGGCACCCATCTTCCTTGTTTGTAAATCTTTCCCATGGCTGTCAAACGCACAGAAATTGTTGATCGATGAACATTCAACAATTGCGTGAGCTCATGTTGCGATTGACACGGATCTTCATCGATTAGCGCCTGCAATTCCTCGTCCTCGAACTTCTTCGGCTGACCTGGACGAAGTTTGTCATCGACACTGAAATCATCACTTTTGAAATGTCGAAACCATTCTCTGCATGATTGATCGGTGAGAGCACTTTCACCATAAGCTGTAACGAGCATTCGATGAGCTTCAGCGGCTGTTTTCTTCAAATAAAAACAGAAAATGAGAACTTCCCGGAAATAATGCTTTTTCGGCTCGAATTTCGACTTTTCGAATCAGATAAATATGATGTTATTGTTACAAACCCAAACATTTATCAACTGAATATTATTGCCAGATATCAAAATTAAAAAATAAAGCCTTTTGCAGACATTAGGTGTTAGAAAATTACATAGTACAGCAATTGACCGCCAGATGGACCGAATTAATTCACACACCTAATAAATAATGAACAAAAAAATTTCAGATTCGTAGCTACTCACAAAATTAAAGGTATTTTTCATTGAAATAATGTTGAAGACGTTGGGGTATTTTCAACTTATCAAGTTACTCCTAGGTCGAAATTTCGGCTCTACTTTTGACTCGCATTGTTTAACATTTATACATTTGAGAAGATAAATGGAAATATATTTAACTTATATAGAAACTAATGCGTCTTATTCAACGCTTCAAATGGCAAAATGCGCACAATTTGTCGCTTATAGATTCTTAAAATGATCTCTCTGAAAATATATATGTTAAATATGATTGAAGTAGACTAATATAAGCCTTACAGAATATTAAATTCGCATTGAGTGGAATATCGAAGTCGAGAATAGTACGTGAGTTGCTGAAAAAAGTTTCGGGAATGTAAGACTTTTAATGTTGCTAGCTTATAGGCAATAAAATTTGACAATTTTCATGCTAGAGGGCATTGACTGAACAAAATGAACAAAAAGAAATATCAATTGGTTTCGTTTTTATAGCATGTCAAAGTTGATAAAAAGTGAAAGAAATGGATTTAAATTGAGAACATTTTCGTGCGATGATTATAATTTTCAGAGTAATTTATCTCAACAACAGTGTATGGAATGGCTTGTTGCGGCTTTTGGTGATGAAGCACCATCAAAAACAACAATTTATTGCTGATTTCAAGAATTCAAAAGTGGATATAGAAGTCTTAGTGATGGTTTTCGTGAAGGTTGTTTACCAACTGCTGTTGTTCCAGAAAATATCGATGCTGTTCGCGAGATGATAGAGATAGATCGGCATGTGACATACCGTGAGATTGAGTTATTCCTAAACATCAACATGAAACAAATACATACGATATTTCAAATATTTGAATGTAAAGAAACTTTGTGCTCGTTGGATTTCTCGCAATTTGACTGATGCTCAAAAACAGAACCGTGTAAAATGGTGCAAGGAAATTCTAAAAAGATTCAATGGAGGATCGTCAAATCTGGTGTACAGGTACAGGTACTGGTGTAACAGCAACATACAGGTCAGTATTACGGGTTGCTTGCCCCTATTCGGATGATAATGCAGAAGTTTCTGAAAAAGTCACTCGTTGACTTTGTTGATAATGATATTTGCTATATTATATAGTGTTCCCAGTTATGACAAATGCAACTAACTTTGCACCATGTTCGTTATGACAGTTTATCGACCGTTTACCGACTGGAGTCGAACCTCATTGAATTAAAAAAGATGTTTAAAAAATGAAACTGAGAAATGAATATTACGGATTAAGCAGAATAAATAAGAGTAAGTATTTAAAAGTCTTACATATTGTATTTCAACCATGTTTCTACAAAAGATCGCTTCTGTAAAAATATGAATGGATTAGAAACGTAGTATAAATATTGATTGCAATTTAATCGACCGCAACTATTAAGCGACATATTTTCGATACATTATAGTCTTGTATCTTGGCATTTCTTATCGAAAATAGGGCCTATGTTTTGAATTTTTTTGCAGCTGATGGTTGCGGTCGATTAAGTTGCAACCAATATGTATATTGCATTTGTAGTCTATTCATATTTTTGCAGAAGCAATTTTTCGTAGAAACATGGATGAAATATAGTATATAAGACTTCTAAATATTTCTATATCGTTCTTTCCAATCTCCAATTTCTATCGAACTTTCTAACGTGAGAAAACAATTAAGAAATTATGCAAAATCAGGAGATATGTTGTATTATTTATCTCTTTAAATATTACTCTTATTTATTCTACTTTATTCCGTAATATTTATTCATTGTAACATCGTACAACATCGTAACAGGTGACGAAACTTGGATTTATTCGTTTGAGCCTGAAACTAAACGCTAATCGGCTGTTTGGGTTTTTTAAAGTGAACTGAAACCAACAAAAGTTGTTCGTTCTCGAAGTGTTCCGAAAAAAATAATAATCGCTACATTCTTCGATTTTATTGGTCATGTTGCTACTGTGTCCTTAGAAGATCGAAGAATAGTTAATAGTGCTGTTTGGTACATGACAGTTTTTTTACCAGAAGTCATCGGTGAAATTAGAAAAAATCACGCTAGAAGACGAATCATCCTGCAACATGACAACGCGAGCTCTCACATAGCAGCTGAAACGGTCGATTATTTGAAGCGCCAAAATATCAAATTAATGTCTCATTATCCTTATAGCCCTGATTTATCATCTAATAATTTCTTCCTGTTCCCTATTATGAAGAATAAGAAACATGGTCAGCGTTTTACAACGCCTGAAGAGGCTGTCGAAGCATATAAATTGCATATTTCGGCTATACCTTGCTTTGAGCGGAAAAACCGGTTTGAGCGTATGCAAAAATACGTAAATGTTAAAGGAGAATATTTTGAAAGACAATGAGGCCATTTGTTCAAATTTTTTTCTGTGTTTTATCTTATAAAACTTTCTCGAAACTTTTGCAGCAACCTACATATCAACGTTTCGCCTCGGGTCGATTCTTCTGACGGTAAGACAGACCTTTTGTAGGTTTTACTGCACAATATTTCAACGATATAAACCTATCTGAACGGTTTCGACGAATAACGAGCGAATGCACAGCGATTCATAATTATGTATCGGCCGGGCGGTACGCTCGGGTAATACTCGCGAGTGTGGATACACAGCCGGCTTTAGAAATACCTGGCTTATATAATGACCGCACTATCAACAAGTATCCGACGGAGATGAGGTGGTTCGGCTGTACGTGCGATACAAATGCGATACGCCGAACCCGAATATAACGCGGCGCGATTCGCGGCGAGCGCACGGCACACACAGTGCATAACGTGTGCATAACGCGTGCGAGTTTGCATTTCAAATAATTTCGGTGACCGCGCGTATATAACACGACACGACACATACGTGCGCGTGCACACACGCACGCATTCACGTGTATGTTATGCCGAGACGGCACGGTAATTGTACAAGCGTCATGAATGCGCACAATTTACCGTGTTCTGATTCTAAACATTATACAAGCCGATGACACACCGTCGCGTCGGTCGCGGCAGCATTGTCTTCCGGTGTGATTACCCCTGGCAAATTTGTGGAGCAAAACGGCAAAACAGCGAAATAAATCAGGCATGATGACACCGATCCGCGTGTGATTGATAACGCGGCCGTTCAATCGCTGTACGACATTCGACTGCCGAAACACTCGTATCTCGTGAACGGATGCTTTATCACACGGCGCCGATGATCAATTAGGGCTAACTGGGACCGATAGTTTCTCGAAATTCTGGTGTCAGATCCTTTTAGACCTTACAATTGTTACCATTTGTCGTATGATGATGCTGATGATGAAGACATTTTTCTTTTCCTTTCTACGCTTTTACATCAGAAACGACATCGTGTGACTCGTATTTTGTTCTCTGATGATGATTTCTCTAAATTTCTTAGAATAGAATTTCACTCTGGGCGAGTGAAAATTTACTCCAAGCGGTGGTGATAATATTTTTCATTCCGGAGGAGTGACGTTCTAATTACAAGAGCGAATATTCCACATTCTAATTATAAAAGGAATTCTTACTCTATATGAGGGAATGTTTTACTCGCAAGTGGAGTGAATGTGTAATTCAATAAGAGTGAAATGTTCTTTAACCTTTTGAAGCACAAATTTTTCTATGGAATAATAAAAGAAACTGATTATGTATGTAGGGGTTTTCTGGATCGCTGATTACGAATCCGGAATCAAAATTTTAAAATTCAAATTGGCGGATTCAATATGGCGACTTCAAATGGCTAACTTTGATATGATATTATGGATATGTATGAAACTCAGTATATATATATTTTTTGATCACAGATGACAAATACAGAGTCGAAGTTAAAAAATTCAAAATGGCGGATGCAATATGGCGAACAAATTTTCTCAAAATTTTGCAAACTTTGTGGAAAAAAGTATATAGAGTTTCTTGGGTCAGTAAATTCGAATCTTCAAAATTTTGAATCTAAATTGCATGTAAAAACATATTCAACTTTATTAAAAACGAATATTTTGAAGATTATTTGGACCTTGCTTCCGTATACATAGCGAGATTTCTAATATAATTGATGGAAGATCCATTTGTTAGAATTTATTCACTGTAAAATATTATTTTCTCAATATTATTGAAAATAAGAACTTATTGATTTCTACATATCGAATCTGATATTAAACTTTTTCCGAAAGCATGAAACAATTCCGCGATAAAGTTTGTTACTTCTAATTTGATTTTGTGATTATCGAAATTCGTTATACGAGAGTAGTCCCAGAAGTATCTGACATGACATATAGATGGCGGTTGTTGTTTGAAAAGATTGACTATGGTAGAAAATACCAACCTTATAAAGCTTAAGTTTGAAGTCTGACGACGCTATGTTGTTTAGTATTTGTTTGGCAGCCATCAATAGTGAACGTTTTCAGTGAATTTGTAAACATGGAAAAAATTGGTCATTGTTATGTGATACAATATTTTCATTTGAAAGTTCTCAGTCCAACCAATATCAAAGCGGAGCTAGATTCTACTCTGGGGGAGTTTGCTCCTTCGTTTACAACAGTAAAATATTGGGTGGCAGAGTTTGAACGAGACCGTACGAGCTGCCAAGACGAACATCGCAGTGGTCAACTAAATGAGGTGACCACGCCAGAAATGGAGAAGAAAATCCACAAAATGGTATTGGATGACCGTCGACTGAAAGTGCGCGAGTTAGCAGACATGGTAGGCATTACAAAAAATGCTGTACATCGCATATTGACTGAAAATTTGGACATGAGAAAGCTGTGCGCAAGATGGGTGCTGCGATTACTCACAATGGAATAAAAACAGCGTCGTGAGGATTTCAATCGAGTCAAGGTTTCAATCGAGTGTTTGGCGAAGTTTCACAGCAATAAAGCCAAGTTTTTGCTTCGATCCATAACCAAGGATGAAACATGGGTCCATCACTTCACACCTAAGATGAAGGAACAGTCAAAACAATGGACTGCAAGGGGAGAATCTCCTTTCGACGATTTCCGTTATAAACAGAGTATCGGAGCTATTGAACATCGCTGGGAAAAGTGTATTGAGCTAAAAGGAAATTATGTAGAGAAATAAAGATATTTTTTCCCAAATTTTTTGTTTTCTTTGTTAGATCAGGTACTTCTGGGACTACCCTCGTAACAAAAAATTATTGAGTTTTTCAACTCGCATGTTTATTGACTATCTATAAATTATTTCCATACTGTTTTGAGAAAATTCTATTTCGAATTTTGAAAATTTTTATCCGCCATATTAGATTTCGGAAATCTGATAATAAATTCGTGGTCAGCGACCCAAAAAACCTCCATGTATCTATTTCTGTCGAAATCGAAGGATTTTGAACATGTCCGTCCACCATATTGTATCCGCCATTTTGAATTTCGAAATTCTAACTCCAAATTCGTAATCAGCAACCTCGAAAACCCCAGGGTATCAGTTATCATCCATATAGCTATAATTGTTCTCTTTGACACGAATTTTTTGTAGAAAAAACACTGTTTTTTGCATTTAACTATTTATATAAACAATTACATAAACAATTCATGAGAATTGAACATTACAACATGCTTAATAACATAATACTCGAATAAAGACTCCAAAAGCAGCAAAAATATCGAGTGTCTTATACCTGTAAAACGTAATAAAATGAAACAAAACAGGTGGCACTCCAGAGTGCCGCTGTGCTTCAAAGGGTTAACATGTGAGAAAAGTATCCTTTTCCTTTCTTTTGTTCTTATAATGTTGTTCGTAATGTCGTATGAAATCTTCTTCGTTATATTATAGAAAAAATGATGAAAGGGAAATAGATTTTCTTTCTATCAAATACAGAAACGGCAGAGAATGGGCCAACGCTAAAATTACATTTCTTTTAATGAATTACTACTCACTTCAACGCCACTGCGGCAACTTTTCTAAACGCAAAGTGGAAGGCGAAACGAACCCTCAATGCTTTAATGCTCGGGAGATATAAATAAATGAAAGCATAAGAAAGATCTTACAATAATATATAAATAAATGAAATCTGTTACTTTCTACAATATGCCGTCTAATCGGCTTCATTAGTATCGCATTTGAAAAGTATCTCTAGTTTTATTCTTTAAAAATATTTCGTATTTTCTCTAAACTTCATGAAGTGAAATTTCAAATGAAAAATAACACCGCGTCCACTCGAATAATTCTTCATTCATACATGTTTGTTTATCACACAATTTTTATCAGTAAAATTACTTTATCACAAAAGTAATATATTATATACCTGCAGGAATCTTATACTATTTTTATTTATATTTATATTTATTTTTATTTATAGATATTTTTATTTATTAGTAATAATTTATTCACTTATGATGGAATTATTAACGAAATTTAAGACGCTCGAAAATTTACTCAGCTGCTTTTAAAATCAGATTCTCCCTCTCTTTTATTTACAATATTTTCTCGATTTTCATGAAATTCAGGGCAGATTACATGTTTTGAAAGAATATTTTATAATCTTATGGTAAGCATTTATTGTTCCAAAAACTAGAAATTTTCAAATTCGAAAAATGGGACAATCTTTTAAAAAGGCATGATTCTAAAATACTTTTAAAAAGGCATGATTCTAAAATAGTATGTGTAGATAATTTTTCACAAATATTAGAAGCGTACAATTGTCTTGACGAGTTATAATGCCGAAATTAGGACAACGAGATAATGTATTCAAAAATATATTTTATTCAAAACAATAATAATTTTTCAATATATTTTGTTTAACTACTTTTGGTAGTATACATTTTTTATGACAATCGCCGCTTTTAATATTTAGGAACAATATATTTTAGGAAATTATCTTCAAAAGAACAACTTCCGCAAAAAGTGCTTGTTTTTCAGTCCCCGATTTTTAAATTAAATTTTATGCGAAATGATAGCTCATGATAAGACATTAATCACAAAAAAGTTTTACATTAAACATACGATTGGTTTCAGAGATATAAAGGGTGAAAGTGGTCACTACCTACTAAGGTAGTTTGACACTAATAACGTTTTATTGCACGAATTTTTGCGAAATTCAGTATCTATGGGTTCTTTGAGTTATTACGAATTCGATGTCAGATTTAAAATATTCAAGATGGCGGATGTATTAGATAAATCGGAAAGTTCCGTCCGTTTAGCAACAAGTAGCTATAGCTAGAACTGTCGTTAACCTCTAATGTCTAAACGAAGCTTAATAGTTTATTTTGACATCTGTCAATAACATTCAGTACATAAAAGTATACGTTTACATCAATAACATTGTTTTTCACTGTATCGAAAATGTCGAAATTTCAGCCAAATAAGTGTCATTTGCGCGAAGTGTTAATCTTTTGCTTTAATTGGAAGAAAACTACAGCTGAAGCTCATCGAATGCTTGTAGAAGTTTATGGTGATAATGCTCCTTCCGATAAAACATGCAGAGAATGGTTTCGACGCTTTAAAAGTAGTGATTTTGATGTAGAGGACAAAGAGCATTCTGGGCGGCCAAGAGTACTCGAAGACGAAGAATTGCAGGCATTGGTGGACGAAGATCCATGTCAAACACAAAAGCAACTTGCAGAAGCATTAAATTGTGCTTAATCTGTCATTTCCGATCGTTTGAGAGCCTTAGGAAAGGTTTACAAGGAAGGAAAATGGGTCCCATATGAACTGAAGTCAAGAAACATTGAAACGCGAAAAACCATCTGCGAAATTCTGCTTGCTAGGCAACAAAGAAAAGGGTTTTTATATAGTATCATCACTGAGAGTGAAAAATGGGTTTATTTTGACAACCCCAAACGTCGAAAAACTATTTGCAATCCCAGTCAACCCTCAACAATGACACCAAAGTGGAATATCCACGGAAAAAGGCAATGCTCTGTTATTTGGTGGGATCAGAAGGGTGTGCTGTACTATGAGCTGTTGAAAAGTGGTCAAACAGTCACAGGGGATCTCTACAGAGAACAAATGATCCGTTTGAGCCGAGCATTGCACGAAAAACGACGAGAATATGAAACGAGACAGCATAAAGTGATTTTGCTTCATGACGACGCTCGGCCTCACGTCACAAAATCTGTCAAGGAAACGTTAGAAGCACTTCGCCGAGAAGTGTTACCCCATGCGGCTTATTCACCAGACTGTGCGCCTTCCGACTACTATTTGTTTCGGTCGATGGCACACGCACTTGTTGAGGAATGCTTCAATTTTAAAACGTCGAAAAATGGGTCTCTGACTGGATAACTTCCAAAGATGAGTCGTTCTTTCGCCGCGGAATTCGCTTGCTGACTGAAAGATGGGAAAAAGTCATCGCTAATGATGGACAATACTTTGATTGATGTACTTTTTCATTTTGTTTCTTAAATATTGCCATACGTTTTGCAAAAAACGGACGGAACTTTCCGATTGACCTAATAATATAGCGGACACAAATAGTGAAACAATTATTTATTTTTATTAGAAATGTTATGTTGTGGTTTTTTCGGTTAGCTGATTGCGAATTTTCTATTAGATTTACATTTACTTTCAGTGTAGGCAAAATGAAAGTTATCCAGCCAATGAAGGGAAGATAAAAATGTTATCCAGCCAGTGGAGACAAAATGAAAAAGTTATCCAGCTAATGAAGCTAAGATAAAAATGTTATCCAGCCAGTGAAGGTAAGATGAAAAAATTATCCACCCAATGAAGGCAAGATAAGTTCCTAAATATAACAAATAAAACTATCACGTTATCCTTTATGCGTCATGTAACATAGATACTGAATTTTGTAAAAATTCGTGTGATAAAGAGTTATCAGTGTCATACTTTCTTAGTAGGTAGTGATCACTTTGACCTTCTACATCTTTGAAACCAATCGTATGCTCAACGTAAAACTTTTCTGTAATTAATGTTTCATCATAAACTATCTTTTGGCATAAAATTCGATTCCAAATCGAGGACCGAAAAACGAGCAAAAAATTGACCCTTTTTGCGGAGGTTCTTTCATTTGTATTCAAATTGATATTTTTTTTATGTAAAAACAATAAAAAAATACTTTTTTTAAATTGATTAAAACTTTTTAAAAAATCATCTCGTTTTTCTGTATGTTTTCCTCGACGATGCATATCCACCTTTCCTTCAAAAGAAATATTTAAACGGAACGTATAGACAAGCAGTCCATTATGCCCAGTCTTTCTGGACATTTAACATCACGAATCGCTGCACACGAGCTGTGCACGAGCGCTGCGAAAAAGCACGTTAATAAACAACTCATCGTCGATGGTATCCAGATAGTCATTTCCCGTTGCGGTTATATACATTCCGTAATTCGGACAGCGTATCTCCATCCTTTTTTCGCTCGTCCGCGATCCGCCGCTCACTCATCCGGCTAGTTCCATCGTGAAATCTTCTTACTGCGTGATGCAAGCGGCTCAGAATCCAATTTACATAATACTTTTGCGGCAATTTCCCGCTCTTGTAAACTCCGTTACGGAGCAGCGCGTGTGCGCGTATTCACTTTGGGAGATTCGCGGTAACGAATTCTTTTGCAGCGCGACACAATCGTGAGATACGTCGCCAGGACGATATATTACGACGCGATAGTAACGACGCCGAGATCCGGATTTTGCGGATGCACGCGATATGTAATTAGAATATCCCGGCGTGTAATCGCAATTCATGAGATCACGAGATTGCCTTTCCGAATCACGAAAGGCAAGAGGACTTACGTTAAAAATATCATTACAAAAATGTAAAATATTTCAGAAAATTATTAATAAAATGATATTTTATTATAGTGTTTCGGAAAGCTCTCGACGTAAGTTACAAGAATATGTAATAAAAAATGGGGGGTTTCAATTTAAGAAATTGGAGGTGACCTTCACGACACCTTCAAGCGACTATTCAAGGTCAAATCATTGCCACCGTCTTATGTCCCTCTCTAAAACCAGGCAACTTTTGTCTGAAACATATTTGTCTGCCGATCTTAGTTTCCAAAATATTCGGCTAGATGGATTAAGAGATGGGCCACTTTGTATAATTTCATGTGATTGTGACCATATAGAGATACAAATGCATATATGGATTACACATAATAATATAAAATTTATATATAATTATATATGATTTTATGTACTAGGTCTGTAAATATGAAACCGGAATTTGCCCATAAATGGCCCTAGCTGTCAATGTAGTTACCGTCAAACCGCGTCATTGGAATCATTTCCATTTGTTGACATCTGTCAAAGATTTTCAACTCACAACAATACAAGTTTCATACAACAGTATAGTTTGTAATAGCGTTGAACATGTCGAATTTTGTGCCTGGAAGCTACGATTTGCGGACAGCATTGATTTTCTGTTACCATTTGAAGAAAACTGCTGCAGAATCGCATCGAATGTTTGTCGAAGCTTATGGTGAGCATGCTCTTGGTAAATCACAGTGCTTTGAGTGGTTTAAAAAATTCAAACGATTTTAACGTGAGAAACGAAGAACGTGGAAGACCACCGAAAAAGTTTCAAGACAGCGAATTGCAAGCATTGTTGGATGAGGATGACGCTCAAACGCAACAACAACTCGCGGATCAATTAAATGTGACACGAGAAGTCGTCTCCATACGTTTGAAAGCCATGGGAAGGATCTAGAAGATGAGAAAATGGGTTCCACATGAACAGAATGAAAGACAGCAGGAAAACCGAAAAACCACTTGCGAAATGCTGCGCGCCAGGTACAAAAGAAAGTCATTTCTCCATCGAATTGTGACTGGCGATGAAAAGTGGATATATTTTGAGAATCCTAAGTGTAAAAGATCATGCAACTCATGTAACTCCAGGCGAACCATCGACATCGACTGCAAGACCAAATCGCTATGGACGGAAAATAATGCTCTGTGTTTGGTAGGATCAGAAGGTGTGATCTATTATGAGCTACTAAAACTTGGCGAAACCGTTCATACTGAACGCTACCGACAACAAATGATCGATTTGAATCAAGCTTTGCATGAAAAACGACCAGAATATCAAAAAAGACAACACAAAGTGATTTTGCTTCATGATAATGCACCATCACACACAGCAAAACTGGTCAAGGAAACGATTGAGGCGTTTAGTTGGGAAATACTTTCGCATGCGGCTTACTCACTAGACTTGGCTCCGTCCGATTACTACTTATTTGCATCGATGGGACACGCACTTGCTGAGCAGCGCTTCACTTCTTACGAAAATGTACGAAAATGGCTCGATGACTGGTTTGCCTCAAAAGAGCAACAGTTTTTTTGGCGTGGCATCCACAAATTGTCAGACAGGTGGGAAAAATGTATAGCTAGCGATGGGCAATACTTCAAATAAAATATTTTTTATCATTTTCATACAATAAACGTGTATTTTCTATACAAAAATTCCGGTCTCATATTTACATACCTGGTAGTTGTATATAATCTTTTCTATGATTGAAATAAATTATATTTATAATCATCTATTAGGATGTTGAATTAGTTCTTGTCTCTAGCAATAGATAGCTTTAGTAACAAGTTGGTTAGTACGAGTGTTGAAAACTGGCAACACTGAAAGGTTTCTCATTTCTCTGTGACATATGACAGTTTGCGCGCTATTGTTACTGATAATTTCATTGTTTATACACGTCTAAAATGGATCGTACAAAATTGCAACTTTGACATTAATTACTTTTTTGTTTAATTTGAAAAAAATTGGCTGAAGTCAACTGAAGCTCATGAAATGCTTATTACAACTTATAGCTCAAGCTCCATCGCACTCCAACCGCAAATCTTGGTTTCAACAATTCAAAAGTGGTGATTTTGATTTTAGTGAATGTACTGACCAACCAAAAAGATTCAAAGATTCTAAATTGCAAGCATTATTGAATGAAAACACCGTTCAAATGGAAGTATAATTGGCTGAACAACTCAACATAAATTAATCAACAATTTTTAAACGCACGCAAACTGCACGCTATGGGAAAAATTCAAAAGGAAGACAATGGGTTCTACATGAATTAAGTGAAAGTGCCATTGCAAATCGTTTGAATATCGCCATGTCTTTGTTTGTCAAACAGAAAAAAAGAGTTTTTTGTGGCGAATTGTAACTGGAGATGAAAAGTGGATTTATTTTGATAATCCAAAGTGAAAATATGATGGATTGATCCAAGACGACTATCAATATCGACATCAAAACGGAACATTCACGGTCGCAATGTAATGCTCTGTATTTGGTGGGATATTGAAGGTATGGTGTACTATGAACTTCTAAAACCGAATGAAACAGTTACGGGGGAGCGATACCAGCAACAATTGAACAAATTGAATGATGAATTAATGCAAAAAAGGCCAGCGATGGCCAGCAATAGACGCAAAGTAATTCTTTTGTACGATAATGCTTGTCCATATGTCGCTTCATCGTTAAACAAACATTGTTAAAACTTGAATGGGAAATCCTTCCGCAGCCAGCGTACTCTTCAGACCTGGTACCATCTGATTATCATCTATCCCGATCGACACAACATGCTTTGGCAGATACACACTTCAATAATTACGAGGATGTGCAAAAATGGGTGTCTGATTGGATTGCTTCGAAAGACAGATTGTTCCATCGTTGCGGAGTCCTTATATTGCCAGAAAGCTGGGAAACAGTCATAGTTAACGACGGAAAATATTTTGATTAATGTAAATTTCTTTAAAACAAAGATAAAACAATTGATAAAATAAAAACAGAATTAATTCAAACTCCTAATACTACAGATTTGTCGAGCTTCTTCGTGTAGTATTAATTCAATAGTATTGTCACGGCTACGGACTATCTTCAACAGACTCGACGAGAGTGCGGAACGAAGCGCGTATCGACGATCTCCTGTTTTTCTTTTCATTTTTTTCTTTTCAGGCATATGCACGACGCGGACGTCACGCAAGGAAATTAGAGCGCTAAATACTTTATTTGTTCGCTTCATAAATTATCGCTGGATTATCTCAAATGTCACGGCGGACAATAAAGTGACGTAACATAATGACAGTATGTCGACTGCGCCATTGTCCCTTAACACGCGAGGCTATCCTTGACTAGGACTGACGTCTATCTTATAGACATGCCGGAAATGTAAACCACGAAGATTGCTCACCTGCGTAAAGAAGTAATAGTAGACCTTCATGCCGCGAGCCGCGAATAAGTCCGCGAAGTACGTGGACGGGCAGATGAAGAAGTAATCGCCCACGATGTCCGCTATCGCTCTTTGATTCTGGTAGCCATCGTTTATCCGATTCCAGTCGGTATACTGAAACAGATAATCCGGGTGAATTCTCGTTAGAAGTATGCCCATCAACGTGCGAGCTCTCGATATTTTAAAGCAGTTGCCTTATGAAGTGAATTTTTCAGAAATTCGCAGTAACTTCCGAGCTACATATCACTCGAGAATTATTGAAGAAGATCATTCCGTATGTAAAAATATTGGGATAAGGTTATCAAAATGCGAATATTTCCCGAGATATTTCGCATTTTATCCTGGTACTTTCTAGTGTACGATATGAAATACATGTCCTGTAAAGTATTCACTTTTCAATTAGCTCACTGCAATACCTTAGTTTGATTTTTTATTTGACTTTCTATTTCTATTTCAATTTATCGATTATTATGATCTTTCAAAAGTTCCGTGATAAATCAAAATTTCTGTATTATTCCCTTTTTTGTATGAATCGACGCGGTGCGTTTCGCCGTAGAAAACTATTGTCGTATCGTATTCGCTTGGAAAAACTTTATATTGGGAGAACAAATATTTAAAATATAAAAATATTTACTTGATGGGTATTAACATCATATATATATATATATATATATATACATACAGGGTGGTCCACGTAAAGTGTTACAAGTCCATAACTTTAAAAATATTTATCAAATAAAAAAATTGTTCATAAGGAAGTTTCATGTATTCGAGAGGCCTTTCCAATTATTATCATTTATGATTGAACTCCATTGACAGAAAGTTGCGTTCGCGATACAAAAAAAACAAAAAAAACCTTAGAGTACATACTTGATGTTAAGCAAAAGAAACATAAATAAACACATTTATCGGGAAACGTAAATACAGATCACAGACCCGATAAATGTGTTTATTTATGTATCTTTTGGTTAACATCAAGTATTTCTCTAAGGTCTTTTTTGTTTTTGTTGTATCGCGAATGCAACTTTGTGTCAATGGAGTTCAATCATGAATGAAATCGCTAAAGGTTTAAATGCTTATAACTTTTGATAGAAATATTTCCCAAACAAATGTTTCAGAATAAAATTTACTTGTTCTTTCCCGTAGAATTCAAATATGTAATATTTTATAGGGGGTTCCATTTAAAATTATGAAGTTACCCCCGTCCCCCCTTAAAGGGATAGCGGGGGCCACTTTACGTTTATATAGTTAGAGAAGCCTCTCAAATACATGAAACTTCCTTATGAACAAATTTTGATTTGATAAATATTTTTAAAATTATGGACTTGTAATACTTTACGAGTCCATAATTAGTGGGCCACCCTGTATATATATTTATATAGAGTGATACCGAAAAAGGTGGCCAAACTTCGATATCGTATTCTACTCTTCCTAAGGATGAAAAAGATCATGTAAATATAGGTCCGGAAATTCTTTCTTTCCGATATAAACACTCTTTTGTTTATGATTGAGTATTCTAGAAATATTTGAAGCTTAGTTAATACGCATGCTGTTGATCAATCTCAATACCAACACCAGTTTTCATCCAACGAGTGGACTGGAATTATTAGAAACTTGCTTATTCAACCAGTTTTTCTCCCATTTACGCTCAACGATAGAAATTATACACAATTTTTGGAAACTGAACTTTCTACACTATTACAACATGTAACATTGGCAACATGTACTCGAATATGATTTATGCATGATGGAGCTCCAGCCTATTTTGGTCGAACTATTAGAGAATAACTTAATAACAATTACATCAATCGGTGGATTGGCAGAGGAGGATCAATTGCCTGGCCTGCACGCTTCCCTGATTTAACTTCTTTAGGTTTTTATTTGTGGAGGCATCTTAAAAGTTTAGTCTATGATAATAATACTATTGATAGTCTGAAAACACGTAAAAACCGACTTATTACCGCATATGACAAAATTCGGAATATCAAAAATTCTTGAACGTCTTCGACAGTTTTTGCAACGTTCATGTGAAGCGTATATTATTGCAGAAGGAAATCATTTCCAGTAATTTTTTTAAGTAAGCTTTAAACATTTCTATGATATACAATCATAAATAAAAAAGTGTTTATATCTTGGAACAGAAGAGTTTCCAGACCTATTTATATTTATATGACTTTTTTTCATTCTTAGGAAGAGTAAAAAATACGGTACCGAAGTTTGGCTACTTTTTTCGGTGTCACCCTGTATATATTTACATCCAGAGAATATTTTTTTTAATGAGAAAATGTATATTTCCTTAAAATCGTAATTTTTCATGAAAGCAGTTGTTTATTCGAGTCAAATAAAAGAATTTAAATGTAATAAGTAATTATATAAGTAATGTTACTTAACATTCATCGAATGAATATTTCTGATGTATTAAATATATTAAATATGTTTCAGTGTAGAGTAACAATAAAAGTTAAACTTTTTAGAAACATTAACACATATGCATACACATGTGCATTAGACGCATCCAATTTTCTTTGTTTAATTCAAGCATTGTCAACAAAATTACAATGCGAGCATTATTGCGAACAAATATTTATCACAGCAAATTCTACAGCAAATTCCACAGCAAGAGAAAAAGAAATCTCATCTTATAGACATTTTATTAACAGATTACATTTGTTAATTTGAAAAGTGAAATCAATCTCTTCTGATTTTAACAAACTCATCCTTGAGGAGGTTAAAGTGTCACCAGCGATCACTTTGCCCAAACGATCGTTGTCCAAGCTTTAATTCGGCGAAAGCAGCGAGACATGTTACGCCCGCTACGAATTCGTTCACGTTCGATCGCCACTTGGTGGCGCTGACGAGATCAACGATGACTCCATCAGAGTGAGAGAGGCGAGCTCCTCCTCCTCGGTCTATCTGACCTTTACGGCGTATCATGTACGGCGCGCCGTAAACGAAAGCCATCCTCTCGCCGGTGTACCTTGTTCCCCGGATACTTAATGAAATGTACACGGAACTCGAGGTTTCACGCAGCCATGAAACGCGGCCCTTGACAAAGCAACTTTGACGTGCCGTTCCACTGATCGGAAAGTAATTAGCGGTCGGTCAGCAGAATAGGAGCTCTTTGAAGAGTGACATTACCTAAGTACATAACGATATCGATTTTCCCTACCCGACCCCTCGAACCTCACCGTCGCGACCGCCATTCGATCCCAGTCACGCGTTAGAAAACCTGTTGGAAGTGTGTCGCAGCTCGCGCGCGCATGTCGTGCGTTGCATCTTCTCTTACCCCTTGAGCCGATTTGCGAAATTCTCTCGCACGAGCAAGTGCATGATTGGCAATTCCCGCGACCTCCTCTCTCTCTCTTCCGTTACATCGGGAGAATGCTATGGTCAGACGTTACCGTGAGGCTTTGTAACTAACTGCCAGTGTTTGCTGATGTCTCGATAAAACTATTAGTTGTGTTTCGGTTAATCTTGAAGACTGACGATGAATGAATGGCTTTTAAAGGTAAGGTCTTTTTCCTACCGTGGAATCCATTTATTGCAAGAAAGATAGAAAAAGGTTGTAGCAAACAATGGAAAATATTTTGATTAAAATAATTTAAATAATAAATAATAAATAATAAACAACACATTCATCTTATCAATCTTCAAAATTAACCGAAACATCTAACATATTAATGATCATCCACAGTTTTAGTATCAAGTTATCTCCAATTATGATATAAAAATATATGTTACTTTCATCTGCATCTTAAATTGAAAGAAGTGTTATCTTTATAAGACTGTCCAAATGACAGATTCGATAATTTAGCTTATACTGCTGCAAATATGTAAAATATTGAAATATTTGTTTTTATATCGCAGATGTTTGTGTTAATACATGTTAATACAACATGTATCAGATGGCGTTGAGACAGAGACAAAGAAATTGCGTTGGAATTCATCTAAAGTCAGGACAGAGTGCTAATGGGAATTTATATATTTTATTTTATTTTTATCTAATTTATTTTTATCTATTTTATTTTTATTATGGAGCTTTGTAACCAAAAACTATATCGATGTTCCGCCTTAATCCATTATTTTTCCGTTTCATATGTGTTATTTATATCTCAATTATAAACTATTAATAACAAGAAATATATTCTTTAATAAAATAAATTATACAGACAAAAAACAGAACTAAGACTAGGAAACATGGTAAAATGAAAAAAAGTTTATATGGAGAAAAAAGTAATTAAGATAAGAGGTCAGAGTAAAGATGATGACTTATCATTCTTCCTTTGTGGAAGGAAGGAGAAAGGTAAGAATGATTAGAACGGACTTATTCATTACTTATGCCGGTCTGTATGTCCTAGGTAAGTTATGGGTCTACAATGCATTCGTTGTTGTTTATTATCGTGAAAAAGATCAATAACCTGAGAAAGCCGAAAATTGGCTGTGAAATCTGGCAGCTATCAGATTGTAATATAACACAAGTTCATACGGGCTGATAGAATTTTGTTGTAATGCGTGATTGTAGTTATGAATCTGCAACGTATTTGTTTGCGTTATTTGTTATCGTTAAAAAAATTGATGATCAAATAACATCGTAGGAAATTCTGAGGAAACATTGACGATATAATATTAATGCTTTTCGGAGGTATTTCAAATATTAAAAATGATAATGCACACATCTCATAGTATACTAGAGGTCGCTACAGACATTTATTCTTGCAATTTTGACAAAAAATAAAGAAATACGATGAGTTATCAATCATAAAGTAAGAAATAAATTATTATTTATTCAATTTTATGTATTATATATATTGATAAAATTGTATCAAATTAACAAAATTATGTATAATATTATATAAACATAATTAACAGGATTATTCATTATTGATAAAAGTCATATTTATGTCATAATTTATGTGTTTATTTTGTATAGGAATGTTGCTAATTTTTTCAGTATATATTATTTTTATTATATTGTAGACACATCAATTTAGTAACACAAAGATTTAATGGAATTTATTCAATTATGAGTTATGTAGAGAAGAAATTGGAGATCAATTTTTATTATTTAATTTTATAGTAATTAAATTTATTCGTAAAATTTGTAGAGATATATATACAGGATGTCCGGGATCTTTTGAAAATGAAAATTTATGAAGATTAATCAGATAAAATAACTGAGAAGAAAAGTCATGTACTATGTTGCAAAAATCACAATAGTTATTAAGTTATTAATGATTGGAAATGACCACATTTAGAGGCTCTTTTAATTGATAACTTGAAAATTCGCGTACTTATTTGCAAAATAGTAAAGTTTTTGTTCAGAATGACCTAATCTACAATTATATAACGGCTAGCCTAGTAGATTTAAGATTCAGAATTTAAAGTTTAATATATCTATCATATCTATTGCTAGATATATATATATATACATATATATACCATTTAATCTTTTTGGTAATTGACTTATTAAAAATATTTGTAATTTAACTTAGGAGAGTAATAAGAATAAAAAGATAAAAATATATTTATTTGAAAATGTTATATTTGTTATATTTGTTATCATATATTTATTAACTCACGTTGAAAATTAAAAGTTACTATGCTCTATGAGAATTTTTGTTTCACATACATTATTATAAAAAAATAAAAATAGGAATTGTTGGATCATATCGTCAAAGTTATCGGACTTGCTTCGATAATCTAAAGTAACTGGAATAGTGAATACTTGAATATCCGAAAAGGACGCCATTATTCTTTACATTTACGAATCATACCTGTCAGTTTATTGCACGTACGTTTCGTAGAAAACAAAGCACGACTCCTAATTTTATGGATGAAATATTATGGATGAAGTTCCGCTTTGTGGCGTCGATTTTTTTGAATGTTTTCTACGTTACACGACACACAGACATACACAAACACACATACGATGTTATAAATAGAATTTCGTCCCGAATCCCTGTTGTAGTTTATAGACCATCCGAAAACGGGCTTTGATATAGAAAAAATCGCTTTCACGTATTTGTAGCGTCTAAAATCGGCCATCGAAGCTGCCCTACCCGTTCGAGAATTTATTTTGGCGATTTAGAAATAACACGCGATAAATCCGAGGGATTATCAATTATTCCAGACGATCGTACATATAGATTCCTGCGAACGGCGCGAGCGTCGCTTTTCATACAAGCTCGATATATCTCGTCCCGAAATTACCGCTCGAACGAATGGCAGAGGGAGAACGCATTCGATATGCTATGTGTACCTTCTTCCCTGTCTCGAGGAAGAGTCAGACGGAAGAGTTGCAGAAGTTATTATTCTTCGGAATTTTGCGAAATTGTTGGCGGAGTATTAAGGAGAAGCGAGAGTTTGCTCCCGTCTGCTTCGACGATATCTTCCGAGCCGCTTTTCGCACGCGCGCACATCTTGAATGATCCTCTTACGATCTATCAGGTCTCCCCCAGCAATTACAATCGATACGAGAATTGAAATAGTTCTCAAGGATTTTCGCGAGCGAGCATATCCCCGTAATGCCGCGGGACCATCAATTCGGAGTCGTTATATCGATCGCTATAACGCCTGGGTCTATCGCGAAAGTTCTTCCCGGCAAAAGGAGAAACACTCCCGGCGCCGTATCGTGCGAGCTGGAGCACACTTCGAGCAATCGAGAGCGACTTTCCAAGCGCATTTCGCTTAATCACTTGTACTCGATGCTACCAACCCCACGCTATCATCCGTTCTTACGTATATATGCCGTAGTACGAAAGAATCGCAATTTACGCGAGCAGAAAAGCAGCGAGAGAAAGAAAGAGAGAGAAAGAGAGAGAGAAAGAGAGAGAGAGAGAGAGAGAGAGAGAGAGAGAGAGAGAGAGAGAGAGAGAGAGAGAGAGAGAGAGAGAACTGTGCGTACGTATGTGTGTGTGTCTGTTTGTGTGCTGGTAATTGAAATATTGGATAATTCTCGGTATTGGAAAAGCACTTACGGTGCCCACCGGGCTAATAACGAACAGATATTTGCGCGATCGAACTTGTGACGCGGTATACATCCATCATTTTATATAGTGGGTGTATCAAAAGTCGTGCGTGTGTTTTCGGCTCACTGCTAAGCTGCTGCTCGGCTACGCGTTCGCTGTGCGCACTTGCTACGTGCGCATCGTTATCAGTTTCGCGATAATCGTCTCTCATCCTCTCTTCTCCAGGAAAATGGACGGATAATCGAAAAGCACGAGCGCGAGGAAAAGTTGAACTTTGTGCGGCATAGATTACAACGTCCGACCGTGCGGCGGCGTTTTAACACACAACTCTGCGCGACGCGCCATAGCGTGGATAACGAGGGAGCGATTCAATAAACACACGCGAACTCATCCTTTGCGCGCGAAAATAATTTTCCTTTCGCGTGAATTTAATTTACGCGAATGGCTCTCTCGATAAACGCGTTAACAATGCGAAAATCGAGGATTACCGATAATTCGTTTCCACACGCGAGTGCGCGGCTTTCTCGTTATTTTATTTCTCCCTTCTTCTTTCCCCCCACTTCCCTCTCCTTCTTTTTCTTGTAGTTTTGCTCTCTCTCTCTCTCTCTCTCTCTCTCTCTCTCTCTCGCTTTTCCTTTCTATCTTCTTGTCTATCTCTTTTTAAATTTTTTTCTCTTTATTTTTGTTTCCATCTTTCTCTCCAGTATCTTCTCTCTCTTCTCTTTGTTCTTATTGTTTAATATTTTACTGCCAAAATGTAACACAGTCTTTGGACACACCGCGTGAATTATTTCCTTTACTTTCATTAGTTTTGTTTTCCAGAGCTATGTTACTTTTTTCCTTTTGTGCTACTTTTGTATTACTTTATCTCATACATTTCTCTTAATATTACATCTTGATTTTAAACTGCCTTTTTGTACATCATTTTTATTATTAAGATTGACTGTGAAATTCTATTTGTTTTTTTATAACAATAACATGCTTAAAGATATTTGATATCCTAAAACAATAATAAAAATATCTATTTGTTTGCTTCTCTCTCTCTCTCTCTCTCTCTCTCTCTCTCTCTCTCTCTCTTTCCCCTTTCTATCTCTGTCTTTTCTTCTGTCCTTTCTCGGACGTGTTCATCTGCATTGTGAAATACATAGAACGTGTGTGGGTGACACGACACGCGACGCTCCGGAAAATAAGGAGACGCCGCCGCTGGAAACGTTGCATATGGCTATTCCGTAAATCACTCGAGACTGCATAACTGCACCCCACGGTGAATTCCCGCGAAATAAAAATTGCCCGACGGAGATATCGCGCCGGGCTGGGCCGCGCCGGCGATTTCGCTTCTGCGAAAATTTCGGCCCGCCCGCGAAACGGGCGTAATAAACCTCGTCGCGCGTCCAGACCGTTGGCCCATTAATACATCGTCGGAGAATAAACTCCGTTATAAAACAGCGAATTAAAATTTATGAAAGGGCGGAATACGATCGTACAACGGCGCGTGCGATTGAAACAACGGACGCGAGAAACGCGAAATTAAATGCGGCTGAAATAACGCGCATCAGACCGCTCGCGCGCTCGCAGCGACCCCGCGCGATATATAATGAATGTTTCATTGAAAGGTCGGTTTTTCGGAACAAAAGAAGAAAAATGATTATTGTGAATACGAAGGCTCTTAGATATATTGGAGGTATCCGTAAGTATTTCAGAAGGGAATTTAAAAGTCTATAGCGAGAAGAATAGCGCTCCTGCTAAGGAAAGCGATTACTCAATTTATTTTCCTTCTTTTGAGCAATGCTTATCTTTCAGTAAAAGTACTTTCTTGATAATAGGCTTAAAATATATTCATCGTAAATTCTAAAAAAAGCTCATTATGATGTATTCAAAAGAAGAATTTATCCTCTTTTTAAAAATGTTATGAAACTTATATACGAAATAAGGAAGAAACTAATTTTTTGTTTTGTTATAATATTCCAGATCGACATAATAAGCTTACTTATCTTTAGAATGCATTTTTAGTAAATTTAATGTTTGTCACAAACTTAAGGTGGATTTGCGGATATATAAACTTATGAAATTGGGTTGGGTATATTGGATATATGGGAATATTGGGTTGGCAACTAAATAATTGCGGATTTCACTGATAGATGGTGTTAGTTGAATTTTTAGGTATATTTACGTATTCGAAATATCAAATCCATATTATTGTTTGATAATTGGCACTTCAATTGGCATTCAGTAAAAAAATTGTATCGATCAATTGTGTAATTTTTGTTTGGCGTCGATTGAAAAATGATTTGATGATGAATCGATGGAAAAACAAAATGAGCATTTTCGTTATATTCTGCGTTTTTACTTCCGCAAAGGAAAAACGCATCGCAAGCTCATAAAAAGTAATGTGCTGTGTACGGTGACGAAGTCTTAAAAGAACGGCAGGGTAAAAATTGGTTTGCTAAATTTCGTTCTAGTGATTTTTCATTCAGAGATGACAACAACGCTCTGGTCGTCCAGAGTGAAGTTGATGACGACCAAATCAAACCAATAATCAATGCGGATCATCATCATAGCACAACACGTGAGATTGCAGAGAAGCTCGATGTATCACATACATGCATTGAAAAGCGTTTAAAAATTGGTTACGTAAAAAAACTCGATTTATGGGTTCCTCATGAATTTAGATGTTCACTTGACACAATGCATTGCCATCTGTGATTTGCTTACGAAACGTAACGAAAATGATCCATTTTTGAAACGATTAATAACTGGCGATGAAAAATGGGTTGTTTACAACAATGTCAATCGAAAAAGATCGTGGAGCAAGCAAGATGAACCAGCGCAAACAACATCCAAGGTTAATATTCATCAAAAGAAAGTTATATTATCAATTTGGTGGGATTACAAAGAAATTGTCTACTTTGAAATTTTACCACACAATCAAACGATCAATTCAGATGTATACATTCAACAACTAACCAATACAAATTGAACAATGCAATTCAAGAAAAGCGACCAGAATTCGCAAATCGAAAAGGTATTGTGTTCCACCATGACAATGCAAAGCCATACACATCTCTGGTCATTTGGCAAAAATTATTGGACCTTGGTTAGGATATGTTGCCACATCTATTATATAGTCCTGACCTTGCACCATCAGATTATTTTTTATTTCGTTCTTTGCAAAACTTCTTGAATGGTAAAAATATAATGATGATGATGTCAAATCGTCCTTGGTTCAGTTTTTTGCCGATAAAAACCAGAAATTTTATGAATGTGAAATTATGACGTTGCTTGAAAGATGGCAAAAGGTTACTGATAACAATGGACAATATATTACTGCATAAAGTTATCTCGTTCCATAAAAAAATTATGTTTGATTTTCTTAAATAAATCCGTAATTACTTAGTTGTCAAACCAATACTTTTGAACATTTACTTGTAATAGCCGTATGCATTTCTTTATGTGTAGACAAAGCTTTCGTTTTTTATTTAACGATATAGTCGGTCCAAAACAGCTTATCCAAATAGCATACTAAGAATACTACTGTGATCAAAAAGTATCGGGAATGGTCATTTAAACTGCGCGCGTGTAAGATGGCGCGTTGTCGGTTTTTTTCATATTGGTACGACTTTCATCGACATCTAGCAGTAATCCGTCATGCAATGTCACCAACAATATCTAGCAGCAATGTCATTGTCTGTTTTCGTTTACAAATAAATGCTTGTTTTGTGTGTAAAGAATTTTTGCTCCGGCGATTTTTCGATATGTTGAGTATAATTGAGCAAAGAACGTACAAAATTAAATTTTGTTTCTGCATCGAAATTACTGTTACAAAAATGTTGGTAATGTTGCAAAAAGTCTTTGGTGTGACAATTCTTCATCAAAGACAAAAGTTGTCAAGTGGTATAAGATTGTTTTCTCCGATTGTTGTGATGTTGTGCATCACGAATTTATTCCGACTGGCCAAACTGTCAACAATGAATATTATTTAAGCATTTTGCATCGTTTGCGTAAAGCAATTCGTAGAAAACGACTTGATTTGTGGCGAGATGACTCATCGATTTTGCATCACGATAATGCACCTGCTCACAATGCTCTTGTTGTTTGTAAACTTTTGACCAAAAATTGTACAAATACGGTTCTGCAAGCTCCGTACTCACCTGATATGACACCGTGTGACTTTTTTTGTTTTCCTCGACTAAAATTTCCGCCTCGTGATCACCGTTTCGAGTCGAAAATATAAAAGAATGCTATAAAACGAAAATTCACTACGAATCTTAAAGAGGTTTCACGGAAACGACTTGAAAGCATGTTTCGAGGAATGGAGAAAACGTTGGCATAAGTGCATTGCAGTGGGGGGCGGGGAACTACTTTAAAGGGGACAAAATAAATTTTGATGAATAAATCCAAATCTTGCGTTTTATTGAACCATTTCCGATAATTTTTGATCACAGTAGTATATATTTGATGTACTACACAATTTATGCAGTCGGAGAAAAGTTAACTAGTCGACAAAAGCTGACGCAGGATATCAGTTGTGAGTGCCCAATTACAACAGCGTAGTCTACTAAATCTAATAGCTTGATAAAACATCAAACCGGATTCCCAGAAAGCTAGCGGAACGTTTCAGCCGTCATTTCGTCTCTCTCCAAAAAAGGAAAGAGAGGAGAAAAAAATCTTCGCGGACGAACATTCCTTTTACGAGCGTCCCGTACAATTGGAAATGATTCTCTCTCTCTCTCTCTCTCTCTCTCTCTCTCTCTCTCTCTCTCTCTCTCTCTCTCTCTCTCTCTCTCTCTCTCTCTCTCTCTCTCTCTCCCTCCTCTCTCTCTCTCCCTCCCTCCCTCCCTCCCTCCCTCCCTCCCTCCCTCCCTCCCTCCCTCCCTCCTCTCCTCTCTCTCTCTCCTCTCTCTCTCTCTCTCTCTCTCTCTCTCTCTCTCTCTCTCTCTCTCTCTCTCTCTCTCTCTCTCTCTCTCTCTCTCTCTCTCTCTCTCTCTCTCTCTCTCTCTCTCTCTCGTACAATATGACGAAGGGCGGAATAGCGGCTTAATTACGGTCGTTCGTCGTCTCGTCGAAAGCCAACGGATCGATGAATATTTCCTCCTGGGACTCGGACAGAAATTTGGATTTCACCGGCCTGGTTGGGAAGCCCGTTGGGGATTCGGGAGTGGGGACGGGGAGGGACTGGGGGAGATTCTTTCTGATTAGAACAAATTGCGGTTCGTTACAATTGCAATTACACGAGCCACTGTCGCCCGCCTCGCGGAAAATCAACGTGCGCGCGCGCGCGAGTAAAAAAGAAACAAAAGAACGGCGCGGAAAAAGCAGCGGAAAAGAAACAAAGGAACCGGCGGCGGCGCGTCGGGTAGGCGTTCCAATTAACGGTTTTTCACTTTACGCCCATCCGCGCATCCGGCGCGATATACGGCGGGAAAATGCGTATTTAGTAATATAATCATGAAGCCCCGATTCTCTCTTCCCGCGCAGCGTGGCGACTCGTTTTCGACCCCGTCTGTCGACTTTATATTAGATGTTTCGATTAATTTTCAGGGATTTTCGACGATGAATGGATTGTTCATTATTTATTATTTATCATTTAAATTGTTTCAATCGAAATATTGTCCACCGTTTGATACAACCTTTTCTCGTTCTTCCGGTGGTAAGTGAATTCTACGGTAGAAAATAAATTTATCTCTAGAAGCAATTCATTCATCGTTGACTCTCAAAATTAAACCAAATATCTAATATTTTACAAGCGTCCATGCGTTCGCAAACTGTATGATATTTTCGATAGATAAATGAGCGAAACAACACGACTGTGCGTGGGCGAGGGTGAACGAAATCTGTTATTGCTACCGTTCTATCGGCGCGGCGCGCTCTCGGCGATTACCCGCGAATTATATTAAATATTAATTATATTAAAGTGAATGATTAAAGTTTGCGACTGCTATATTAATACGTGATATCGTCGCGCTTGTGGTTGACTTCCTTGCAGCGCATGTTCGCACGTTCGTCGTCGACGCGAATAATCAAAAGAACTGTTTCCAAGAACACACATTCACACACATGCAACACATATACATACATGCAACACATACTTTCACGTGTTCTTTTGACCCGCGGGTTCTTAGACTAATTTAGGAATCAGTATCATTGCGGCAAACATTTGATTGGACGCCGTCTTTTTCCGAGACGACTTTGCAAGCGTCGGACGCGGAACGTTTCCGTAATTAGCTCTCGGATTAGACTTCTCTTGAAATAAAGTTTGCCCAGGCTAAATAAAGAGAGCACAGTTTTCTTATTATCTATTTCCGCTTCTTTTAACTTAATTCGGGGAATTCTTGAAATTTTCGTCCATGACTTGTAAACTGCCTCGATATCTCGTATTGCTAAATTTGATTTCTAATTAATTAAATAAAGACTGCATAATCAATTTGCGTACGGAAGAAGAATCAATTAAAAAAGCTACTAGATGTGGTCATTTTCAATCATTAATAACTTAACTATAATAACTGAAATAACTATTTAGCAATTTTTGCAAAATGATATTTGATTTTTCTTCTTAGTTGATCTGATTAATTTTCACAATTTTTCGTCTCCAAAAGATCCCGGATAAGTAATAACGCAGTTAAAAAAAGTTTTTAATTGCATGATTTCTATTTATTTAGTCAAAGAATATTTTCCTACGTTTCACGTTTCCTACAGCTCCATATTTTCCTACGTACAAAAATATAAAGCCATGTTTTTGTTTCAACTCTACAAGTGCAGTTTGTTTACATTTCTTATGAAACTCTTTCATAAGTATTTGCTTCCACTAAAATTCAGTCTATTGCTTGCCACGATGCCGGAACACACAAATCTTTAATTACGTAAAGCTGCGATTAATCTTGCTCAAGAAAAGGTTTCTCGCAAAATTGCTAATTTTTTATTAATTGATAAAGTACAGTAAATAGGATTATTGTCAAATATAAGTTGACCGATTTTTTGGCTGATAAACCACGAAGTGGTATACCTCGCAAAATTACAAAACGCGTTGATAGAATTATTAAGTAAAAGAAAACCGATAGCGGCAATTAAAAAAACTGCCGTGGATATTTCTCGAGAACTATGAGAAGAAAATCTTATTGATGTTATCCGGATGTTATCCGGACAATATCTCGATGTCTAAAAGAAGTGGGACTTATAGAACGTGCTGGTGTTAAAAAACCATTAATTAGCGCAAGAAATAAAAAGGCTCGATTAGAGTTTGTAAGAAAATATGAATATTGGATTAAAGGTGATTGGCGAAAAGGTTTTTCTGACGAGTTGAAATTTCAATTGCTTGGAAGTGACGGTCGAAAAAGTACGTATGACGTTCGACAGGCATAAGATATAACTCAAGATATCAAATTCCTATTATAAAACACGGGGGAAGTAGCGTGATGGTTTAGGGGTCATTTTTCAATGACTGTTCCGAATTGGAAAAACATATCTGCGGTTTCATGTGCTCGTTAAAATCTTCCAGAGAATTCTCGCAGAGAGTATTCTGGAAGTCGGTAACATCGAGTCACCGTTCAGGCAAATCGCTCATGTTTACAAGCGAATTATTTGCTCGATCTTTGTTTTGCCGTTTGGTGTTGTCTCGGTGCGTTACAATGTATCATTGTCTCCGTGACAATAACATTCTTGCCATTAGACGGAAAGTGCGAGAATTTAATATCTCGTGACTAACGGCAAAACAATGTTTATCGCCTCGATCTTTGTGTCAGCTAAACAACGATTTGTTCGAATCTGTTAATCGGCTCAAGCCGCATCACATATATGAGATTATAAAAATCATGGTCGATTTCGTAGCGACAGATTTTGGATCAGATTTCAGATTCAACTCTCGAGGATCCGTTCTGCTACTGCAGTGCATCGAAACCGCGTCGCTCGGGCGCCTGATCTCATTTCTTAGGTTTCTTTCTCGCTGGTTCTAGGTTATTTTCTCGCTGGGAAAATATCCAAAGTGGGTGTCTATCGCACTGATCAAAGTTTCGTGACACGTGGAAAATTATAATCGGTGTTCGCGCTCAGCCAACGGTGCTTTCCGAGACGATTTGTATTCGATACCATTCGACTTGCGAATCGCTGTAATTGGTCATCAATGAAATAAATCGCATCTGAAACCCGGAATCAAGCAACTCATTAATAAGAGAAACGATCGGTCCTCTCCTTTGGCTGACTACATTCAGCTCGATCTGCAATCACTCTCGCGCCCAAAGTCTGGGTGATCTCGGCATTCGAGAGTTGGAACGACTCTGACTCAACCCGCAACAATGACAGAGCTGGCCTATTGGCCGAGAACTATGAACGCTATGATGTATCGGGATGTATTAACACGTCATATATTGCTGTATGCAACTCGCAAAATAGTTGGATTTTCCAACAAGGTAATGATCCTAAACACTCATCAAAGTTAATAAAACAATTTTTTGTCGCTGAGAAAATCCAAGTTCTTGATTGGCTATCGCAATTAGCGAACTTAAATCCAATTGAGCATTTGTAGCAAAAACTTAAACTACATAGAGGAAATAAAAAAAACATTCAAATAAGAAAGAATTATGGCAGAATTTGCAAAATCAATGGTATAATTTATTACAAGATCATATTTCTAATTTAATTGCATCGATGTTTCGTCGTTGTGCTGATTGCTTCTAAAAATATATCAACAAAGTATTAAGTTCAAAAAAAAGTTTATGATATTTTCCATTATTTTTTCAGAGATATTTTTTGCGTTATTCGTGTAAAAATATTTGACGTGATATTTTTGCACTGTTTATAATAAACAATAGGAAAAAAAATAATTACAATTACTAAAAGTTAGCAAAGTTTATATAATTATAGCACAAAAATAAATATATTTTGTTTATGTATATGAGTTTTATAGTGATTAGCATATTATGAATATTTAGTAACAATTATTTCTCAAAACTTTGGCACACCACTTTATACTTATATAAGATAAATGCCCCAATTTGTGACAATTGTATACATTTTTCTTAATAAATTAGCTGTTTAGAGTTCATATTTATCTTAAATATGCAATCTTATTTTAAATTTTATACATCATGGTTATAACACGTTTCAATTAAAATTAAAAGTCATAGCAGAATATTCTAATTATAAGCAGATTTTGACAGTGACAATTCGAACCACTACTCACCGAAACATAGAAGATAGTTAATATTAGATATTTATTTGGTGAGTCTATATAGTTATTCTGTAATTTGTTCAAAACTAAACTATTGTGCTACTAAATGGTACTTCAGTCATTTCTAAGAAAATATTATGAATAAATAAAAGTCTTTTCTAGACTAGAAAAAATACAGGATGTAACATCAACATATATGTCAGTATGACGGATTGCCTGCCCCTATTCGGACGATAATGCTATATTTCTAATTTTAATGCATCGATGTTTCGCTGTTGTGCTGCAGTGATTGCTTCTAAAAGTATATCAACAAAGTATTAAGTTCAAAGTAAAGTTTATGATATTTTCTATTATTTTTTCAAAAATATTTGGCGCGATATTTTTACACTATTTATAATAAACATTGGGAAAAAAGTCACTTGTTGACTTTGTTGATAATGATATATGAATGCTCCCAATTATGACGAGTGCAATTAACTTTGCACCGTTATCATTATGACGATTCATCGACCGTTTATGATAGGAGTCGAGCCTCATTAAATTTAAAAAAATGTTTAAAAAAGTGAAACTGAGAAATAAACATTACGGATTTAGGTAAGGTAAATAAAAGTAATAGTTAAGGAGATAAATAATATAACATATTGTTTTGTTTCACATAATTTCTGAATTTTTTGCGTTGAAAAGTTTGTAGTTGGAATTGGAGATTAGGAAGAACAGTATAAAAATATTTAGAAGTCTTATATACTATATTCTATCCATGTTTCTACAAAAGGTCGCTTCTGTAAAGGTATGAATTGACCAGAAACGCAGCCTAAATATTGATTACAACTTAATCGACGACAACTATCAGGAGACATATTTTCGGTACATCATAATCTTGTTTGACGCCTCTTTTATCGAAACTAGGGCTTAATAGTTATCAGAACGATCAGAAGCGATCTTTTATTGAAACATGGATGAAATATAGTATATAAGACTTCTAAATATTTCTATACCGTTTTTCTAATCTCTAATTCCTATCGAATTTTTTAATGCAAGAAAGAAATTAGGAAATTATGTGAAACAAGAAAATATGGTATATTATTTATCTCCTTAACTATTATGTATTAACTTTATTAACTTAATTATTATACTTTTATTTATTCTGCTTAAATCCGTAATGTCTATTTCTCAGTTTCACTTTTTTAAACATCTTTTTTAATTTAATAAGGCTCGACTCTTGTCATAAACGGTCGATAACTGTGCATAACGATCACGGTGCAAAGTTAGTTGCACTCGTTACAACTGCACGAGAAACACTGCAAATATCATTATCAACAAAGTTAACGAGTGACTTTTTCGGCAACCTCTGCATTATTGTCTGAATAGCGGCAGGCAACCCGTCATACTGCCTTTATATGTGATGTTACACGTTGTAAGGTTGCGTGAAAAGTTCGCGGAGCGGCATCTATAAGTAAACGGTAGAATTATAAATTGTAGTCGGTTATATAGAATCACTCTTCACATGAACCTAGGTTTGGTTTCATTTCCATCTGTTAATTCTTTCTGTGTTTACAAGCTAATTGAAGTTGACGTGTCAGTATATTTGTTTGCAATGGAAAATTTGAAACAGCATGCAGTGATTGAGTTCCTTGTTAAAAAAGATTTAAAAGCAATGGAAATTCATTCCGAGATGGTAAATGTGTTAGGGGAATCTGCTTCTTCAAAAACAATGGTTTGTAAATAGGCACTTGAATTTCAACGTGGTCGTACAAGCATGGAAGATGATCCACGCAGTGAACGTCCAAAAAGCGCATCAACACCAGAAATCATTGAGCAAATACATGTTATTGTTTCTGAAGATCCAAGTGCGACTACGCATGAAATTGCTCATACTATAGGCATTTCAGATGAACGGGTACGGCATATTTTGCATAAAGAATTACAAATGAAAAAGGTGTTTGGAAAAGTGGTGCCGCATACGTTAACAATTCAACGAAAACTCGCTCGAAAGCAAATTTCTCAGCGTCATTTGGATCGTTTTAAGAAGAATAAAACCGATTTTGTGCATCGTTTTAACCATGGATGAGACTTGGATCTATCACCATGATCCTAAATTGAAACAGGAACGTTTACAGTGGACTGAAGCTGGATGTTCAGCTCCAAAGCAAACAAAGCATGAAAGATCGGCAAAAAGGGTTTTGACATCAGTTTTTTGGGATGCTAAAGGGATTTTGTTTATTGACTATCTGGACAAAAGTAAAACAATAAACTCTGAATATTATTGTAACTTTTTGGATCAATTGGACGCAAAAATTCATGAGAAAAAACCTGATTTGCAGCACAAACAAATCATTTTTCACCAAGACAACGCACCTGCTCACACAAGTGTTTTGTCAATGTCTAAATTCAATGAATTGAAGTACAAATTGCTTGATCATCCACTATATTCGCCAGATTTGGCACCCAGCGACTTTTATTTGTTCCGAAACCTGAAACAATTCCTCCGTGGAAAGCATTTTTTGTCGAATGAAGAAGCTATAGCAGCCGTAGAGGCATATTTCGCAGATCTTCCAGAAATACACTTCCGCGATGGAATAAAATTATTGGAGAGCCATTGGGCCAAGTGTATTGAAGTTAATGGAGACTATATTGAAGAATAAAACCATTTTTAGAATTTGGTATTCTTTATTTCAGTTTCGCTCCGCGAACTTTTCACGCAACCTATACAGTACAACACCTCAAATATTCAAGCTTCCCAACAAAATCAGCTTTGTGTACTTAACACATGTTATTAATTCATTATTAATTCATCGATTAATTTTCACGATGAGGTTACTCAGCCACTAATTGGAATGTTCACTTTATACCCACTTTATACCTATCGAAGAAAATGCTGTTATAAAAGTGCAATGGTAGTAAATGCCTGTATATGTGTTATATGTCTGTAACAGATCATGATATCGATGTTTTATTAAATCAATCCATTTTCTTTTTTTTTTTGTTTTTCAACGGTATCTTCTTTCGCATGGGCACATGATTATATATATGATTATATGGTGATAAAATTCAAATATAGTATATGGGTCACATATTATATAATTACATGTATTTTATGCATGTAATCGTATATAAGTTTATAATTATATATTTTTATAATTTTATAATTTATATAATTATATATAACCATTTTCTTCCGTGGTTATATTATTGAAATTTTCTTCTCTCTACGAATGTCCATAATAGCACGCCCACGCTCTGCAGCGAGGTATAACAAATCAGTGCGTGAGAGAAAAATTAAGGTGATAAAATCATGAGAAAGGATAAATAAAAAAGGAAGGTTTCATATCATATTAATTTCACGATTATTGACTATTAAAACAAGAGAAAAGTTTTCGAAGCGTTTTAAAAAATGTAGTGAATCGTTTGTGCCATTTATTTGAGGGACATATTAATAAGCGTTAAAGCCCGCAATAAATCAAATGTCGATATGTCTCGCGCGCATTTAATTAATTAATAACGTTACGGACAGTATCGAGGATACACAACGACCAGTCACGTGTGTTAAGTTCCACTTATCCCGGCGGCTCGCGCGCGAAGAGTCAAATTGACACATGATGTATGGTCCGCTTGTTCTACAAAAAGGAGCCCCGGAGCGACTTAGCGACAGTTACAAGTTGGAGTTAGCTAACAAGAAGAGTGCTCGGGGCCGATGAATATATAGTCGAGGTCTCGTTGAGTGGTAGTTTGCTGGATGGTGAGAAGAAGACAGGGAGGGAGAAAGAAAGAAAAAAAGAAAATATGGGTCGCAGTATGCGCGCCAACCACCCTCCCCCTCTCTTTCCGTCACTCATTCTCTTCCTCCCCCCTCCTCTCTCTCTCCCCTCCTCTTTCTCTCTCTCTCTCTCTCTCTCTCTCTCTCTCTCTCTCTCTCTCTCTGTGCCTTCTGTATGCGACGCGTATATTTTCTCATTGCACGAGGAACGAGGAATTCGGAGGTTGTCTCGACCCCGCGAGAGAGATCTCGGTTTTCGGAATCCGGACATATTTAACATTCGGAAGCGCACGCGAGCGTACGCCGTTTATTCGCGTAGATATATCGCTATTAGATCGACATATCGACATCATTCTGTCGAATATTGACAAGAAGGAACGACGAGAACTGATGAGAGAGATTCCACCATTGGCGACACTTTTACGAAATATTCATGGTGCATCGATTAAGACGTTCGTATAAACGAAATATCATTTGAATAATACATACATCTGCATATCCGTTAAAAACTAACATAATGGCACACTTTTATATTTTATTTACTTTAAAAGATTTTCTCCATTGCAACGGGAGGACCTTTCGATAAAGATGACTAGCTAAAGTCGCAGATGAACAAACAGAAAAGAGAATAGAGAGAATGCGCCTAGCAATTGGAAAAAAGAACATAAAATATAAAATAAATAAAAAATTTAGGAAGAGAAATAAATAAGAAGTTTCACACGGTATGTGAAGCGTCGCAACATGCGAAGCGATGCTTGAGAACGTAGGTTAGACTCACTTGGAAAATGATGGCCTCCCTCTCAATTTGCGACATGTTCTTGAAGATAGTATTGATGATATTGAGAAACTTGTCCCGGTCCAGGAAACTGGCGTGATCTTTCTCGAAGAAGTCGATGAAGTCGTACAGGATGAAGTATGTTCCTGCAACAGAGAGACACATGCGTGGTTTGAGCGTTGAAAGTGGAAACCGGTGAAATTTTTCAACCTTCTCGATCTCGCGTGCAATTCGTACGAGAGATGAAAACTGCAAGATTCATGATACCATCATCTTATTCTATGCAGCTGTAGCGTTATTAACTCTATTATCATATTCGATTTGTTTAGCAAACTTTCGAAACAAAGAGCTCGAATACTCTGAAGATGCTCCGAACTTTTTCATGCGATGTAACTGACGATTTGTTTTAATTTTGCACAACATGCCGAGATTATCGAATGTGTTATTTATTGGCAAAAATATATCTTCGTAATTCGCGAATGAAGAGGCATAGAAAGAGCGAGAGAGCGAGAGAGCGAGAGAGAGAGAGAGAGAGAGAGAGAGAGAATGTATTTAACTCTGAAGTTGCTACCTAGAGTTTCATAATGCGATACATGTTTGATTGTCGGTTACAATCAGACCGCATATATTAAAGAGAAGTTTCAACAAAAGATAGGAATCAATTTTAAATGCACAACTACATAAATAATGAATACATGTTTTAGAGATTGATGTTAGAAGCAGAGGTAAAAAAAATTAATGACTAAATCAATATTATTATACGAAACAGGAAAGAAAAAATATTAAAGTAACTAGCATATTTCCAAGTTTAATTTTGCACTAATAAGTAATCTTTACCAAGCATTATACGTTGATTGTTTTCATCTTTTAAAATCTGATATAAGAGCTCAAAAGGAGATAAAATATAAAAAAATATTTGCTCAATATTGTTCAGAACATTTATACAAAGAGTGCAAGTTGAAAAGGTATAAGAGAGGTATGATACAACATATCTCGTAAAGAGGTTTTTAGAAAGAACTTTTGAAACAAAAATTGCTTGATCTCAAAGGACATAAGACGATAACCTCTGTTTGACCTTGAGAGTCTCTTTCAAAGTCATGATAAGATTACTATAAAAATTTTTCGACAAAGTTGCGAGATTTTATAATAATAACTGATTTATTTTCATAATTTTGTATGAAAAAATAAGTAAACATATAGACACACACAAACACATCTTGAAATATAAGCAAATAATAGGATACCTAATACCAATGACGATTTTCCACACCACTGGAGGTTATTGGATATTCTATTATCCGTTTAAATTTCAAGATATGTGTGTGTGTGTGTCTGTGTCTGTGTTTACTCTTTTACATACAAAATTATGATATAAATCAGTTGCTATTATAAAGTCTCGCAATTTTGTCGAACAATTTTTGTGGTCATCTTATCGTGAAAAAGACTCTCAAGGTTAAGCGAAAGTCATCATCTTACGTATTCTTTTATATAAATAAATAATTTTGTTTATTTCTAATTTGCATATGTATTTTCGCTAACTTACAATAATAAGTTACAATAATAACTTTTAATAAGATTCATAATTTTACCTCTCTCTCTCTCTCTCTCTCTCTCTCTCTCTCTCTCTCTCTCTATCTAACACCAATTTATTTTTTTAAAAGTAAACTCTCAAAAATTAGTTTCTGCTTAAAGTGGCGTAATTCGAAACCAAGTAATTTTTATTCCATATCTAAAAATCTTTTGTTTGCGAGATATTGTATCATTTCCTTATATCTTCTTTATATGTACGTTTTCAACTTGCACCTTTTGCATAAATATTTTGAACAATATTGAGCAATTTTGAGTAAACTTTTGTTTCCATATTTTATCTCCTCTTTTGGGCTTCTATATCAAATTTCTAAAAATTAAAGCAATCGGCATATGACACTTGGTAAATGTTATTTGTAAGCGTGGGAAGATACATATAGATTGTGCCTATGTGTTAATATGTAAAGGAGAAATAGAGTGCAAAAAGTAGTTAACTCGTAATCTAACGCTGCTCTGTATTTAAAAAGTAGTGTATGGATGTCCTTTCGAAGTTGGTGAATAAAGTAGCATTGGCAATTATATCAAAAGAAGATTTCATAAATAGATAACTTGAACAATAAATAATTTTTTACAGATTTTATTACAATATGTAGTATATTTAAATTATACGATTCGTGATATTATTATTTTCAATTAAAGAAAGAAGAAATATTATTTTAAGATATAAATACGAAGAAGCTTTGTGAATGCCAAAGTGAAAAGAAAATTCACCCCATATTATGAATTGCCTTCTGCGTTCTACTGAAAGCCAGTTTTCTTGTAGGGTAGGAAAAATGTAAACATCTTATCTGACTCAAATGGCACACATGAATAAAAAGAGTACTGCACCTTTGAGTTCAACACTTTCATAAAATCACAATATATAGCCGAGCAATAATTTGGAGAAATAATAAGCTAGTAACAAGACGTCTGCGTGATTGAATATTAGAAAGATCACTATGAAGCATAAATTAATAAAGGCATTTACTAATTTTAGCACTAAATGTTATTTAAATGTTAACTTTAAATGTTATTGACTTGTTAGATCCAAGATAGATTGGAGAATAAGCTAACACCCAGCGTTTTCATTGAATGCTCAAAGGGTATCATCGCATTACTCCAAAAAAAGCCATGGAGTCTGTTCATGTCCAACCGTCTTATATTATACTGACTACTAACCATACGGCTTGGTTTTGTTTTATTTAGATTTAAATTGAACTTATTCTGAATGGCTTAGTTACTCATCACCTCGATATCTCTGGAGATGCAATCAATCCCACTACAGATCAGAAGGAGGTCGCACTATAGATGAATTCTCAAATCACCAGCATATAAGATACACTTAGAATGTTACAAGACTAAAGGGCAGTCATTAATAAAAAAAAAAATAACAGTGGACTCCAAACACTCCCCTGTGGAACACTAGCGGAAACAAACAGCCAGAGAGACTGCTATTCGTTAGACCCAACCCGCTGGAACCAACCGCTGGAAAAAGCTTAAGGTGAAAGGGAAACCATCTCACATAAGACTGACTCTGACAGATTAAATTATTGTAACTTGTTAATAAACAATGATTGACGGTGTCGAGGATTTTACTAAAATTGAGCAACACTAAAATCGTCACCTTATGCAAATCGCAGCCAAGTTTTACATCAGTAATTTGGAGAAAGGCAGCTTGAGAGAGAGAGAGAGAGAGGGGGGAGGGGGGAGGAAGAGAAAGAGATGCATGAGTATAGTTTCAGAGGGAAGATATGCATCAGCTTTATGTAATGAAAAAAGTTGACCACACCGGCAGGGCGTTATGCATTCTTTCCTCCGTGGCGTGAAACTCCCGGATTTCCGGCTGCTTACACGTGTACAACACAGAAACTTCGTCCTCTTCTCTTTCTCTCTCTCTCTCCCTTTCTCTCTCATGCGCGCGCTCATTCGCTCTCTCATCTCCTCTCGGCGAACAGAAGTGTTGCCTCGGGCAGCCCACTGCCTTTGAAATCGCGCATGAGAGCTTCAAAGAGAGCGCGCGCACATGCCGCAGAGAGAAAATGTAGTTTTCTGATATAAAGAATTTGCTGTTGGGCGATATGTGCAACGATAACAGGCAGCTGGCCCGGACATTTATAATGTAAATATTTTCTGAGAATCCATATAACTCCCCCCCCTCCTCGCCCCTGGTCAAAGAGGTGACGCATCGCTCTCTGGTTTCTCGCGTCACTCTCATGCAAGAGCTCATGCAAATTTAAATGGTCACGATGCGTTACGAAACGTCGATGAATTACGTTCGATCTGATATCGAACGCGACCTCAGAGCGCGCTTTTCGCAGCGGCGGCGTTAAGTACGAATTTAATTGTTAAGTTTCCGATGGGGAGCAATACGAGTTCCAAATTGGAGGGCGAGTACTTGGGTGAAGTCGACTCAAACGGAAGAAGAGCACTCCTTCGCTCTCGTTCTACTTCAGGTCGAGTCGTCTTCTTTTGCAGCTCGTAGCGTCTTCGCATCATTGAATATCGAATACAAAAAAACATGAATAGAAATGCTAAATTAATTAATTGTCATTGCGTCTTTGCGTCATTGAATATTTTCGACACGAGCAATAGGTAAAAATCTTATAAAACCGATATAATCATAACTGACATAATTATTATAACACGTTGAATGACGTGGTTGTTACTGATAATTAGCACACTATGATGCTACGACATTTCATTAAATTACATACAGAGTTGGAAAGCAACGTGTTATTTGCAACGTCATTACTGTCACACAACTTGCTTCTTCTCAGTAGGGACTCGATAGCGGGGTTATTTATTTTTTTTTTGTTAGTAATGATAACGGTAATTAACTTTTCTGTTACAATAGCACATATAATTATTACTTTGCATTGACTTTGCATTATACATATAAAATATTCTTCTATGCGCAACAACGAATTGTAAAAGAAAGACCTTGGTGAGAAAGATAATGTATTTTTCAATAAATGACAGATAATTGATAATGGGTTCCTTCTAAAAAATAAATTTTTCGATTTTTATGGTACAAAAGTTTAACTGATAATTGAATTACCAAAGAAAAATATGAATATGATATTACGTGTACAAATGAATAATCCAAATTATTTTAAGCAGTTATAAAATCAATTTTAAATTGAATAGATTTTCCCGCTTTTTTGTGATTATGCAATGTTGACATATAGCTATTAAGAAGAACATATAGTTTGGCGAAAGGCCCAACATAACTTTCAAAAGTATTCAGTTCAGTACAGTCGAAAATGGCAACAGATAAGGTACATATCCGACACTGCATTCTTTACGAATTCCAACAAGGAAAAAATGCTACAAGAGCTTGCGAATCGATTTGTTCCTTTCTCGCCGAAGGTGTTGTATCGTACGATGTGTGCGCATTTTGGTTTAAGTGGTTTAAAAGCGGTAATTTCAGTGTAATCGACAAACAACGCCCTGAAGGCCCTCCGAAGTGCGATAATGATGATTTGGAACAACTGCTCGCTGAGAATTCGGCATACACAAACACAAAAAAAGCTTGCAGAACAGTTGGGAGTAATGCAGTAAACGATTTCTAAACGCCTATATGAGATGGGAAAGATCCAGAAAGAAGGAAAATGGGTTCCGCATGAACTCACTGAAACCAACAAAAATCAACGAGTGGCAGCGTGTCTTTCTTTTCTCAATAAGCAGCGTCGAAAGTCTTTCTTGTGAAAAATCGTTATGGGTGATGAGAAATGAATACTCTATGACAATCCGAAACGCAGAAAGTCATGGGTAAATCCCGGCGGATCATCAAAATCGGTCGCAAAATCCAATCGCTTCGGAAAGAAGGTTCTTCTCTGCATTTGGTGGGATATCAAGGGCGTGCTTTATTATGAATTGTTGGAACCGGGTGAAACAGTTACTGCGGACTGCTACCAACGTCAATTAATCTGCTTGAGTCAAGAATTGGAACGAAAACGCCCGTATACTGTCAAAGGAGAACGTCCAGTGAAATTGTTGCATGACAACAACAGGCCACGCATTGCTTCCAATACAAAAGATAGCATAATGAGTTTTGGCTGGGACGTCTTGAAGCACCCGGCGTATTCACCAGACATTGCTCCGGTCGATGCAACACGCCTTGTCCGATATGCACTTCCAATCAGTGGATGAGATCCGAAAATGGCTTGACGACTTTATCGTGTCCAAAGAGGTAACATTTTTCCGAGATGGAATTCATCAGCTACCTAAAAGATGGCTTAAAGTTATAGAAAGTAACGGCGAATACTTTGATTGAACAATTTAATTTACTTTCTTTTAAAATAAACCTTGAATGTAGCTGAAAATTGGATTATTCATTTGTACACCTAATATAAAAATTTAATTTAGGATATATATAACTATTACTTTGTTTCATTGTCTCTCTATTAATCGTGCAATCAATATTTATAAATATTATATTGTACATCTTTTATTTATGTTGTATTACGTATTATATTATATTATATTTTGTATTTATTAGATTGTGCATTATATTTTATTACATCGTATTATGTCATGTACTATAATAGAAAATAGAATTATATTTGTAGAAAATAAATGTTATTAAAAGATGATACTGTTCTTTCATTGAAGTTTCTTCTCTTTGTCCTAATTTGGAAACGTCTATTCAGATTGGAAAATTGGAAATTTTTGACCATCTGATCTGTCGCTGACTTGTACTACTTTTATGAGAAAAATATTTTGTTTGCCTTGTCGCTGATATGTGTTACTTCTTTGCAAAAAATTTTTCGACCACTTAGTTCGTTGTTATTAGATTGTTAAAATTTAGATGTATTTGGTTGTAGAATGGTTGTAAATTTTGAATTTTAGTATAAAAAGGAAATAATGGACAAAGGAATCAAATCCTGCTATCTTTTTATTTATTATATTTTTTTAGTACAAATCTGCGAAAATCTGAATTAATATACAGGGTGAGGAAAAAATACCGGGACCCCAAAATATATCGAAAAATATAATTTTTATGAAAAAATGTTGCAGACAAAAGTTGTAGGGTTTCAAGTAACGCATTACATAGCAATATCAGTATGACCTTGAATAGCGTTGTCAAAGTCACATGAAGATCATCTGAAATTTCTTAAATGAAACAGACAAAAATTGTAGGGTTTCAAGTAATGCATTATATAACAATATCAGTATGACCTTGAATAGCGTTGGCAAAGTCACGTGAAGGTCATCTTAAATTTCTTAAATGAAATCAGCTATTTTTCATTACATATTCTTGTAGCTTATCTCGAAGGCTTTCCAAAACACTATAACTAAATGTTTTTTTGTTAAATATTTTGCGAATTACAAGCTTTAAAAGTTACAATACCGCCGGCATTAGCATTACCCAAGGTATACCGCGTGGAGGTTGCATGGTCGGGTTTACACCTCTTTTGTGTGCATGTGTGTGTGTGTATGCGTGCGCGCACGGGCGCGCGACTTGTGCCCTCGTGTGTACATACTACTGTGATCAAAAAGTATCCGAACTTTATTTTTTAAAAATCGCGGATAAACTGTAAATCAAATCCGTTTGCTTTCTTCAGTTCACACATATCCTTCACATTTGGCGAAAAAATCATGGCGTTCCTTCAAACCATTTGAAAGTGGCAGTTGTTTATGTCAGTGAAAATTGTTGTGCATGGTGAGTTTTACGATGTTGAAAAATATGAAGCAAAGAATTTGTTTGAAATTTTGTGTTGCAAACGAAATTTCATTCGCAAACGCATTCAAAATGTTGCAAAAAGCTTATGTCGATGATCGTTTATCGAAAATAAGTATGTTTGAGTGGTTTAAGAAGTTTCAAGAAGGACGAGCAAGACCGAAGAGAGCTTGCCGTTTGCAATCAAAAATCAATGTCACGCTCACGGTTTTCTTTGATCATGTATCGTGGTGTTGTGCACCAGGAATTCCTTCCAATTAGTCAAAAAGTCAATGCAAAATACTACTTGTCCGTAATGAGACGTTTGCGCGAAGCAATCTGTAAGAAACGACCGGAATTGTGGGAAAACAACTCGTGGATTTTGCATCACGACAACGCGCCATCGCATACCTCGACACTTGTGTGTAAATTTCTGACAAAACGCTCAACGAATGTCGCTCCGCAAGCACCATATTCACCAGACATGACCCCTTACAACTTTTTCCTGTTCCCTCTACTGAAAAAATCACTTCGCGGATAGCGTTCCGAATCGATTGAGGACATCAAAGGAAAATCGCTGCGTAAATTGAAGGCCATATCGTCCGCCGCGTATGAACGATGTTTTCAGGACTGGATCAAACGCTGGCATATGTGCGTTACAAGCAATGGAGACTACTTCGAAGGAGACTATAAGAATTTTGATGATTAAATTGTAATTTTGATTTTTAAAAATAAAGTTCGGATACTTTTTGATCACAGTAGTACATACACACATATTTTTATTTAAATGTGCGTAAATACCGCTACATGTCTCGGACCGTTTACATTCATAATAAATGCTTAAATTGCTAGCTATTACGTAACAATCTGACAATGAGCCAGTCTAATGCTAAATTGGAAAAAGGGTTATCGCACACAAAAATCTAAATAGCAAAATCGGCGGTGCACCTCACACACATACACACACGCGCATATACTCGCGCATACACACGCATACATACACTCACACACACACACATGTACACAAAAGAGATGTAAATCCGACCATGCAACCTCCACGCGGTACACCTTGGGTAATGCTAATGCCGGCGGTACTGTAACTTTTAAAGCTTGTAATTCGCAAAATACTTAACGAAAAGACATTTAGTTATAGTGTTTTGGAAAGCCTTCGAGATAAGCTATAAGAATATGTAATGAAAAATAGCTAGTTTCATTTAAGAAATTTAAGATGACCTTCACTTGACCTTGACAACGCTATTCAAGGTCATACTGATATTGTTATACAATGCATTATTTGAAACCCTATAACTTTTGTTTGAAACATTTTTCATAAAAATTATATTTTTCGATATATTTTGGGGTCCCGCTATTTTTTCCTCACCTATATAACAATCAAAGAGATAACAATTTTTCGCAAAGAAGTGATACATATCAGCGACAAGGCAGACAAAATATTTTTCTCGTGAAAGTAGTACAAATTAGCGACATATCAGACGGTCAACAATTTGCAGGGAGGAATAAAGCTAGATATTTCATGTTCATTAAGAACAATCAGGAACACACATATGGGCGCAGCATATGAAGTGAAGAGAAGGCACAAATTTCTACCCAAAAGATGAAATTTTTTGACTATTTAAAATTCGAATAACAAAAGAACCAATAGGCTAGAAGAAAGCGCAAATAAAAAAAATTTATTTGAAATTTGAAATCACTTGTACTTTTTTGTGTTTTAATACAATATAATTTAATAAAATACAATATAATATAATAATTATATTACATTGTATTATATTATATTGTATTATATTATATTTGAAGCTCAAAAGTAACTGATTGTGTTAATTGTTATGTTAATTTTAATGAGCATTTTATTATGGTAAGTACAAATCTTCCTTGTTGACTTTTTTCACTTAAACTAAGATACTACATTTCTCTTCATTGTTCTTGAACCTTCTAAAAAGCATTAAATTTTAATGGGTACACTCTCAGTTTGCTTGTTTTCTCGAGTAGTGCTAATGCTGGGTTGATTGAAATTTGTATTCCCGTTATTGAACTATGTTCAAGCCATTTTCAATTCGTAGTAAGCTGCTCGAGTATTCAAGTCGGGAATATAACATTAAATTATCCACCCAATTGGCACACAATTCTGGTGCAGTTTCCGTTATGGTTTGTTTATTTGTTGGGCTTAATAGAGGTGTGCGGTAGACAATGTATCGAAGACAGAGAGAGAGAGAGAGAGAGAGAGAGAGAGAGAGAGAGAGAGAGAGAGAGAGAGAGAGAGAGAGAGAGAGAGAGAGAGAGAGAGAGCTCGGGAGCTTGCCTCTTCTTCCCGCTGGCTTCCATTGCTACTCTCATCGCCAGTTGGCTGACGGGTCCAATGTCGAGTGCAACAATATACCACTTGCAGACTACAGTCTACATACAGTGTGCGACCGGAGTGGCGGCAGCATAATAAAACCAGAAAATTACCGCGCACGTCGCGGTCTGCAGACTGGAGAAAAAGAGGGCGCCTTTTCCCTTTGTCGCGCACGTTTGATGTAATTAATTAAATTGCAAAACGCGAAACGGCAACCCGTCTCGCGCTGTAAAGCGAGCCGCGAATTTTGTTTCTTTCTTTACCGGCTACGCGCGCGGGCAGCAGTGGCGAGGGTGGCGAGGAGTGGAGGAGGAAACAGGAATTATTTTCATTAGCGAGCAGCAAATTCCGCAATTACTTCGTTGGAACGAAAGGCTTCGCGCGAAGCGAGGCGGAGCGAGCCAAGACGAGGCGCAGAGATGAGGTACCCAGTAAACACTAAATATCATCGATATTACAATGTCAACTAAATCATGTGGTATGTTATGTAACTGTTACTTTGTTATATAACAAAGAAACTGTTATATAACATACCATATGATTTAGCTGACATTGTAACATCGATGATACTTTGTATTTACTGGGTATTTACTGGGTATCATGCGCGGTGTTGTACGAAATAATACGATGTGACGAGATGGCGGATGCGTTTTCAATCTTTTGATTAATTTGTATGTGTGTGTGTGTATGCGCGTGCGCACATGTTTGTGCATAGATATTCTTCTTTTGCGTCGTCGTCGGGCGTGCCACCTATCATCGCGCGGCTGCGCCAAGTGAAACTCCTTGATTACAGCCCTTTGTTCGCGACTGAGCCTCTGTCTGCAATCATGCCACCGAGACTTAGAATCAAATAGAGACCCGTTTAGCGCTAATGCGAGACTCCGAATGCATCGTAGCGTTTACTGTACCCGCAATTATACGGTCAACAAAGCATGTCTGTTTTGCATTTTGTAACGGCGCATCCTATGCACACAACTGCATTCGCGTGCACGTGTGCTCGCACACACACACACACACGCGCGCGCGCGCGCACACGCACACGCACCCACAAAGAGAGACCCAGTATATGCATTTTAATTCGGCACTTATTCGCCGTCGCGCAGCGTGACGGCTTTTCTTCCGAACGCGAGATAAATCGTTTTAATTAGAAGGCAAGAAAACTGTTCTATGGCGTCGCCGGCGGACGGGCGCTCGCCACGCATGACGTAAACTTCAAAATGCGCGAGCCAACAGGTGGAAATTACTACCGCGGCTATTCACAGCAGAACCGTTTTAGCCCTTTGACCGGCGTGCGGCTCTCCTTCGCGCGATACGATCTACAAATCGATTCTATATCGCGCAGAGTACAGCGAAGGTTGTACAAAAGTGTGAACACTTGCTTGTTCAGCTAACTTTTAACATGGTGAAAATGCAACATTTCTTATGTGAGATCGCTTGACAAGTAGTTCTATTTTGAATGATAATATATCATTTTAAATGGTATTTAAATGATATCATACTAAATGGTATTGAAATTTATGTTTAAAATAATGTTATGTTTGAGTGTTACGATATTACACAGGAAAGTACATAGTGTGTTCAAGTAAATTTTACTTGCTTCAAGTTCTTCATAAGTTTATATATATTCTTAAATATATTACAAGTTTACCATGAATATAAAATTTAAATCGCAACTACTCGAAAACAAACTGCTGCTTTATAAAGCCATACTAAAGCCAATATGGACTTACGGAATCCAATGGGGCACGGCATCCCACTCTAACATTGAGATATTGCAAAGATTCCAGTCAAAGATACTAAGGATCATAACCAATGTTCCATGATACGTCACTAACGATACCTTGCACCGCGACTTGAACTTACCTACGATTAAGAAGGAGATAGCAATCAAGATTAAAGCTTATAAAGACAGGATAACTAAACACCCCAATGCTTTGGCAAACCAGCTAATATCCCACAGTATCCCGGGCAGAAGATTAAAAAAGAGAATACCTAGCGACTTAGTACCGTACAATATATAACTACAACTGTTAGAAAAGGGGCAATGGCCCGTTTTCGCTCAGGACAGCAATTATAGACATACAAAATACTGAATGTTCAACATGAGACAGATCGTATGTACCTTGGGGGTAAAAAAAAAATATATAAAATTTGTATAAAATACCTTCTAAAAATTCTAATAAATTTAATATTTCAATTAAGAATATTAAATAAGAACCAAAATTCTGTTTTCTTTTTATATAATGCGTAAGTTTTATAATATTTTTAAAAAGAGGATAAATTCTTCTTTTGTGTGCACGATAATGAGTTTTTCTAAAATTTGTCGAGTGTATTTTAAAATCATTACTAAAAAAATATCTTTTGTTGAAAATAATCATTATTTAGAAGTAGAAAGGTAAACTGAGCAATCGCTTTTTTCAGCAATAGAATATAGAATGATATTTTTTTATTATGTATGTGTAATGAACAATAGTAATTCATTTATAGAAGGAAAATCGCGAGTTTATGATTAAAAAGACCAAAGGAATTAATATTTTGAATTGCTGTCTTCTAATAATTATATGAAATCATAGACATAATAAGAAAGTTATTATGTATTATTTATTATATATTATTATGTCATATATAAAATGAAACAGTAATAATAAAAGACGACAAAACAAAGCATCGTTCTTTTTCAGCTACATTCGCACTTAAGTTTCTATTTCCTGTTATCTTGACTATTTACCAACGTAAAATGCTTTTAATGTAAAATAATCTAATATAAAATTATCTTTAATCACGCTCTAAAATTATTGTATCTCACTTTGCCTGTAGCCAATTGCAAATATTTATTTATATGAAATGAAAATGTGGAAGATAAAAAAAAATCGACGAAGAAACACAATCAAATCCTTGAGTATATATTTTTGAGATTTTCATAAGGTCTTCCGTTAAGAAGTTTTATAAAATATTTAAAAAAGATGCTTAAAAAAATAAAACTGAGAAATAAACGGCAAAAGTATGAATCGATCGCAGAAACGCAGTATAAATATTGATTGTAACTTAATTGGCGGCAACTATCAAGCGATATATTTTCGGTACATCATCGTCTTATATTTTGACGCTTCTTTTATCAAAAATAAGGCTTGATAGTTGTTGTCAATCAGAAGCGATATTTTGTGGAAACATAGATGGAATATAGTATAAAAGACTTCTAAATATTTCTATACCGTTCTTTCTAATATCCTTCACTTTCTATCAAACTTTTCAACGCAAGAAAGAAATTAAGAAATTATATGAAAGAAAAAAATATGTTATATTATTTATCTCCTTAACTATTACTTTTAATCACTTTGTTTAAATCCGTAATGTTTATTTCTCAGTTTCCCTTTTTAAAACATCTTTTTTAATTCAATGAGGCTCGATTCTTGTCATAAACGGTCGATAACTGTCATAATGATCACAGTGTAAAATTAGTTGCACTTATCATAACTGGGAGCACTGCAGATATCATTATCAATAAAACCAACGAGTGATTTTTTCGGCAATCTCTGCATTATAGTTCGAACAGGCAACCCGTCATACTAACCTATATGTTGATGTTACATTCTATACGTTAAAATTTCGTTGCTCATCGTAAAAAAGTATCTGGGTATTCGCCGCAGTCATCTTGATTTATAACAACAAAAATGAAAAAATGTTTGTTCAGAATTTCTATAAAGTATGAGAATGCAGGAATAAAAACAGATCCGAAAAATGACATTTGCAATTGACTAAGCATATTTACAAAATACCTCAATCACATTTCTTTTGTTCCAACATTCAATAATTTATCGTAAAATTACGTAACGTAACATACAACTCATCTTTTCTCAATCTATCGCAAGATCTTGTCGCATTAATTTTACGATAAATTATTGATTGTTGAGAGCGTAAGGAAAGAGTTTGAAGTATTTTACAGGTATGCTTAATTGATCGCACAAGAGTCATTTTTTGAATATATTACTTTATTTCAACGTACTTTGGCAGGCAATTTGGAAATGCATTTTCTCGTTTAAGATATCGATGATATCTTTAATTAAAAAATTCAAGACTGCAAGTTTCCGCTTCAGACAAAGGAGATGGCAAAATTAGGCCATTGGTTTCGTGTCACGTCGCGTTATGTTGGCGTCATTCAGCCATGACGAAGCGACTCATTAATCCGTGGCCGACGTAATGACAATTTGAATATTTTTGCATATAGATTCTGGTGACGTCGGCTTTCTCCGTTTTATTCGAATTTGGAGAATTCAAATATTTCCCCCGTAATCCCCACGGCCACGAGCGGTCACCGTGTTTTCAGGGAACCCGCGGCAATTTTTTACGATCCGAAGCGATAAAAAATGTTTCGTACTCGTGGTCGTAAATCAAGATATTTCCTACATATCTTTATAAGCGGCCGCGGCTCTCCTTCTCCCCTTTCGATACGAAATGACGCAGCAGGGAGTAAAACAGAGGGCTGAAAAGAGAATATATCACGCGTGTATACCAGACGATACCGAAATACGAGCCGCGAAAAAGAGTGAACGAGTGACAGAGAGAGGGTGAGGAGGGCCGAGAAGAGGGAACGTGAAAAAGAAAAAAGAGGAAACGAAAAGAGATAAACGGACAATAAAAAGATTAAGCTACCGTCGCGACGAATATCGCGTGTTTCCCGGGCGCTCGGCAACGAAAATATCGCTCTTCGTCCGCTCGTTTCTTCCGTCCGTTTCAATTATCTCGCGCGGGAGACTCGCGCGGACGCGCCGAGAATTTTCGCTAATTTCAGCACAACTTTGTGCGCACGCGTTCGGCATAATTCCCAAGAGAACGTCTTACAGACGTTTCGCAAAGGACTCGCTAATGACATCTATTTCGCGGCGGAAACTCGCGGAATCGATAGTCGAGCACGAAACGAGAGGAGATTACGCGAAACAAATATTCGTGTGTAATAAGATTTCGAGAAAGACGCAGGCAGACAGAGGCGGCAGAATGCGGTTGGGGGGAGGGAGAGGGTGTGGAGAGAAATTGATATTCATATTATTCGTTCCCTGATCGGACGCATAATTCGCTCGCTTTATCTCTTTTAACGACCGCTCTTGGGATACAAAATTTACTGTGCGTTTCCGCGAAACGCGGAGCTCACAAAATCGCTCTCGCCTGGGAAAGAAGGGAGTGAAAAAATCAGCGATATTGGCCCAAACTGCAAACTTTTAGAACGTAATCTTGTATGCCAGAGTAGTAGTTGTAAGACAGTATTTTTTAACCAAAAAAATAACGCGAACATGGTAAAAATGAATCAAAAGGTCCAAATATTGGCTACTTAAGATAATGAATGGACAGACTTAACCCATTGGATTTTGTGCTTAGACTACGTGAGGTACCATCAAAGTAACGTATATAAAGGAAAAAGAATAATATGAAAGTCATGTAAAAGTTCAAGAAAGAGCGATTGTTTAAAAAAATTTTTTTAAAGACAGAATCATGCGACTTTACATTCATTATTTTCGCAGTTTACGACTCCAAACTCTTATGCATGCTCTAGGTACTTAGGTGTAGGTATGAGTGTGGGTGTGAGTGTAGCTAGGAGTGTGCGTACGTATGTGTGTGTGTGTGTGTTGCACAGAGAGAGGAGACACCGCGGTTCGTCGCTCCCACAGTATTTTACGACTCCAAACTCCCTCTCTATGCATGTACACGAGTGTGTGTGTGTATGTATATATATGTATTTGTGTGTATGTGTATGTGTGTCTTTTTACGTGTACGTAAACAAACGACTGATGAAAACTATTTGCAATTAAATCGCCGGTCGAGAATTAATGCGCGCACGCACGTACTCACCCACCTACATACATACATACACACACGCAAGCACACTCACATCCACACTCACACCCACACTCATACCCACACCTGAGCACCTAGAGCCTTAGAAAATGCTTAAGGAAGGAGTTTGGAGTCGTAAAATAGTGCGAAAGTAACGAGTATGGAGTCGCATGACTCTGTCTTAAAAAAATTTTTTTAAACAATCGCTCTTTCTTGAACTTTTACATGACTTTCATATTATTCTTTTTCCTTTATATACGTTACTTTGATAGTAACTCATATAGTCTAAGCATAAAATCCAATGGGTTAAGTCTGTCCATTCATTATCTTAAGTAGCCAATATTTGGACCTTTTTTATTCATTTTTGCCATGTTCCCGTCATTTTTTTGGTTAAAAAGTACTGTCTTACAACTACTACTATGGCATACAAGATAATCCGTTAGGTTCTAAAGGTTTGCAATTTGGGCCAATATCGCTGACTTTTTCACTCCCTTCTTGTGTCTTGAGTAAGAGCGATGTGGACGTGCAATGTGAATTGCATGTATGCAAAATGCACACGGCGAAATAGCACGCGCGGGTGTTAAAAACAAGAATGTTTCTGACTAAGCAAATAAACAATCGAGCGAACAAACGAACGAGCGGGCGAATGAACGAGCGCACCGCATGAGATTGGCGAACCAGGGAGAGGCTGCGGGAGGGGAAGAGAGAGAGAGAGAGAGAGAGCAATTTGTTTAAGCGCCGCTCAGAGAGCGGCAGATGTGCGTTCGGTGGAATTGTGAACTCAATTACGGGCACAATTGAGCGGCGAAGGAGCGAGTGATACGAGCGTGATGCGCTTCTCCGATTGTAGAATCCGCGTGCAAACAGATTGCAAATTAGTAATTAACGTGTCGGATGCACGCGCGAGAACATTTTCGAGTTAAATTGTAAGTTGCCGAATGCGAAGGGCGTGTGCGTGCGCGAGAGCTTGCGTCGCTATTTCAATCGTTTCGACGGAGAATTCCCGGATGCATCCTCGGCTCTACGCAGTTGGATAATATTGGGTTGTTCAAAAAGTCATTACGGTTATTTCCGATAGATGGCTTTAGTTGTATATTTAATGTATTGAACGCATCTATAAATTCATGAGCCCATACGTGTTTGACAGCTAACACTTATAGCTTCCATCAGGGAAAAAAGTGCACGAATCGATCAATAATTATTCTTTCTATAATGTTTTGGAAATGGAGAGTGATACAAGCATTTTCGCCAAGTTTTACTTTATTACTTCCGAAAAAGAAAGAACGCCGTGCAGGTTGTGCTTGTGAAAAGTTGCGTAAAGTTTATAGTGACAAAGCCCTAAAAGAACGCTAGTGTCAATATTGGTTTGCTCGGTTCTGTTCTGATGACTGCAGCATGAAAGATGCACCTCGCTCAGGTCGGCCATCGAAGGTTACTAATAATAAAATAAAGGTATTAGTTGAAGCTAATCGACGTTCTATCATTCGTGAGCTCACTGAGACACTAAAAATATCGATTGAAAGCGTATACCTTCATTTGAAACAACTTGGTTATCTCAGTAAGTTCGATGTTTGAGTTCCGCATGAACTCAAAGAAGTTCATCTCATAAAATGCATAGACATCTGCGATCAACTTTTGAAATGTAAACAATCCGACCCATTTCTGAAACGCACGGTTACTAGTGATGAAAACTGGATTATCTACAATAATGTGAGGCGAAAGAGATCGTGGAGCAAGCGCGATCAGCCGGCCTAAAACACATCAAAAGTAGACATCCACCAGAGAAAGGCGATGCTCTCAATCTGGTGGGATTGCAAGGGTGTGGTGTTTTTCGAGCTCTTACTTCTTAATCCTTTAACGCCCGACTTTTTTATAAATGTTTTAAGAATAAAATTTGAGTTTTATTGAACTGAGACTATAAGTAGTGATAACCAAAAAATATCAGAATTTTATATCTACGAAAAACTACCTTTTCAAGCAGAAACTACTCCCAGAAGCGAAAAACACGCCTCAACGGTTAAATTTTTTTCTAGTTTTAATAATTTTATATCATACTTAATGATTGGAAAAATTCCTCGAAACATTCTCGAAAAACTCATATTCAGAATTTGATCTTTATTTATCCGGAATGGAATATAATAAATGAGTACATGAAGTTTCCACTTTTCGTTTGTTGGTTTCGTTAGTTTGATTTTTTTATCGTTCGTTTTTTGTTTATTGATAAATATGACTTGGATCCTAAAAGCATATACGAAATGAGCAACCTATACAGAGAAAAATGAAATGAAATGTAATCTATACGATAGAACTCTGATAGTCAGCTTGACATTTTTGAGCTGAAACTTTACTACATTTGTGAATGAAGTTTATTATTCAGAGCATCAAGCTTACTATTTCAGAAGAATATTTTATAGATCACTATTTAGATAGTTAATCATCCCTTCATTTTTCGCAGCATAAAAAACTGCAAGTCACCATGTTTCATGAAAATAGGTTGATTTCTTGATTTTCGTGTCCATCATATTGGATTCGCCATTAAGAAAGCTTCCAAATGTATAAAATTATAACAGATACCAATTTATTTATTTATAGTGCACTTCTAAATGTCGGTAACAATGCTCCCGAATCTACATACAATCTATATACCATTTTTTAGAAGAAGAATTCACCTTTACAATGGTGCAAAGAAAACGAAAATACCTCCTTTTTTGACAAAGTTATGGATTTTTAAATGCGTTTCTGGTAACTATAGTTACCAGTAGACGTTGAAGGATTAAGGAATGTTACGATCAATTCGGACATATACTGTCAACAGCTCGATAAATTGAATGAAGCAATAGCAGAAAATAAAATGGCCAGAATTGATAAATCGCAAAGAATTGATCTTCCATCATGACAACATTCGATCACATACAAGTTTGATGATTCGCGAAAAATTGTTGGACCTTGGTTGGGATGTGTTGTCTCACCCATCGTATTCGTCAGACCTTAAGTGATAGTCAGTAGACTATCATTTGTTTCGATTGTTGCAAAACTCCTTGAGTGGAAAGACGTTCGCTTCAGATGACGCTATTGAAAGGCACTTGGTTCAGTTCTTCACTAATACAGATAAGAAGTTTTTCGAGAATGGGATCATGAAACTTACCAAAAGATGGCAGAAGCTCACCGAACAAAAAGGGAAATATATCATTGATTAGTGTTTATTCTTTGTAGAAAATAAACGGTTTTGAAAATCACCGGAAAAAACGCAATGATTTTTTGAATAATCCATAGTACGTGCGCGATATTTTCTAAATGAACAGGCCGAATATTTCGCGGATTCAGGATGGCCACGCAGTGCTCGCTATCGGGGATTTACATGTAGAGCGCGCACAGGGAGGTTCCCATGCGTGCGTTGAACTTCATTTGAGAATCACGCCGAAGCCGTGAAACTTCGCCACGTAATCGCGCGCTCGAACACATCATTGTGTCATGCGCAGGCACGCATGCTTCGAATTCATTCGCTCGTGTTATTCAGGTTTTTGAAGATTCCTGAAACAACTTGTCCTTGGCCAAGATGTTGAAGGAGATATTTATGGCGACATTTCGATTTTTAACATAATGTCTTTATAACCGAGATATTCCAATTCAATCAAAATTCCGCGAAGGTTCACTTGAATTTGTCGAAGAAGCATTTGTGCGAGAGTTCTATGAAAGCTTGTATAATATTTGAAAGCTTTACGAAAATTTGGCAATTTTTCTTCGGCGAAGATATCGAAATGTCGATCATCTACAAACAACCGAGAAGAAGTTTCTCCAAATTAAGCTTGGGCAACCAAATAGACAACATTCCTTTCTTCGGCAAACTTTAAACGGATTTCTGTAGAATATTCATTTGAGACTCGGCCTCAATATATACAGGGTGTTCGGGATCTTTCGGAAACAAAAAATTGTGAAGATTAATCAGACTGAGAAGATTAATCCAACTGAGAAAAAAAGTCACATACCATTTTGCAAAAATCACAATAGTTATTAAATTATTGATTATATTATTAATTATATAAATAATTAATGATTGAAAATGATCACATCTAGAAGCTCTTTTAAATGATGAAAATTTGCATACTTATTTGTGAAGAGATAAAGAACTTTTTTGTTCAGAATTACCTAATCTGCAATTATGTAACGGGTATTGTGCTTAGCGACAGGGTGAAGATTCAGAGTTCAAAGTTCAATATATTCATATCTATCACTAGACATGATAGTCGTCATATAATTGTAGGTTAGGTCATTCTGAACAAAAAAGTCCTTTATCATTTTGCAACTAAGTGCGTAAATTTTCAAGTTATTAATTAAAAAACTCCCAAATGTAGTAATTTTAAATCATTAATAACTTAATAACTATTGCGATTTTTGCAAAATGGTACATGGTTTTTCTTCTCAGTTTAATTCGATTAATCTTCACAATTTCTCGTTTTCAAAAGATCCCGGATACCCTGTACATGATAAACATTGGAAAATTGTTATAAGTAACAATTTTCTCCGACATGTTCGTTCAGGAGGAATAAACAAATTTTTATAAAACTGTGTAAACACAGAGAGAAAGAGAGAGAAGGTTCGAATTAGTTTACACTCAGTGTGCAAATTGCGTTTAGTATATAATGTACAAAAGTATTTGAAAATAAAAATATTAGATGTCGCCGAACTGAGGATGTAACCAAAAAAATGGATTCTAAATGAAAAAATAAATGAAAATGTAGAAGAATATTCATCTGTTTATATAGTTTATAAATAATATATTGTATCAAAAGAATTGCTTTTTAGTAAATAAATAAACAAATAAAGAGATAAATAAGTAATCTCAATATTTCAATGTATACAATATCGAGATAGAGCTTCGCGCAAAGAAAATATTGTTCTACATTTTCGCGTTATTTTCTTTATGTAGTAATTACCTCTTTTCGAGTTACTTTATCGAGTTCGATGATACCCTGTATAATGTACACGCGAGTATTTGTGGTTGAAAATTCCCAAAATAAATCGTGGGCGCTTTCGTATATTTATAAAATTTCGTCGCGTAATAGCGCGGCAGGGTCGGGCCGCGAGTTCTCGGCCGAAATTCCGATTACCCGATATTGCAAATCTAATAAATCCGAATAGAATGGTAGCCTGATTCCGCGCGGGAAGCGGACAATATTCAATTCACGGCGCCCGTGCCAAACACTTTTCTCGCAGCTCTCTCTCTCTTTCTCTCTCTCTCTCTCTCATGCACGCGCGCACGCGCGCACATACATAGTACATGTTCCGGCTGGAGCTAGGCGTTCCCAATTTTCCCGACGTGTCCGGAAATATACGTTCACTCGCGAACTGTATCTACGCGAATCGGGCGGATCGGCGCTCGCAGTTTGCTCGTACGTTTAACAAAGGTGGAAATCGCACACGAGGCGGATAAAAATGGCGTTGCGCACGATGGAGACGCGGAGCTGTTTACTGCTTGGATGCGAAGAATACGGTAAACCGTCGGCGACGATAGGTGGAGATGTCACCCGCTGCCGGGATATTTGTAACGAATGAATGGAACGAGATCGCGATCGCGATGTGTATATGCGTACATACGATCTTTCACACAAGTAAGCATGTGCGTGGAACTCGTTTCTTCTCGCGCGAAGGGAACACAAAGGTACTGCAGTTCAATATTTCGTTACACAGAAAGACTTTTGTGTATGTGTGCGTGTGCGTGTGTGTACGTATAGTTGAAATCAAGACTTTACAATATATTTGAATCTTTGGTTCTTCGAAATTTTATATTTGAGTGACAAAATTTTGAAGTGTGAGTATTCGAACATTTGAATATTAGAATGATATTAAATGAAAATAAATGAGTGAAATGAAACTTTCCTGATGGTGCATTTCTATATTACTAGAAAATACAATAATATCGAAAAAAAGTTTATGTAAGAAAAGGCATATGTGAGAAAAGGTGTATAATGTATTTTCCCGATGTACTATATAAGTGGCATTATAGTATCTTTCGATTAAATAATACTTTTAGAATGAAACGCTAATACAGCTTTTTTCTACAATTTGCATTAAGGTTGTCGGAAAAAAGTGTAGAGAAATTTTCGACAGCCAAGGCATAGTGATTTTTCTTCTTTATCAACATTATAATATAATTTGTTATTTTAAAGTTAGGATATCGATCTTTTCTGTTTTAAATTATGCTAAATTATATATTTACCTCAGATATAATTTAACCAACGAATTAAACAATCGAATAAGACGAATGAGCTTTCAAGTATCGTTTAATACTAACTGACATATCATATTTGTCCGTATTATCAATTTTCATTTTTCTCTTTTGTTAATAAAACTTTTTCTTATTACGCAAAATTTATTACATTACATAGAATATACATTATATAGAAAGGTAAAAAACCTCATTCCAACCAGGAAGACGTCACTTGAATTTATTCACTCATGACGAAGACTAATATAAAATTTTGGAACGCTGGAAAATTTATTCGGCCGCTTTTAAATCACCTGTCCTATTTCAATTGCAATATAATATTTCTTCTATTTTAATCAAATTTTAATCAAAATCAAGGGAGATGTACCTAAAGCATGTATTTCAAACAAGATATTCTGCGACTCACTTTTCTCTCTGTTCCTCTCATAATAAATAAATAAGTGGAACGTGTGGCTAACGGTCTCCCCTGACTTCCAACATCGCGGATATCAGAGCAATGTGATATATGGAGGGGACGCCCCTGCTTTTTCATCGGAAAACATTGTGAGCAATCGTGCGAGTGTTATAGAGATGTTGTTTAATTTACCGGAAGCTGCTGTAGTAGTAATATTGCGTCTGACAACAAAGCCGGAAACCTAGTTGACTCGCCCCAGGGTTGTTTTTGTCCCGCGATTCCAGTTCCCGGGTTTTAATGGACAGTTCGGGCAAAAAAACGATGCAAACGAGATAAGAAATCGACATTCCTGACGAACGTAGCACCTTGGCGCTGTTATGGTGTGCGACGCTTTCCCGAGCGACGAAACAAAATATCGTATCGATAAATAATTCATCGGGTAGATACTGCCGTAGAGATACACAGGAGGTCTGAATTTAGGTATTTCAGAGTTCGCGTGCAGGTAGAACTCGTTAAGCTGAATAGAAAAACTCTCTACGATTTTGGAAATTATCACAATAATTATCAAAATATTAATAAAAAGAAATTAGTCAACTAGCGCGCGCGATGTGATGCTCTTTGGGTGAAATCTCATCCGAGATGTCTGAATCTGTTTACAGTGGAAGTGTGAGTCCCGAATTTACAAGTTGATAAAGAATCTGGTTGAAATCATGTCGAAGTTAGGTTGTCGTGTATTGTTTTTTATGCCGTACAATTTCCGTTTAAAAAGTTTTCTCCTATCTACAATAATTATCGAGGTAGCACAAAGGGGATGAAAATTTAAGAGATAGTTTCATCCCTTAAACCTGAGCCATTGCCGATAAAAAATATGGGTCTCTTATTTTTGGCTACTCTATAAATATGCCAAATTTCGTCGAAATCGGAGACACACACTTCATGGATGTTCCTTGTCAGTTAACAAGTAGTAGATAATGAGTTATTATATATATAAACGCTTATTCAAACTATGACTCACACATGAGCGATATCACTTTTTTGGTTATCTCATATTATACAGGGTGTCCCACGAAAAGTTGCTAAAATTAAATGATTGGTTTTCCCTTCCATGACTTTAACGGTCCATGAGAACGGGTTCTAAGGTTAATGATCATCCACCTGAGGGTCCGCAGTTTTATTCTGGTTGTGGTAGAAGCAAGTCTGTGCGCGTCAAGATGAACAATCTGACTACCGAAGGAAAGGCCTATCTTATCGAATGCTTCTTTTTTAGAGGAAAGATTTATAGTAGTGCTTATAAGGGGTTTTATACTAAATGCGGAACATAAAATTATGAGCGAAGACACATTGAAAAAGTTATATCACATTAATTATTTAAACTTAGGCGTTATGCTACTCCATTTTTTGGCAATAAGTCTGTATTAAAATAATTTTTGCTCTGTTTTTAACAGATTTATCGATAATTTTGCAATATGGGACTATCCAAGACCGTAAACATGATCTGCCAGGTCCTTCTGCGTCCGTAGCTATAGAAAAAAATATTGAAAAAATTAAAAATTATTTTGAAGAAAATTCAAATGCTTCGGAAAGCTGCCCAAGCCCTTCAAATATAAAAAACAATGGTATACAGAATTTTAGAACATTTCGTGAACATGCATCCGTATAAAATAACATCTCACCAATTGCTAACCGAACGCGCGAACTCAGGAGGTCTTCGAAATAACCCATAAAGATTATGGCACCTAAGTCATTGGTTTGAGATATTCCAAATTTGCCCAGGAAGGACCAGAATGGCCACCGTATTCATTGGATTTAAATCCATGTGACTTCTTTCTTTGGGAATAAATTAAAGACAATTGTTATATCGGAAATCCAAAAATAGTGCTAGATTTAATAGCAACTATCAAGAAGATCGTCAGTAATACTAAAGGCGACATGTTAGAAAAAGTTTTTACGAGTTTTCGTAAAAGAATTAAGTTTTGTATAAATTCAGATGGTGCGTACGTATGGATGGTACGTACTTCGAAAATGTTTATCACTAGCTTGTTTGATCATTAGCATATTTTTCACCATTTTTCATCAACAAAATAAATTGATACACTAACATATTTACAAAATTTTATTTATACTCATTAAAAACTGCAGACATCCCTCTTTTCAACGTATTTTTCGTTTTTATAATAACTGAGTATATTTGAAAATGCCAATTAGTTTCAACAATTTCGCATGGGCATCCTGTACTTAAGTTGAATCGAAAATCCATACCGACAGAATATCGATGACATCATGAATAATCGATCGATAAATATGAAATTTTCTAGACATGAACAATCGACACGATATCGATGAAATGCGGATTTATCGTCGATGCAACGTCTCTATCAGTAAAGAATCTAATTGTTATTAAATTGGACGATTCGAAAAAATCACTATGGATATCAATTAATTATCGACTAATTAATCATCGACTAATAAATTTGGGACTCCAGCACCATGAGACTGCATGTCTCCATTGTCTAACATTACATACAGCCTGCCGTTACTAAGATATTGTCGGTAGATTCATGCATTTTGTATGAAATTGTTTAAAAAAGAAATATGCGCATTATATCGCGCACTCATTTGCCAATTTTCTTTCATTAATATTCAAATAATTATGTTGTAGTCTACAGAATAATACAGCACAGAGAAGAAAGGATGGTTGAATTAATTTGAAATAACAAACGAACTAAACCCCCGTTTTGCTCGAGGGAGAAACTGGTTCCTAATTCCTAGTTATAATCAGTTTCCACGAAACTAGTTCTTCCGTTTTACGCATTCGGTTCGTCTCTTCAAACGCACGCGCTTTGTTCATTGTCAGGTTAATTGTCAACCAATCTTTTCTCTTCACCAGGATTTTTTTCTTCAGCACTCAGACATCTAAATCTAGACATCCTGTGTATACACGCGTTAAAATCAGCGAGAAGGTCCGTCTACTCGAAATGAAACGCGCGGCAAATAATGGTATAGAACTGATATAGTTTGTCCGATGATTGGACTGAAACTCTATTAAAAAAAAAAAAAGAAAAGAAAAAAGGAGATAAAAATGCGAACTCGAGATGGCGAACGAGATGGTTTTCGTATATGAGCTTCGCTTGATTGTTTAGATGATAATGTATACGGCAAACGGAGAGCAAAATGGAGGACAAAATCCACCAGTTTCAACTTTGACGTCAGAAGACAGTCTCGAATGGCGGAAAGAGCGCGGAGGAGAGGTTCGCTTAAGTTTTCTTCCTGCTGCGACTGTCGTGTCACGGATATAGTCGTAAAAGAGCGCTACGCCTGCATTATTCATCTTCGTAGTGACATGTAGCAAAACGTTTGATAAATTTTAAAGTCGCTATAAACAGTTGCCCGCAGCTTTTCTCAGTTGCTTGAGAAATGTGAAATGTTCGCTGAAGGACCAAAGCTGCTTAATTTTCCTAGTCGATGCATTTCGCAATTACGTGTCGCTAATAATGATTAATAATACCAAAGAAGACCGAAGATAACCTGGCTGAATGTTCTTACGTAAAACAATTCTTTAATGATTAAAAAAAAAAAATTGTAGTGGATGACTCGAAATTTATGCACACAATGAAAACGTTTTACGATATACAGGGTGTCCGGGATCTTTTGAAAACAAAAGATTGTGAAGATTAGTCAGATCAAACTGAGAAGAAAAGTCAAGTTCCATTTTGCAAAAATCACAACAGATATTAAGATATTAATGATTGAAAATGACTATATTTAGTGGTTTTTAATTCATAACTTGAAAATTTGTGTATTTAAAACTGCAAAATGGTAAACTTTTTTGTTCAGAATGACATAATTTACAATTATATGACAACTATTGTGTCTAGCGACAGATATGAATATATTGAAATTTGAACCCTAAATCTTGAATCCGTCGCTAGCCATTTTGCAAATAAATACGCAAATTTTCAAGTTAATAATTAAAAGAGCCTTCTAGGTATGGTCATTTTCAATCATTAGTAACTTAATAATTATTGCGATTTTTGCAAAATAGTGCTTGACTTTTCTTCTCAGTTTGATCTGATTAATCTTCACAATTTTTCGTTTCCAGAAAATGCTGGATACAAGTCCTGTATACAAGTACTTTGAATCGCGTCTATAAATCGCATAAAAAAGAGACAGATGAAAAATATGAATTGTTGAACGAATTTAATATCGTGATTATGTATGTCGAATTAACTACCGTGAGTCTCTCAGTAAATCATTGACATTTTTCATGATAAAGCGATTGTTTATTCTACTTAGACAAAAAAATTTAGATTTGGATAAATACGTTATTAGTACCATAAATAAATATTTTTTTAAACTACAGATAACTTTATTTCCGTGTGCATTTTCGTACAGCTCCGTTAAACTATTACGTATAGTATTGATTAAATTGTGCAGTCTATATTTTCTCACGTTAGATCGTCGATATGGCGATCGGTTTTTTTCAATTTCACCGGATTTCCGTTCGCGCAACAAAATTTGCATGACACTTTAGTTCCCAAATTATTTTTCTTCAGCGCACGAATTATCCATGGGATATGCGAAACGGATTAAATTGTCAATACGAACGGCTCGCAACTGAATTAAAGCTCGGCTAAATTAACCGAAGAATCTTGCGAATGAGAGATAATCATGACGAAAGCTATTGGACATCGTGTGCATATAACCGTATATACGGATGCATATCTGGGAAATCAAACTCGCTCAACAACTACAATTCTAATTATTGCTTAGATAGCAATACAGGAGACAGAGATAGCGAGCGAGCGAGTGAGCGAGAGAGAGAGAGAGAGAGAGAGAGAGAGAGAGAGAGAGAGAGAGAGAGAGAGAGAGAGAGAGAGAGAGAGAGAGAGAGAGAGAGAGAGAGAGAGACAGAGAGAGAGAGAGAGAGAGAGAGAGAGAGAGAGAGAGAGAGAGAGAGAGAGAGAGAGAGAGAGAGAGAGAGAGAGAGAGAGAGAGGGAGGGAGGGAGGGAGGGAGAGTATATCCAGAATCGCTTCATTATGTATCAATCAACTTTAAATTATGGTACAAGGATGAGAGGGGAAATCAGAGAGAGAGGGGGGAGAGAGAGAGAGAGAGAGAGAGAGAGAGAGAGAGAGAGAGAGACGTGCTGGTTGGTCGATGCGGCAAACGTGTGCAAAGTGCAAACTACTTGCATACAAATTAGACGAGGCAACTCGGTCCGGAGAAGTCATTGGTCAACCTTGGTGCGGCGCGTGGCAAAGATTTAGAAGAGAGGAATTATTTGGTCTTAAGAGAAACAGATTCGCGGCTTACGAACGAAATGGCACCGGGCCCGACCGCAAACACCGACATAGCATTACGAACTCCGTTCTCAGATTGACTCTCTCGCGCGAGGGTGGGGCGGTGTTGGTCGTTTTAGCAATAGCGAGTTCGAGCGTTTGCGGTGCACCTCAGTCGCCCGGGATTGTAACGAATTAAGATTAGATAATCGTGTTCGCGTCGCATCTAGCGCCGCTTTCGTTACGCTACGTAAGCGCCTGCACTGCTTGTGAGTTTCGTTTCCGCGCAATGTCGACTACTCGAGCGCAGAATTTTCGCGGATCCGCGCGGAATTCCAGCTTTCAATATCGCTTTGTCAACTGAGCAACCGCGGGACCGTCGAGTGCAAGATTAATGGATTTGTCGGACCGATAAGTGGACAAAAGGCAAAGGGATATCGATTATCCTGGGAAACAATGTATAATAAGAATAATAATAATAATAATAATAATGATGATGATGATAATAATAATAATAATAATAATGCTACTCCGATAAATCGAGGAGCAGATAAAAGTACATACTTCATCCAATATTCTTATTGTTTTCCTCTAAGGATTACGTAGCAACTCCGTTTTAAGTTCACGTAGACAACTTTGCATACCGTAACATTACTTTGTCGATAAGAATCGATTTTGACTTTGATTGCACGCTGAGGTGAGTGGCTCAATCGTGATTTATGAGCGACTTTAATTACACCTTTTTTCTTCATGAATTATAGTCAATATATGTCCATGTTTATTTTGAATATATCTTTATCCTAAATTTTGTTATCAATTATAACACATGTTTCAAGTGAAGTTAAAAACCACAGTGAAAACGTCAAAATATTCTAATTACAAGAATATTACTGACGGCAACGATTTAACTAATTACTTGCCAACATCTTAGATGTTGATTAAAAGTTAATGATTAATATGAAACATTTATTTGTTAGATCTATGCAATTATCCTTTAACTTCTTTAGAAATAAACTATCAATGAGAAAAGAACTAAACTATCATGTCACTCAATGATATTTTTGTCATTTCTGAGAAGATATTATAGAAATATATTAAAACTTTTCTATACATTAATAAAATATAACACCCAATAGTCAATTAAAATCCCAAAGCATTTCTTCAATTCAACTTTGTATATATTGGGTTGGCAACTAAGTGATTGCGGATTTTAAATAAGAATGAAAGTTCAAAATTTTTAATTTGCTTTTTTAAATTTTTTTCAATGCATGTATGCGATACATTGAGCTTCTCTGCAATATCACGTGTTGTGCTATGACGATCTGAATCGATAATGGCCTTGATATGGGTCTCATCGACTTCAACTGGACGGCCAGATCGTTGAGCATTTTTCAATGAAAAATCACCAGAACGAAATCTGACAAACCAATTTTGACACTGCCTTTCTTTCAAGGCTTCATTCCCATATACGGCACATAACTTCTTGTGTGCTTGCGATGCGTTCTTGCCTTTTCGGAAATAATACAATAAAATATGTCTGAAGTGCACGTCTTGCTCTTTCATTTTTAAATTGGGATAAAAACAAAACTAAAGGACTAATCGATATAATTTTTGTACTAAATGAAAGGTAGAAGTCCAAACAATAAGAAAAAAATATAGGTTAGGTACTTTGAACACGTTAACGAAACAAAAGAAAGTGTAAAATCCATCTGTCGACAAAATCCGCAATCACTTAGTTGCCAACCCAATATTTAGTCAGACGCTCATATTATTAATTTATTTTCACGACGAGGTTATTTACTTATTAATTAGAACATTAACACAATTTTATTTCAAGCTGAAGAGAATTTGCAATAGACAGAAAAATGTCTTTTGATATGTAACATTAAGATACGTACATTCTTATAATAAACTGGAACGCTTCAAGGCTTTTGTTTCCTTACCGCTAACATTTTGATCGATGATGTCAGAAGCAAGAGGATGCACTCTAAAAATTCTTGCAAGACGCATTAAGATAAAAATACATGTTTACAAAATGATGCTTGCGATCATTATCAATCACACAATCAATCGAGCGAATCTACAAAATAGTCCGAACATACTCTTGTTATTGTAACAATCAATAAATAACCGTAAAATTAACGTGACAGAATTACAAAATAGATTAGTTAAGAAGATAGATCGCATGTCACGTTACTTTTACGCTTATTTATTTTTCATTAAAACAAAAAAAGGAAAGTATTCCGACCATTTTATTTACAAACCTGCTTGGTAGATTGCAAATGCCATTTGCTGGACATATCTATTTATTTCAACGTATTCTGCAAAAGTTTTTAAAATTTTTTGCATTTCCCCGCTTCTGACGTCATCAATCAAGTGTTTCGGTGAAGAGCCACGAGCTTCAACAATGGCGGCTAATTCTCATGGGTGAGATATTGATATTATTTGTTTGAAATAAATCATTGGCGATATCAACAGAGGCACGAGGTTTTATCATTTACATTATAAGCACACTGAATAATCGGCGGACTTGTGTCCACGACGGAATAAACCCGGATAATCCTGAAGCAGAAATCTTCCATCTGTGCGAGCGTGCGTGAAAGAAAAGAGGAGGAAACTTTTCTCTCCGTCTACTCGGAAGTTCTCTTAAAGATGTTCCTAATGAATCTTATGCCCAAACTTACCTTTTTCTATTTTGTTCGCGCTTCCAAGCGACGACCCAACGACGGGACGGGTACAAAAGCGACATAGCCGCAGAATAAGTGGATCTCGTGGCTCGAACTTATAAATTGTTGCGGAAAAAATGGTTCTCGCATAAAAGGGGGAACAAATGGGACCACAGGGTGTCATAATGGAAAAACTCGGAAACTGCTCACTGAGTAACATCGCTGGTAGCGAGCATAGGCAATTAAGAGGAGACTTGCGTTTTGTAATGCGGACCTTTCAGTCTCTCAGTTATTGATTTAAAAATACAGATAAAATGTTGGCTCGAATTAAAGTTACGTGCGGCCTCAGCAATCAATTCACGTGGAGATTCTAGAACCGACAAAGAAGGGAGTGAAAAAGTCAACGATATTAGCCCAAATTGCAAACCTTTAAACCTAACAGATTATCTTGTATGCCAAGCTTAGTAGTTGTAAGATAATATATTTTAATCAAAAAAATTACGGGGCATGGCAAAAATGAATAAAAAATGTCCAAATATTGGCTACTTAAAGTAATGAATGGACAGACTTAATCCATTGGATTGTATACTTAGACTACGTGAGATACTATCAAAGTAACGTATATAAAGAAAAAAGAATAATATGAAAGTCATGTAAAAATTCAAGAAAGAGCGATTGTTCAAAAAAAATGTTTTAACGAGAGATGCAGGCTGTGATGCACGTAGTCTCCGCTGTTCAGTGTGGTTTGAGTTGTTGCACTTTAAACAGTAGACAGATTCATTTACATACGCGATATTCTTTGCGTGCTACTTTATCTAATGCCTTCCCACACTCAACGTTTGCACATCGTTTTATTTTGAGAAAATAAACCTTAAATGTAAACAATAGATATGATAATCATTTTTTATTGATTATAATATGGTTATAATATAATAAGTAATATGACAATCTTGCAATAAACTGTCGTTCAAAAGGTAATCGCAGAAACGACTGTTAGAATATATCAGAACTTAAACGGCGAGCAATGGCCGTGAAAACGACCGATGAAAATTGTCCGCAATTAAATTGCCGGTCGAGAATTTAGTCGTGGAAATGACTTTTCGGAAGCACTTGAACACAATACACTACGAAAGCTGTAAAAACGACCGATGGAAACTGTTTGCAATTAAATCGCCGGTCGAGAATTAGTGCGCGCACGCACATATCCACCCATACCCACCCATATACACACACACACACGCACATTCACATCCCCACTCATACCCACACTCATACCCACACCTAAGCATCTAGAGCCTTGAATATGCATAAGGAAAGAGTTTGGAGTCGTAAAATACTGCGAAAGTAATGAGTATAGAGTCGCATAACTCTGTCTTAAAAAAAATTTTTTTTAAACAATCGCTCTTTCTTGAACTTTTACATGACTTTCATATTATTCTTTTTCCTTTATATACATTACTTTGATAGTATCTCACGTAGTCTAAGCATAAAATCCAATGGGTTAAGTCGGTCCATTCATTACCTTAAGTAGTCAATATTTGGACCTTTTTGATTCATTTTTGCCATGCTCCCGTCATTCTTTTGGTTAAAAAATACTGTTTTATAACTACTACTATGGCATACAAGATAATCCGTTAGGTTCTAAAGGTTTGCAGTTTGGGCCAATATCGCTGACTTTTTCACTCCCTTCTTTATCTACGTATTATTGCTCTCTGATCATGTGATGTACTATTCACGAAGGATATTATTAGCGACCAACGCAATTAATTGCAAGAAAGTAACTTGTGTTAATAGAAATATCAATTACTTATTGATTTAAAAATTCAGATTGAAGATGTTGACTCAAATCGAACTTCCATGGCTCTCAGGAAAAAATATGATTACTAGTATATATAAGTACTATATATAACTAATATATAGAAGATATCCAGAATCTTTCGGAAACGAAAAATTGTGAAGATTAATCAGATCAAACTAAGAAGAAAAGTCATGTACCATTTTGCAAAAATCGCAATAATTATTAAATCATATAATTGTACATTAGGTCATTCTGAACAAAAAAGTCCTTTATCATTTTGCAAATAAGTATGCAAATTTTCAAGTTATCAATTAAAAGAGCCTTTGGATGCCGTTATTTTTAATTATTAATAATTTAACAACTATTACGATTTTTGCAAAATGATACATGACTTTTCTTTTCAGTTTAATCTAATTAATCTTCACAATTTTTCGTTTCCGAAAGATCCTGGACATCCTGTATAATTATATAGAATACAGATTATGTGTAATTATATGAAAATTTTATATACCTTCTGTTCAAAAATACCCGAAATAGCTCATTTAAACGACGTGCGTTTATGATATTTTAAAATCCTTTTGTGATAAAGTTGGTACCACTGCACTTAACTTCCATACAGAGCGCCATCTGTCAATTAATTCGTTCGTGGTAGCTGTTTATGTCAGTCGACTTCAGGTACTCTCTGTGATTTTTACAATGTCAAATATTGTGGAACAAAGAGTTTGCCTTAAATGTTGTATTTTTAACGAAATTTCTTGTGCCGACGCTATAAAAAGCATATGGATATAATAACTGTATTTAAAAAATACAAGCATATGAGTGATATATAATGTTTAAAGAGGTCGCACAGATGTCGAAGACTTGTCTTGTTCTGGTCGCTCATCCACGTCAAATATCGACGGAAATGTTAAAAAAGTGAAGAAATTAGTACTTAAAAATTGTTATGCGAGTGAAAGAGAAAATGCTGCAGAGCTTAAATATCTCAAATGGCTTTATCCGCACCGCATTTTGACCGAAGACAACTCATGAATTCTGCATCATGATAATCGACCATCGCACATATCGTTTCTCGTGCTATTTGGCTAAACACTCGACTAACATCATTCCATAAGCACCGTATTCGCCAGATGTGGCACCCTATGACTTTTTTTCTTCCCAAAACTCAAATTACTGCTTCGTGGTAAATGTTTTGTGATGACTGGGACGGTAAAAGAGAATTCGCTGGAGGAACTCAAAACCATACCAAAATCGGCTTATGAAAAGTGTTATGAAGATTGGATTAAGCATTGGCATATGTATGTTACACAGAATAGGAATTATTTTGAAGGCGACAGAATTATCTGAATAATTGAATATTTTGTATTTTATTACCTGGGTATTACTCCGGGTATGTTTTAAGCATAAAGTATAATTATGCATATAACCCGCATATAAATTTTATTCGTATATGGCCACACAATGATATATAATTAGATATCTTCACGTGGGAAAAGTACTGTTGGATTAAAAAAGAAAAGATAAATTTTATTCAATTGAAAACATTGACATTATTGGATGCATTGACAGCATAAACAATTACATCAATTGTATTTGCACAACAGCACTTTATCGGTGTAGCATATATAATTATGATTATCCGTAGCCATGCAGATACAAGACTGATATATAATTATTTTCCAGACACCTCTCATCGATTAATTCAAGTGGAGATTCCGGCGAGATTTCACTTAAGATTGATTTTAAATCCGTCCTTCCTGTTGCCGAAGAAATATTGTAGACAAGTACGAACAATTACGAGGAAGTAACTTGTGTTTTGTAATACCAAGAATAAATCATCTATTGGTTTAAAAACTCAGGTAGAAAAAAAAATATTAGTTTAAGTTGGTATTCTATGCAATTTCATCGATTAATTCATGGTGAATCTACCCTTGACTGTTTTCCAATCGTGACATAATGTTCGCCGTCTTCTCCAAACGCATGCAAATTTTATATATCGATGCGGCGAGAATAATTTTTCTGGCTAACACGGCGAGATGACGAACACAGTCCGGCATGCGCTATCCTTCAATGCGGAATAAAGAATTCGCTGGCGTTTCGACAATGCGCGAAAGCATATTTCCATCGTCTCGAAGATGGGTCCGATGCAAAAGAACTCAATTACGGGCAATTCCCCGGAGGCGAAGCGGCGGAGAGGAGGCAAGCGGAAAGCAGCCGCGCGCCGCGCGATTCCAGACTTGACGAATAGCCGACGGGGTCGAGAGTAGTAAGAAAAAAGGTAGACGAAAACGCAGGAGGAAGGTATAGGAAGAGGGAGTGAAATCGAGCAAAAATGACTGAGAGTGAAAGAGAAAGAGAGAGAGAGAGAGAGAGAGAGAGAGAGAGAGAGAGAGAGAGAAATAGTAGGTGGAAAAGGCGTGAAAAAAGGTGTAAGAGTGGAGCTTCGGTGGTTGCACGTAGGGATAAAAGGTGGGCAGTGAGCTCGAGCGAAGGGTGGCAGGAGCGAGGTGTTGCCATGACCTCGCCTACCTGTCTGCTTGCCTGCTTACCTACCTATCTATCTACCTTCCCCCAGGCTCACCCATCTCTATCGATTCAACAGTACCAACTTGTTGGCTACCTTCGCAGTTGGGGGAAGCCGGCAATTCTCCTGTGCTCTCACTCGAGGTGACATCTGTTAACCCTTTCACTGTCAGTGGGAAGTATACTTTTCTTGATTCAATTTTGCATTATAAATCACATAATTTTGAAAAACTAATCGGGGATTTGAGTTTTCCAGATAACTGAATAGTTGTTCAACATACTCCAATAGGTTTTTATACCCAATTATTCATTTGTAATTATTTATAACAAATCACAGTTGAAAAAAATGCCTTTTTTAGGGAAAAATCAATTCCTCGGAGAGTATTGAATGTAGAGGTCTGAAATTTTCACCAAATATTTTTCTGATGTTATACGAAAACATATATTTTTTTTGGTATTTTTCTGCAGGTTACATTTTTTTTATAAACAAATATTTCTACAAAAACGGCCAAAATTTGATTTTTTTGCACTTTTTAGTTCTATTTTCCTAGCTTTTTCATCTCCATCTCTCTCTCTCTTCTCTCTTTCTCTCTCTCTCTCTCTCTCTCTCTCTCTCTCTCTCTCTCTTATCCATACCATCAATATTATTTTACTCAAAAATGAATGTTTAATCTCTAGTAAGCATAAATATGCAGTATTGAACATTTTCCTATATAAATTTTTTCCAGCTTGATCGAGTTCCATCGTCTAGAATCATATGTTCTTATTACGACCTGGTCATTATTTAATAATAATTGGAAATTTCATTAATTTTGTACATCATAATCGCCATATTGTATCCGCCATTTTGAATTTTGCAAATCTGACTTTAGATTCGTAATCAGCGACCCAAAAAACATAGAGGACTACCAAATATTTTAATAATTTTCTCAAGGGAAGTTAATTCAGCAGTGAAAGGGTTAACTCTTAGATAGGCGAGGCTTAACGATAACGATGACTCGTACGCTGAATAACCGGAATAGATAAATGCTGAAAGCTGCGTGACGCGATATTAGAAAATAAAGACGGAATGTTGAATTATCCTCGACCAACATGAAGTGACTATTCTTAAAGGCTTTTCTCTCGTAATGTACGATTGGCTAAAAAAGAGAGATAGAAGAAGAAGATTCTAGCTGTAATTAGCGCAAGCAACATGAGGTCCTTAATCTTCCTTGACGCGTATATCGGTGTTTTAGATTGAGATACAAAATCAATGCTTTCGCGAAATCATAAATATTATTACATTATCAACTATAGACCAAAGTTCATGTCAAAAATGTCAAAAATAAATTTCTTATGTATTTTATCTGTATTATTAAAAAGTGGTTTCGCGGATCGAGTACAATCTGTACGAGTTTCCATGTACTGGGAAATCACGATTTGAAGCTTAAAAAGCCATTCGTTCTTAATATATGGTTGAATACCAAAAGAGCCTATATAAATATATAGACTTTTAGTTCGTACTCTCAAAGGGGAATAAGTCCGCGGCAGATTCGACGAGACGAAACGCCTTTTCACGATGATTTCTCCAGCCGAAAATAGGATAAAACGTCCAATGGCTACCTGACTCTCTATCAGTTTTTATTACCTTTGCGTGAATTTTATCAGATACTGATGTATGGCTATTTATTAATCATTAATTAATTAATTAATTATTTACTATTATTTATTAATTACACTTTTAATCTTCATACATTTTAATATTTGATAAAATCCGCAAAAAAGTACCGGCTTCTGAATATTGTACTCACAGACTTCTATACAGGGTGTCCGGAATGCTTTGGAAACGAAAAATTGTGAAGATTAATCAGATCAGACTAAGGAAAAAAATCAAGTACCATTTTGCAAAAATCGTAATAGTTATTAAATTATTATTTATTGAAAATGACATTTAGATGCTCTTTTAATTGATAACTAAAATATTTACATATTTATTTGCAATATGGTAAAGGATTTTTATTCAGAATGATCTAATCTACAATTATATGAGTTATTGTGTCCAGCGATAGATATTAATATATTGAACTTTGAACTCTGAATTTTAAACTTGTCACTAGGTACAATAGCCGTCATATAATTGTAGATTTGGTCATCCTGAATAAAAAAGTCCACTTTACAAATAAATACGTAAATTTTCGAGTTATCAATTAAAAGAGCCTCTAGATGTGGTAATTTTCAATCATTAGTAACTTATTAATTATTGCGACTTTTGCAAAATGGTATTTGACTTTTCTTTTCAATTTGATCTTCACAATTTTTTATTTTCAAAAGATCTCGAATGATCCCGGGAGATTCCTGTATATTAGGTGTACAAATTAATTCGGTGCATTTAGATTAAATCAATTATAAATCTCTGTTATTTTTAATCTTAACCTTACTTATAAAACTTATAAAAAAAATATACCTTGACAAAGCAGACAACATAATCTCACAATGTAATAATAAGTAAAATAAGCACCATGGCATCCGAAAAACAATATATTAGAAACTGTATTCTTTTCGAGTTTCAGTTGAATAAAAATGCTGTCAAAGCCGCGAATATATTGATTTGCCCAGCTTTGAGAGAAGGTGCTGTGATGCATAAAACTTGTAAAAAGTGATATCAGAGGTTCTGAAGTGGGGTGACGACATATGACAACGCTCGGGGACACGCGAAAGGGACAAAAGCCGTTATTTGTTCCTTGGACTGGGAAGTTTTCCTTCATGCGGTATATTTCCCGGATCTAGCTCCATCGGGTTATTATCTGCTTCGCTTGTTCTAACTCATCAACTAATCGCTTAGCTGATACGCACTTCAAAACAGTGGAAAAGGTCAGGATAAACATTAACGGGTTTATCAACTCAAAGCCATCTTTTCTTTGAAAGGGGATTCGTCAGTTGTTCGGGAGATAGAGGATAGTCCCAGAAAATAGTAACAAATATTTCTAGAATTAAAAGGAATTTCATGTTTTGCAAATTAATATTCAATTTCATGAAAGAAAGCCATCGGACTAATTCTAATACTATATCTAATATTAACTAGATTATAAACTATGAGCGATAGAAAGATGTAGGTAAAAAGCACCACATCATTTTAAGTGCATGCAATGTGTGCGTACCCTTTTTATATGTGTGTATGTGTGTGTACGCGTGTGCGCGCGTGTACGTGTACGTACCACGTGATTGAATTACGATTAATCTATCAGGAATAAATATATAGGGTGTTCGGGATCTTTTAGAAACGAAAAATTGTGAAGATTAATCAGATCAAACTGAGAAGAAAAGTCATGTACCATTTTGCAAATAAGTACGCAGATTTTCAAGTTATTAATTAAAAGTCTCCAGATATGGTTATTTTCAGTTATTAATAATAACTTAATATTAATTATTGTGATTTTTGCAAAATAGTACATGACTTTTCTTCTCAGTTTGATTCGATTAATTTTCACAATTTTTTGTTTCCGAAAGATCCTGGACACCCTATACATATATACTGCGTGAAGTTTCGTCTCTTATTAAGACTATAAATAGTGTCATATTTTTTATATTTTGTTTCTTAATTGGATGTATCCTGGATATTTATTGTTTGTCGTTGTGTATTCTTTAAAATTTTTAATTGTATCATACATTATAAATTTTTATATTGACTTCAGTGACTATAAGTGTAATTTGTATATATATATACAGGGTGCACGATTTATCTGAAGACATTGAAATATCTCGAGAACTATGCATTGGATAAAAAAAAGTGGTTAATGAAAGTTGTTAGTCTCGAAGGGGGACATCCAATGATACCAAACTCGACCTCCCACTCCACCCCTGGGGGTGGGGGTTGAGGGCAACTTTGAAATCTTAAATGGAAACCCCCATTTTTTATTGCAGATACGGATTCTACGCCACAAAATACGTAAATTTTGTCCGAACTTTTTTTTTTATTCGTGATAGATGGCACTGTAATCGCAAAAAATTATATTTTCCGCAATTCTCCAGAAATGATCATTGGATTGAGAAATAAAAAATACCTATTCAATATTTTTAAAGAACATAATAAAAGTTATTCCCCCCCCATCCTCTCGGGGTAAGGTGGGTGATAACGTTCAAATCTCAAATGGGGACCCACATTTTTCATTACAGAATTAGATTGTACGTGAAATTTTTATTGAAACAATTTTTTTCATTCGTGATAGATAGCGTTGAATTTTTCCGAGAAACTACTTTTAGCGTTACACAGGAACAACGACGAGGACGTAGTAGTTTTATATTCCCTTCGGATGCTTTTTTAATGTGAGTCCCCTTGCCTCTCACTGTTCAATTAATTAGAGTAAGCGTTCGAAATTTTTACCTTCAACTTCAATACATTTATTGATCCTTTTTTCAAATAACTGTATACAGGATAGAAACATATGTGGGTCCCCATTTAAGATTTGAACGTTATCACCCACCCTACCCCGAGAGGATGGGGGGGAATAACTTTTATTATGTTCTTTAAAAATGTTGAACAGGTATTTTTTATTTCTCAATCCAATGATCATTTCTGGAGAATTGCGGAAAATATAATTTTTTGCGATTACAGCGCCATCTATCACGAATAAAAAAAAAAGTTTCGGACAAAATTTACGTATTTTGTGGCGTAGAATCCGTATCTGCAATAAAAAATGGGGATTTCCATTTAAGATTTCAAAGTTTCCCCCACCCCCACCCCCAGGGGGTGGGGTGAGAGGTCGAGTTTGGTATCATTGGATGTTCCCCTTCGAGACTAACAACTTTCATTAACCACTTTTTTTTATCCAATGCATAGTTCTCGAGATATTTCAATGTCTTCAGATAAATCGTGCACCCTGTATATATATATACAATATATATATATATGTATATGATTAAACTAAAAATGACATTCCACACTCCCTCTCTTTAGAACATGTTACGTGAAAAGTCAGCAGCTAGTTATTATAGTATACAGAAATCTGTACGGAGAAAAATTTGTTTAAATTCATGGAGAAAAATTTGGTTAAATAAAACAATCCGAAATATGGACGGTCTAGAAATTCAGGTTAAAGTTATTAGAGTTCCATTTAATTATCAAGGTTTTTAGTTAATTTCAATAGAATCTATTTTTTTTTAATCAAAATCTCTGAATCGTTTATAACCCACTAGAAAATTAGTTTATACAAACATTTGTCTTCATGAATGGTTTTACCATAATAATCCTCTCTTTCCCTACCCCCAGTTCGAAAAGTGATAAATTTGCAACTTTTCTCACATGGAAGATACAAGATACTGCGATAGGAAGAAGTTATATACGATTGGATTGTACTTCCGGTGATACAGTAATGCAATATATATATATATATATTACACACATATATGTATATATACATACACACATGTATATATCATTGTGCGTGCGTGCACACATGGCGATACAATGCTGCGGCCGCGGAAGTATCTAGAAGGTACACCGTAATAGGATCCGGATTAACTCCGGTGGAGGTATTGTTGCGAAGCGCGGGCCGGGTCTATGTGCGTCATCCTCTGCGTTTCAAATATACAGACGCGTGTATATCACGCAAGCGAGCGAGCGAGCGAGACGGACGCCAGGAGAATCAGCTGACATAAACTGACATAAACAACGCCGTCTAATTTGTCGTGCGAGCCATGTCTCGCGACGCGACTCGACCTGACTCTGCATCTCGCGGCAACGAAATCCTCTGGCCTCACATACATTGCGAGAAAGGAGAGATAGATAGAAAGATCAAAAGGGAGGGAGAGAGGGAGAGAAAAATATATAGAAAGAAAAATGTCGCGGCGATGAAACGTCCCACGGAGCTGACAAGCGCTAAAAATACCGGGAACCCGTTACGACGTTATCGTCCCAAGTTGCGAATCGTTCTCCTGCTCAGCGAGACGTCGAAGGTGCGTTATCCTCGATCTCTCCACTTTTCAAACTTGTCCGCCCTTAAAAGAGCCTCACTGGCGCGCGACATCCCGACTGAGCTCTCGGAAGTGAATGGGCGCGCTTTAAATCTTTAAGCACTCGTTTATTTTATTTTGGAAGTTTCGTATTATTTTAACCCTTTAACGCCCGACTTTTTTATAAGTGTTTTAAGAATAAAATTTGAGTTTTTTTGAACTGAAACTAAGAGATAAGTAGTGATAACCAAAAAAATATCAGAATTTTATATTGGTTTCTTTTATCGTTCGTTTTTTGTTTATTGGTAAATATGACTTGGATCCTAAAAACATATACAAAATGAGCGACCTATATAGAGAGAAATGAAGGGTAATCTATACGACATAACTCTGATAATCAGCATGACATTTTTGAGCTGAAACTTTACTATATTTGTGAGTGAAGTTTATTATTTAGAGCGTCAAACTTACTATTTCAGAAAAATATCTTATAGATCACCATTTAGATAGTCAATCGTTTTTTCATTTTTCGCCACATAAAAAACTGTAAGTCACCAGATTTCACGAAAATAGGTTGATTTCTTGATTTTCGTGTCCACCATATTGGATTCGCCATTTTGAATTTCTGTATTCTTTTAATTTCACATTTTGCATCTGAAAAAGCTTCCAAATGTATAAAATTATAACAGATACCAATCTATTCATTTATAGTGCACTTCTAAATGTCAGTAACAATGCTAACTATGCCTACTTGGAATTTGACAAAACTCCAAGTTGTTATCATTAAAACTGAGCTAAAAACAGACTAAACCAAATCTACATACAATCTATATATCATTTTTTAGAAGAAAAATTCACCTTTACAGTGGTGCAGAAAACCAAAATATCTCCCCATAACTAAGTTATGGATTCTTAAATGCGTTTCTGGTAATTATTGTTACCAGTAAGCGTTAAAGGGTTAACCAAGAAATATCGCGAATAAATGTATATCATATTTTGGAAATTTTATATCTGAAAATCCAAATATGAGAATTTTGACTTCAATGTTTAACGCTAATTTATTAGGGATATGCAAAAGTTTCTATCATTCACGTATGGATGGCATTGTGAATTATTTACATGAAAGCTGCGACACATTTTTGTTAAATTATGTCAGTATTGGTCAATCTGCATAAAAATTGAAACATCTGCATAATAAGACATATTCATTGACGTAATCATTTTTAATTCGTATGAAGATGGAAGTCGATAAGACGCATATCCATCATTGTATGGTCTTTTTTATTTCGTTAGCGCAAAACAGCTGCTGAAGCAACCAGAAGCATTTGCGAAATTTATGGTAGGGGAACGGGGAGGAGTTCATGTCGTGAGTAGTTTTGGTGTTTTAAAAGTGACGATTTTGACTTGGAAGACAAGGAGCGTGCCGAGCGAACATAAAAGATGAGTTTAGATGACTGGGAAACGTTATTGTAAGAAGATGCAACTCAATCGGGTGTAAAACTTGCGAAAAGGTTGCATGTTATTCAAAGCACTATAATTCGATGCTTGCATGAAATGGAGAATATTCTGAAGGAAGGAAAATGGGTTTCCCATGAATTATCCGAGAACGCTATTGACAGCCGAGTCACCATTTACCTTCTGCTGCTCAATAGACACAAACACAAGTCTTGTTTGTATCAAATTATGACCAGAGACGAAAAATGGATTTATTATGACAATCCCAATCGCAAAAGATTGTGGATAAATCCAGGAGAACCTTCTACGTTACAGTCAAAATGGAATACCTATGGTCATAAGGTCCTTCTGCATATCTGGTGGGACATGCAAGGAATGCTGTACTATGGGCTGTTAAAACCATCTCAGACTATTACTGCGGAATTGTACAGTCGACAATTGAGCCAGTTGAACGAACAATTGGTCAAGAAACGGCCATACTTTGTAACAAAGCAAAACAAAGTGATTCTTCTGCACGACAATGCCAGGTCTCATGTTGCATTGACGACCGGGAAACTTTAATGGAATTGCAATGGGAAGTCCTACCACACCCGGCATATTCTCCAGATACTGCCCCACCGGATTTTCGCTTATGTCGTTCTATGCAGCAAAATCTCTTCATCTTTCTGGTACATAATTTCGCAATGTTGAGGAAGTGCAACAATTCATCGTGAACTTCATTCATTCTAAGAGCAAAGACTTCTTTTATTGTGGTATCTATCTTTTGCCTGAAAGATGGCGAAAAGTAATAAATAATGCCGGAAAATATTTTAATTAAAGGTACTATATCATTTAATAGATTATTTAATAATCTATCTTAATCATCATTTAATAAATCATAATAATATTAATAAAAAATATTACCTTTAAAACGATGGGAACTTTTCCATACCCTTAATAATATTTACAAGAAAATGGTTGAAACTGTCCCTCACCGATTTTGATGGGCTTTGGATATGTTGTAAAGCAATAAAAACTATTAAACACGTATTTTTTTATATGCATCCTTGTGTCTCAAGGTTTAGGGGGTGAAACAATCCCTTAAAAAAAAACTAACATTTTCATTTTTTGTGAATATCTTCTAAAGTACGAGGTATATGAAAAAATGTTTCCTACAAAAGTTTTACAGTACTTTATATTGTTTGCAACAGTATATTCAGATTTTTCAAAAGTATCAAAATTTTCAACTTCTCGCCCCTTTATGCCGTTAATTTTGCAAAATTAGACAATTTTATGAGGACAAAATTTAAAGTATTTAATGCCGAATCCTATATATAATACCTATATATAATAATACAATATGGTCATGATTAATTTTTAGAAAAACGAGGTAAATATGTGTTGTGTTATTTCTTTCTAGTTGTGCTGTACTCAATAACTGTCTCTTATGCATATTTATGCGCATACTGTAAAATGCAAGAGAATTAATCTTAGTGATACAACGTGCAACTTATTACACGAAATAAAATGTTAAATAGATGAATGTGCGCAAAGATATGATCTGATTTGGGTAGATACGCATAATTATTTGTGAGAAAATTAAAGATATAAAAAAATTGTTTAAACAAAAGTTATTTGTTTTGAAGGAGAACATAAGACAGCGATAGCAGTTTGTTTGCAGATGGCGCCATTTTCGAGATATTCATTGATTATTAATTTTCTTAAATAGAAATCTAAACTTTTTATTACATCATTTTTTTCAACCAATTGATTTGGACAACTTTTGTCTGAAACATTTTTTATTTGCCTAATATTTTTTGAGATAAAATATCTCAAAGGAGGATAACTTGGTAACTTTTTCAATATTTAACTGACGATATCTCGCTGTTTGTCGGAAAAAAATAGTACTAGATTTTTTTACTCTATTTGGTCTCAAGAATATGTTGATACGATGATGCCCTATCTTTTGTTAATTTATTGACCTTTGGAAATTTCAAAATCATCAAATTAACAAAAGTTAGGTCAGTTAAATTTCCAAAGATCGATACGACCGTTCCGACCGTTTCCTTGTTAGGAACCTCAATCAATTTCTTTCGATTTAACCTACAGTTCTATGGATAAGTCTTCTTAAGAACCTACAAATGGCAAATGGTACGTTTTTTCTGTTATTTAGAGATTGAGTAAACTATTACTAGAAAAATTCAAAAAATTTTGGGGACAATCGTTTGAAATATTATAATATAAAAACAATCTTTTTTCAAGATTAACTATCATTAGCTAGTTCCAAAGAAATTCTATTATATTAAGCAACGTAGACAGAGAAAAGTAGATGAAAATATATTTATTTTTATATCATGTGCTGTATTTTTAAAGATACGTCAGGACTCAAAAGATCTTTACACCAGAAGTGGATACGTTCGTTTATATCATCTGGTTAGTACTATAAAAGCGGACAATCGCAATTTTCCACTGAATATCAATCGAATCATTAAAATCACGCGTCTTTGATCCCTTTTATCATATTTGACGTCTATCCGAGAGAAAAATGCAGTGATACGGGCATATTTTGGAGATCTAATAATGCAAATGGATGAAATGAGATTGCGTCTCGCGTTACGACCGTCGTCGTTGTCGTCACTTTAAACGCTCACTCAAATATCGCGGAAGCTCATTGCTTTTACCGCTATCCGCATCCGAATGGATGCACCTTCCTTTTTCTTACTCCTGCTCATCTCCGAAGCATTGAGAGTCGTTCGGCTCGTCTCACTTCGATTTTAGATGAGCAGGCACTCGCGCTCGCGCATCCCGTAAAGCGTGCTCTTCGACGGCGTCGCGAATAGAGGAAATTGATCTTCCGCTAGAATAAATCTCACAGTCGCGTCTTTTAAAGGGATCCACGATCCTGACTGCGCAGGAATGACAGTTAAATATGATGCAACATGCGAAATGTCGCAAATCTGATAATCATGATCTCGTGACAAGGACTTTTTTCTGTCCCTTCGCATCGAGTTGGTAAAAAAATAAGACTCACTTTAATAATTTTAATTTTTATTCGAAGCTTGCCTCACATGAGCTATTCGGATTTAAATTTAAAGTTAGGTCTAAATTTTTCAGTTGAGTCATATGTGTGACATTACATCTACTATTGTGTGTCATAAAAATATTTGGATGGTAAGAAGATATATGAATTTGCGGGTAGGGGAAAGTTACGGTATTTTGAGTCATTTGGCTCGATTCGATTCGGTTTAAATGTATAGAGTGTAATATTAACATACAGATCAATATGACAGGTCGCTTGCCCCTATTCGAACGATAATGCAAAGGTTGCTGAAGAAGACACTCGTTGACTTTGTTGATAATGATATTTGCAATGTTCCCAGTTATGACGAGTGCAACTAACTTTGCACTGTGTTCGTTATGACAGTTTATCGACAGGAGTCGAGCCTCATTGAATTAATAAAATTGTTTAAAAGAGTGAAGTTGAGAAATAAACATTATGGATTTAAGTAGAGTAAATAAGAGTAATAGTTAAAGAAATAAATAATACAACATATTTTCTTGTTTCATATTATTTCCTAATTTCTTTCTTGCGTTGAGAAGTTCGACAGGAATTGGAGATTAGAAGGTACGGTATAGAAATATTTAGAAATCTTATATACTATATTCCATTCATGTTTCTACAAAAGATCGCTTCTGATCGACGGCAACTATCAAGTCCTATTTTCGATAAAAGAAACATCAAAATATAAGACTACGATGTACCGAAAATATGTCGCTTGATAATTGTCGTCGATTAAGTTCCAATTAATATTTACTACTGTAATCAAAAAATATCTGAACTTTATTTTTAAAAATCAAAATTACAATTCAATCATCAAAATTCTTATAGTCTCCTTCAAAGTAGTCTCCGTTGTTTGCAACGCACATATGCCAGCGTTTGATCCAGTCCTGAAAACATCGCTCATACGCGGCAGAGGGTATGGCCTTCAATTTATGCAGCGATTTTCCTTTGATGTCCTCAATCGATTCGAAACGCTATCCGCGAAGTGATTTTTTCAGTAGAGGGAACAGGAAAAAGTTATAGGGGGCCATGTCTGGTGAATATGGTGCTTGCGGAGCGACATTCGTTGAGTTTTTTGTCAGAAATTCATGCACAAGTGTCGAGGTATGCGATGGCGCGTTGTCGTGATACAAAATCCACGAGTTGTATTCCCACAATTCCGATTGTTTCTTACGGATTGCTTCGCGCAAACGCCTCATTACGGACAAGTAGTATTTTGCATTAACTTTTGACCAGTTGGAAGGAATTTCTGGTGCACAACACCGCGATGATCAAAGAAAACTATGAGTATGACCTTGACTTTTGATTGCAAATGGCGAGCTCTCTTCGGTCTTGCTCGTCCTTCTTGAAACTTCTTAAACCACTCAAACGTATTTATTTTCGATAAACAATCATCGCCATATAAGCTTTTTGCAACATTTTGAATGCGTTTGTGAACGAAATTTTGTTCGCAACACAAAATTTCAAACATATTCATTGCTCCATGTTTTTCGACATCATAAAAATCGCCATGCACAACAATCTTCACTGACATAAACAACTGCCACTTTCAAACGGCTTGAAGGAACGCCATGCTTTTTTCAGCAAATGTAAAGGACATGTGTATCACCTTAAGAAAACAAACGGGTTTGATTTACAGTTTACCCGCGATTTTTAAAAAATAAAGTTCGAATACTTTTTGATCACAGTAATATACTGCGTTTCTGGTCGATTCATATCTTTGTAGAAGCATTATATTAAAGTAAGAATAACTTTCTCAATAACCTTTGCATTATCGTCCGAATAGGGGCAGACAACTCATCATACCGACCTATATGTTGATGTTACACCCAAGTGAATATCTCTGAGCCAATTGGTGGCGAGTCGAACCGAATAACGGAATACCGTAACATATCCCTCATTACAAATCACTACACCCTTTGGTTCAGTTAATAATAAACTTCAAAATTTCAAAACGTTGAAGCGTTTCCTTTAAATGGAATTCGGAACGCCGATGATTCAATAAGAGAACTTTTTTCTGCAAAGTTTTCAGAGGTTAAGTTCTTTCGCTGGACATCTACTGTGTTTCGAAGTATAGTATAAAAAAGAAATATTCAAGTCATTTTGAAATTTACACGCTCCGTTCAGTTATTCTTATCTTATATATAAGTTATTCTTATATCGATGATCGACAATTTTACCTCAACATAATTTTCCTACATTTCTTATGACAAATTATTTTGCCGATGCAGCACGAATATAATTCGCGCATCGTTACCGTGAGCTCCGGGCGCTCTAAAAAAGCGTGCACGACTATGATTAACAAGCGTGGACAAAGAAAGGGCCTCACTTTGCCGGTACTTTATATAGCGCGCGCGGTGGAAGAGCACGTTAAACCGCGCTCGTTTAGCCCGCGAACGGCCCGAACGAATGAACCTGCGAACGCTCACACTTATGCACACGCGAACGATTAAAAGCGCGAGCCACTCGCGCGGCCAAGTTAGCCCGGTTTATATGAACTTCCGAGCGGCCGATCGCACGATTGTACAACCGACGCTCGTAAATGAAGTTGTTGAGCACGTTTTAACGACGTGATACAACCGCAATGCAAAGCGATGCGGCGCGCAACGAGCACGCGTATGAACGCACAGCACAGTTTTGCTAATCTGATGTTGGATGAGGACTGAAAATTTTTCTTTCGATATCCCGACCAGCTAGATCAACTGATAGAGGCACCGAAAGCAATAGCGGTGTACCCTGAAATCACGACTACCTGAATCCAAATTAATTTTATCGGACGCTAGTCGGTTGCTCGTAGCGAGTGTCCAAATACACACACTTATGCGTTCACGTATCTTTCCGGTTTGTTATATATATAGATCAGTATTAATAGTCGTTACCTTTATAGGTAACTAACTTTAGAGATACGAGTTGCTCACAGTTGAAATACGATTCGTCGACATAAGAATATCTAAACGCAGCATTCCATGGGAGAATAATTTAATCAGTAATAAAGGGAAAGTTACGGTATTTTGGAAATTTTCACTGCAGCTTCCACCGATATATTCGAATTTTAAGGTAAATGTTCTAATTAGTGAGCAAGCTCATCGTGAAAATAAATCAATAAATTTATAATGTGTCATACACAATACATATACACAATATATGACATACACAATACAAAATACGTGTCATACACAAAGTTATAATTTTGTTTGGAGAGCTTAAACATTTCTGGGGTTTTAATTAATTTAATTGTATTATATTTTTCTAATTTATAGAAAGTTATTAATTCATTTATATTATTATTCATCATTTATTCTATTATCTATTATTTATTATATTATTCATTATGTTTGTAACATTCACGTAATATTATATTATAATATTAATATCATTTATTCATTATATTATTTTCACACTCACACACACATACATACATGCACAGAAAGAGAGAGAGAGAGAGAGAGAGAGAGAGAGAGGGAGGGAGGGAGGGAGGGAGGGAGGGAGGGAGGGAGGGAGGGAGGGAGGGAGGGAGAGAGGGAGAGAGGGAGAGAGGGAGAGAGGGAGAGAGGGAGAGAGGGAGAGAGGGAGAGAGGGAGAGAGGGAGAGAGGGAGAGAGGGAGAGAGGGAGAGAGGGAGAGAGGGAGAGAGAGAGAGAGAGAGAGAGAGAGAGAGAGAGAGAGAGAGAGAGAGAGAGAGAGAGAGAGAGAGAGAGAGAGAGAGAGAGAGAGAGAGAGAGAGAGAGCGCGAGAGAGAGAGAGAGGGAGAGAGAGAGAGAGGGAGAAAAATTAAAAAAGCGTTATTTAGTAATGTGACAATTTAGTTTCGTTTCTTCTTGTTTCCAGTTTAATTTTGAAGAAGTTACGGACCGATTGCAGTAATCTAATAAATAGACATCTAGTGTTAACTATCAATCTCGAAGGTGTCGGTAAACAACTGCTGGAACTATTACTGCCAGCATTATATTTGAAATTATCATGTTTCGGTATTTAGTATGGCTTCTAATTTTATTCGAAACTTGATACATTATAATCAATAATATATCAAATTTAAAATAAAGACATATGTTTAAGATAAATATGGAGCTGTATTAGCTAATTTATTAAGGAAAATTAGTACAATTATCACTAATTGGGATCTTGTACCAACTTGCGTTAAAACCAATTAAAGTAGCGTTTTTTGAAAACGCTACGTCAAAAAAAAATGAAAAATTGCTACGTCAATTTATGGTAAAATGTACACAAAGTAAGTATATACATTTTATAACATACAGTCTATTTATTAAGAGCATGACTGACATAATTTTTAAGCTATTTATCATAAAGAAAAAAAATAAGAAAAATTACATATATGTACATATGTATTCAGTCAGTATTGTGACGCTTTTATATTAATAGGCTGTCTATCAGGTATGTAAATATGAAACCGGAATTTTTGTATAGAAAATACATGTTTATTGTATGAAAATGGTAAAAAATATTTTATTCGAAGTATTTCCCATCGCTAGCTATACATTTTTCCCACCTGCCTGATAATTTGTGGATGCCACGCCAAAAAAACTATTGTTCTTTTGAGTCAAACCAGTCATCCAGCCATTTTTGTACATTTTCGTAAGAAATGAAGCGCTGCTCAGCAAGTGCATGTCCCATCGATGCAAATAAGTAGTAATCGGACGGAGCTAAGTCTGGTGAGTAAGCCGCATGCGAAAGTATTTCCCAACTAAACGCCTCAATCGTTTCCTTGACCAGTTTTGCTGTGTGCGATGGTGCATTATCATGAAGCAAAACCACTTTGTGTTGCTTTTTTTGATATTCTGGTCGTTTTTTACGCAAAGCTTGATTCAAATCGATCATTTGTTGTCGGTAGCGTTCAGTATGAACGGTTTCGCCAAGTTTTAGCAGCTCATAATAGATCACACCCTTCTGATCCCACCAAACACAGAGCATTGTCTTCCATCCATAGCGATTTGGCCTTGCAGTCGATGTTGATGGTTCGCCTGGAGTTACCCATGATCTGTTACGCTTAGGATTCTCAAAATATATCCACTTTTCATCGCCAGTCACAATTCGATGGAGAAATGACTTCCTTTTGTATCTGGCGAGCAGCATTTCGCAAGTGGTTTTTCGGTTTTCCTGCTGCCTTTCATTCTGTGCATGTGGAAGCCATTTTCCTATCTTCTGGATCTTTCCCATGGCTTTCAAACGTATGGAGACGGCTTCTCGTATCACATTTAATTGATCCGCGAGTTGTTGTTGCGTTTGAACGTCATCCTCATCCAACAATGCTTGCAATTCGCTGTCTTCAAACTTTTTCAGTGGTCTTCCACGTTCTTCGTTTCTCACGTCAAAATCGCCACGTTTGAATTTTTTAAACCACTCAAAGCACTGTGATTTACCAAGAGCATGCTCACTGTAAGCTTCGTCAAGCATTCGATGCGATTCTGCAGCAGTTTTCTTCAAATGGTAACAGAAAATCAATGCTGTCTGCAAATCGTAGCTTCCAGGCACAAAATTCGACATGTTCAACGCTATTACAAACTATGCTGTTATATGAAATTTGTATTGTTGTGAGTTGAAAATCTTTGTCAGATGTCAACAAATAGAAATGGCGCCAATGACGTGGTTTGACTACATTGACAGCTAGGGCCATCTATAGGCAAATTCCGGCTTCATATTTACAAACCTAGTAATTACCGCCGTTGTTAATTATTGTCTGACAACTTCTAAACATACTTTCTATCAATTTTTTAGCGTACTGTTGAGGTAAGGATCGCCATATCAAACGTAACTGTTGAAATAGTTGTTTCACCGTGTACACTTTTCTTCCACCTAACTTCATCTTTATTAATCCTCAAACATTTTCAATAGGATTTGCATCTGGTGATTGTGACAGCCAATCTGATGTTTCGATATTATTTTCTTCTTTCCATTGGTGGCAAAAACAACTCCGATGTTTTGGATCGTTATCTTCTTTCAAAATCGTCTTGATTTTTGCCTGAGAACCATTTTTCAGCAGAGAGTATCAATAGTCCCTGATAAATTTTATCTTTTTCGTATCCAAATTCTCTGTAAATAGAGATAAAATTCCAAATCCTTGGAAAACCCCAGCTCCAAATATGCACTTTTACCGGATGTTTCACGGTTTGTTGGATAAGTTTGGATATACATATAGGAGTAGATCAAGTTCTATTAATAGTATTGCGTTCTCAAAAAGAGGATTCATTGGACAAAATAACATTATTTCATTCATTCTTTGGGATTTTCGTGCCGAAAAGCCGAAAAGAAAACAGTTTCGAATTTTTTTATGTATACATCACTCATTGGGTGCGTTCACGACAATCAACAGTTGCGCAACTGTTGAGTAATTCGTCAACGTTATTGGTCTGAATGTAAGGATCTAACAGTAAGGACCAATAGTCACTAATCGCTCACTGAGCGGTTTTCTCCGCTGAACGCACCCATTGTTAAGCACATCCCATTCTCTAGCAAGCATTAGATGACTGGGACTTTCTGCATATTGCGTTATACGGAAAGAGCCCTTCTATCTGCTCTTTCAAATGTTTTCGATGTAACGGTTTTCAAACAGGAGTTATGTCGGTCGCTCTTATATAGTAAACAGACTATATGTTGCCAACTTGTAATAGATGTAGCAAATTCCTTCAAAGATGCTACTTCGATCGGTTGTAAATGTCATGTTTCTAACGGTATAGAGTCCGCGTTTCGAAATGCGCTGACAATACTAACAGTACATACTAACAGTAGCGTAGAATCCGTATCTGCAATAAAAAATGGGGATTTCCATTTAAGATTTCAAAGTTGCCCCCAACCCCCACCCCCAGGGGGTGGGGTGGGAGGTCGAGTTTGGTATCATTGGATGTCCCCCTTCGAGACTAACAACTTTCATTAACCACTTTTTTTTATCCAATGCATAGTTCTCGAGATATTTCAATGTCTTCAGATAAATCATGCACCCTGTATATGAACTTATGTTAGACTTATATAAATATAACAAATATAAAAAATATTAATAAAATACACCACAATTAACGGAAATGAAAATAAAACATATTAAATATATGAAATTTTCTTCGTCGTCTGATGATAAACTATAACAATAATTATTGTTGAAGATTATAATCTTCAATAAAATTTACTTGCGATACTTTGTGCATCAAGTAAAATTGCTGTTAAGTTGACTGTAATTTTAAATTTACTTTGAATCTTTACATTCAAGTAGTATAGGTTATACTACTCTGCTACTGTAAATGCATTCTGTTTTTCGTGCTGTTAATCATTTACTGATAATTTTGGAAGGACAATATTTCGGAAGTCAAAGTCGAACATATTCAAAAGATCCGCAGCGAAAAAAGTCGAAATATTGTAACTTTCTTCTTATTGCTAATTAGACGCTCTCTTCGCAAAATGCCCCGTTTGCATTAATTGATTAAAATCCCAGTTGATTGAAATAATCGATAAATTAAGAACGAAAAATAATCAATTGTTATCAATGTAATTACGAACAATTTAATCGATAAATGAAATAAATTAACTAGTGTCTAATCAATCAAATAGAAATAATCGATTGAAATAATCATTAAATGTAAACATGATTTGCTTGCTTTAGTGCAAATTGGTACACCTCCTTGGCGAAATTAATAATACGGTGAATTTCAGAACAGTTTGAATGCAGTTTCTGCACGCAAACTTTCTGAATACAGTTCAGGATGTAACCAATGATCCACTAAGAGAACTTGTTACTGAAAAGTCCCTAGAAACTAAGTTCTTTCATTGGATATTTACTGTGTTTCGAATTGCATAAAAAAATTATTCGAAGTGTTTACCGCTAATTAAAACTTCCCTTCATAAAATGTTCCGTTCAGATATTATGTACATGGCCCTACTAGATAGTACTATTAAACAACAAAGTAAGAAAATTATATTAAGTTAAACTGAAATAAGCGTCGGTCAAATCAAGTAAGATCTAAACAGCAATACTGGGCAAATGCTGGACGGTAACTAAAATTCCTGGCACTAAGTGTAGTTTGTCTTATGTTCTACTTGAGTCCTTTAGAAGCCTGCATATCGCGGAAGCCATGCTATGTATAAAGCATAATGATCGTTCTCGGTGAGTGAAACGTATGAAGGCGAAACAACTAATTAGAGTGGGGAATCAGGTCTAATGAGAACCGAACGCGATTACGGTCGTACGAACGTGCGAATTGTATCTTGGCAATAGACATATATAATGGAGTTATATCAGTAATATTCCCGAGGTCCACCTTGCGAATAAGATCAAGTTGTCACACAGGACACATTGGCTTTATATCTCGTTCATGTATTTGTTAGTATGAGAGGAACAGCGAAAAAGAATGGCAAACTGTTTCTTTTGAAACATGGGACACTTTTCCCTGAAGTTTATTAAATCTGAAAAATGTGACAGCTAGAAAAGAAAAAAAAATACAGAGAGATTGTTTTTATCATCTTTGTACAGTCAATCGTAACAATTGCTTTTTGAAAAGCTCCAGCACCGAAATTCTGAAAAATGTTTCGTTTCTCTCTCGTCTCCTCCATCCGTAAGTGGCAAAATTTCCAAGAATATTTATGTTCCTTATTAGTTTAAATTTAAATGGGTTTCTTTTAGGTGAAGAAGGGATATTCTAATAGAATTTTCGGCGAAGGCTCTCCGAAAGCCAAGTAAATCTTTTTAATACTTTTTTATATTTTCACACCTTCTGTAATTTTTGGTACAATCAATTAACTGAATAAACAAAAACAAATATATTTATTTATTTAAACGAAATGAATAATGTACATATTTTCTGACATAATTGCAATAAATATTGCATATTTCATAACATGCATATTTCTAAATGTAAAGATCATGAGGTCTAAAAATTGTGAGCTTTGTATTTGTGCAAAAAGCACTGGCCAATGTGGATCTCGTTTTGCATGGAAAGCATTGATCAGTATTCACAGTTGAAAGATCGATAAGATAACTATTATTTGCATTGCACAATAAAGTGTGTCTTATAATGTAAGGCATTTAATTGAATAATTATTTAATGTTTAGATATAATCTATCTCTCTTTTTACACAACTTATCAATATTAAAATATAATCCACTAACAAGCTTCATATCCTATTTGCTAGTTCTGATATTAGAATACTTGATAGTCTTATTTTTCATTATAAAATTATACATTCGAAAAATATGCAAGAAACAGAAAAATTGTCGAAAAGATAATTGAACATTCAAGTCGTCGAAAATGTTTTGAATTTGGAAGGAACTGGCTCATCTAATTTGAGTTAAATCGGAGCACGGTTGTGTGTTCGGGAGGATAACCCCGAACGTTTTATCTTGGGATTTTCCTGTCGACAAAAAGCTCTGAATTTTTCTTCACGAAAGACGAGGAGAGAGGAACGAGAGAATGAACGCGCTGAGCGCCAAAAAATTGCGAAATAATTAATATCAAAGAAATTCGGCGATATAAAAGTTGGATGTTTCCGCTGTTTCAACGGACCAGCGGGATCCTGATTTGCATCAAGCGACCGTGTGCGACCGTTTCGCGGTGAGACGGAAACAAATATCTTCCGGTGCCGCGCGGCACATCCGGTAACGTATTAGCAGACAGTCGGAAACTCCAGCCTGCGGGACGCTTTCTTCGAAGGGTCGTCCCCTCTCATTCCTTCTGCCAGTTACTTTATTCCACCCTTATTTTATTCGCTTTGTGTGAGAGTGAGGCTGGACGGAAGAGAAAGGGAGAGAGATAGTAGAGAGGGAAGAGCAGAGAGAGAAAGCGGAAGAGAATAAGGCGGAGAATGAGGTGGAGAAGAAAACCGTAGCGACGCTCGTTTTTCCTGTTTACGTAGTTCAATGTACACGCAATCTTCGAGCAGCGTCCGCTAACTGCACTTTCCCACCGATGCGGGAAACAAGCTCTGATATTGGATATCCGAATTCATAGACCAACGACGGACAGCGCGGTGAGCGGTAAATGTGAACACAGCGTACTTGCAGACAAATTGGATTTATTCTTCATGGCGCAAATGACGTTACGCATGCGCGCTCACGACTCTGTGTTCCCGAATCTCGTATTCATCAAAATTCGCGAGATCAGTCCTGCTTTCTTCTGCGTTTTTCACTTGCTCTCTCTCTCTCTCTCTCTCTCTCTTTTATGCACATCTTTTTTAATTCGCGGCTGAGGTAAGCATCGGTGTTGTTTGCGTACTGTTCGCAATTTCACCTGGTAATTTCCATGGTTACTTTTGTTCCCTTGTTGTTTCGACTCGCAAATGGCGCAAAGAGGGGGAAAGGAAGGGCGAGCGGGAAAGTCAGAAAATAAAAGTTCAACGGCTATCTCGTTCGATATCGCATTGCTGTGACGAAATTACAGAACCTAAACTGTTGATCTTTAGTTCGCGTTGCGTTACGAGGAAATTGAGTTTGTCCGCGAGGGCAAAACGGAACGCCTATCGAAATAATTGTACAAACTAGCTTCGATTCGACAAAGTAAATGAATTTCGCGCTGGTCGAGTCGTGATCGTGGGATCGGAATCGCGTCATGTCATCCGTGAGAAGGCGTTATTTTTATTTCTTGATTTTATATCCTACTTCTGTGTTTGTATTTGAGAGAGAAAGGGAGAAAAAAAGGAAAAAAAGAAAAAGGGAGAAAAGGAAGGGTAAGAGAGTGAGAGAGAGAGAGAGAGAAGGGAGGGGAGAGGGGATAGAGAGGGATAGAGGGGGGAGAGAGAGAGGGGAGGGGGAGGGGATAGAGAGGAATAGAGGGGGGAGAGAGAGAGAGAGAGAGAGAGAGAGAGAGAGAGAGAGAGAGAGAGAGAGAGAGAGAGAGAGAGAGAGAGAGAGAGACAGAGAGAGAGAGAGATGCGAAATGAAGAAGTCGACAGAGCCGAAAGAATAAATTTATGCGGATAAACAGTCGCCATCGATACCATGAATAAATCAATTCTTCAATTACTTGCGTTCGATGTGTGCGGCCTCACGTTCGTTTTGCGTTACACTTGGTTGACACACTGATAACTTCGTGCGATGAAAAATTACTGTTTCAATTAAAAAAGAAGAGAAAGAGAGAGAGAGAGAAAAAATGAGTGAGAAAGAGAGAACGGGGAGGGAGGAGAGGGAAAAAAGAGAAGAAATACCACGCACGGTTGTGCGCGGTCTCGCGCGTTTTATCGGCTCGTTTATTAATTTTTTTAATCTCGGTCGATACATCTGCTCCCGCCGCCGTGCCGTCCCGGTGCTGTTTCCGTTTCTCCCGATTCTGAAAGCGATTGCCGATGGTCAATTTGTATCCTCTCGTTATAATCGAGCTACCGACGGAAATGGACTTCTTATTCTCTTCACGAAATTACTGCACCGGACTTGTAAAGGATTAATGTAATGTTGTATCTTAAAGAAGACGTGTCGTTCGCGCTCGCTCATTCGTATAGCTGCACAAAGGAGGCCATCGAATTCCTCGGGAAGGCATTTCAGAGCCGGAAAGGAAAGTGGGTCAGGGGTTCCGAGGGTTTTCTCACCTTAGGGCTGTTGCTTCGACAAATGGCCGGGAGAAATGGTGGGAGCTATAACAATAAGTACATTGTTTTTTCCCCTTCTTTCTGCCTCCACCCCTTCCCACTTCCATTTTACCTTGCCGCCTTAGCTGTTTCTCCCCCTCTCTCGCTCTCCTCTCCGGCGCGCTCTTCCATTTCTCCATGTCTTATTTCCCGTCGCGAATCCTGCGTCGGCGGAATCCATCGCTTTTCGTAAGCTGCAACAACGTTACCTCGCCGAGCCCTTTTTACCCGTGAGGGTCCGCCCGCTTTTTCTAATTCAATACGTTCTTCCGGGTTTTGCATTAGTTAGAGAGACGTGGAATAACAAATCAAGAGAAGAGAGACGAACGACCGCTTTATCACTGCCCGTGGAATTGGATTCCGTCGCGCAGACATTATTTCTCGATAATTACTTCGAGAGGGAAGTTTTATGCGTTTTCCCTCGCTGAGAGGGAACGAGTCGCTTTCGGCCCGGCTGAGTGAACGCGCGAGAGTCTTCTTTTGATGTTTTTCTCGCGATATTCGTAACAACCGAATAACGCAGCGGAGGATGAAGTCCATTGAAAAAGCGGACATAAAGTTTACTTAAAACAAGAACAGAAACCTGACGCATAAAAGTGAAAACGTTTAGAACTCGACGCATTTATCGCTATTCCCTGAAACACGTAAAACTCCTTCAGGAAATGCTCGAGTGGAAATGGCGGAGGAGAGCACTCTGTTATGCTGTTTCTAAAATACGTGCTGCGATAAGAATGCACACACACGTAATGCGGGGATGCACCTGAGCGTGCGCTTTAAAACCCATTTTGTTTCACGTCGATACTCCTCGCCGTTGCAGCTTGCGCGCTTGGGGGACCGCGGAGCTTTAAATTTTCTTAAGAATGAGACATTCGCTGAATGAACGCCCGAACGGTTCCACTATTCTCTGGAAAAAACGTGCGGCATGCTGGCCTACATCGCTAAAACCGCTGACGTGGTTTCACCGAGATGTCAACTGGCAAGGTGGAACAGTTTGTAGAAACTCGCTTCCTCTTCTCTCCCTCTCTCTCTCTCTCTCTCTCTCTCTCTCTCTCTCTCTCTCTTACGCTCTCACGTTTCCAGGCTTAGCGATCGATATACACGTGTTGAGTGATGTGGCAGATTTAATTTACTCGTAATAGTTACAAAAAAGCGCACGACATTGATGAATCATACGTATACACGAGGGAGAAATACGTTCGTCTCGGGAGGCCGTAGCGTGAAATCTCCAGCCATATTTCCTTTTCGCTTATTACTTTCAGATTTGTTGGAGAAAAGTTCTCTCTCTTGTTCGAGATATCTCGACGTAACATCGAATTCATATCGAATGCTTTGGAAACGTACAAGGTGTAACAGCAACATACAGGTCAGTATGACGGGTTACTTGCCCCTATTCGGATGATAATGCAGAAGTTGCCGAAAAATTCGTTGATTTTGTTAATAATAATATTTGCAGTTATGACAAATGCAACTAACTGTGCACTGTGATCGTTGTGACAGTTTATCGACCTTTTACCGCCAGGAGGCAAGCCTCATTGAATTAAAAAAGATGTTTAAAAAATAAAACTAAGAAATAAATATTACGGAATAAAGCAGAATAAATAAGAGTAATATTTAAAGAGATAAATAATATTACATATTTCTTGGTTTTGCATAATTTCTTAATTGTTTCCTCACGTTGAAAAGTTCGATAGAAATTAGAGATTAGAAAGAAAGATACAAAAATATTTAAAAGTCTTACATACTGTATTTCATCCATGTTTCTATAAAAGATCGCTTCTGTAAAAATATGAATGGACTAGAAACGCAGTATAAATATTGATTGCAATTTAATCGACCGCAACTATCAAGCAACATATTTTCGATACATTATAGTCTTATATCTTGGCATTTCTTATAGAAAATAGGGTTTTTTGAAATTTATTGCAGCTTGATAGTTGCGGTTGATTAAGTTGCAACCAATATGTATACTGCGTTTATAGTCTATTCATACTTTTGCAGAAGCGATTTTTTGTAGAAACATGGATGAAATACAGTATATAAGACTTTTAAATGTTTCTGTATCGTTCTTCCTAATCTTCAATTTCTATCCAACTTTCTAACGTGAGAAAACAATTAAGAAATTATACGAAACCAGGAAATATCTTGTATTATTTATCTCTTTAAATATTACTCTTATATATTCTACTTTATTCCGTAATATTTATTTCTCAGTTTCATTTTTTAAACATCTTTTTTAATTCAATGAGGCTCGACTCCTGTTGGTAAACGGTCGATAAACTGTCATAACGAACACGGTGCAAAGTTAGTTATATTTGTCATAACTGGGGACACTACAAATATCATTATCAACTGTTACGTCATGCTGACTCAGCGAACCCTAAAACTCTTATATAAATAAGAGAAATCGAATTTATTTTTACTGATTATACGTCCGAAAGCGCTCAGGCGTGTTACTATACGACCTATCTCACGAGTTATCACACGAACAATTTCCAGAAATTTTGATACCCCGAAAATACTAATAATCTTAACCCAATCCCTAGTTGGTTTCCCACGAACTTAGTCACTGATACCAGCATCACGACATCCTTCCTATAAATATCGATATTTACCCTTTAAGATAGATGCCACGTTTTTTTATTTACAAAGATTTTCGAAACCCTTTTATTATCACACTCATCATATCTTTTATCTTCTGGAATATTTCCCCCAAAACTCCACTCTCTCAACCGAGCTGACTTTTTGAGAAAAGTCGAAAGCCTCGATCACTTCTTGCCAATCCGCCAGCCAGGACAGAAGCCTCTCTCCAGTACCCCTTCAGGGCCTTCTAATCATCTATCCAAGTTGTGGCGTAGACTCACCAGTATTTTTCAATTATTAATTTTGTGCAACGTCTTGGGCCCTTGTGAGAGATCCTGCCAGAACTAGCAGCCTGTCATTGGTGCGGAACCTAAGTTATCGTGCATAGAGACGTTTCCCAGAATCAAATAATATCAGAGAAAATCCAGCAGTAAGTCATTTATATTTTCTTTCATCTGAGTGATCTCTTTTCTTTTCATTTTGTTTCACCTCCTTTTCTATTCCCCTTGTCATTCCTCCTTAACCGTAAAATACAATTGCAGTGGCTCAAAATTATCTAATGCAAACGGACCTGACTACTGCAGGAGAGTACGAAAACCGCGAGGATTTAGAAATAGCTTTTATAAATTTTACATTACAAGATCGTCCGGATTATATTGTCCGCCCTAACGAACCAAAAATCCCGAGCTTATTGTTCTTTCCAGATTCTCCTCCCGAAACCCCTCCCATATCTTACTCTCCTACATCCTTGAGTCCCACTGAGAACCGATCTCCGACAACCTCTCCGTTTCTTAGAAGTCCATCCCCTATACCTTCCCCGTCAACCTCACCGTTACGAGGGGGCACACGTGGTTTCCACGCGGCGTTACTTCGCGGGCTCATCCCCATTTATTCTCCTTCTCCCTCAGAGGCGTCCTCGCGACCTCTCCCTCACCGCCAGCCACCCCGACACAAGATCTTTCCTTATCCGAATATCCCTCGGACTAATTAAGAATTCTCGCCAGAACCCTACCACACCACCACACCCATGTAATTACACAACACATATGTATACATAATAAAATCGTACAAATTTTATTTCTTCATAAACTTCCGCTTAATCATCAATAAAACAAATTATTTGTAATTGCAATCCAATTACGATTTCCGACTAATTATTCTCAACAAAAATTCTCCCTTCCCTCAACCGTCGCTCACGGTCCTATCCCAGGTAAAAGGATTCAGTTCCTTGACCTAAATCAAGGACCATCGGCGTACGTCCGCGTCAGATAAAGGGATCGCTCCGATCCTTGATCTGTACTCTGATGTGTACTCTGATGTGTACTCTGATCTGTACTTGACTGATACTCGCTGACTTGCGAGTACGTCGGAGCTTGCGAAAGCAAGCGCCAAGTTGCCCTCCTCCTCCAGGACGTAACACAACAAAGTTCACGAGTGACTTTTTCAGAAACCTCTGCATTATCATCCGAATAAGGGAAAGCAACCCGTCATACTGACCTGTATGTTGCTGTTATACCCTGTACTTCAATTTCGACATAATTATCGTTTTTAATATGCTTTTTCAGCCTGTGGCTAATTCAACGTTTGTCGGTGTCGGACTATGAACGATTCTGGAGATTTATGAAATTCATCAAGCCAGATTGAAGCCTCAGGAAACTATATGGAGTAAAATGACAAATTGGAAAGGTGCGGGTCTCAAGTGTGAAACGAATGTGGGGGAGTATACAGGGTGTCCGAAAAGGACAAAACCAAATTTATATTAATGTGGTAATGGAAAAAAAGTATTCGCATGAATCATGTCGGAAATATTTTGTTAAATAGTTATAAGCTATCTTTATGAATTTCTGCGGGCAAAACTATCCTTGTAACTCATCAAACGCACCGCTTACTCAGCAACTTACTTGATGAGCTTTGAGGGTGTACTTAAAGTGCAGTTACCGTTTCTAATACAGCAGAAATATTTGACAGTAACTGGTCGATGAACAAAAGCTTGCATTCTTATAGAAAAAAGGACATTTGAACATCTGTTGTGATTGTTGTAATAACTAATAAAATATACAACGTTCAATTGTCAACAGGAAAGTTGCTACTTTTGTGTGAGTTTCAGAACGTGTTCGCCTGATCCAGTGAGAAAATTTGTTTTCATGCGGGTTTAATTATCATTGGATAAGATGGATACGTCCTGAAAATCACACGAACATAGCAGACAATCTTTTTACTTACGAAAATATCGTATATAACTCAAGACGTATAAAGGTAAAGAACAATTTCAACGACTATTTGAATACTTATAACTCTCTAATGAAATATTTCTGGACAAAGTGTTATAAAAATAAAATCTGTCGATAAAATCTTCGATATTAAAAACCATACATATAAATTTGATCTCGGTCTTTCAGATATTCCATATAAAAACGAAGGCGGAAAAGATTAGATAGACGTTGGATAAAAACCTTGACATACTATGATATTTCAGTAAAGTCTGAAGATCATATATTGGATATCAAGTATTAATTCATATATTTTAAGTTGAACGCCGTTTCATTATTTCCTTTCCATACTTTCTGTTACATTCACATAATCTCTTAACTCCTTCACTTCTTCACTTCTTTCTTTTGTCTTTTTTTTTTTAAGAACGACTAAATATAATAATATATGCGGCACACACATACACACGTACACACACACACACACACACAAGTAACAAACCTCCGAGCTAGATCCTGCTGTTGCACGGAACATCCTCTTCGACGCGTTCAACCGAACTTCACATAAATTAGTATCAGCTTCCACAAGTACATTACCGCGACAAGTAAGGTAGTTTGTGGTCTTATTGGACGGCGACTTACTAGAATGTTAATGCCAACGTAGCTTGCATAACATTCGTACGGGACAACTGCCGACAGGCCGAGTTAACGTAAAACTTATCAGTATGAGGACAGTAAGAGCATTACGTGCATCGCACAAGAAGTTTGTCCACATTCGCGATAGTTGTCAACCGCGTAGTTTAGCTGCTGTTACCCGACGGGTAACTTTTATTTGAGAGTACCACGACTACTTTAATCAAGAGAGAAGAAAGAGGGAGATGCTATTTAAGAGAAAGAGAGAGAGAGAGAGGGAGAGAGAGAGAGAGAGAGAGAGAGAGAGAGAGAGAGAGAGAGAGGGATTCCAAAGCTAGGGATAGGAAAGAAACTCGGTCAGGCTATTATGATCTATCACGATATGGACAACGGCATTACAGATGTATGAACGTCAATGCAATCTATCTAATTAAAGTAAATATTAATGTCCACAACATAAAGTCATCGACTGTAAGGGAAATTAGGGTAAGTGCAGGTAGATATATGCATGTAGAAAATAGATGTAGTCTACCTGCGTCTCTACTATAGAACTGAAAAAATATCGGCGACATTCATAGAAAACTGTCACTCATAGACAAGAATTGGACAACAAATAAAAGTAATATTCTCAAACCGCGAAAGATAATTTATAGTGGTTCTTACATTATGTACTGAGAGAAGAGTATTTACTACTTGTAATTACAGTCGTACAATGAAATCATAGAAACCATTCTTCTAGCGAATATCACTATATTGTCACTGATAATAATCTTACGTGTATGTAAATATATAATATATTATATAATAGCATAATATATTATACAAATATATTATATAATAGCACTATATAGCTACTACACTGAGAAAAATTTCTCTCTCTGGAGGGCTGAAAAAATATCTGAAACCTCTTAGGATTATTAAGATAAGGGATTGAAAAAATATACTAGAAGAGTACTTAAAAGATAAAAGACATTTATTTGATGAATACTAATGATGTGTATTAATATATATATTGAAAAAATATAAAAATATATAATGTCTTTCTAAATTTGCAACAAAAAGAAATTATTTATTCGATTTAGGGAAAAACGCTTGAATTTAAATAAACATAACTTTCTAGATATTTTTCTCTCAGCGTATATTATCTTATTGTCAAAATCACAAGATATAATTATTGTCGAAGATGATTATAACGATATTCTTTCTGTTAATGTGTAAAATTCAGCGTGAACAAGAAAAATTCTATGGACTTCAACGATCCAGTCTCGCGTTACACATCCGATTAAATCGCCCGTTCGACCGGTCGATTAACATCGATGTTTCTTATCCGTACCTCGCAAGTTCGAGCCTTGATATAACGCGGTCGATCGAAGTTCGCGCGGGGAAGTGCGCCGCTCACGATATGAAACTGCTAACGAGTCGCTCGATACGCCCGATACCGACGCGTCGCGTCGACGACGCGATTCAAGGGGTAGCGGCTAAGGGAAGGGTGGAAATGTCGATGGAGCGTGTTTGAGTAGATAATGAGGAAACGATAGAATATCGCCGACATCATCGTCGTCATCGTCACCATCATCGCGTCGCACCTGACAGCTCCCTGCTTGGGTCACTGTGTATATCCACGTGTCCTGAGGTGGTCCTTGTATGATGACGTGCAGGAAGCTATGCCGGATACTAGAGCCAGCTAGAGCTACAGTTCTGTGGGCTGGCGAGGGGAACGAGGGGGTGACTGCGAGCATAGCATGGTTTGTCGAAGCATTTACATGTGGCTTTACTCCGTGCAGGCTCTCTCTCTCTCTCTCTCTCTCTCTCTCTCTCTTCCTCCCTCGTTTCCTCGCTTTCTATCTCTCTCGTGTCGAGCAAGTCGCGCTGCATTTACACGGCGTCGTAGGCTTACCGCCTAGACGGGGCGAGATTTATGCGACGATTAGGTTTAATCCTTGCTCGCAGCTGCAACTCGATGAAAGAACGAGTTTATGGCGGCTTGGTGTCAAAGGGCAGCGCGAAAATGGCGGTAGCGGCGAAGCGTCGCGCTGGGACGGGTTAACGGAGCGGATGATGACGCCAAGATGAAGTTTAAATTAAGCTAACAGGCTAATGCGCTCCGAAATGCGTGATGTTACGGAGAGAAAGGTGGAGAGAAGGAGGAGAGAGAGAGAGAGAGAGAGAGAGAGAGAGAGAGAGAGAGAGAGAGAGAGAGAGAGAGAGAAAGAGAGTGAAGGGAAGGGAAGGGGGAAGAAGCGAAGAGAGATCTCGTGAAAATATTTTATGGGGCGAACGATGATTGACCACCCTTGACAGACACGGGCTACGAGCTTGCTTTGATGAGCTTCTAATTAGGTTAATAGCATTTGCACGCTGTCCACAGGTCCATGTTCGTATCGCTCATTTAGCGCTAAGTACAATCGACCGGTCCCGAGCTTTATTTCGCTCGCGCGAAGAGCAAGGTGTCTCGTCCATCTGAACATCAAATGGCTGCCCTCGCCATTCTGCGTGGCACGTGAACGCGATTCCTTGGGAAAAATCGAGGTGCACGCTATCAGTATCAATATGAATTAATAATGTTAATTAATAAATCAATCAACATGTCACTTTCTGCTGATGCGCCAGTGGCGAAGTGTCTTTCGAGATTGGAAAAATTACTTTTCAAATGTAACTAATCGCATTTATCGTTACCGCAAAAGTAACAAGCCGTAATAATCTTCGTTACTTTCTTCATCGAGTTGTTCTCTCTAGATTGTTCTTTTTACGATTCGTTGTGTCGCTCATTTAATGTATTTTATATGTGCAGAGAGTAACGATAAAAAAGTAACGATTATATTCCTTAACGTTGCCGTAACTAATAAAAGAAAATGTCACGTCGTTGCCATACTATTATTAAAAAAAGTAATTTGTAACAGTAAGTTACAAGTAACTTACTGTTGGAGCTGGAAAGTAACTTATAATTCGTAGGAGAACATTGTCAGAGAGGAATGACAATACTCGTGTAATTTTTTATTCAGTTATAATTTTCTTCGAGGAGAGGATGGACGAGAAATTGTTGGACAAATAGTGGACAAACAAATGGCGCGCGAATTTCATAAAAGTTTGCCCTTCAGGGTGCCACCATCATAGATCTCCTAACCCCGGTATCCTTATAATGAAATTTACAGATGTTCGGCTGATGGCGCATTGAATTTGCATCAGCCGATCAAATTCAGCACGGTGGATGCGTTTGAGTAATCGAGGAAGATCGCGGTACTTTACAAAGTTCCCAGGAACTTTCAATGTTTCGCAACGTGAGCACAAAACAGACCGATATCCTACGTCAGCGGTGGAGAATGGTTCCTCGCGTGGAGAAGAAGCCTCCTCGACGTCGCATTAGCGAATGATTTTCGACGATGCTCAAACGTGCGGAATCCATCCGCGAAAATTACATCGGTCGGCGTTTGGCCTAGCCAACCCCCATCACGCCCGCTCATTTACACACATGCAAAACCGTCAATATCCCGTCTACTTGAGACCCCTACGCGTTCCTGTGTCGCATGTGCGTGCGTGTGTGTGTGTGTGTGTGTGTGTGTGTGTGTGTGTGTGTGTGCCTGGTACGAATCGTCGATGCATGAGCAAATATGCTGGTGTCTCCCTTTGTTTGCGATTCATCTAATTCCAGACGCTCTCGGCAAAGTTCGTTACCGGGGATGATAATGATGACGATGACGATGACGACAACGACGACGACGACGACGTCGACGATGAGGGACGAGGGAAAGGTCAGAAGGCTTAAGCCGGCATCGAACTGCCTTAATCCCCGCTCTGTTGTAAAAAACGGCGTTATCGCGGAACGGAGTATTCAGCCCGCCGTTTTAAGCCGCGAGATAAGCTCGCGGAAAGTAAGAAGGCGAGGGTTTCGCCCGGAACCCGAGTAAACTGAGAGGCACCTCCGATAAGCGAAAGCAATTGTTTAGCGCGCGAGCAGACGGGCAGGTTTAATCGCGCAACTGCAACGCGAGAGATGCGCGCACCCCGCTCGAGCTGCTCGATTACCCTGGGAAAAAATGCGCCCGTGAGGTAAAGTTGGACGGCTGCAGGCGAAGCTGTCTCTGCACATAGGGTGTCCGCTAAATCGCGATGCAAATTATCGGGAGAGTCATCTCGCACATTCTCTCGTTCTCTCTTCTCTCTTTCTCTCTCTGTCTCTTTGTTTCTCTTTCTCTCTCTCTCTCTCTCTCTCTCTCTCTCTCTCTCTCTCTCTCTCTCTCTCTTTCTCTCCCTCTGTCTCTCTCTCTCTCTCTCATGACAGAGACCATGTGAGGAGATATTCTCTGAAATTTCGTCGAGTGAAATTCCATTCGAGAAGTAGTGACGGTCGAACGTCATTTGACACACGTCGAGTGATTTTCACATATAGAATGAATTCTTACGTGAAGAGGATATTACAGAGCCCTTTTTCATATAAATTCTTTCCAATTTTTCTGTTTTCTAATAGTGCAGGAATGCGCGATTGGTCAAATTTATTTTGTTAAGAAATATAATCGATATTTTAATAATAAGTTTTAATTTCTGGAATATACGAGTATTACATATGAAACAGAAAATAATTAGTTACGGCAGAATGTCGTTTTTCGGAATGTATATTCTTCGGTTATACAAAATTCTATATAATTATTTTTATCTTAAAATTCTATTTTCTATTCTCTAAAATATTTCCTATTTTTTCTAAAAATTATATAAAATATCCCTTTCTATTTTACTATTAATAAATATCTTTATTCGAAATTGAAGATTGAATTTAATGTACAGGGTATAACAGCAACATACAGGTCAGTATGACGGGTTGCTTGCCCCTATTCGGATGATAATGTAGAGGTTTCCGAAAAAGTCATTCGTTGACTTTGTTGATAATGATATTTGCAGTGTTCCCAGTTATGACAAATGCAACTAACTTTGCACCGTGTTCGTTATGACAATTTATCGACCGTTTATCGACAGGAGTCGAGCCTCATTGAATTAAAAAAAATATTTAAAAAAGGAAACTGAGAAATAAATATTACGGAATAAAGTAGAATAAATAAGAGTAATATTTAAAGAGATAAATAATACAAGATATTTTCTGGTTTCGCATAATTTCTTAATTGTTTTCTCACGTTAGAAAGTTGGATAGAAATTGGAGATTAGGAAGAACGATACAGAAACATTTAAAAGTCTTATATACTGTATTTCATCCATGTTTCTACAAAAAATCGCTTCTGCAAAAGTATGAATAGACTACAAACACAATATACCATACATATTGGTTGCAATTTAATCGACCGCAACTATCAAGCTGTAAAAAATTTCGAAAAACAGGCCCTATTTTCGATAAAAAATACAAGACTATAATAGCCCTATAGACTATAAGAGGCTCTATTTTCGATGTCAAGATACAAGACTGTAATGAGCGAAAATATGTCGCTTCATAGTTGCGGTCGATTAAATTGCAACCAATATTTATACTGTGTTTGTAGTCCATTCATACTTTTACAGAAGCGATCTTTTATAGAAACATGGATGAAATACAGTATGTGAGACTTTTAAATATTTTTGTATCGTTCTTTCTAATCTCCAATTTCTATCGAACTTTTCAACGTGAGGAAACAATTAAGAAATTATGCAAAACCGGGAAATGTGTTGTATTCTTTACCTCTTTAAGTATTACTCTTGTTTATTCTGCTTTGTTCTGTAATATTCATTTCTCAGTTTCATTTTTTAAACATCTTTTTAATTCAATGAGCTCCTGTCAATAAACGATCGATAAATTATCACAACGATCACGGTGCAAAGTTAGTTGCATTTGTTATGACTGGGAACACTGTATATATCATTATCAACAAAGTTAACGAGTGACTTTTTCGGCAACTTCTGCATTATCATCCGAATAGGGGCAAGCAATGCGTGATATTGACCTGTATGTTGCTGTTACATCCTTATGCATATCGTATAGATCGAAATAACCATAAAATATAATGTATCAAAATCATTAGGATTTATTAGGATATCGTACGCATTATTGATTTATTGATTATTAATTTTTTAAGAGTCAGAAATGATATGATAGAGAAGTAATTTATCATGATAATTTTCCATTAATATTCGGGAATATATGTATACGATTAAAAAATACTAATAATCTAATTATATTCTGTATTAAAGCTATTTTTCTCGACTTATGTATCTTTTGTTATTATTGCAACAAATTCCTAACTGACTTGACACTCTAATAAAATATTCATCCTTGCAGATGAAGAATTCATTTTAATGTTGACGATCATATGATATTAATAGTTCTTACTTTTTTGGAATTCAAAGATGTTTGGAATTCGGATGTAAATTTGGAGTCAATTATGAGTTAATAAATCAAATTATATAATATCTATAATAACGTTACATGTGCAATTATGACTCAACTAAAACATTCATATGTAATTCTAAATTCAAATGTACTTCATTTAAGACTAGTATTTCAAGTAACAACTATTAATGCATGTCTGAGATTTTTATATTCATAATTTCGAGTGTCGGTCTCCTCCATCACTCTGAGTGAATTTCCACTCGTTCTTAGTGAGACACTGTCTCAAGAAATGTAGAAAGTACAAAATACGTTCTTTCGATCAGTCAAGAGTTTATGAAAGAAACGGAGAAAAAGAAGTAGAGAAGAACAATCTCGAATATGAAAGTAGACCGGTCGACAAAATATTCGCGCTTGCAAGATAAGATGTACTACGAATTTCGCAAAGTATCCGCTATATATTAATTCGCCGGGCGTTTTATAAGGGATGCAGTGAGAGAATTTATGATCCGATGTCAAGACGGTAACCGTTCTCCTTCTCTTTGTCTTCGGCACTATTAATTCGTAATACTGTCAACAAAGAGATTTCATTTTCGCCGACGAAGAATGATGTCTTCGCTCGAAAGCCGTGTCGAAAGGCAGATAAATTGACTGAAATGAATTACTAAAGCAGTCTAGATTGCGAGAAACGATAAGAAAGTAATGGTCGAACATCCCCCGTCGCGGGCGAAAGGGGAAAGATGGAGGTGACGGTGGGGATAAGAGGAGATGACGTGTTTCGTGATGAAAGTCGAACGAAGGCGCGAAAGAAGGTTTTTGTAGAGAAGCGCTTGGCGCTTTATTCGTCCGTGAGGTGTTTTCTCGGGCTAGCGACACTAGCCCGAGCAATTTACTTTCGAGATCTTGCCGCTAGGAGGAGCTGCGCGGTTTAATCCAGTCGTTACGAAGCCGACTTGACGGCAGACAAGGATGGAAATCTGGGGCGAGCTTAGAATGCGGAAGTTCAGTACCACCGTATGAATAGCCGCTACTCTAAAGTTCTAATTGAGCGAGAGACAATCAAAGCTGTGTATCGGGGAGTACCCGGCAAATGTTGCGGCCTGTCGGCGACCGACGAGCGCGGAACGAACGAATGCGCGCCGGTAATGCGGTATAGCTAACTGTTAACTCGCGGTCGCGCTGGGAACACATTTACGCTCTGTATGCATCGAGTTTCATTGTCGGCGCTCCGAGAGCCATTCGAGCGTAAAATATGGTCGCCCGGTAAATAATTCCCAGCCTTGGGCGCCATTTCTTGAATCGGAAGCGAAGTGACGCTTATTAAACTCGCAGAAACTGCCGCTAAAGCAAGCTGATATAATCAAGGGTATGGAAAATATATAAATTAGGAAATAAAATTTTTTCAATATATTAGTAAAAAACAACTATATAGAGTCCCATTTTAAATGAGCCAGGCAAAAATCTCCAGGAAAGCCAGGAAAAAATATGAAAGATACTAAGAAATGTTTCAGACAAAAGTTGTATGGTTTCAAAGTAGACATAAAATAACTATATCATTTTGTTTACAGATCACTTTCGAGATATTTACTGATCATTACTTTTCTTAAATAGAGATTTCAAATTTTTATTACATCATCTTTTTCTACCAATTAATTTGAATAACTTTTGTTTGACACATTTTTTTATTTGCCTAATATTTTTTTGAGATAAGGAAAACTTGGTAACCTTTAACTTATGATAACATTTAACTTATGATATCTCGCTAACTATTCGTCGAAAGAAAAAATAATACTAGATTTATTTACTTTATTTGGTCTCAATAATATATTGTTACAATAGTGACCTAATTTTTATTGACTTATCGACCTTTAGAAATTACAAAATCATAAAATTTACAAAAATCAGGGTGCTATTGTACCAATATATTCTTGAAACCAAATAGAATAAAAAAGTACCACTTTTACTACTAGTACCATTTTTTCTTTCGACAAATAGCGAGATATAGGTAGATAGGTTATTTATTGAAAAATTATCAAGTTTTCCTTAACCGTTTGACTGCTAAGCAATTCTTGCAAGAACGCACGAAAACTGCGGGACATATTTTGACTTGATGTTGTCAAATAAAATACTCTCATTTAGACAAATATCAATCAATTTTAATAATTCTTTTCGTATTATAAAGAAACAATATTAATTGTGATTGTGAATAAGAAAAAATAAACATTAAATTGTTTTTTCTTTGAAAATTAAAATTTATAAAAAGATAACTTAAAGTTTATTGATCTTCTCTTATGATCAGCACGTAAAGGATCATTTTGATTAGGGGAAGATCACTGACTCTTACATGAAAAATTTATGTATAACAACTATGTTTTGCCGCACAAATAGCGTGAAGGCCTTTTTTACAACAAGCGCAAATAAGGCGGGATAGCTTGATCCCGCTCCTTCTGTTGCTACACACCGCACATTGTCGTAAGTTACGTCCCGGTAATTTTTCAAGCGTAAATTTTTTGGTTGATGAAGATGGTTGTGTTGACACGCTATTTTTATGATTCATCCACTCCTTTTCGATATCGTCAATAATTTTTGATGTGGTCCAGGAGTCTCGAAAAAATTATTTGTTGCTTTGGAAAACACATTTGTCGGAGGAATATTCGTAAAAGTTGGTGTTTCTTCTGTTTCTGAAGATGAAGATGAGATAGAAGACTCACTTTCAATCCTCAGTCTTTTTCTTTGATGAGTTATAATAATGCTCATCACTACTTGTGTCTGTTCTTTCACCATCCTCAGAATCACTAGCAATCGAATCAACGTCCGAAATAATAGCCCGTGACATGGTTATTTTTTAAAAATAATATATAAAAACGGTAAAAAGTTATTTTAGAATTCGTGTTACAAAGTACGCGTGAGGTCAGACTACGTTCACTTCCACGGAGCAACAAAGACACACTGAAACTCGCAGCGTAAAAGCGCTGCGTCGCGGTTTTCGAGACAAATGAACGCAGCGCTTTTGCGCCGCGTAGCAGTGAAACGGTTAAATATCTCAAAAAATAAGCAAATAAAAAAATATTTCGAACAAAAGGCGTTAAAATTAATTGGTAGAAAATGATGATATAATGAAAAATTGGGGTTTCTATTTAAGAAAAGTAATGATCGGTGAATATCTCGAAAATTACGCCACCTGTAAATAATGTGATATAGTTGTTTTATGTCCCCCTTAAAACCATAGACATAATATATCTAGACTGCATATTCGAGGAATGGGGGCAGAGCTCACGTAGAAAAAGATGCATTCCGTTTTGTCTGTGCGTTCTCTCTCTCACACTCTTGATGGAAGGAGAAAGGCACTGTTTTTTTTTATTTTTTTCAATATAATGATCAACCTAGATCGCCGTGCCTTCAGCTCACCTCGAGGTATATACAATTACAACTGCTACATTGTCGTACAGGTTAGCAACTGCCCCTTCCTTATTCCTCTTCCATCAAGAGTATGTGAGAGAGAACGCGCAGACAAAACAGATTGCATTCTTTTCTACATGAGGTCTACCCCCACCTTTGAAATTTGGGAGAACGCGTAATTTAGGTATACTATGTCTATGCTTAAAACCATACAATTTTTATCTGAAACATTTTTTTCTAAAATGCTTAACTTTCGAGATAGTTTGCCGTTCCGGCACTTTTTATACACCCTGTATATTAGGTGTACAAATTAATTTGGTGCCTTTACATTGAATCAATTACAAATCTCTGTTATCCTTAACCCTAACCTTAATATTAAAAAAATATAATATTAAAGAAATATTCTCATCAAGATCTATTGTAAGTAAAATATCTACAACTTGGAAAAAAGCTTCTTTGGGTTCATGTTTATACATGACTATTTTTTATCCTTGCAATGAGTGGAATATGTTCATAACATTTGGCCATCTATCTCTGAAACGCCTTGTATAAGAAAAACGATGAAAAATTTTTAAATTAAAATAAAGCGGTTAGTGTGATCATGTTAATATTTTTATAACATAATGTTTGGATGATCACATCTACGCTATGAACATTATTTGAATCCGTCGTCCACTTTGGCATTTTTGGCAAATGACTGTGGAGATTACAATGATTATATCGCTTATTCTACATTTGAAAATACTTGACGTACTTTCTGCATGTTTTGGCGAAAAGAAGAAAAAAGAATAAAAGAGGGAACTGACAATTCGAGTGCATCGTTTTCTTTCCTTTCTTTTTTCTTTTCTCTTCCTCATCGCGAACGACTCATAATATCGCATGAATCTCTTGAGCAGTTTTGATTTCACATTAACAAGTTTACTTGCGAAATATAAATTTACACTTTTTAATGTAGATCCATTTGATTGAACAGCCTTTTTATCAAAATAGAATACTCGAATTTTCGAGGACTCCCAGGTACTTTCAGTGTTGAGTTATCAATATAAAAGAACTTTTGCGAGATGTCGCTTACCGCCCGTTGGAACTTTCTACAGCTCATTTACGTTCGCTTAAAGCTGCACTCTCACGGGTGTTTTAAGCGTCGTCATTTTATGAGACCGAATCAAAAAGTAAAAATGTAAGTTCTCTAGGGCTCCAGGGATGGAATAGAAACGACGAAGAGCCTTATTTCGTTTTTAAAGTACTGCGCACCATAGATATACATATATTTACTTTATAAAGAAGAGCGCGGGCTTTCTATAGAGAACTAACGTGTTTCAGTTAGGTATAGAAATGAATATTCGTTAGTCGAAAAAATGCACGCTCCTCACGAGATATATTTCATATTTCATGTCCGGCGATATGAAATAACTCGTAAAATATTCACTTTTCGATAACACCCGCCTTCTCCCCTCTCTTTCTCTCTTATTCTTATTGAAGCTCACCGAATCCAGCTACAATATTTCAGCTTCTAAACATCTGAAATTACTTTTGATTTTTTAGAATTGCTCGAGAACGATACGAGAATCCTGTGAATCGTTAATGCATGTTCGATAAAGCAAAGAATCGCGGAATTTTGTCCTTTGGAAGAGGATGTAAGCGAAATATTCCCAAAGTTTGTAAAGTCTCTCAGATATGTGTACGTAAATTTGCCAATAACTTTACTAGTTCGTTTGTAAAGACTACGTCTCTTATGAGTGGTTCATGCAACATTCATATTGGTCACAAACAATAAAATACGGAAGAGATACCGAAAATATTATCAAAAGTTTCTCAAAACAATATGTCGCGTAAAACGTAACATGAGCATACGAGTGCAATTTTTAATGAATTTATTGCTACATCTATAAAATGTTGTATTTAACAAAAAATTTACTTTACTTGCGTGATACGAAATGTAACAATTAATTTAATGCACTATATTCGCTCTATAAATATATTTTAGGAAGTTATAAAATTTTCACCATCGATTTCTCTCACGTTGTGATAATCATGAGAATCTACTTGGAAGATTTTTTCTATCCTTTTTAATTTTTTGTTTATTGCATTACATTTGTTATTCTCAAACTGTTCACCACATCTCGAACAATGGCGGATTTTAGGAGTAATTTACGCGAAATGTATATATAATACATAGCGGAACGTGAATACGTGTTCTTAAGCTACGAGCCCGATTTCTATGCCGAGCACAATCAGTTAATCGGCTTGCTGCGATAGTCCTTTGTCCTCCTCCTTAGCCAAGCTTGACAGTTTGCGGTTTGTAGTTCGTGAACTTCATCGGGGCAGGATCTGCTACATCCCACTGAGCACCCGGTACGCTGATTTCTCCAGAGATCGGAGCGATGACTATAACGTCACCGAAGAATTTCGTACGCAGTCGATTCTACGGCGACCGATTCTATCGCTACCATTCAGATTGATGAACAAATTTGCGTTTTAAAATACGAGGTATGTTTATTGGACACTGTATTCAGCACTTTTAGAGGAGCTCATATTATAATATGATAATATATAGTATTCGAAATGTTCGCGATTATTGAAGAAACTGACGATAGATAGATTTTCAATAGCGACATCGAGATCTCGTAAATTTAATATTTATCAAATATAATTGTTCTAACTATACACTAAAACTATTTACATAAAAGTTATTTTAAAACTAAGTTAAGATAAAATATAATATTATTTATTAGCTTTCTTTATTATTGAGTTATTTATCCGTGAGCAGATCTATAGAAAATAGAAAGATGTAAATAAATAAATAAATAAATATATATATATTTTGTGTATATATACACAAGTAAATTGACTCATTAAAATTTATATAAATTTTATAAATTTTTTAGAGAACATTTTATTGAATTTAAAGTAAACTGGTGAGTGATTTTAATATTTTTTGTAATATCTAAATATTAGTCTTTTTTTATAATATCATAACACTTTCATCGGTGTCTTAAATATAGCTAGAGAAAATTAAAAATAAGAAGCAAACATTAAAAAATTGGCATAAATAGTATCGATTTTAATTCAGTATCATTTAGTGTCAACATAAAAATTGCAATTAGATAATATCTTAATTAACATAAAGAGTATAAATTTCAACGAATTCTTAAGAAATTCATTTCACCAGACAGATTCCTTGAAAAAAAAATGATAAGAATAAAAAGACTTCCTACGTTGCGATAATTTCAATCTTTCCAGAAATTTCAAATCAGTCAAAACTCTTAGGTAGACAATTTCCACTGATCCGCGGAGATATCTATCCTTTTTCCGAATTCGACGATTCCGAAAAACTGCCACAAGTTATTCAATAAATCTCGAAATTCCGGAAACACCCACTTTTGTCGGGAATCCGCAGTCGAATGGGCGCTGGAAATCGTGATGGGGTTTACACGAAAAACTGGAGAAACTTCGTTGATATTGTCAAACTCCTAGGTAGCAACTCCCAGAGTCCGATAATCTTCACTCGATAAACGCCAGCCGGGGTGACTCGAAGCCTTCCGTGGTCTCGAAATTACGAGAGTTTCTCGAATTCGACCGACCACCTGGCCAACGTCGATGTATCTCCGATTTATCAACTCGCGCGCGCGTGTACGATACGATTTAAAGCCAGTCAGGAGAAACCAAACCTCAAGAATCCGAGTTTATGAGACAGTTAACGTGTGGATGCGAGAGCGTAGCAAGAATTATCGTCTCGTAAAAGGCGACGGTTCGTCTTGTCCGACGCGAAAAGGTTTGCGTCCGGAAAATAATATGACTATTCTTGTTTCGATATGGTTCGTCCGGTCCATATCGAAGCAAGATGGTACGATTCTACGCCCACGCATGTGGAGAGCGCGAGATGACGTAGACGCTTAAAATTTCACGGATTTGTAGAATCACGTAGAACGCGAGCTTGGACGCGAAAGTAGGACGCATTATATCTTCGCCCTCCATTCGAGGAAAGAAACCGGCAGAAATTTTCTTTGTGCGACTAATTCCGGAGGGTTTCCGCGAGCGTGTTCTCTCCGTCCGTTGTTCCTCGGCGGCGCATCGGAATTGCAAAGTGCGAGAAACCGCGTTAGCGATTAACTCATTAACCTGGAATTACAAAACCACCGTCTCTGATTATAATGCGAAGCCGCCACCGGCGCATACGCTCGTGCACGGTCCGTATGCAAACTGCGATCTGATTACGCACGATGTACACTAAGCTTCAATGAACCTTTAATATTCGCTGGACTAAAGCTCACTTAGTTCTTCTAATCTCGTTCTCATCGGGTCTAAATTGATATGACGCGATGATGTGATATCAGATATACTGTAATATAAGTTGTGCGAATAACAGATTGGATGAATAATCAAATCAAAATATATACGTGCATTCAGACATAATATAAACGATTAGAAAAAAATTAGTGAGTTTTAATCTAATAAACGTTAAGATGTACACCAAGCTTTCTTTATCGGAAATGACATATATCTCAAACAGTAATTACACTAGCGAATGCCGATTGGATTGCAATTGCGATTGACGATTGGCGATTACTTTCCAACCAATCAAGCAAAACAGGCACCGATTGAGATTGATAATTGCCGTTTAGACAATGCTCTATTTTAATCGCCAATCGTCAATCGCAATCATAATCCAATCGGCAATTGCTAGTGTGATTACGACTTTAGGCATATCATGTACAGAATGTAACATCACATACAGGTTAGTATGACGGGTTGCTTGTTTCTATTCGGACGATAATGCAGAGGTTACCGCAAATATCACTCGTTGACTTTGTTGATAATGATATTTGTAATGTTCCCAGTTATGACAAGTGCGACTAACTTTGCACCGTGATTATTATAACAGTTTATCGACCGTTTATGACAGGAGTCGAGCTTCATTGATTTAAAAAAGATTTTTAAAAAAGTAAAACTGAGAAATAAACATTACGGATTTAAACAGAGTAAATAAGAATAATTAAGGAAATAAATAATACAACGTTTTTTCACATAATTTCTTAATTTCTTTCTCGCGTTGAAAAATTCGATAGGAATTGAAGATTAGAAAGAACGATATAGAAATATTTAGAAGCCTTGTATACTATATTCCATTTACGTTTCTATAAAAGATCGCTTTTGCAAAGGTATGAATCGACCAAAGCGCAGTATAAATATTGATTGCAACTTAATCGACGATAATTATCAAGCGACATATTTTCGGTATATTGTAATTTTGTATCTTGACATCTCTTTTATTGAAAATAAGGCTTGATAGTTGCCGTCAATCGGAAGCTATCTTTTGTAGACACATGGATGGAATATAGTATACAAGACTTCTAAATATTTCTATACTGTTTTCTTTCTAATCTTTAATTTCTACCAAACTTTTCAACGCAAGAAAAAAATTAAGATATTATGTAAAATAAGAGAATGTGTTGTATTATTTATTTCCTTAATTATTACTCTTATTTACTCTACTTAAATCCGTAATGTTTATTTCTCAGTTTCACTATTTTAAAGTTTTATCTTTTTTAATTTAATGAGGCTCGATTCCTGTCATAAACGGTCGATAAACTATCATAACGTTCACAATGCAAAGTTAGTTGTATCCATCATAACTGGGAGCATTCCAAATATCAATATCAACAAAGTCAACGAGTGACTTTTTTGGTAACTTTTGCTTTATCGTCCGAATAGGGGCAGGCAACCCGTCATACTGACCTATATATTGATGTTACACCTTATACTTATAAATATAAATATAAAAGTAATTTTTATGAAATATGAATATATAAAAGAATAAATCTCGCGTAAAAGAATAAAGAAAACATTTAATATCTTTTCAAGAACAAATAAATAAAAAGGGTTGAAACCGGTGGGAACGTGTACGTGCGTGCGCGCCCATATGTATGCGCATGTGTTTGTGTAAAGTCTTGAAAGAATCTTCGCAAAAAGGGTCGATTTGTTGTCCGTTTTTCGGTCCTCGTTTTTTCGAATCGAATTTTATGCCAAAAGATAGTTCATGATGAGACATTAATTACAGAAAAGTTTTACGTTGAGCATACGATTGGTTTCAATGATGTAGAGGGTCAAAGTGGTCACTACCTACTAAGAAAGTATGACACTAATAACGCTTTATCGCACGAATTTTTGCAAAATTCGGTATCTGGATTCTTTGAGTTGCTGATTATAAATCTGATGTCAGATTTAAAAAATTCAAGATGGCAGGTGTAACATGGCGGATATACATAGTGAAACAATCATTTACTTTTATTGGAACTGTTATGTTGTGGTTTTTTGGCTAGCTAATTGCGAATTTTCTAATAAGTTTTCGAAAGTAATTTTTTCAACAGCAGTTTTTGAGTGGAGAAAGTATTTTTTTATTGTTCTTTCATAAAAAAATATCAAATTCAATTGATACGCTACATGACGCATAAAGGATAATGTGATAGTTTTATTTGTTATATTTAGAAGCTTATCTTGCCTTCATTAGTTGGATAACTTTCTCATCTTGCTTTCACTGACTGGATAATAGTTTTATCTTTCCTTTATTAGCTGGATAACTTTTTCATCTTGCCTTCACTGGCTGGATAACATTTTTATCTTGCCTTCATTAGCTGGATAACTTTTTCATCTTGTCTTCACTGGCTGGATAACATTTTTATCTTGTCTTCATTAGCTGGATAACTTTTTCATCTTGCCTACACTGAAGGTAAATATAAATCTGATTGAAAATTCGCAATCAGCTAGCCGCAAAAACTACAACATAACAGTTCTAATAAAAGTAAATAATTGTTTCACTATTTGTGTTCGCTATATTACATCCGCCATCTTGAATTTTTTAAATCTGACATCGAATTCGTAATAAACAATTCAAAGAACCCATACTGAATTTCGTGAAAATTCGTTATTATATCGTGAAAAAACGTTATTAGTGTCAAACTTCCTTAATGGGTAGACTACTTTGACCCTCTATATCTCTGAAACCAATTGTATGCTCAATGTAAAACTTTGTTGTGATAAATGTCTTATCATGAGCTATCACTTCGCATAAAATTTAATTAAAAAATCTGGGACTAAAAAACGGGCACTTTTTGCGGAGGTTCTTTCTGTATGTTTCCTCTCATTTCATTTGCTTCCACGCTTGAGTTCTTATTCAGAATCAAATATCCATTTCAGCGACTTTCCGACATATTTTCGAGCTTCTTCTTTAGATTTTTAGTGCCCTATACCATATTCTCCCCGTAGATTTGCTTTCTAACATTTTATGACCCCGAGAGATTTGAATCCCGGAAATCTCGGACACATCGAAAACTTTAAATCCCGCGGAGGAGTCAGAGAAATTTGGAGTTTCCAGATTTATAACGCTCGCGTACTTGGGCTATCAGAATGCCGTATATCGGGACTCCAGCACGTCTCAATTTTTGTGTTTCAGGAATTACTCGTGCATAATACATCATAATACAGGGATTAAATTAAAAAAAATTGTTGTCGTGAGCGATGAAATGAAAGGAAAGGACTCTCCCGCGATTCTTTCTTCCGATCTCCTTCATTCTCCTTCCACCTGCCTTCAATCCCCTTTATAACAGAATACGTAAACGATCCGCGCGAGCGCTCGTCAATTAACAGAAATCGCTGGCCAATTACTCGCGCGGCCTATCCGCCTATTTGCAGAAAGTCGATAATTGAAGAACACCGCACTGAAAGCATCGTCTGAGGAATACGCGATGCCGCGCGGCTCGAATTTTCTTTGTCAACGAATACAAATGAGGGAAAGAGGCTGTGGACTATATATCGGAATCGTTATTAAGCTCTATGGAAACTTCCGGTAACCCAGTTCTTGAAAGTGTGCTCGCCGCCCTGGTAATTCCGAATATGATTCCGAATAGGAGGCCTAGTTGGCGCTATCGTTGTTTATCTCGCTCGTAAATGGAACGTATCGGAGCATTTCCCCGATCCAATAGAAACTATTCGTCGTAAGTAAGTCAAGTACCGTGTATAAGAAGTCAATAAGTATAAAGGGTGTACAGAATTACATATATCTGGGTGCTCTTGTGGGTAGGTAGAATTCGTTAAATTCAATAGAAAAATCATTCGTTCTGTAAACGGTCGCGATAATTGAGATATCCGAAATTATGTTTATACAACATAAAATTAATTTAATTTATGTTGTTCATGTAAACGGAAATTGTGAGTTTCCGTTTATATGAACGGCATAAAAGCGATTTAATTATTTACGATATTGCAATTATCGATGTTACGTATATCGCATAAAAAATTCATTGTAAATATACTATATAAAATGTAACACTATAAGCAGTCAGAACAGAAAACACAATCGTCAAATCGACTTTATGCCTGTTATGTAAAACATAGACTATAGTATAGTATCTATACAAATGTTACCGAAGCGGTTTAAGGTCATTGCAGGCAAATGACGTAGTCAATGACGGATAATTGGTCAATTATGTGCGCGATTCGGTGGATCGATCTCTTTCGGATAAAACAATTAATAAATGATGTGTCGTCTCGTATTCTCAAAGTATAGAGTGTCTTCCTGGTATTCCACTTATGTGATAGGTCTATAGGCGTATGTAATACAATAATTAATGTAGATTATTTTTTTAAATTTCCACTGAGAAGAATGGAAATGACGAACTAAATGATTGAATAATTTTTGAAATTCGTTCAAATTCATTCATGTCCTGTTTTAGTGAATATATAGTTTAAAGAATGCAACTCTCTCCAATGACCTTGATCTTGATATATTGTTGACGTATCGTGATCGTTGAGATCATCTTACGGAGCAATTTTCAAGTGATTTTAACCATCGCTGATTGTTTATTGAAATGTTATGAATAAAAGAAGTTTTATAATAATACGATCTATAAAATTTTCATTAAAAGATAGTGCAGGGAATTTAGAGAAAATTAATATCTGTACTTTTTTATATATTCATCAAATTTGTATAAAGAACTTTTATAAAATATAAATATACAATAGTAATTTCATTTATTCATCACGTTCTATTTCATAATATTCATCATAGGATACAACATTAATTTCAAAGAAATTTATCAATATATTTGTGGTATTTATATTTACGTTTGAAAATAAATAAAATTGCATAAAGGTTTTCCATAAACTTCTTTATTAATTTTTTTAACGTATACTGTGTCGGAAAATTACGTACATCGGATTTATGAACCTTTTTTGTATTTATAATTTTCAATAAACAATGAACAGCGGTTAAAACCTTTCGAAGGTTATTTAATAAAATAACCTTGACAATATATGTCAAGGTTAAGGTTATTGGAACTGCATTCTCTAAACTGTATAACTATCTTTGTATTTTGTTCCATTTATATATTTAGTGGGTTTCGCAATAGGCACCTGATTCTTATTAGCTTTTCTAATCTATGATTGAATCTTTAGTCTTTAGTCGAAGTCTCTTCTAAATGTACGTGTCTATTGAAAATTTCTTGGCAACAGCGGGCTGAGCATAATACGAGTATTGAATAATAGAGGCATATATTTCAGCATTATAAGTTGCATGCCTTCGGTGTCCAATATTACATACAGCTGTCGTTGTCAAGAGATTGTTAACAGATTCAGACGTCTTTAATGAGACTCCGCTTGAAGAGCTTCGTCGCATCATGCGCATTCATTGCCAATTTTCTGTCATTAACATTTCAATCACCATGATAGTCTATTTAGTTTAACGACTCTGGTAAATTGAATCTCGTGGATGTTTCTAGCCAACCACAAAGTAATAAATTTTATCTAACATCTATCTTAATTAATAATGTAACGCTTATTTCTTTTAACAGCTAGATAAATAAGTTATCTGACACTTAAACAAAGTAAATTACAATATATTAGTTATGAAATACATAAGATAGTTATGAAATAAAAAATAACAACTAGTTGACAACCAGTAATGTCTTGTTTTTGTCTTGTTTTTTCTTGTGAGTAATTCTTGTGAGTAATATCAATTTTTATTTGCAACCAAATTTTAAAATAGTGGCAAGCATATAATAAGTCAAGCATAATAAGGCAAGCATAAATAAATCATATTTTGAAATAGACAGCGTCATCTACTCTGTCTGATATATAATAGCTAGATATTGACATTAATTGAAATCGCAGAAGCGGTTCTAGTGAATAATCAGATAGTAACAAGCTAGTATCGAATTAGAAAATGTAGCTGCAGAAATTGGTTACTGGTTTTCGGATCAAATCAATTAGTTATATTTCTAAGTATTTGAACTAACTTTCGACTTAACCTGGCTACTTACATTTTTAATTGAGCAGTTCTATTTTCACCAGGTATGTAAATATGAAACCGGAATTTTTGTATAGAAAATACACGTTTATTGTATGAAAATGATAAAAAATATTTTATTCGAAGTATTGCCCATCGCTAGCTATACATTTTTCCCACCTGTCTGACAATTTGTGGATGTCACGCCAAAAAAACTGTTGCTCGTTTGAAACAAACCAGTCACCGAGCCATTTTCGTACATTTTCGTAAGAAGTGAAGCGCTGCTCAGCAAGTGCGTGTCCCATCGATGCAAATAAATAGTAATCGGACGGAGCTAAGTCTGGTGAGTAAGCCGCATGCGAAAGTATTTCCCAACTAAACGCCTCAATCGTTTCCTTGACCAGTTTTGCTGTGTGTGATGGTGCATTATCATGAAGCAAAATCACTTTGTGTTGCCTTTTTTGATATTCTGGTCGTTTTTCACGCAAAGCTTGATTCAAATCGATCATTTGTTGTCAGTAGCGTTCAGTATGAACGGTTTCGCCAAGTTTTTGCAGCTCATAATAGATCACACCCTTCTGATCCTACCAAACACAGAGCATTGTCTTCCGTCCATAACGATTTGGCCTTACAATTGATGTCGATGGTTCGCCTAGAGATACCCATAATTTGTTACGCTTAGGATTCTCAATATATATCCACTTTTCATCGCCAGTCACAATTCGATGGAGAAATGACTTTCTTTTGTACCTGGCGAGCAGCATTTCGCAAGTGGTTTTTCGGTTTTCCTGTTGCCTTTCATTCAGTTCATGTAGAACCCATTTTCCCATCTTCTGGATATTTCCCATGGCTTTCAAACGTATGGAGACGGCTTCTCGTGTCACATTTAATTGATCCGCGAGTTGTTGCTGCGTTTTGAGCGTCATCCTCATCCAACAATGCTTGCAATTCGCTGTCTTCAAACTTTTTCGGTGGTCTTCTACGTTCTTCGTTTTTCACGTCAAAATCGCCACGTTTGAATTTTTTAAACCACTCAAAGCACTGTGATTTACCAAGAGCATGCTCACCGTAAGCTTCGACAAGCATTCGATGTGATTGTGCAGCAGTTTTCTTCAAATGGTAACAGAAAATCAATGCTGTCCGCAAATCGTAGCTTCCAGGCACAAAATTCGACATGTTCAACACTATTACAAACTATGCTGTTATATGAAACTTGTATTGTTGTGAGTTGAAAATCTTTGTCAGATGTCAACAAATGGAAATGGCGCCAATGACGCGGTTTGACGGTAACTATTGGGTTGGCAACTAAGTGATTGCGGATTTTAAATAAGAATGAAAATTCAAAATTTTAAATTTGCTTTTTTAAATTTTTTTCAATGTATGTATGCGATACATTGAGCTTCTCTGCAATATCACGTGTTGTGCTATGACGATCTGAATCGATAATGGCCTTGATATGGGTCTCATCGACTTCAACTGGACGGCCAGATCGTTGAGCATTTTTCAATGAAAAATCACCAGAACGAAATCTGGCAAACCAATTTTGACACTGCCTTTCTTTCAAGGCTTCATTCCCATATACGGCATATGACTTCTTGTGTGCTTGAGATGCGTTGCCTTTTCGGAAATAATACAATAAAATATGTCTGAAGTGCACGTCTTGCTCTTCCATTTTTAAATTGGGATAAAAACAAAACTAAAGAACTAATCGATATAATTTTTGTACTAAATGAAAGGTAGAAGTCCAAACAATAAGAAAAAAATATAGGTTAGGTACTTTGAACACGTTAACGAAACAAAAGAAAGTGTAAAATCCATTTGTCGACAAAATCCGCAATCACTTAGTTGCCAACCCAATACATTGACAGCTAGGGCCATCTATGGGCAAATTCCGGTTTCATATTTACAGACCTGGTACACGAGCGTTCAGATATCTAAATCCAAACAAATTCTATCAATTATGCTGTAATTACACAAGGTATAATTACAGCATAATTGGATAGAACTTGTCTCACTCGAATACTCCTATAATAATATACTATTATATATTACTATAACAATATATATATATATATATATATATATATATATATACAGGGTATTTTAAAAATAGATGCCTAAACTTTATGAGCATATTCTGCTCATTGTAAAGATAAAAAGGATCGTATAAATATCATAAGTCTGGCAACATTTCCTTCTCAAGTTAACACTTTGTATTTACAACAAACAACATGCTTCACATTAACATCATGCATTATTCTTTATTTACTTTTTGTTAGTAGAAGTAATTAAGTTAGCAGATAGATCTATGTGGAATTGGAATCAGTCTTTATTTAAATGTTCAAGAATTAAGATAGTGTCAAGATGGCAGCTTATTTTATGTTCTTATCAGTTTGTTGTAAATAAAAAATATTTATAACCTGGAAAAGAAGCGTTTCTAAATCCACATTTGTATGACTTTTTTCACCCTTAGTGAGTAAGATATGTCCTAAAAAAATTTAGCCACCTATTTCTGAAACATCCTGTGTATACATATTGCTATGTTGCCGTTAAAAATGGCAGTTCTTCGCGAGCGGGATTATTATCAGAATCGCCATCTCAGGCCACTCGGGACACTTTCAAGCTTCGTTATATCGGATTCCTCGTACATAACTGACTGCTTTGTTACTCGATACCAATTAAGGTACGGTATAGACGGCAAGTTTTTTTGATGGCGCGCTGGAAATTGAATGTGCGTCATTACGCTATCTCGCGCGCGGTCATCTTTTTATTTTTATGTTTCATCTTGCTCGCGCGTAGTAAACTTTCTGATTCTTGCGTAAACGTGAGTGATTGGAGTTCGCTTTATTCTCAACCAGCTCGCTGAAATCATTTCAGCGCACAAATCGACCAGAGAACCGACACTACACGACACGACGCGATGTATAATACACGAGAAAAATACGTCGATAACACAACGTTCATTCATCGCCGATGGCTATTTCGCACGCGTAAAACAATCGCCGTTGCCTGAATCGTAAACATCAATTAACACATTCCTCGTCATGACAGTCGCCGGTAACCGTCACTGAGTTTTCAAAAGTCACGACTTTCTTCTGTTTACACTGCTATGGTCGCTGGTGAGGGACAGGTAAATAAATATGTTACACATAATATTTTTATGCTATTCAATACTATAATTCAACTTAGTATTTTATTGTTCTTTTTATTAGGGATATGCAAAAGTTTCCATCGTTTACATATAGATGGCATTGTGAATTATTTACATGAAAGTTGCGATGCATTTTTGTTAGGTTACGTCAGTATTAGTCAAGCAGCATAATCAGAAACTGATGCATAATATTCATAATAAGTAATTTTCATTGATATAAACATTTTTAATTCGTATGAAAATGGAAGTCGATAAGATGCATATTTATCATTATATGCTTCCTTTATTTTATCTGGGCAAAATAGCTGCCGAAGCAATCAGAATCATTTGCGAAACTTATAGTGAGGGAGCGATAGCTGAAAGTTCATGTTGTGAACGGTTTCGCCGCTATAAAAATGGTGATTTTGGAAGACAATGAGCGTGTGTGTGTGTGTGTGTCGAGCGACCGCAAGAGCTGAGTTCGGATGACTTGGAAGCGTTATTGTAAGAAGATTCGACTCAATCGAGTATAGAACTTGCGAAAAAGTTACATGTTATTCAGAGCACTGTAATTCGACGCTTGCATGAGATGGGAAAAATTCTGAAGAAAAGGAAATGGGTTTCCCATGAATTATACGAGAATGCTATTGTCAGCCGAGTCACTATTTATCTTCCGCTGCTTAATAGATACAAACACAAGTCTTTTTGTATCGAATTGTGACCGAAAATGAAAAATAGATTTATTATGATAATCCCAATCGCAAAAGATCGTGAGTAAATCCCGAAGAATCCTCTACGTCACAGCCGAAACGAAATATCCATGGTCATAAAGTCCTCTTGTATATCTGGTGATGGGATATGCAAGGAGTGTTATATTATGAGCTGTTAAAACCATCTCAGACTATCACTGCGGAATTATATAATCGACAATTGAGGCAGTTGAATGAGCAATTGATCGGGAAATGGCCATATTTTGAGACAGAACAAAATAAATATTTTTCTGCACGACAATGCCAGGCCCTACGTTGCATTGACGACCCGAGCAACTTTAATGGAATTGCAATGGGAAGTCCTAACACACCCGGCATATTCTCCAGATATTACGTCATCGGATTTTCACTTATTTCGTGCAGCACAGTCTTTCTGGTACACGATTTTGCAATGTGGGGGAAGTACAACGATTCATCGATAACTCCATTCACTCTAAGAGCAGACTTCCTTTATCGTGGTATCTATCTTTTGCCTAAAAGAAAGTTGGCAAAAAATAATAGATAATGCCGGAAAAATTTTTGATTAAAGATACTATGTCATTTATAAGAATATTAATAAAAAACATTGTCTCTCCAAAACGATGGAAACTTTTGCATTTCCCTAATATAATACAATCTAAGTGGCGTGGTCACAGAAAGTCTGTCAAAATATTCTTAGCAGTAAATATGTTAAACATTGTTCGCGTTAAATCATTGTTCACGCAGAGCGAGAAACGCGTCCTCGCTGTAAATGAAGTCGAAGATGCCAGGCATCTTGTGACCGCGCTTGCTTCTATCATCCTGTATAATTCAAAGTCGCGCGCGAATTCGAGCGGAGTAATGAGATCGCTCCGGGCGAATATGTAACGATGTAAAGGGTCGTCAACTAATTACATTGGTAGCAGCACGTCCTACTTAATATAGATGGTTATTAACGGCCGTCGAATTTACCGTTGACGACGATGGGTATCTGAAAGCGATAGCCATCCCGCGGAAAAGCCGCTCGTGAATCCTCAGCCCTCCGGGCTTCCCGCTAATGGATTCGTACACGAGCGTCGTTACACCTTCGGCCATCCTGCTTTACTTTTGTTCCAGGAGAACTTCGGCACATACACCGCTCGCGGCCAGCGGAATCGAGATGTCAGAGGCTCTTTTACACGAAGCGAGCATGCGCAAACGTGCGCGAGCTTTGCTTTCCTTAAATTAATATAAATCTACAACTCTCTGCCAGCTAAATCTTGTTTGATATATTCTTGTTTGATATAAGTTGTATTTGATGGTTATTTCGAGAATGGGATTAGCCGTATATGGTTTGATGACGAGAATAGACGCACTTAAGGAAGCATAGTTACTGGTGATTACAATTGCACAGTGAACGAATTATAATTATATAGTTGGATGATAATAAGTATAAGAACATGAGAAAACAAAAGTTAGTAAACAATTGTAGTTGGGTAAATCTTTTTTATAATGAGTATTACTTTTATGTGATGTTTATGTGCGTAATATATAGTTATATAGTTAAATTATAATAAAAAAGATAAAAGAGTGAAATGAAAAATTATTGTCAGACAAAATTTTAATCTTGTAATAACTGTAACTACCATGTTTGTCGTATCATGTTTGTGATAATAATCTTAGACGCATATTACTACTATTATTTCTTAATCAGACAAGTAAATATACCGATATAATGATAACAACTTTAATGGATTAACTACTTTTTTTCTGTATATCAGTACATAGTGCTATGCGCGATAAGTCGTGTGTATTCTACGTGGAAACGAATTAACAATTCGTTTAACATTGCGTGAAATCTACGAAATTTCAACGTTCGCGATGCACGAGATTAATGCCTTTAACACTACGAGACAAAAACTCGCAAAGCTTGTGAATAGTGACCATAATAATAAAATTAGTAACGAACACAACGACCTGATATCTTCGAATGAAGATGAAAGATCCCATAGATATAAGTTATCCCTCGAGTTTTCAGAGTATAAATCACTATAAATAGCGCCATAGATCATTTAGGAAAGAAACTTTGACCTTTCTTCGATTTACCTCTCGCAATAATTTATGTAGCCGATTCGAAACTGATTTTTATCCCGTTTAAAAGTCGCTCCGCAGCACAGACGTGCGTTTCGCAGATTATAATAAATCTGTCAGTTTTTATTAAACTGTTTTGCACACTTTGCGCTCGACACGTGATACTTTTATATTTCTATCTGATCGACGGGAGATGGTAAGAAAACATCATAAAATATGCACTGCAAGAAAAGAAAAGGTATTGTTGTTGGCGAGTATAATTGGATAATAATAATTTTATATATATATATTCTTATTATTAATCTTTTATTGATATAATAACAGATATTACTGATGTCAAAGATAAATATAATTTTAATGACGTTAATTATTTTTTTTCTTCCGATGTAGAATACGCAATTAACAATAAGAACAACAGTCACACAAAAGGAACTAATCTATCTTTATATACTGACGAAAAAAAATAGTTAATATCATTTTATTTAAATATTGTTCTAAGTAACTATGCACTATGAGTATAAAGTTATTATTAATAACATTAATAACATTATAAAGTTATTATTAATAACATTATATCAGGTTGGCAATAAAGTCATGTCGCTTTTTACGGGTAGGTGGTTTTACTTGTCGCAAAAAACTAACTTCACTCCAATTCCTATAAGTTTTATATCACTTGACATTTTAAGTTTTCTTAAAAAAAAAAAAAGAAAAAATGCGTCATTTGGTAAAGAATTGTTTGTTTGGTATTGAGTTAAAAATGGAAAATCAAAACGAACATTCCCGCCATATTTTATTTTTTTACTTCCAAAAAGAAAAGAACGCTGTGCAAGCCCGTCAAAAGTTATGTGCTGTGTATAATGAGAAATCCTTAACAAAACGCCAATGTTAGCGTTCGTTTGCTTGTTTTCATTCAAGAGATTTTTCTGTAAAAGGTGCACTACGATCAGGCCGGCCAATTGAGGTCGATGACGACAAAATAAAAGCATTGCTTGAATCCAACCGCCATTATACGACACGGATCGCTGAGAAGCTAAACATATCACAAATGAGCATTGGAAACCATTTAAAACAACTTGGATATGTCAACAAACTCGATATTTGGGTTCCACATGAGCTTAAAGAAATTTATCTCACCAAATGCATGAATATTAGCGATTCTCTCCTGAAACGTGAGCAAAATGATCTGTTTTTGAAATGAACGTTAATTGGCGATGAAAAATGGATTGTTTACGACAATGTGGAGTGAAAAACATCGTGGAGTAAACGTGATGAGTCGCCACAAAGCACTTCTAAAGCAGACATTCATCAAAAGAAGATTTTGCTATCTGTTTAGTGGGATTACAAAAGTATTGTGTTTTCTGAACTGCTTCAATATAATCAAACGATTAATTCGGAATTGTACTGTCGTCAATTGGACAAATTATATGAAGCAATGAAACAGAAGCGCCCAGAACTGATGAATCGTAAAGATGTTGTCTCTCACCATGACAGCGCTAGACTACATACATCGTTGGTCACCCGTCAGAAATTGTTGCAGCTTGGGTGAGATATGTTACCATACCCATCATATTCGCCTGACCTTGCCTGACTCAACAGATTACCATTTATTTCGTTCCTTGCAAAATTCTTTGAAGGGAAAAAAATTCAATTCTGATGAGGCTATCAAATGGTACTTCAGATCAGATTTTTGCCGACAAAGACCAGAAGTTTTATGAGGCCAGAATCATGAAGCTACCAAACAGGCGGCAAAAGATCACTGAATTAAACGGACAATATATTACAGAATAAAGTTTTCGTTTTGTATGAAAAAAACCACTTTTCATTTACATAGAAAAAAACAATATGGCTTTTTCGCCAGCGCGATAGCTACGCTTACTATAAAAATAAATTTTCTGGCTGTTATTTCATTGCACAATTGCAATTATAAACGGTAAATATTTTTTCCTCAATGCAGACGATTAAATCGTTAAACTAATATATAGCAGCAGCCAATATAATGAATCAAACGTATAAAAACGTGCTCTGAGAGAAATAAAAAGTTTTGATAACCTAACTATAATTTGTAATTATAATCGCGTAGTCAGAGACTTATAGATAGAAGAACCATTTTAAATATTACTATAGTTTTAGTAACAATAACCTTATTATATAGAAATTGCTATTACTACTCTTTATCTGTGTGTGTGGTTAAAACAACAAGAAGACATAAGTCGATGTTATAACTAAAATAAATATAATTTTAGCAGCGTTAACCACTTTTTTTCTTTCAGCATGGCGAACTTTCCGCCGGGCGAAATTAGTTAATAAACTATTACAGTAAACACACACACACACACACACACACACATGTCCAAGCGGCGACAAGCCGCGGTATCGGCGTGTCGATATTCATCGATCGCGCGGCGTACATATCGCGACGCCACACGTGTCTAGACCAAGTTCCCTCTCACGCAATAAAATGTACGCGCAACCGGAAAAGAGGAAGAAAAATGTGACACCATTTTCACCTAGTACATTTACACAAAGCGTGACGGTATTTCAAAGAAGATGAGCTCCCGCGTGAATAAAGCCTCTTGCCGCTGTTTCTTTTCTCCTCTCCTCACAATATCACTTCTTTCTTCCTTCCTTCCTTCCTTCCTTCCTTCCTTCTTTCCTTCCTTCCTTCCTTCCTTCCTTCCTTCCTTTAGCATGAAATATCCAAGTTGTGATACAGTCCAAATCGAAGAGAGTGGAAAAGAGAGAACGTTCCGTGACTGTTAATTATTTATAACCTTGATACAAGTTCCTCAATGGCATTGACAACTTTTCCTTTGTCGCCGGCGACCGGCACCGGTCGCCTTCCTCATGTAATTACCGCTCGCATCTAGCAGAAGGAAAAATGCCGCTACATGCGCGTGAATTTTCAATTCTATTATTCAAAGATAGGACCTCCTCCAGCGCATTTCACGAAAGTACCCGATGCAGAGATTTCTTCGTGCATCGTTAATTGATCGCAAAGGTAGAATCATGAGAATAGAAAAATAGATATAAGAAGGAGAGAAGAAAAAAAGCTAAGGGTAGAGAGAGAGGGAGGAGAGGGAGAGAGAGAGACCGCGGAAGGAAAGGGATTACATTTCGCGACCGATTAAATCTCTTATATGAAATACTATCACGCGTAAACACGCGGCGAAACGCACGAGAATCCCGATCACGAAAGTAATTCCGATCAGGATCTTAGGGCGTGGAAAGTATCGTCTCGCAAGTGCAAGCAGGCGCTTCGATTTGCGCGGATTTGGTGGCGTCAGGTATTCCGGGCACACGCCGATAACAAGATTGCGACTGCAACTCGCAACTGCACGTCTAATGTAAGCAATATCTCGTTCCGTGACTTCCTTCCGCGAAATCGGATTCGACGTGTAAGAAATTCGCGGGATAGAATATTGCACTTACCTTAATTTATTCCAGAAGGGGCACAAATAAGCGCCTTGGTGACTTGAATAAAACCATATATTCTCTTAAGTAACGAGCATAGATACAGTCACTTCTTGTAACTTCCATACACACTCTCTCTTCGCGACGACATTACTTGTCTCATCTGACAAAAGATCGTCTCTGCACAAGCTTCTCCTTTATATAAGTGCGCACGCGATTCGGAAATTACGATGTAGAGAATCTCTTGCAATATGTTAGGATTGTGATTTAGTTTTTTTCCCAAAAATTGATTTACTTAACCCTTTAACGCCTACTGGTAACTACAGTTACCAGAAACGCATTTAAGAATCCATAATTTAATCAAAAAAGGAGGTTTCCGTTTTCTTTGCACCACTATAAAGGTGAATTCTTCTTCCAAAAATGATTCGACTTCCAAAAATGTAGATTCGGTTTAATCTGTTTTTAGCTCAGTTTCAATGATAACATGTTTCGTCAAATTCTAAGTAGGCATAGTTAGCATTGTTACTGACATCTAGAAGTGCACTATAAATGAATAGATGATAGATGAATAGATAGTATCTGTTATAATTTTATACATTTGGAAGCTTTCTCAGATGCAAAATGTGAAATTAAAAGAATACAGAAATTCAAAATGTCGCATCCAATATAGTGGACACAAAAATCAAGAAATCAACCTATTTTCGTGAAACTTGATGACCTACAGTTTTTATGCGGCGAAAAATGAAAAGACGATTGACTATCTAAATAGTGATCTTTAAGATATTCTTCTGAAATAGTAAACTTGACGCTCTGAATGATAAACTTCACTCACAAATATAGTAAAGTTTCAGCTCAGAAATGTCAAGCTGACTATCAGAGTTATGTCGTATAGATTACCTTTCATTTTTTTCTGTATAGGTTGCTCATTTCGTATATGCTTTTAGGATCCAAGTCATATTTACCAATAAACAAAAAACGAACGATAGAAAAAACCAATATAAAATTCTAATGTTTTTTTGGTTATCACTACTTATAGTCTCAGTTCAAAAAAGCTCAAATTTTATTCTGAAAACATTTATAAAAAAGTCGGGTGTTAAAGGGTTAAACAGGTAATGAATGATTACCTTAATCAAAATATTTTCCTTCGTTTTCTACTTTTTCCCATCTTTCTGGCAAGAGATGGATTCCGCGATAAAAAGATTCTTCTTTGGAGTTAATCCAATTTTCAACAAATTTTCGTACTTTTTCGAAATTATGAAAGTGTGTCTCCTCAAGAACATATTACATCGACCGGGACAAGTGATATCGGATGGAGCAATGTCTGGAGAAAACGCAAAGTACGGTAAAACTTGCCATTCCAGCTCTAATAGCGTTTGCTTCATTGATAATGCAATATGAGATTGAGCATTGTCATGAAGAAGGATTATTTTGCTTGGTTCACTCGCATGGTGATCGTTTTTGGTCCAATGTTCGCTTCAATTTGTATAATTGTTGTCGATAACGATCAGCGGTTGATAGTTTCATTCAGATTTAACAGTTCATAGTACACAACACCTTCTTGATCCCATCAAATATAAAGCAAAACCTTTAACCGTGGATATTGCGCTTTGAAGTGGATATTGCTGGTTGACTTGGATCAACTCATGCTTTTTCATTTGGGATTATCGAAATCGGGATTATAGATCCGTTTTTTATCTCCAGTAACAATTCGATACGAAAAAACTCTTCATTTTTTGTCTGGCGATCAACGAAATGCAAATGTTCAACCGGTTCGTAATAGCATTTTCTGACAATTGATATGGAACATTGATATGGCATTTTCCTTGTTTGTGAATCTTTCCCACATCATGTAAATGTTTAGTAATTGTTGTACGATCGACATTTAATGCTCTAGTAAGTTCTGAAGTGGATTATGCTGGATTTTCGTTCAATAGAGTTTGCAAATCTGCAATTTCAAGCTCTTTTGATTATCCTGAGTGATCTTTATCGTTAACATTGATATCGCCACTTTTGAATCATCTAAACTAATGATCACATTTATTAACTCATTGAGGCATAATGGTAAATATACTTACCACCTATTTATTCTCACATTTTCATGAAATATTTCATATTTGAGAGATTCTTGTCGGGTTTTTCGCATTTTTCAGCTTCCTATATGATATGGGGAACATACATGAAAGGTTGAAAAGTATTCTGCATAAGTTGTCCATTTATTATAAATAAATAAAGTATGAAAAATACTCATTTTTACAGAAAAAATCATTTTCCACGAACTATGAGTGAATTTTTTGCTCAAAATCAAGATTTGGGGGTTTTTTGGATCGCTGATTACGAATCTGAAGTCCAAGTTCTAAAATTTATTTTCCAGGATGGCGGATCATAAAATTTTTATATGATTAGCTGAAATTGTACTTTAATTAGCTTCCAAGGTCGCTGATTACGAATCACCGATGTCACCGAAATTATCGCGATTTTTCACATTTCTGGCCGCCATCTTAAATTCGTCATCTTGAATTTTGAAAATCTGATAACAGATTCGTAATCAGCGACTCCAAAAACCCCACAATACCCATTATTACCGAAATTATTGTGATTTTTGCGTCCGCTATCTTGAATTTCGAAAATCTGATAACGGATTCGTCATCAGCGACCCCAGAAACCCCCGTATATAAATTTTCAAGTGATTTTCTAAAAAACACGTACCTCAAAGGGTTAATTGATGGAGCAGCGTCATGAGTTTCTATCAAAATTCTATAATCTTCAGCCGTTTTCTTCTGATTAAAATACAAAAGCAACGCATATCGAAAATGTTCTTTAGGAAGCTCCATTTCTAGGATAAGGTATTAACACGATTTTTACTATGTCTATTGTTAGTACATGACTAAATATCATGGATCAATATTAAAGCATTAAGAAACAATAGCTGTGATTAGAATGATAAAACTTCGACAAAATTGACATTAGTGCCATCTCTTGCAAGACCTTCAAAATTAAATTGCACTCCTCCTCCTAATAATATGTGTAATCTTATCACAAGAAATTCTCCGTGTATGGTAGCAGAAAATAGGACAATGGCAATGCGATCTGGATTTAGACATGAGAGGGCAACAGAGAGAAAGGGGGAAAAGAGGAGAGAGAGGGGGAGGGGAAGTAATCAAGATAGATATTAGCTCTCTTGAGGCACACATCTGCTCATATTTATTTCCCCACCGACGCGCACATCATGTGACATTTTCTGCTCCACTTTTCCATCAATTACATCGCATTTTCCTCATCGTCTTTTCTCTTTCTCCTTAGTCCCCCTCTCCTCTTTCTCTCCTTCCACTCTATCGAGCGCTCATATCCAAGTTCGTAAATAACTCCCGCCTGTAATCAGATTTCCCGCGCCAGACATAGAAATAGATTATGAAAGTGGAATCGATAGACATTGTCGCTCGATAAGCTCGACGGCGCGTTGGCGAACGAATTACCCACATCTCCGCTTGCCTTTTGTACTTAAGGACCAACGGCCGATCGATTACCGCATAAAACATGTAGCGCGGCGCGCATTGAAATATTTCCATTGTGCATCGCTGCATTATTCACCGTTTGTCGTTGGAGCGAGCGTGCACAGGTGCCCTAGGAACATCTCCTGCGCGTAGTCGACAAGAGTTAAAGGGTGGCTTCGCTACTGGTTTCATGAGTGTCAGCGGATGCCCATGACCGACCGCGACCGAGAATGAACAACCGAGTTGAAGGGACCGCGGCAGAAGCTCGGACAATGAATAATTGAAAGGCGCCAACCTTTCGATGATTGGCATAATCGCCGCGAATAGAAGAGCCCTCTTGGAATTCGTCGATTACCCTTATGGACGAAGTCCCTGATGCAGCTTTCGGTTTAGATCGTCGAATATTTATCAGTCCCGTATTGTACCTCTCAATATCTTATCGTGAATTATGTATATCGAAAGAGAGAGAGAGAGAGAGAGAGAGCTCTCTTAAAAATTGAATAGAAAAAATAAGAATTAATCTGGTTAGAAATTGATAATAATTGAAACATTGATAATATTGATAAAAAGACCATTGTCTGGAAGCTGATTCGAAACTGGCTAATAATAATCTAAAATCAATAGTTAGTTTCACCATCTACTTATCCCTTAAATAAATACTGATTAAACCGACTAAGATCTAAACAATAACGTTGGATACACTGAGAAAAGAAAAATGGTCCTTAGAATTATAATCATTTACAGCGTCAACTATATTTTCTCGTTGTTCTAACAAGAAAATAGTAGTAAGAAAATGCAAATTTATTATCACTAATGCTGCAATTATCACTATAATTTCAATATAGTTATCATAATTATGACTATAGTCTTCACTTTAATTATTATTATACTTATAGTTGTAGGTTTTTTATCATAGTTACTATAAATTACTATAATAACATTTGTTGACAAAAATAGTTTTCTTGATTATAATTTAGAGATATGCGAACTATTCGAATTCGAATAGGAATCACATACGTTATCGTTTGCGTACATTAGCTACAAAATGGGCCATCTAAGCCTGTATATTTGAATCCTTAACTTGTAATTAACTTAATTTATAATTAATAACTTAATTATAAATTACTTTAAATATTCAAATATATATTTTACTTTAAGATGATATTACAATATCAATATTCCGTTTCATATTAAAATCTTCCATCATTATTTGCATGTTTAATAGTCATATTAAATTTTTTAATGATTCGATTCGATTTCATTCGATTCGATTCGAATTCAAATGAAATTTCAAAGATTCAATTCGATTCGAATTCGAATTTAAAAAAGAGATTCGATTCGATTCAACATAAAAATTCTTGATTCGCACATCTCTACTATAATTCTATCACTGTGCGATCATCGATCGCAAATATCAAACATTGTTGTCCCAATGTGAATACTGGACAGTGTAACCAAGGTTCTTGGCCAGTCGCTAACTATATCGCGGCTTATTTCCTACTCGTCTGGTAGGGAGGAAGAAGGATGAGCCGCGAATTGACAATAAACGCGATCTTCCGCGACTAACGAGCAATTGACGACGCTCGGCTGAAATGTTAAATGCCGCTTCCGCGAGATTCCATTGCTGAATCTCGTTATTATTCCCGTTGTCCTTTTTTTCCTAAACTAGACGCGACGTTTCCGTTATCTCTATTTAAGGCCGCCAGATTCCCCCGCGGTCGCGCCTGAAATGAATGTTTCGCGCGTTGTTCTCACGTTAGAAGGGAAGAATAATGATTTAATTATACCATCCGAATTGGCCGGCGCATGTAGAAACCCGTGTGCTTTCCTTTCTGTGGCATTCATTAGGTACGCGGTAGGCGATCGCTTTCAGAGAATTACATAGGTACGGCACAGGATTGACCACTTGTAGCTGTAATGGCGACTAAGCCAGGTCGTAGCATGCAAATATCCTAGCCCAGATGAGAGTTCCATCAAGGGTGCTCTCTCTCTCTTTCTCTCTCTCTCTCTCTCTCTCTCTCTCTCTCTCTCTCTCTCCTTCTCTCTATCGAGTTGGCCGAAATTGCCGTGCGGAAAAGACCTGCTCATATTGCTCGGGCGAATAGTCTCGAAATTAATGATGAAATTCCAGCTTGAAGAACGCGGCCTGAGGGAATGATCGGCACGGCTTCTTTATGTTTTTGTACACTGTTTATCCTTTAAGATTAATTGTGAGCATAGCCGGAATGATTCATTAATAGCTGTTTGCGATCGCATATTTCATTTTCGTTGAGAAACTCATCTCACGATATTCTTTGTTCGAGCATTATTTGTGTACTTGATTCTATATATCAACAACAAAATTGATAGGAAAGGACCATAAATTTCAGAAAGTTTCATAAATTTTGCTGCACAAACTGCAATCAAGTGAAATTGAATAAAAGTTAAGTTAAATATCAACAATCTGACAAAAAAGTGTAAACTATTAAAAATTTAGCCAACAGTAAAAGATTGACGAAACTGGAACATACAGCATGTTTTATTTTAATCAACAAAAGATTGATCTAACTAAATGATCTAACATAGTGTTAGATAATGATGTTACGTACGAAGAGTGGTTGATAAGTATCTGAAGTGACACGTAGGTAACGACAGTAGTGTCAAATGGCTTTCGTTGTTAATAAGTCTCATTTTTCAGCAGAACAAATCAAACATTGGCTCATTGTCGCACTTAGTGTTTATGTGACAGCTAAGGTTTAATGCGTCAGTCGAATTCTGTAACTACTACAACTGTTGCAATGGCTCAAATTTACAAGTGTTAAACTTTGAATTTCTACCTCGTCCGCTTTATTCGCCAGATGTGGCCTCGTACGATTTTCATTTATTTCTGAATATGAGAGAATAGCTTGACAGAGAGAAATTTTCGAGCAACAGTAAAGTCATCGGCTTCGTAAATTTTGAAGAGCTCGAGAAATCGTTCTAGTAAAGTAGTATAACTGCCTTCAAAAAGTGCTGGTTGAAGTGTATCAAGATAGAAAGAGACCATATTGAAAAATAAATGCAGAGTGTATTGGAAACGAAAAATTGTGAAGGTTAATCAAATCAAACTGAGAAGAAAAGAACCATTTTGCAAAAATCGTAATAGTTATTAATGATTGAAAATGACATCTGGAGGCTCTTTTAATTGATAACTTGAAAATTTGCGTATTTATTTGCAAAATGATAAAAGATTTTTTTGTTCAAAATGATCTAATCTACAATTGTATGACGGCTATTGTGCCTAGCGATAGATATGAATATTGAACTTTATACCTTGAACCTTTTTGAACAAAATTCTAAACAAAAAAATCCTCTACCTCAATCCTCAATTAAAAGATTGATAAGTTAATTGCCATAAGGCATTAAAGAATTTTGTGCTTTATCGTTAATATTGTTTTAAAATCAGCGTGTTTTACTTTAATATGCTAATTTATTATAATTATTAGGCAAAAGTTGCAAAACTATATACGATTTAATTTACAACTAGTGCACAGAGACAGAATTCTCTTACGCGCGCCAGCTACAAGATAACTATGTGGCAGCAAATACGTCAAGTAAATCAGACGACACATACGATCGATAATGTACTGGGTCAGCTTTATGATATCACCGAACTATATTTTGAGCTTATTTTACACAGACCAAGATATTAAGGGAGAATACATCAATTTTACTGGAATCCCAGTGGAATCCTAAATTTGATTTCTTTAACCCTTTCATTGCTATATTAGCTTCTCTTGAGAAAATTAATAAAATATTTGGTAGTCCTACGTTTTTTAGGCCGGCGATTACGAATCTAAAGTCAGATTTGCAAAATTCAAAATGGCGAACTCAATATGGCGATCATGATGTACAAAATTAATGAAAATTCCAATTATTATTAAATAGTGACTAGATCGTAATAAAAACATATAATTCTAAACGATGGAACTCGATCGAGCTGGAAAAAATTTATGTTGGAAAATGTTCAATACTGCATATTTATGCTTACTAGAGATTAAACATTCATTTTTGAGTAAAATAATATTGATAGTATGGATAAGATGGAGATACAGAATGAAAAAACTAGGAAAATAAAGTTAAAAAGTGCAAAAACATCAAATTTCGGCCGTTTTTGTAGAAATATTTGCTTATAAAGAAAAATCTAACCTACAAAAAAATACTGAAAAAGTATATGTTTTTGTACAACATCAGAAAAATATTTGGTGAAAATTTCAGACCTCTATATTCAATACTCTCCGAGTAATCGATTATTCTCTAAAAAAAGCATTTTTTTCAACTTTGATTTGTTATAAATAATCACAAATGAATAATTAGGTATAAAAACCTATTGGAGTATGTTGAACAACTATTCAGTTATCTGGAAAACTCAAATCCCCGATTAGTTCTTCAAAATTATGTGATTTACAACGCAAAATTGAATCAAGAAAAGGTGGAAAGTATACTTCTCACTGACAGTGAAAGGGTTAAGTTCTAATCGAGCTATTTTGGAGGATCTAAAATAGCTCGATTAGAACTTTTTACGTTTTATGAGTGTATGAATAAGAAGTAAATTACTAATATTACAAAAGAGAAATAGAAACAGGAAGAGTGAGAGAGAGAGAGAGAGAGAGAGAGAGAGAGACAGAGAGAGAGAGAGAGAGAGAGAGAGAAAGATAAAAAGAGAGAAATAAACAATACGGTACAACACGCGTGTTGCGTGTCATTAAACATTCGATTATAAAGTTGCGCATAAAAGTACGCTGAAAAGTTCTTTATCAATCTGTTTCCTCGTAATTAGTGGTGCGATTAAACATCGACGCAACCAAAAGGAACGTAGTTTAGAGATCTAGGTTACTCAGATATCAAATGTAGTCAAAGGTTTCACCGGAAAAATTAATCAATCGTGATGTGTATCTCTATTTGCAGATCATACAAGACGATAAATGCAAAACAGAACCACGCAGCTGAATTGTTTTTCGCGCTTGCGAACGTCCAAGAGGAGAGAATCTCGATAGTACTAGAATCCTTGCATAAGTAAACCCGACGGGCAGATCGGGCAAGCGCGAAAGTGACACGACAGCTTTCCATTATCAATTAAAGCGTGACCGGACTGAAATAGCCTGGTGGAAATGATATCGAAAGGAGAGCACGACGAAATGAAAACAAGGGAGAGCAGGAAGGGGGAAGGCAGCAGCAGGTAGGCAGGTAAGCAGGTAGGCAGGGAGGCAGGCAGCCAGACAGGCAGGCAGGCAAACAGGCAGGCTGGCGGGCGGGAGGGAAAAAGAGCGAGAGGGGGCCGGGAATCGATTTTATCATGGAAGTCTGCGGCGGACACGCGGCACCACGAATTGGCGTGCGTCAGAATCGTTTACCCGTTCCAGTCGATGGAAATTGGGTCAGAAGTCGCTGGATATAAGTTATAATCCCCGAGCCTTTATTTTGCGTGCCCGAATGGATTTCGGGTTCGAGCGGCGTTCGTTACAAATTATACAGGACCCAGTGCGACGCGACGTGTACGGAGAAATTTCGCGTTTTGTAGGTGAAGGGTGGTAACGAACGAGCGGACGAACGGATGGAGATTAGAGCCGCCGGTCCGAGCATTCGCGACAACGCGGACGTTGTGCCGTTGCGATTCGATAAAAACGCTCGGACAATCCGAATAATTGCAGACCCGAGATCGCGGCTTGGAATCGCGGGAGACACCGTGTCGCAATGTCGATGGGTTATCCGGTCGGTCGTTAAAGTCATTCACCGAGCCAACGTCACGCGGCTGGAAATTTCTTGGACTGTAAGGGCGCATTCACACCTTGGTAGAAAAGCAGAAAGCGGAACAGCAGAAGCCACGAGAGTGACAGAGAGAAAAATTCTCGCAAGAGAGAGGCAGACTATCAGCGCCATTTGTGATTGGTTGCTGCCTTTTTGCTTTCTGCTTTTCTGCCTAGGTGGAGCCCTAAGGGAGAATTTACACCTAGGCAGAAAAACAGAAAGCAAAAAAGCAGCAGCCAATCAGAACTCGCGCTGGTAGTCTGTCTTTCTCTTGAGAAAGAGAGCGAGAGAGAGAGAGAGAGAGAGAGAGAGGAGACAAGAGAAAGACAGACTATCAGTGTCACTTGTGATTGGCTGCTACCTTTCTTTTTTCTACTTTTCTGCCTAGGTATGAATCTTCCCTAAAGTAGCCTGCCTCTCTCTTGAAAGAGAGATAAAAGAGAAAGACAGACTATCAGCGCGAGCTCTGATCGGTTTCTGCTTTTCTGCTTTCTGCCTTTCTGCCCAGGTATGAATGCGCCCTAACTCCTCTAGAAAAGCAGAGTGATGTTTTAAGTAGAAAATAAGAAAATCAGAATGTAGTCAGTACAACTGGTCTGGTCACACCGTCTAATATTCGAAATTTCTTGGACTGTAACTCCGCTAGAAAAGCAAACTGAACAGTTTTGAGCAGAAAATATATAAATGTCAAAATGCAATCAGTAACTTCATTTTGAGTCCCTTCCCATCGGATGAATATTTTATTTAAAGTTATACAGTAAGCCTTGCTTATCGTCACGGTAAATTCATGAGATTCAATTAAAATATTCAATCATATAAAAAAGAATTTACCGCAAGCTTCAGTGCAACATCCGCTCTTACGATTTCGAGTGATGACATTTTCACTGCTGCTTCGTGTGATTTTTCATTCGTCCGCGATTGAAATTTCATTCCGAGAAATTTCGAGAGTACAACAACGAGATTTCCTCGACCACTGTCGAATCAGACAAATCAGTCGAAATGTAACGATAAATTTTCGCGGCTGGAATATTTGTTAACGTTCTGCAGCGCGCCAATTTCCGAATTACCTTATCGTTCTGCCGAGTTAATCGAGTAACTCGCAATGAGTGGCGCGCACCGAATGTATTAAATTATTAGGAAATTATGAGGCAAGATGTACATATTGCACGTGAAATTAGTATGCACGATGAAAATTGTTTGGTAGAGGTTCGGCGGCACGGTTCCAGCGAGGATGTGCTCAACGCTCATATTGTGTGCTTGTGAATGAGAGAGAGAGAGAGAGAGAGAGAGAGAGAGAGAGAGAGAGAGAGAGAGGGGGAGAGAGAGAGAGGGGGGAGAGAGAGGGGGAGGGAGGGAGGGAGGGGGAGAGGGTGGGAGGGAGGGAGGGAGGGAGGGAGGGAGGCAGGGAGGGAGGGGGAGAGAGAGAGAGAGAGAGAGAGAGAGAGAGAGAGAGAGAGAGAGAGAGAGAGAGAGAGAGAGAGAGAGAGAGTGCATCATGCTCGCATGTTATACATATACTTTCTGCGTTATCGCGCCGATTGCGTGAATCTAACCTGATCATACGTCATGCGCAAGTCAGATACACCTCGAACGTAAATCCAAGCATTACTGAGATGTAATTCAAATACAGCTCAAAGCGAGCTCTCCCTCTCCTTTGTCCTTCTTTCTTTCTCCCTCTTGTTCTTCCTTTTAGTTCTGGTCAAATTCGTATCTAATCTAAATCTCACGCTAAACTGACCGAGAGTCGTTATTAATACTTAACTTATTATCAAGATTAACTTGGATTAAGGTAGCGACTCGTGTCACCATCTTCCGCCGTTGTCCTTTAAAACCTTTCGGGCGTTGAAAAAGAGTGTCCTGGCGCTGGATAATTCATTGTGTGTGTGGGCAGCGAGATCTGACCGGAAATTGATAAAATTATTTTCGTTTGACGATATTTGGGATTTTATCAAATCTATGCATCATTGAATTAATGTCGTTTTATTATCTGCGACATCAAGAGAGAGATAGAAATAGAGAGAGAGAGAGAGAGAGAGAGAGAGAGAGAGAGAGAGAGTGAGAGAGAGAGAGAGAGAGAGAAAGGAAAAAGACAGAGAGATTCAGTTTCTGAAAATACTCAGCTTCTCGTAGCCGATAATCCAAATTTATTCGGTCACGAGAAATTCTACCTCTGTTGAAAGATAAGCGCTATTTTGTCATTGTATTTGCATAGCGGAATATTTTCATAATCAAAAGAAATATGTGTACATATATGTACATATCTATAGAATAGTATAATCTCTTTTCATATAAATACTTTTAAATGTTGCCGCATTTTCTATTGATATAGAAATAGATTGTCAGAATAGAATTCATTTCTTGCTAAGGATCTTGATGCATTTTTCTCATAACAAATTTTTTTTATTGTCAAAGATCTGCTCCAATATTGATTGACCCAACCCAATATTGATTCTTCTTTGCCTTTTTATTCTTTGAATTCATTAATAAAATTTACTAAGAGATACAGTCTGTAAAGTAAGAGCGTGTACGGCATAAATGGCAGTTGGCTTCAAATATCGTCCTAGTTTTTTTGTGAGCCGATAGATGAAATCTTTCGTCGTGAATGCTTTGTCACAAAAGATTCAATTGGCGTCGAACTTTAACCTGAGAAATGCGTTAACCGCCATGAGTGCCGCATACGCATCGCGCTAGGAGGCTGTGTTCCTTTGTTCCCACCCCAAAGGACCAAAACTGTCATATGCAGTGGCTGCTAAATACATGGGAAAGTCAAAATCGTTCGTCGCTAAGTGGGTTCAGCAATATAAGAAGATCAAAAATGTCGATGACTTGCCAGAACGTGGCTCGATAGGCAAAGTGACGCCGAATATGGAAAAAAAATTGTGAATTTGTTTAAGCGGAACAGCAAAATTAAAACAGAAGGGTATAGAAGTATCACATACAACTATTCGAACCCATCTCCTTGCGCATAACCTCAAATATCGAAGCACAATGAAGAAACCACTGTTAGGCGAAAAACATGTGACGAAAAGACTCCCTTGGGCAAAGGAGAATTTGGATCGAGATTGAAGCAACATGATTTTTACGGACGAAACTTCTGTTTGGGGATATACTGCCATCCGACGTTCCTGGTCAACCTTGACCAATAGATTAATACAACGGACTGTTAAACACCCTGTAAAAGTTCATCTTTGGGGCTGCTTTTCGAAATAGGGTTTTGGAGCATTACATCTGTTTATATACAATTTAAATGCTCTGAAAATGCTTAAAATTTATGAGAAGTGTTTGTTGCCGACTGAACGATGCTTCATAAAAAAAACGAGAACTGGATCTTACAGGAAGACAACGACCCAAAACACCGGAGCAAGCTTTGCACCGAGTGGAAAGAGCAGTCTGGCATCGTCACACTTGATTGGCCATCGCAGTCGCCAGATGCAAATCCCATTGAAAATGTGTGGGCATCTCTCAAGCACAAGCTTCGAGGAAAAAGAGTGTACACTTTGAAGCAGCTGACACGATAATTTATATTCGTCTCATTTGGAGGTCTTTACCGAACGAATACGCAGTCAACTTAGTGGAAAGTATGCCTCGGAGATGCCAGGCAATTATCAATGCCGGTGGTGACTGGACTTATTATTAATGGTATAGCATTTTTACAACAAATCCATGTACTTAAAAATCATTAAAAATAAATTTTTCTACACATTAACCCGTACACGCTCTTACTTTACAGACTGTATAATAAATCTTTTCAACACTAAATTTTAGTTTAGTTTTTAAAATATAAATAACACATATGAAAAGAAGAATGATAGATTAAGGTAGAACATTAATATATTCCTTGGTTACAAATAGTAACGTTTCTTACAAAATTTTCTCTGTGTATAATATTAGTGATAATAACTTAACCCGCATACTGTTGCTACTACTTTTTTATCAGAACAACAAAGAAAAATGCTTATAATTTTAATGAAAGATGAGCCATTCTTTTCTTTCAGTTTCACTTTAAATTTTGTTCACCTATTTACTCAGTTGCTATTAGGTCAATCGGAAAGTTCCGTCCGTTTTCTTGCAAAACAAATGGCTTTATTTAAGAAACAAAATGAAAAAGTACATCAATCAAAGTATTGTCCACCGTTAGCCATGACTTTTTCCCATCTTTCGGTCAGCAAACGAATTCCGCGGCGAAAGAATGACTCATTTTTGGAGGCTATCCAGTCAGAGACCCATTTTTCGACGTTTTCATAAGAATTGAAGCATTCTTTAGCAAGTGCATGTGCCATCGACCGAAACAAGTGGTAGTTGGAAGGGGCACAGTCTGGTGAATAAGCCGCATGGGGTAACACTTCCCAGCGAAGTGCTTCTAACGTTTCCTTGACAGATTTTGTGACGTGAGGCCGAGCATTGTCATGAAGTAAAATCACTTTATGCTGTCTCGTTTCATATTCTCGTCGTTTTTCGTGCAATGCTCGGCTCAAATGGATCATTTGTTCTCTGTAGAGATCCCCTGTTTGACCACTTTTCAACAGTTCATGGTACAGCACACCCTTTTGATCCCACCAAATACAGAGCATTGCCTTCTTTCCGTGGATAATCAGTTTTGGCGTCGATGTTGAGGGTTGCCTGGGATCGCAAGTAGTTCTTCGACGTTTGGGGTTGTCAAAATAAATCCATTCTTCATCCCCAGTGATGATACGATGTGAAAAGCCCTTTCTTTGTTGCCTAGCGAGCAGAATTTCGCAGGTTTTTCGCCTTTCAATGTCTCTTGGCTTCAGTTTATATGGGACCCATTTTCCTTCCTTGTAAACTTTTCCTAAGTCTTTCAAACAATCGGAAATGACAGATTGAGCACAATTTAATGTTTCTGCGAGTTGCTTTTGCGTTTGACATAGGTCTTCGTCCACCAATGCCTGCAATTCTTCGTCTTCGAATATTCTTGGCCGTCCAGAACGCTCTTTGTCCTCTACATCAAAATCACCAATTATAAAGCGTCGAAACCATTCTCTGCATGTTTTATCGGAAGGAGCATTATCACCATAAACTTCTACAAGCATTCGATGAGCTTCAGCTGCAGTTTTCTTCCAATTGAAACTAAAAATTAACACTTCACGTAAATGACGCTTATTTGGCTCAAATTTCGACATTTTCGATGCAATGAAAAACAATGTTATTGTTGCAAACATATACTTTTATGTACCGAATGTTATTGACAAATGTCAAAACAAACTATTAAGCTTCGTTCAGACATTACAGATTAATGACAGTTCTAACTATAGCTATTTGTCGCTAAACGGACGGAACTTTCCGATTTACCTAATAAAATATCGTTTTGTGTAGGACTCGATGAAACTCTGTGTATATGTGTGTAGGTATATTTTAATTTAACGTCTCTTCCAGTTGAAAATTATTATAATTTTACTGAAATTGATCTTTTTCTCTCAGTGTATTCTAAATATTTCTCGCGCATCAGTTACCAAAGTATCGTTTCATGTAGATTTTATGATTCTTTATATGGACATGCGCGTGTGTGTGTGTGTGTGCTAATTTCTCCTCAAGTCGATACTTTTGTACGACACGTGGAGCTCCAAAAACGTATCTCCATCTCAAATAATCCTCTCGAATGTTTGCTCATTAATCTCGTCACGATAACAGATACAAATCGATATAAGACGCGCCGGTTTATATAGGTCGCGCTTAAAATTGGAACGCTCGTCATCTGTCGCGGTTTCACAGCGGGACTCGGCCGATTAAACTTTTCTCCGACGGTATCTTTCACAGTCTGTGCCGTTGTCTTGGCAATCTTAACCCTTTGAGGCATAGTGGTAAATATACTTACCACCTATTTGTTCTCACATTTTCATGAAATATTTCATACTTGAGAGATTCTTGTCGGGTTTTTTACGTTTTTTAGTTTCTTATGATATGGGAATATATATGAAAGGTTGAAAAATGTTTTGCATAAGTTGTCCATTTATTATAAATAAACAAAGTATGAAAAATACACATTTTTACAGAAAAAAATCATTTTCCATGAACTATGAGTGAAAATTTGCTCAAAATGAAAATTTGGGAGTTTTTGGGTCGCTGATTACGAATCTGAGGTCCAAATTCTAAAATTCATTTTCCAAGATGGCGAATTCCAGATGGCAGATTATAGAATTAGATACATAGAATAGATACATAAAATTAGCTAAAATTATACTGTAGTTAGTTTTTGAGCTCGCTGATTACGAATCTGAAGTCCAAATTCTAAAATTTATTTTCCAGGATGGCGGATCATAAAATTTTTATATGATTAGCTGAAATTATATTTTGGTTAGCTTTCAAGGTCGGTGATTACGAATCACCGATATCACCGAAATTATCACGATTTTTCATATTTGTAGCCGCCATCTTGAATCCATCTTTGAAAATCTGATAACGGATTCGTCATCAGCGATGATGACGATTTTGTGATTCGGATTTTCTGAAAAATACGTGCCTACAAAGCCTACAAAGCGTTAAGGCCACGTTAAGGGTTTGCGACGATAAAACCAGCGATTACTGCGTTATCGCCGACGTAACATAAGCGGCATAAAACGCGACGTTGGCATTTCCCCTCCCGGGATAATTGAGCGAGCTGTATCACATGGTGGTTCCTGTTTATCCGCTCATCCGTGACACGCCATAGATCCGGGATATTCGTCGAATCCCATGCACGTTTTGCTCCGCGCCGCGCTGTCGTGTTTTGCAGGACGAGGACACACACGGAAACTCTCATCGCACGAACTCGAACGCGAACACGGACGCGGCGACTATGACCGCAAGCATAACGTCGCCTAATCTGATTCGTGCCCTTTTGCTTCGTTAGAGTGCAAACTCCGTGGCAATCAGAAATGTCCAGCGTATGTACAGCGAAACCGGCGCCATCATCGCCGCCGCCGCCGCCGTCGCTGCCGCCGCTGCGTCGTCGTCGTTTCATCAGTCCCGGCGCGATACACGCGCGCGTGCATGTGCGGCCTCGCAGGGTCACAAGGCTCGCGGACGCGCGAAATATCCGCGGCGGGGAATGTCAGCGGGTGAAACTGCGCGACCGGCACAGTTCCCAGAGCCCAGAGCTCGAACTGCGGCGAAACGACGCGGCGCACCGAGGCCACTTATATTTAAAGTTGGTGGAAATTAATTTTATGCATTTATGCGATCTACGACACTACTGAGATTAACTTGTATGCTACTCTACTCGAATTAAACCGAATTGACAAAAAAGAAAAAGAAAAAGTAGAAGCGTATAGAATATATTAAGTGTACAAATGAATAAACTTTTTTAAGCGGCTAAGAAATTAAATTTCAAATAATCAAATTTTCCCGCTTTTTTAGCTATTAACCCTTTGCGCTCTGCGCGTTTTTGTACCACTGCCTACCAGCAACTCCGGCACATTTTTGCAGCGGAGCGTCTGAGAAGATGAAGTCTTATTTTGTGTGGAAGGAATTACACGTACTTGTGAATGTTTTTGATTTTATTTATTTTATAAATATGCATATTCCTGTTGCAAATGAAACATAAATTTAAAATTTTATAATTTACCATCGTGTGATATCTTTGGAAACAATCCCCCATGTGCATTTTGGGTTTACTTGGACAAGTGTCACAGTACTCACTAGTTTGACATTTGCCATCCTTTTCTTACCTTTTTGAACACACAACCCAGTCCCTCTTTCCACCTTTCCTGATTATGTGAAGTTTTTCGTTTAATCTTGTCTCAGAAGTTGATGTAGAAACTCTTGTTCTACCCTAACGAAAATCTCGTACGAGTTGATCGACTAAAATTTTCCGATATCCTAAATACGTCAGTGCTTTTTTCATTTTTATTATGCTGTACAGTTTTATAGAGAATGTATGAATTTATTATTGACATCTCCATTCCCCAGAAAAACAGTTTCCGCCACCACTTAAGTAATTTCCTCAAAAAGCAATAACTGGAAGCATATTGATCAACCCGCTCAACACCACCCATCGACTTTGTGTATCCGACAACTATACTTGGCTTTTCTATTACTTCTTCTGTACCACCTCATATAAATCTTTTAGTGGTTATCATTCCAGCATTATACCAGTTGCTCAATAACGACACTATTCTTTTATCTCTTTCAGCTAAGAGCATTGTATGTCCTTTTTTGTATGCGACAGTCCTTTTTTCATTGAATTTAGGTTTCTTCAGAGGTGTTAGAACACCTTTTCTGTTTGTTTTGATGGTACCGGTCATGTGGCAGTTCATTTTTCTTAATTCTTCAGCTAAGGATATACTAGTGTAATACCTATCGGTGTGCATGTAATACCCTTTTGCGGTAGGTACTCGATTCAATAATTATTGGTACAGATGCAGGATAATTCTGGTGCTGATTAGTAAATCTGGCTTTGGCAGATTTTCCGAAGTGATGCTCCCATAATACGGAAGGATACTATATATCTCGTTATTATATATCTCGTTTCCGAATCTCCAAAATGTATATACGAATGCCCCACTTGGTCGGTTTATTGGGATTGTATGTAATAAAACATATTTTTCCTTTAAATTTTACGACGGACTCGTCAACGCAAATATTTTGCCCAGGTATAAAATGTTCTGAAAATTTTGAATTTATATATTCCAAAAAATTACTTTTCGTTATATACGAGTTCTAATATCATTTCTCGCAGGATCAGGTGTTTTCAAATGCAACATCCAAAATATCTGGTTGAATCTTTTCCTTGTACGTAAATATGTTACTAAAGAAAGGGATCCTACTCTTCTCCTTAACCGACCAGTATTCTTGCATATTTGCCAGAGGTATCGTACCCATATTGACGATAACTCCGATAAAAGCCGATAAAAGCAAAATTCATCCTTTTTCACAGCACGCCACGTTTGCCAAATGGAGTTACTAGATATTTCTTTCAAGCTTAGAGCATTTTCTGCATAATTGTTAGTTTCTTTTATAATTTCATTTATCAATTCGTCCGTGAAAAACAATTTAAAATATTGTATCGGCTGTAAAATATTTGAAGGAACTTGTGGTCCAATGAGTTTTGGCGATACACTAAAATATATTCTTTCTGGAATAACTAATTCTTCTGTAACATCACGCCATTCATCTAAGTCTTCTAACGAATATTCGCTTTCACTTTCAATAATTCTCATTCTTCGTCTCTTCGATGGTATAATTTCGCTACCACTACTTGAAGTATCAGAATCACAATCAATATTGTCTTCTAAATTATCTTTTAATACTTGAAAATCAAATATGTCTTCACTATCACTCAGCTCTAAATTTTCATCATAACATTCATTCGTCTCCATGTTTTTAACTATAAAAAAGGTCATAAAATAATTTAACCTCAATATTACAGACTTAGCACGTTTTAACTACAGATAACAATTGCCAACGCCGACGGTGACATAGCATCTAAGCGTAATCATGTTAAAAACATTTGACTCCGCAACGGAGCTACCGGAGTTACTGAACAAATGAGCGACATCTCCGTACCGGAGCCAACGGAGCGCTAAGGGTTAAAAATTATAATTAGTATGATGGAAGGCTCAACATAACCTCAAAAATTATTCAGTTCAGCATAGTAAAAAATGGTAACAGAGATGTGCATATCCGACAATGCATTCTTGAAATCTTGAAGTCCAACAAGGAAAAAATGCTGCAAGAGCATGTGAATCGATTGGTTCCTTTCTCGGCGAAGTTGTATCGTACGATGTGTGCATTCTGGTTTAGCCGGTTTAAAAGCGGCGATCCAGTCTGAGTGACAAAGAACGTGGAGGCCCTCGGAAGTGCGGCAACAATGATTTGCGTAACGCAACAAACTATTTCTAAATACCTACACGAGATAAGGAAGATTCAGCAAAAAAGAAAATAGGTTCCGCATGAATTTACTGAGGCCAAAAAAAATCAATGAGTGGCAGTGTGTCTTTCTCTTCTCAATAAGCAGCGTAGAAAGTTTTTCTTGTGGAAAATTGGTACGAGCGATGAGAAGTGGACACTCTGTAACAATCCGAAACGCAAAAGTCATGGATAAATCCCGACGAACTGTCAACATCGGTCGTAAAGCCAAAACACTTTGGAAAGAAGATTCTGCTCTGCATTTGGTGGAATATGAAAGGCGTGATTTATTATGAGCTATTAAAACCGAATGAAACAATTACTGCGGACCTCTACCAACACCAATTAATCTGTTTGAGTCAAGAATCAGAAGGAAAACGTCCGTATAGTGGCAAAGGAGAACGTGTCCTATGAAATGGTTGTATGATAACGTTAGGCCACACATTGCTTCTTTCATTGCAACGAAAGATATCATAATGAGTCTTGGCTGGGACGTCTTGCAGCACCCGGTGTATTCATCAGACATCGCTCCTACTGATTACCACTTGTTCCGATAGGTGCAACATGCCTTGTCCGATATGCACTTCAAATCAGTGGATAAGATCCGAAAATGGCTTGACGACTTTATTGTGTTCAAAGACAACATTTTTCTGACATGGAGTTCATCAGCTGCCTGAAAGATGGTTTAAAGTTATAGAAAACAACGCCAAATACTTTGATTGACAAATTTGTTTTACACTGCTCAAAATAATTATGGTATAGATAATTTATTGCCGAAAATTGGCCAACTTTGACTGGCGATTACTTCACGAAAAATTATTGTAGACTAATGATATTTTTTTAAATAAAGCTTGAACTTTCTATTTTAAGAATGTATATCCATTTTTGCATGCGATGCATCCTTACCCCTGTTACCCCTGACATGTGAGGGCATGTTTGGTATACCGAAAATTGCAAAGTTTGACGGAATGCACGAACGTGGACAATATTTTTTCAGGGACATCGTTTGCATCGTCATAAAATTCAAATCTTCCCCTTCAATTTGAAAAAGATGGAGTCGCTACAATTTTTTTTCGTAAAGTTACAGCTCTTCAAAAATATCGTTGTTTTTGACCTTCGGGCCAGATATTGAAGATGCACCTACGCATACACACACATACACACGCGCGCGCGCACTCATGTGCACAGAAGGGAGAGTTTGGAGTCAATAACTGTGGAAGTGACAAACCATGGGGTCCTTATCTATTCTGTCACGGACACACACATACATGCGTGCACACTTGGCCCGAAGGCCAAAAACAACGATATCTTTGAAGGGCTGTAACTTTGCGAAAACGAATTGTAGCGACTCCATTTTTTTTTCAAATTAAAGGGGAAGATTTGAACTTTATGACGATGCAAACGGCGTCCCAGAAAACAAATTGTCCACGTCCGTGCATTCCGTCAAACTTTGCAATTTTCGGTATACCAAACATGCCTTCAGATGTCAGGGATTACAGGGGTAGGGGTGCATCACATGCGAAAAATGGAGATACATTCTTAAAGTAGAGACTTCAAGCTCCATTTTGAAAAAAATTATTAGTCTATAATAATTTTTCGCGAAGTAATCGCTAGTCAAAGTTGGCCAATTTTCGGCAATAAATTACCTATGCCATCATTCTTTTGAGCAGTGTATTTTCTTTTAAAATAAACCTTGAATTTAGCTGAAAGATTTATATTATTCATTTGTACACCTAATACGATTTTTTACGACATACAAGCACCGTTTTTTATAAATTTCATTATTTTTTTCTTAGCAGAAATGTCATCAATACTTTCCGAGACGCAAATGATCGTGAAAGCGAAATTTTCGCGAGCTAAACTTCAAGCTGCTGAATAGATAACAAGATTATTTTCTTCAATCAATTTCAAGTGCGCTTTACTTCGATAGAATTTTAATCTAAGGCTCAGCTCTCCGATCATTCTTATCTCGTCGATGAAAGATGTGTTATATTATTAAAAAGTCGCTATAAATATTGAGCTTTTTTCGTACAATCTCTTCAAGGAAAAATTGTCAAAAATTTTTACAAATAACGCTATAAGTGTAGCATATAAGAGTAGTATGAATAATGGGCGCGAATTACGAGACACTTTGTATTTATATTCAATCTGATAATATATTTGATAATACATAAAGTATATAAATCATATTTTTCTCCTTTTGATAAAGCAGTCATTTGAATCTGAATCTAGCAACTGCTTTGTGAATTTTGACATGAAACATGTGAAAATCTTTTTTATATGGATCGAGAAAAACGTTATTAAACAAAATCGTAAGTAAATTTAGTAAAACATTAAACAATTTTAAATAGCACCCTAAAGCGCCATAATTCTTTTTACAATATTATTGGTCAATACAGACGTAGTCCGTTGAATATAAGAAAAAAATAATTCAAAGCCGGGAAACGTGAGAAACAATAATGAATAGCAACGAGCTTTTAATATTGTTGCGAAAATAATGAAAAACTTGACTATTTACATAAATATTTAATTACAATACCTGAAGATGTGTATAGTATATGTGTGTATGTATCGTTTTCATGCTGAAAACATGAGGAGTTTTTAATTTCATTAAAAATCACAGTATGAAAAGACAATGTAGCAGAATGTAAACAATTTTAGTAGTGTCACACATCGCATAAATGCATAATATTAATTTTCGCTAACATTAAATATAAATAAATATGCTTCGCACATACTCGCGCGCGTTTGTGCAAATAGCTCAATTGAAAGTTAACTTTCGGGCCGATTGAATGATTAATACGTATCAGAAATATGCACATACGACTATATTTTCTATTAATTACATATATTAATAATTATTAATAATTTTATTTTAATAATATCTACACATACATATCAGAATGAATTTTCATGATTGCTATAACGTGAGATGATCAATGAAAACTTTACAATGTTTTAATTATGTTTCTGAAGATATTACCAATATATTACCAAACTAATTATTAAATTAAATTAAGTGAATCGTATAATAGTGCAATTTTTTGTGATATTGATGCAGCAAGATCATTAAGATTTTACTTTCAAATTTACATTTTATATATCATATTTTACATGACATTTCTTTTGAGTAAATTTTATTAATTTCTTTTATATCTCTATGTCGTCGTTCTACGACTCGTACAAACAAATCATAAAAGATACAACTTTTACACAAATTGTCTCTAGTAAAAAGTCGTCGCCAAATTTACTTATTGGCTGTTTCGGTTAATTTCCGTTGTCCACATTTAGATGATTCCAACTGCAAATGTAATGAACTGTGACAGCTGGAACTCATACTATATTAAAGGTTAAACGTTTTTCGATGGAATTCACTCCACCAAAGTTTACATTCAAAATGGTATACAATAAGTTATTTTTTTCGATGTGTTCTCCTCCACTACTTTAATATAAAGAAAACTGCAGCTGAAGTACATCGAATATTAATGGAAACTTATGGTGATTCTGCTCCATCAGAAACAACATGTAGATATTGGTTTCGCCGATTAAAAATGATGATTTTGACAAGGAACGTCCAGGTTAGCCAGAAAAGTTTGAAGCCGAATTGCAAGTATTATTGGACCAGAATCAGTTTTAAACACTCAAGAAATTGGCTGAGGCACTAAATGTTACAGTTTCGACAGTTTCTGACCGTTTACATGCAAAGGAAAAAATTCAAAAGGAAAGAAAATGGATGCCACATGAACTGACCGAAGCGAACATGCTGAACCGTGTATCCATCGCCATTGCTCTGATTGCTAGGCAGAAAAAGAGTCTTTGTATTGGATTGTCACTGATGATGAAAAGTAAATCCATTATGACAATCCTAAACGCAAAAAATCATGGGTAAATCTAGGCCAACCATTCAAATTGGCGCCAAAACGCAATATTCATAATCATAAGTCACTGCTCTGTATTTGGTAGGATTAAGAAGGTGTTATATATTATGAGCTCTTAAAACCGAATAAAATTGTTACGGCTGACCGGTACCGACAACAATTATACAGTTTGAAGCTAGCGTTGGATCAAAAATGACTACAAATCACACATAACAAACAATAAGTGACTGTTGCACGACAATGTCCGGCCACATATTGCAGAAGTCGTCAAGGAAACGCTGACTGAGCTCGAATGGGAGGTTTTTCCGCATGCTGCATATTCTTCAGATCCGTCTGGAGCCTGGCCCCGTCTGATTACCACTTGTTCCGTTCAATGCAGCATGACCTTCAAGGCACACGCTTTCGAAATTACGAGGAGGTCCGAAAATGGGCGGATAAATGAATTGCTTCAAAACTTGAGTCGTTCTATCGCCGCAGTATTCATCTCTTACTAGAAAGATGGGAAAAAATAATACAAAACGATGGAAAATATTTTGATTAATTAATCAATTCATTTTGTAATTGAAATAAATGTGTTTTTCAAGCAAAGGACAACGGAAATTAATCAAAACACTTAATACGTTTGTCTATTGGATAATATAATAACCCTCCAGCGATTTCGATTATTTATTTTATTTCTGCCGAGTTTCCGGTTTCTATCCCCACAGTACTTGCAGCCACAAATGCGACGCTTTAATTAGGAATGCGAGGAGCGGGAGGGCGCGCTACTTTTTTAATCGACCGGCTTACGAAGCGCGGTTTAAAAGTTTGGCCAGCAAATTATTTCTAAACGCAGCGGCCGGTCGTTTTAATTCGTCCCTCGTGATCTGACACGAAAACAAGTGGTCCGACGTTTTTCATTCGCGAGAACGGTGTGTATCGTGCGAAATTAGTAAACGTCGCACTTGTGGGCGATTACGTCGCGCGCTCCGACGCGTCGGGGGGCTTTAGGTAATGTTATAAAAATTATAGCCGGCACGTAATCTCGCGATTAAAGAGAGGACTCGACGGGCAATTAAAAGGGCGCGAACACGGCTAATGCACGCGAATAATAAGTTAACCATTATAATAAATTAACTTCCATAACTTATAATAAGTTATGGAAGTTTTCAAAACATTCGTTGCATATGCTTTTCTGGCAAATATTGTAAAAAATATTTGTACGTTTTCTACACTCCCCTCCTGATTTACAAATCTGTGGAGAATTCCTGGCACTCGGACGCCATATTGCATCCGTCATTTTGCAAAATTGAAAACGGAGCTAAAATTCGTGTTTGGTGACCTCAAAAACATAAGAAATGACTACTCACACATATAAATCGCAATGAAGTATGATTTTCGCGTATTTGGACGCCATATTGCATCCGCCATCTTGAATCAGTTGAAAAATAGAATCAATAATTGTTTATCTTTCGACAGAGTAGCCAAACTCTGTCAATTCAATTGCCCCTGACAGTTCTGGACAAAATTTGTCGAAGTTCTCCATGGTAAAAGCTCATAGTCGATGAAAAAATTTTTGTCAACTTTGAGCCGCCATATTTAATTATCAGTTGATAATTCCAAAATTATGACTCCAGATTCTGAAAGATCAGGTTTTTTTACGTGAGAAAGCATATTTTGTTATTAGTTTTCATGTGATTTTACCACTTTTCTGAGTCAATAACCAATCGACTATAAAATGTTCGCTTGGGAAGTAATGGGTTAAAGCGATGATTCAAATCGATTAATTGTTGTTGATAACGCACAACAGTGACTATTTGATTCGGTTATTGCAACTTATAAAACATGGCGCCTTTTGTGTCCCACCAAATGCACGATAAAACTTTACTTCCGTGAATGTTACATTTTGGAGTCAATGTCAATGGTTGGCCTGGACTTATCCATGACTTTTTACGCTTAGGATTATCATAGTAGATCCATTATCTGCAGTTATAATCTGATACAAGAATTGCTTCTTTTTGTGACGAGAAAGCAATGAAGTGCAAATGGTTAAATGATTTTGAATAGCTAAATCAGACAGTGCATGTGGAACCTACTTGCCTTCTTTTTGAATCTTCCCTGTTGCGTGTAAACGATTTGAAACGGTTGATTTATCAACATTTAATGCTTCAGCTAGTTCTTGAAGCGTTTGAGCTGAGTTTTCATCCAATAATGCCTGCAATTCGGCATTTTCAAACCTTTTGGTTGACCTGTTCTTTGTCTTTCAAATCGAAATCACCACGCCGAAATCTCCAATACCAGTACTCGCATATTTTAATCGATGGAGAAAAGTTAGAATAAGTTTCTGAGATGAATCGGTAGGCTTCAGCAGCCATTTTCTTCGAATCGAAACAATAAAGCAGTAAATGTCGAAAATGCTCTTTACCATGCTCCATTTTCAATCACATAAAAAGTGTGGTTATGTTCACGAATGCACATGCGTCAAATTATTTGTAGAAATGTCCAAGCTTTAAAATGACGTACCAACTTTCAAAATATCTCTAGTAGGTTTGTAGCTATAGCCATCTATATTAAGCCCTCAAAACTAGCTGGAACACCTAATATATTATTTTTTATTCGTTTTGACGATTCGGCGTGCGACAGCAAGTTTGAAGAATGACACGCTCTATCGACGAACTGGAAATCGAATAACTCGACATCCGATACAGATTTAATTGAGTAGACGGTCACCTGATATATAACATTTGATATAGATTTATCATCGGACTAACAAAATATGAGTGAAATTATTTTCCAGAGAACGTCGTCTGTAGCTATTATTCTACTCCAAGATCTTCTCTTCTCTGTTACGATGTAAGACGATCAATGATAAAATTATTTTTTCAATCATATATTTTTAATTACATTTTCTTAATTACCTTGATGTAGTTGATATACAGCATTAAGTTAATTATTAAATTTATATCATATAATAGTATGAATATGAGTTTGCTATATTGAACGAATTTATTAATAAGTTACTTTTAAATTCTCATGTTACATTTTGCATGTGTTCCATCGTTTTACATTTTATAAGTCAATGAGAGCTTCGATGCGTATAATCCTTTTGTAAATATTAATTAATCGTCGATTTTACAATTCAAAACATAAATCTGTATAAATATTTCAAACCTTTCTTTCTGAAACATGTTTCCTTCTCGATTGCAACAGTCGCTAAAGAGACACGATTGAAACGTTTGTTTATGTATTCGATTGTAAAATTAAAAGTATATTGATATTTAAAAGAGTACCTGCCTTTGCTATTAATGACTTATAAAATTCATTTTTGACTGTACATCTGACAACTTTATAAAATATATTTATTTGATAGGTTTCTCGAGCAGATTTTGATAAGCCTTTCATGTTTCTACTTCCTCATTCAACCTGATAAATGTAAACTTCATATGAAACATTCATAAAAGAAGTCTTCACGTAGCTGCCTATCTTGGGCTTGCATACACTTCGTCATCCAAAAGTATGCACGTGGGGACACGTTGGTCGCTCAGGGTGCGATTAGAATTGAGATTGCGCGTTATGAAGAAACATTTAATCACGATGACATTAATCGCGCGGCGTGCTTAACGAGGTGCCGGTTAAATGCGAGAAACGCCGTCTCGAGATTTTCGTCGATGCTGTAATTCGATCGTAAAAGCGAAACCGGAAAGGAGCCTCACATCAAAGGATCGCATTTCGGACACGCAGCGGAGCTTATGCATTCCGCCGCGCCGCGATCCGCATCGCGATGAATGTTTCTTCGCAATTTCTTATACCAGATTGGGAACGATATGCAAATCGCCGGCGGCTTATCACGGTGCTTTTCTACCTGCTAGAACGTACTCCCCTATAATTTTAACCGACATAGCAGCCATCACTATTTTTATCGGCGCAACGTACCCCGTTGTGTTAACCGTCATGCAACAATTACCAATAAAAGTTGCGAAAAGATGGGGAAGAAAAAGGAAGAGGAGGAAGAGGAGAAGGAGAAGGAGGAGGAGGAGGGGAAGAAGAGGAGGAAGAAGAGGAGAAAGAAGAAGAGGAGGAGGAGAAAGAGGGAGAGATAGACAAGGAGAGAAAGAATAAGAGAAAGAGAAAAAGAGGGAGAGAGGAAAGCGCGTGTTGCGCCTGCATGTTTCCGCATGCGCGCGCGCGCGCGCGGCTTCGGATTTGTCGGTTTTAATGAATTCGTTTACATCAAAGCACGCGAGACCATGTGTCGCGCACAATGGAAAGAAATTCAAAAGGAATTTATGCAGCCTCCGCTGATTCTCCCCCTCCTCTCTCCTTTTCTCTCTCTCTCTCTCTCTCTCTCTCTCTCTCTCTCTCTTTCTCTCCTCTTTCTCTTTATCGCCTTCTCTCGAAAGCTACGTGCTCGAAATCAAGATTTTATTGTGTCGCCCAATGTAACGTCTGCGAGATAATATTTAAAGGAACGTTTCATAAAAACCTGCCTCGCTCTCCCCAGTGTCCTCCTTCTATATCTTTACACTCTTTTTATTCCTCCCTCTCTTTTTCCCTGTCTGTAATTCTTGGATTCAGTTTACTACGTTTGTGATTTTAACGCGGGAGAGAATTTTAAGCAAGTGCAGGGGATCAAAGTCTGAGGAAAGTAATGTCCGAGTAACTTTGGAAGAAGTCATCTAACGGTAAAAATGAGATATGAGAAAAGCGCGCGTTTGAAATGATAATCTAGCTCGTACGAAAATTTCGATAGGTATGCATTGTCCCGAATAATCGAAATTTCGAAATTCAAAGAGTAGGACCATTTCCCGAAAAATTGTGGTCTCGGAATTCCAATATTGGACAATCTCCCAAAATACAATTTTCCCGAAATAAAAACAACAATATTTTTATATTCTCTCTCTCTCTCTCTCTCTCTCTCTCTCTCTCTCTCTCTCACTCTCTCTCTCTGCCGTCATACCGATTTCGCTTTGTAATTTTTTGGGTCAATTGTACGTTCAAATATTTCGAGAAATCGTACGACACTCGAGTTTTGGGATTATGCTTGCTAGAAAATTGCCCTGGTTTTCGAATTTTAGTATGTTTCTTCCATTACAACGCGTGCTCATCGAAATGTCGAACAGGATTACATAGTGAATAATTGGCAATCGACATGGTGATAATGCGCAAACATATTCTCGTGCGACTAATAGGCAACGTCCACGTATCCACTAATTATACAAACATGTCTCGCATAACGCACCGAAACACGTGCGGCGCACGCTTAGAGTTAGGTTTTAGTTAACTTCAATATATACGGTCACCGAGCAAATGCGAACGTACGTGGGAATTTACACCACGCGTTTGCCATCTTCTCAGTATTACATCTGTCCGCTATACAAAGCCAAACATTTCCCCTCCCGTAAATTCTCGGCAAAGGTCTTGATTAAAACCCGAGATTCTCTCGGATTTGTTGTAGCTCTCGCATTATCGTTGCTTTTATCTCAGTAAAACTGCGTATTAATAATGAAATCAGCATGACTCCTTCCGTGTAACTAATGGCACCACTCCGGATCTCGCGACCTGCTTTACTATCTTACATTTCACGACAAAGGTGTGTTCCCCTTCGACGTTCTTGTAAATTTTATCTATCGTATGATTTAGTAATTGATTCAGCAGTTTTGAGCAGTGAATAGATGTAGTCTACGTTATATCCAATCCGAACCACAACGTTGATGCGACGTCGATGAGGGTTGAATTAACGTTGATTTAACAGTTTATCGACCATTTCAACGTCAAATCAACGTCGAATTAACATTACGGTTCTGACTAGAATAATGGCCAACGTTAAATCGATTTGACAATTCCTGATGTAGTGATTACTGGTGTTATATATACCTGGAGTCGAAAAAGTGCGGCCAAGAGTGACCCACATTTATGGTCAAGAAATTTTGAAACCAATTTAAGCTTAAAATAAAGTTTACGGTGTGTAAATTACGAATATGCAAGTGCTAAAGTAGTCGGATCTCGAATTCTAGAGATATGGTTGAAAATTTCACTTCCGCGAGATGGCGCCTCAGTACTCTCCGCGTTGAACTGTAGCCGCGATTACTATGTTCATTATGCGACAATATCACATCTAGATTTGTCACTTGTGACAGTATTGTCAATCAATATTTGATTATATATCTTTCGAATAGATTTTTTCGCTATATCAAGATCTCAGATTCTAAATCTTGGATCTGAAACAGTTTCTGCGCAACAAAGCTCATATTGTGAAAAATAGTAACCTGCGATTTTTCAATAAATCTGCTCTTTTCTTCTCTCCCATTATCTTATCCTTGTAAACCTAGAACTTTTTAATCATGTCCTAGATTTCAAAGTCATAGATGCTTAATATCAAAATCAACGCCGCAATTTCTGATGTATTTTAAACATTATAAATGCATACAACTATTTTAATAATAGATATTTTACAAAAATAATTACGATGATAATAAAAATAATTATGATGACGAGCAATAGGTAGGAAAACAAAATAAAAGAAAATAATAAAATATAAAATAAATGAAAAGAATAAAGGAAGAAAAAAATGAAATATACAGGATATTCAGAAAAAGAATATGAGATGAAATAATTAAAGACTTAGGTAAAACAATATTCGAAAGGATTGATATACACATTTTCGAAAATCGGAAACGATGTCAGTGATGTAACAAATGATGAGGCAACGAAACGGGAAGATAAGATAGAGACAGAATTTTATATACAAACAGAAATAATTAATATCGTCTCAATCAATGTTATTCAATTAGAAACTAACCACGACGTTGAAATTTTTTTATGTATTTTGAATGCGATCAATCTGAAGCGTTACATGCTGCAACCTTCATTTGGAACTATAAAATTGGGATAATAATAGTAGAATACAACAAATACCGTATGATGCACATGAAATGACAGCATTGAAAAAAAATGTTCAACAGACCATATTTTTGGAATTTGAGGGATCCGATTACTTTGACATTTGCATATCACTGATCTACATACCATAAACTTTGTTTTAAGGAGGGATTTTCGTGTAACCGGTTAAAAAAATCGATTTCTTTTTTCACGATTTTTTTTCTCTCGAAGTGTGAAGGTAGATTGGGTTAAGACAAACATAAAAGTCCCATACTGTTTTGCGAGATTCGTAATAATTATCGAGTTATTAGTGACAGAAATCTGAAGAATGGAAGCGTGCTGATATAGATGATTGAAGAAGTGTTGCAGTTGCTCAGGCCACAGTGCGGCCCAGTCGATTCAGAAACTTTTGCCGGTGCGCGGCGAGGGAAAGGACAACGCGCCGCTATTCGTTGTTTTATCTCGCCGCACGTCTCGGCGCACGCTGCCAACAGTTGCTGGGTTAACTGGGCCGCGCTGTAACCCGAGAGGCTGCGACGCTTCTCCAATCATCCATCTCGGCGCGCGCTCATTCGTCAGATTTCTCTAATTAATAATTCGATAATTATTGAAAATCTCGCAAAACGTTATGGAACTTTTATGTTTGTCTTAACCCAATCTTCCCAATCTACTTTCACACTTCGGGTTGGCAGCCAATTACCGGACACCCTGTATACAGGGTGTTTGAAAGCTTATCATACAGACGAAAGAGATAGATTGGAGATAGATTGGGTGTAGCCGAGAAGAAAAGTCATGTACCATAATGTCAAATTGGCAATAGTTATCGAGTTATTAATTGAAACATGTGAGCCAATGAGTGCGTAGAGAGCGCTGGGCGGCCGCCTCTTGTCGCTTGCGTTCGTTCGCTCGTCGTTCGCACTCGCTCGCTCCTCGTCGCGCGCGTTCGCCTCTTGTCGCTTACAGTTGCCCCTCAGCGCGCTCGCCTATAGACGCTCGTTGACTCCGTCTATACCAAATGTCTACGTGCTTACCGCGGCCGCCCAGCGCTCTCTATGCGCTCATTGGCTCACATGTTTCCATTAACCTCTTAGGCACGATGCGCCACTATAGTGGCTTTCGCGGATGTCATCTTTTTGAACGACGCGCCGCTATAGTAGCTTTCGCGGATGTCATCTTATATTACGACGCGCCACTATAGTGGCTCATTCTAGTGACTCACTCGCTCACTGTTTGAATTAACTGATCGTTTTCATATGTCTCGTTTCACACTTTTTTTGCCTTCACAACGTTTTATAACAATGTTAACAATATACAGACAGAATATACAGTTTTTGTTTTTAATACGCCAGTGTCAGGTATGAATTGTTGCTTTTCGTTTAAATAAATATACCATTTGCTCTTTTTAACATGCCGATCCGTATCCTTATAATTTTTAAAGTTAAAATATATGTATCATATCTTTAAGAAAAATTATAATTTAATCATCAAAAACTTCATTTCAATGTGCTCGCGTAGAGAACAGCATTGTCCGTCACACGTTGCAGTTCTGTATCGTTTACGCGTAATTCGCGTTGAACTCTGCCGTACAGAGAAACAACCCTGCGCAAAATTCAGCCGTGCCTAAAAGGTTAATAACTTGATAATTATTGCCAATTTAACATTATGGTACATGACTTTTCTTCTCGGCTACACCCAATCTATCTCCAACTTTCGTCTGTATGATAAGCTTTCAAACACCTTGTATATATGTATAACATTTTGCATTATAAACATTTTTTTCTAGTTTTTCAGACATCTATTTTATTGTATAAAAAGGTGCAAGTAATTTCAATAAATAGTTTTTGAATAAAAAATCCTTAATAATCACCTTTATTTTAGCCATTTACACGAGAATCCCTCCTCCTTAATCCTTCCAAAATGGTTTCAAAGCTTTCTGGTTATGAATCTCGGTTAATGGTCTATGGGCATTCTTTTGCTACATTTGTGACCTAAATTATCAAGCATCTATAAATTTCGAAAGATCAACAGAGATTTAATTTATATTGAAATTGAAACCTTGCTCAGCGCCTCTAAATGATGGAAAACGCACAATTTACCCCTTATAGACTTTTAAGAAGGTTTAAAATTGCGTTTTACTAGATGGCGCCATCTATTTTTATAAATAAAAAATAAAACTATGACAATTTATAATGATAAAATTATCTTCAGCGAATCGCAGCAACAGTTCTAAATTATCTTTTGAAAAAAAATGAATAAATTAGATCTCAAGAATATCCGATAGATTCTAATCGATTCTTAGGCAGTTAACGCGACCAAATTGGATTAGTTGACTCGTTAATTACTTTGAAATCATCAGTACAGTCAAACACCAGTTATCGAAAAATGAATCAAGAAATAAATATTTTTATTTAGCGAAAATAAGCGCCATTTAATTGAGTATAATTGTAAATATGCCATTTTCTTTGGAGCAATATGTATGTCGATCCACTTTGAAACTCTTATGTTCGTAATCAGCGCACGAAGAACTATAAAATAAAACCAATTTGGATATAAAACTTTTTTCTTAGTAAAGTGGTCCGAACTTGGCTGCACATTTTGTTATAAGTATACAGGATGTCCAGGATCTTTTGGAAACGAAAAATTGTGAAGATTAATCAGATCAAACTGAGTAGAAAAATCAAGTACCATTCTGCAAAAATCGCAATAGTTATTAAATTATTAATGACTGAAAATGACCGCATCTAGAGGCTCTTTTAATTGAACTTGAAAATTTGCGAAGTTATTTACAAAATGATAAAGGACTTTTTTGTTCAGAATGATATAATCTACAATTATATGACAGCTATTGTGTCTAGCGATAGATATCAGTATATTGAACTTTGAATCCTGAACATTTTTGAACCTGTCGCTAGGCACAATAGCCGTCATATAATTATAAATTAGGTCATTCTGAACAAAAAAGTCCTTTATCATTTTGCAAATAAGTATGCAAATTTTCAAGTTATCAATTAAAAGATCCTCTAGATGTCATTTTCAATTATTAATAACTATTACGATTTTTGCAAAATGATATTTGACTTTTCTTCTCAATCTGATCTAATTCATCTTCACAATTTTTCATTTCCAAAAGACCCCGGATACCCTTATTTAATAAATTTTTGCTTACATTAATATAATAAGAAAATTGCAAAAATTTAATGATTAAATCAATGTATCGTATATTCAATATACTGCATATTCGCTGCATCAATGTATCAGGTTTTTCGATTAATTTGATGAAATATTGTTCATTATTTATTATTTAAATTATTTCAATCAAAATATTTTTCACCGCTTGCTAAAATCTTTTTCCACCGTTCCGGCTATAAGTGGATTCCACGGTAGAAAAAAAATTTATCTTTATATTAAGTTGTTGGAGATGAAATGGCCATTTTTTAATTTTTAATTTAAATTTTTATTCGACACGCTTTATATACATCTCGTCAATCGAAAGTCTCCCTCCACATCAATACACTTTCCCCAACGTGATACAAGCGCATCAATGCCTTTCACATAGAAATTAGAAGAGCGAGATGCAAGAAATTCGTTGAACACATTTTTCACGTCGCTTTCTGTTTGGAATACCTTTTCACTTAAAAAGTTATCCAGATGCTTAAACAAATGGTAATCAGTTGGAGAAAAGTCAGGAGAATAAGGAGGGTGAGGGAGAACTTCGCATTTGTATTCTGTTAATGTTTTTACAGTTTTTTTGCAATATGCGGTCTAGCATTATCATGGAGCAATAACATACCGCGTCTATTTAATAACGCCGGCTGTTCAATACGCAGTTTTTCCATCACAATGTCAATTTCTTGGCAATATTTGTCAGCATTTATAGTTTCACTCTTTTTCAAAAACGAAAAATGCACAATACCCTTGGCAGACCACCATACAGATACCATAACTTTACGTGGATGAAGGCTCGGCATGTGTTTCGGAGCTTGATCAGCATCTAACCATTGGACAGAACGTCGACGATTGTCATAAAGAACTCACTTTTCATCACACGTTACTATTTGATTCAATATTCCTTCATTATTATGTCGGGAAAGCAAAGATGAGCTGATTTCCTTACGGCGAAGCTTGTCTCTCTCAGTCAGTTCATGTGGTACCCATTTGTCAAACTTTTTCACTTTCCCCATGGCCTTTAGATGTCGGGAAACAGTGGAATAGTGAACGTTGATGCTGTGTGCAATATCTCGAACTGATAAACGCGAGTCTGCTTCAACCATGTCTTTCAAAATATTGTCATCGATCACTGATGGTGCATGGCCGCGAAGCAAATTGTCGAGATTTGTATCACCAGACCGAAACTTTTCAAACCAACGTCTAATGGTTCGATCACTTAGAACCTTCCCCAAAAGCAGTGTTTATGTTTCGCGTCGTCTCGGCCGCACTATGACCAAGTTGTATTCGTACAAGAATATTATCCACATTTCCTTACTTTCCATGTCGAAGAGACAGCGATTTTCAACGATATAAACAATGTGATAAAAGTAAGGTTATGCGTGCGAATTTACGAGTGGGGTACATACTTTTCAAATATCACGCATGCAACGACAGCTGCATGAAAAGAGCTGAACTACTCGGCCTGGAAATTTGAATTTTGAAAAACGGTCATTTCATCTGCAACAACCTAATATAAGCAATCCATTTATCGTTAACCCTCAAAATTAACCGAAATACTTGATAATTGAAAAGCTCCAAAATTTCCGTCATCACTCATATCACATTGTGACAATCATGAGAGAGTCCATCTGGATAATCTCTGTTTCTACTGCAGGTGTTGCTGAGCATCAGCAGTAACATCTCTTGTTCCTCTTGTTCCTGGAGATCTCCGCAGCGGCCGGGAGCCGCGAGGCTGCCGGCGGTTGTCGCACATTCAATCAGAGCTACGATTAGACATAAACATCAGCCCAAAGTGAACCGTTCGCACATACACACACGCACAGATACACACACACACACACACACACACACACCTGAATGTCTTATGATGATCCGAGCGGAGGCGTTTGCTAACACTGGCATCGGTATTCGCGCCGTGTTCTACCCCTGTAGACGACAGAATTCGATTGAGAGGCGCTCGATCGAATTCCGGAAGCGATCGCGTCGTTCAAATCGTCGAACGCGTCGGACGTGTTAGCGGACGTACGATAAAAAGTTGAAATGGAGCCTTGCGATACGCGCGTATCGTACGTAGGTTCGCGTTTAGCAATGCTAACCGAGACGCTTCTCTCGGTAGATAACTCGACTTCTTGCTCGCCCTTTTGCGCGTTAAAGCTCTTAAATCTGTCAAGATGTTCAGGTCTCTGGATCCTCCTTGCCCGAACGGCTCCTTGCCGCTCGAATCCTAGGATTTCGAGCTGTCTCTTGCGCTTTTGATTAATCGTCCTAAGACCTGACAAGCTTTGAACGCTCGAGCCTCTCCTTGGCCTTCGGAGAATTTCGTATTCCGAACTCTTCGGGTCCTTGAGACTTTCGTACCCGCGAATTTTTGGATCCGTCCGCTGTTTCGAGATCTCGAGAAGTCTGTGCTCGTCGGATCGTTCAATCAATCTCGTGTAGACGACGACGGCAAAGACCGACTAGAGTTCGATTATATCGGGTGTTTTAGACCACCCGATTTTTGCGTTAACGCGAAATTTTAGAGAAAAATATTTTAGACAAAAATTATAAGGCTTCAAAGGATTTATTTACTAACGCTATGAATTTGACCTTGGGCTAACCTTGAAAAGTCTAGTCAAGATCAACATAAAAATCTGAAATGTCACGTTAATGAAAAAATCGGGTGATCCGGGTGGTTTGAAACACCCGATATATCTTCGTCGACTTTTCTCTGCGGATATCCCTTACGGAAAAAACACTCGAATATTGAACGTTTGCACTCAATTGTTTGAATTTATTCTCAAATGTGAGTATATGCACTCAAATTTGAGTGTAAACGCTCAATATTTTCCGCAAGGAATGCATCATCTCGAAAAATCCAAGTCTCGAAATCCGAGAACTTGGACGGTTTCCCGAAAAGTCATTATATCGAAATCTGAATATCGAAGCAGTATCCTAAAGTTCAATCTTCCTAAAATATATAATTGTTTCGAAGAAGATTTCTGTTACTCCAAATACGGCACACACAGATATATTAATATCTATTTAATTAATTATACACGGAACAGAAAGATCTCAGTTCGTATGACTGAATAAAGACCAGATGAGAATTCGGTGACGATAAATTATATCTTTGTTATCACGATCGAAAAAAAACTCTTCTGAAGGTTCATCTGCATTAAACTTTGGTTGAGATAACTGAGAATGATAATGGGACTGATTAAAAACTTCCTGCGTGAATCTTTCTGTCTCTACGACCGAGTTCTTTGTTTTATCATTAGTCTTCTCAACGCAGGATTCAAGTGCACCAACAGAATTGTTTTTCTTTTCTTACATCTTTGTAATACATAAATAAGTAAATACTAATATATCTGGCTGTATAACGAGATGCAAAATGATACTAGGTGCGCAACTAAGTTTCCGGGTTTTTTTGATCAATGAAAAATGGAAAATTTCAAGAGAAATACAAAAAATGGTTTATTCAAAGTATCGTCCCTCGCTAGCTACATATTTTTGCCATCTCTCTGGCAATACATGAATGCCACGACGACAAAACGTCGCGTCTTTGGACCGAAACCATTCATCCAACCAATTTTGCACTTCTTCGAAATTGGCCAAGTATTGCCCAGTTAAGCCATGCGCTATCGACCGGAACAAGTGATAATTGGAAGGGGCCAGGTCCGGCAAATATGGCGGGTGTGGTAGCAAATCCCATTTCAGCGTTTTGAAGGTGTCCTGGACGATGGAAGTGCGATGGCACGGAGCGTTGTCGTGCTGCGATATCACTCGTTCGTATCTCGTGTCCCATTCTGACCGTTTTTCAAGCAATGCATGGTTCAAATTGATCAGTTGTTGTCGGTAGCGATGCCCATTGACAGTTTCGCCCGGTTTCAGCAGCTCATAGTACACGATTCCTTTCTGGTCCCACCAATCGCAAAGCATTATCTTCTTTCCGAAGCGATTTGGCCGTGCCGTCGATGTCGATGCTTCGCCAGGTCAAAGCCACGATTTTTTGCGTTTGGGATTCTCGAAATATATCCACTTCTCATCGCCAGTAACAATTCGATGCAGGAAACTCTTTCTTTCATGCCGCAAAAGCAAAATTTCAGAAGTGGCTCTTCGATTTTCCATCTGTCTCTTAGTCAACTCATGCGGCACCCATTTTCCTTCCTTTTGAATTTTTCCCATGGCATGTAAACGTTTGGAAATACCTTGGCGAGTCATGTTTAATGCCTCCGCAACTTGTGTTTGCGTATCATCTTCATCCAATAACGCTTGCAGATCGGCGTCCTCAATTGTTTTTGGTCTTCCAGAGCGCTCCTTGTCCTCAGTGTCGAAATCGCCACTGAAGCGTTTAAACCAATCTTCACAGGTAGTTTTCGATGGTGCATGTCCGCCGTAGACTTCTTCAAGCAAACAACGTGTTTCAGCTGCACTGTTTTTCAAGTTAAAGCAGAAAAGCAAAGCTTCCTGCAAATGCTGTTTATTTGGCACAAAACTCGACATCTTCGTTGTTAGAGAAAATATTTTTGTGTTGCGATATGTGTTAGTATTACGACTGGTTATTGTTAACAGATGTCCAAGCTATAAAAAAACACAACTTCAGACATGTATGTCGACTATATGTGTCGTTAGTGCTATCCATGTGTGAAACCCGGAAACTTAGTTGCGCACCTAGTACTTCGTGAGATTGTCTCGGTAATTTGATTTCGCTATTAATATATCAAGTAACCAAGAAAGTTCGTAATATATCTAACTTATGTAATTGTCAATGCGCGCATGCACACAATATCAATTAAAAGTGTGGTTATGTATGCTTAAACGAAAGCTTATTTAACAGAGAGTTAACCGATATATAATTCTTATGGAAATTAATTATTTAAAGTTTTGAGAGAATGACCTCAGTATGACTATGTCAAAGTTAATTATTCAGACTTGTTTATTTTATGAATTCAAATTGGACACCAAAGGCTTATCTCCCATATTCCCCAGACATCGCGTCTTTGGATTATTATTTTTTTCTTTTGGCAATAGACAACCATTTACGAAATCGGTTCCAAAATTGACAAGATGTCGAAAGAGGATTGAAGCACTTTTCTAATAGAAGAGTGGAAAACTTTGATAAAAAAGAAATAAAAAAAAATTGTTAGATTGTTAGGAAAAGGTAATAGAAGCCGAAGGTGCTATTTTTCTGAATAAAGTTTGTTTGATCCATTTTGTACCATTTATCTCTATTCATTAAAACGGTACGAACTTTCTTGGTTACCTGATAATTGTTCAGAAAAGTTTCCCGTGTTTTAAACTTTGACACATTTTTTTCGGAATAATGCGCTCTCTTTTCATTTCTCTTACTTTCATTCCATGTGGATAAATACGCGCGACTAGTTATAGGCCAAGTGAAAATACGATATTTTCAATTTCATAGAAATAATGCACTACGATACACACATGAATATTGTTTGGCTAGATTAATTAGTTTCCTGATAAAATATGAATAATTCAAAAATTCAGATTGAAAATATCAGAAATTTAAATTGACCAGTTAATTTTACCAGTTTAAATTAACCAGAAATCTAGTTACTTTAAATGATTGCAACCGGAATTTCTGAATCGTTCATATTTCACCATAAAATTGTTTCACTCAATCAAATATTTTTCTCTGTGCCGTATTTTATATCAGGCAAAAGTAACCAGACGGGCAAAGTACTTATAAACTTAATAGTAATTAGCGTGTGAAAGCAACAAGTTCAGAGAAGGAAAAATGAAAATGGAAGAGGGAATAATTATAAGAAGACTGAAGCAATGTTTCTGCACGTTTATTAATTAAAGAAAAGGAGTAAAAAACAATGAAAATGATACGTAATAATTTATAAAGAAAACAAGAAAATCGATTTAGATAAAGATAAGAAACAGCGAAAAGAACAAAAGGATTAAATGAAGATGTATCAAGGATAGTATCAATTTTCAATTTCAAGGATAGAGGTTACAGACGTAACCTCTATCCTATCAGGATATCTCTGACAAATAAAAGGAAAAGTAGCATAGGAAGTCCGGCTCAGGCATTTATCAAGATAGTCAAGATAAATAGTCAAGATTACAAAATAAACTTCAAATTAAAATATGAATGAAACTGAAAAACAAAACAAAAACTACCACTTTCTTTTGTCGCCTTCTATTATTATCATCATTTTCTCCAATAAACAATATAATCTATTATTTGCAATTTTGCAATAATCACATAAATATTTTATATATTAAGTAATAGTTTTGACATCATTTGACATTATTCAACACTAAATTACTTGTCGAGCAGTCTTACATGAAAAATATTTTTATAACTGTGAAAAATAAAAAGAAGAAGAAGAAGAGATAAAGTATCAGACTTTCAGATGTACGATTAAAAGAATAAAATATATTAGTAAAAGACAATGTGCTAGTTACTATTCGTGAATATGCCACATTAAATTTAATCCTCAGCGTCATGTTTTCAGCATTTTATCAATTTTGTATATTTTTTATGATGTTTTTCGCAAAATGGATTTATTTTGTAATCACCGGAAAGAGGGTCCAAATGTGCGACTGAAACGTTAGGATTTAATTCGTGAAGAATATTCACAGATTCAACTCGTCGAGAGTATTTAATAATGTTTAATCACTAAGGATTAGATGTTTTGTGTCATAGTCGCAAATAATAGCTAGCATTGGCTTTTTAATATTTTTTTCATCACCGTGAAAGAGTTGGTCAATCAAGTAAGAGCTCTTTTTTGTAATTCCCATTATCTTTTGGGATGCACAATCGATCTCCTGGTGATTTTATAGCGCAGCGGCGGAGATTTCGGTCGAGATACACATCCCTTTCTACAAATAGCGAACCGACGTTTCGCAGCACTTCATAGATCCATGTGAATACACGTCAATCGTCTATCCTTGCCAGTATACTCCATTACCGGAATACCATTTTTGTCGGACACCGTTCAGATACCGACCTCGCGAAAACGCCAGTCGCTAGTGAATTATTAAGCGCTCTGTGCATTCCGCACGCCCGTTATAGGAGCCATGGAGTCGATGGCCAGCCATTAGAGAAAGGATGTTCGTGTGCTACAAATAGCATTTCAAGCATTAAAGCGTCTTGAGGAATCGTACGATAGCAGATCTATTCGAAAAATTTCAGCAACGATGCTCTCATATCGTTCGAATGGTCGCGATATGAATTATATGTGAATTACACGTGTGAATTAGCGGCCTTCGTAATCCACTTTGAATACCGAGTATTACATTGAAGGAAATATTCGGAACATGAAATTGTTTTTCTATTGTCCGGAGGCCAGACGAAAAAAAACCCAATCACAGGAACAATACAGTTGTGTAAACAAAAAAATTCCTGCAAGAGTTTTCTAATCGGTGAATCGTTCTCTCCACCACATCAGTTATACCAGCTCTCCATCGAGTTTTAAGAGGACGTCATATTTGAAAATTTGGTCGACATAATACTGACTTTTTCCGCAGAATTTACGTCGTATCGGTTGCACAGAATTACAAATTTTTTGCACCATAAAAGTATTAGATGAGTACGAAAGTTTTGATAAGTTTCTCGAAGATGCGATTGATCTAGTTTTATAGCCGCAATTATAAATATGTATACCAAAAATAATATAAAACAGTGGAAATTACTTGGCAGAATGAGAATAGATCATTTTGAATAACATTACTTCATCTATTTCTTTATCATAAAAACCACCGAAATTTTTGCACTTATCCAATAGATGATGCAAAACGGAATTGGAACATCGCTCAATATGTAGGGAGAACGATACAAAATTTCTAAGCTGACGTTCGAGTTGTTAGTTAGAGTATAAATTTTTGTTTGATATAAAATTTTTACTTTTACAACTGAATTTAGAAGCTTGAGAATATATACGAAAATTTCGCAAAAAGTAAATTATATATGCGTGGTTAGGTTTTCCGCTAAATATGGTAAAACAGAGCAACATGCATTTATATGAAATCTACATATACAGATAACATCAACATGTAGGTCAGTATGACGGGTTGCCTGCTACTATTTGAACTATAATGTAAAGGTTGCTGAAAAAGTCACTTTGTTGATAATGATATTTGCAATGCTCCCATTTATGATGAGTGCAATTAATTTTGCACCATAATCGTTTATAATAATAGCCGAGCCTCATTGAATTAAAAAAAAATGTTTAAAAAAGTGAAACTGAGAAATAAACATTACGAATTTAAGCAAAGTAAATGAGAATAATAACTAAGAGGGTAAATAATGTAACATATATTTTCTTGCTTTGCATAATTTTTTAATTTCTTTCTTGCATTGGAAAGTTCAATAGGAATTGGAAATTAGAAAAAATGGTACAGAAATATTGAGAAACCTTATATACTATCGCATCGTTTTTAGAATAGATCGCTTCTGCAAACATATGAATCGACCGGAAACGCAGCATAAATTATTGATCGCTGTTTACTTAATGATAACTATTAAGCGATATATTTCCGGTACATTATCTTGCATTTTGATGTCTCTTTTATCAAAAATATCGTTTGTTTTTCGAAATGTTTGCAGCTTAAGCAAATTAGAATCTCACTTTTTTTCGATGAAAAGAGTTCAGAAGCATTCTATACTCTAATGAGAAATTTGTAATGAGGCTTGGCTCCTGTCATAAACGATTTCGTGCAAAATTAGTTGCACTTACCATAACTTGAAGCACTACAAATATCATTATCGATAAGATCAACGAGTGACTTTTTCGGCAACCTTTGCATTATCGTCCGAATCGGGACAGACAACCCGTCGTACTAACCTGTTAATGTTATACCCTGTACAAGAAATACGAAAAGAGAGAAAGCATGATCACGTTAGTGTTTATTTGACATAGTCTGAATGAAATCGCCTTTATGTTATTGACAGTTTTGGAGACTGTTACTCACTTTGACACCCCCTTGAAGTAGTCAAATGTTTAGACAAATATTTTCGATTGTGGTAACAGATATTGTTTCTGAATCATGTGAGTTTTCGTCTGGTTTCTACTCAGTTACATGAGTTAAAATTTTCTCCGCGTAGAGGAAGTTCTATTTTTATATATTCAAAGCTTCGTAGCTTGGTATAATTTGACCTCGAAGCTTTGAATCTTCGAATGCAACTTAAAGACTTGGAATATCGAAGCAATTAATATAATTAATTTAGAACATAAAACGGGGAATACAAGAAAAAAATACTGTGCAATTAATATCGTTCGAATATTCAGGCGTTCGAATATTCACACTTCGAAATTTTGCTACTCAAATATAATACCATGAAGCTTCAGAAATTTAAAGCTTCAAAGTTTTGAAGAACTGAAATTTCAAATATAATTTATAGCCCTAATCTACGTTGAATAGTCTGCATTGAATTTCTTTTAAAGAAGTTTGAAATTGTGACCGAAATCTTTTAACTTTTAAAGAGTAATGCTCAAGATATATGTTGAAATTTGATTAAACTATAACAACAATTAACAATTGATTGATATTCGCAACTATAATTATTTGTTATTAAAATTATTAATTATTAAAATTATCCTCAACTATAATATCTTGCGTGAGCTTTTATTGGCTTGTCTGATTCTTTTTCAATTATTTTTAATTAATAGAGAAAACATATTTTATTCTTCTTTGTTATTCAAATATAATGCCTCGAAGCTTTAGAAATTTTAAGCCTCGTGATTTCGAACCGAAGCTTCAAATATTACTTATAGCTCAATACGTATTGTTTCCTCCGCCTTTTTCTTTTTCTTTCCTTTTTTCTTCTTTTTAATTTTTGAACAACGATGCATATGATCATCCGCCAAAAAGTAATATCGAAAAGATATTACGCAAACGTGGCAAATATGATAGATTATTTTCCGATACTCATAATGCAAACCGTGGAGTGTATTGAGAATCCCCGGCAGCCTGACGCGATCGTGAATTTTATTAAAAATTGAAAGAGTTGCGCCCCGCGCGTAAATTAATTTTTCCCGCTTCGCCACAAAAACTGCGCGCTTCTCACATGAACGCACGCAAATGCGCGAATCATCACTTCGTCGTCATAGTCGACATTGTCAGCGACATTATCGTGGCAGATTCGCACTATTATTAACAACGCATTTACGAGCTGTGACGGTTTCACTATAAAAAGGGCGAACGAGATTTATAAAGGCACATGGAAACTTTTCCAACGAAAATGTTGTTTTCCATTAATCCACCATACCGGCGACTCTCGCAATGGTCGATTGTCGGCGTGCAAAACATACTGTACGCACGCCCGACGTTTCACTGGCAGAGACACAACGTGTTTCTGCTGGCGAATGGCGTTACGCGAGAAGAGAGTCTGCTAATAAGCGGATGCACGCGAGTGCACGCACGCCGGCCGCTGAATCTGAAAAGCTCTACCCCCTCCCCGTTCCCCTTCTCGCAGTTCCGCTGCCGAGAAAAAAGAAGGGTAATGAAACCCTTGTAAACCGCCCCCGTTGACACAATGCGCCGCTTTGAGCGCACGCAGCGCCCTCTTTAATAAAACATCGTTAATATAGCGCGTCGACTCATTGTGCGTCGCGATTCAATACTCACAAAGGCGAGCGACAACTTACGTAATCGAGGAAAAAAGAGAGGTGGAGGAAAATGCGGGAAATCGTGTCTCATGTAAATTAATATGCGAAGAAAAACGTGCGGGCGCGTTACCGAGGTATTCGCGGCGCGATTTTGCGGAATATATTTTCGTTTTATGGACGCTTTTGTCTTCAGTGTCCCTAGCTGCAGGCGTCTTTTCATTATATCTTTGACTATTGTTAATTTCTTGGAAGATTTCAAGGTTCGGCACTATACGTCAGTCTGCTTGTACGAGTACAGGCTGGCATAATAGCCTTAATGTTTACTGTGCTGGGAGAAAAAATATTTAAATTAAAAGGAGATATTTATTTATATTATTATTATTAGATATTTATGTATTATTTTATATTACTATTAGACCTTATAGATGTTTATTCAGCAATTACTAATAATATATTTGGTTATATTAATATACATATTTTTACAACAAAAATATTAAAAAATATATATTTTTAACTGTAATTTTTGATAAAAAAGCAGCCATTTATCTTATTTGAATAAATATTTAAATAATGTGCTTAAATAAATAAAATAATAATTTAGACAGTAGTACATATAATAAATACATTTTATCTTTTAGATATATTTTTTGTTAGTATGGGATATGATTAGCAGAATTTTCCGATGCGTGCATCGTGCAAAGAAAATTTTATGGTAAATATTATTATAAAATTTTATAATCGAGGGATATATCGTCACTTTACTTTAATTTATTATATTATCCTTCTGTTCCACATATATGTTATTTATGTTTCAGAGAAATTAAAATGTACTATTAAAAGATTTATTATGTTCCTCAACAAAATTTATTATATTACCTGGATAATTTATTAATTTAATTAGACATTTATTATCTTGAAAACGTAATGCATTCTCTGTTTAACTTGTTGTGTTAGGTGAAGACTTTATTATGTTTTTAAAATAAACCTTTAGTAACAAACTATTAAAAAATACGATAAAATTGAATGTAATTTACACGAGAAGAGTTATATTATTCTCTTCATGTACATATTTGTACATTGTAACTATTTATTATTCGACAGAGCGATATATAAAAGTATATTAAGCAATTTTTCCTTTTCAATACGTTATTTTATGTTTAACGTTATAAGTATAATGTAGTAAGACGGAAAAGCTCTTGTCATTACACTATAAAAAAGATCAATAAAAACAACTCGAATTGAATCCGTGTCAATTTCAGGTTTGGCGAATTAACTACACTGATTTTTTCAGAAAAATTTTGACATTCCTTCAGATTCTTATAAAACAAGCTTACAATTAAATGAGATAATCAAAGCTGATCGAGACTGATCTTTGTGATTGGCTGTATTTATCGCCTCACAAGAAAAACGTTGGAACTGTTACTAACTGATTTTGATGGCTTTTGGATAAACATTAAAAAATACTTGGCCCGTATTTGTTTTTAGTGGCGTATCTCAACGTTTCGGAGTAGAAATATACCTTTAAAAAAAAACAAACGTTTTTATTTTTTATAATTATTTCCCAAACTACAAAGTATACGAAAAAATGTTTCTTAAAAAAATGTAGAATAATTTATACTCTTCGAAACTTGTTCCAATTTTTAAAAGGTTTCAAAATTTTTAATACCCTCCTCCTCTTCCCTCATTACATTGCAAATTTTTCAGTTTTTTAAGGAAAAATTGGGGAGTATTGAATACCAAATTCATCCATATATGTTAGAACAAAAGTGTTAATAAAGTTGATGAGCCTGCAGGAAAATGCGCACGAGAGACGCTAGTACCATCGTGTGAGCGGTCAGAGCGTCGTCAGAATAGAATATGAGAGAGTCGCGAATAAGGCTTGACACAAAGAGCAGAGTCCGAGTAGTTGTTCAAAGTTCCTTATGTTTCTTTCTATATTTTTATATTCTGTTTCTTAAATACATACTGTTCTTCGCATCATATCCCGTGTCACAATTAATTGATCCCACATATATAACACAATAAAATGCGCAGGTGAAGACTCCGCAATATACTTATAGGAAATTGTTTTGTAGATTTGTTGTATGGTGGTTCTTGATGTGCTGTTTCTTTCGAGGGGTTGTTTCTACCCCTAAACGTTGAAATGCGGCGCTGACAAAAAAGACGGACCTAATATTTTTTAATATGTTCTACAACATATCCATCAAAATCAATGAGAGACGGTTCCGACAGTTCCTTTGTTAGTTAACTTAATCGATTTATTTAACTTAATTTTTATTAAGGGTTGAATTATATATTGAATTACTGTTAAATAACTTTGAAATACGATTAATCGTATTTTATGCAGTTGGATCAATCTTTCGGTAGTTGAAAGAGTATTTCTATTCTCTATATGTACAACTACATTTTGATTTCGTTAACCTTCTGCTGTTGAACAAATCTTGTAATTGAAATTCTTAAGATAGATAATTTGATTCATTGAAATCATTGATTTGATAAATTTTTTTTGCAATTTGATTCGATTGAGGTTTATGCAACGAGATTTGTTTAACTCTTTGAGGCACGTATTTTTCAGAAAATTCGAATCACATAAAAATTTATATACAGGGATTTCTGGAGTCGCTGATAACTAATCCGTTATCAGATTTTCTAAATTCAAGATGACGGATCCAAGATGGCGGACGTAAAAATGAAAAATCACGATAATTTTGGGTGACAATGGATATTGTAGGGTTTTTGAAGTTGCTGATTACGAATCTGTTATTAGATTTGCAAAGTTCAAGATGGCGGATTCAATATGGCGGCCATAAATACGACTCGCCATCTTGAATCCGCCATCTTGGAAAATTAATTTTGGAATTTGGAGCTCAGATTCGTAATCATCGACCCAAACAACCCCCAAATCTTGATCTTAAGCAAAAAATTCACTCATAGTTCGTGGAAAATGATTTTTTTCTGTAAAAATGTGTATTTTTTACACTTTGTTTATTTATAATAAGTGGACAACTTGTGCAAAATACTTTTCAATCTTTAATGTATGTTCTTATATCGTATAAGCAGTTAAAAAACGTAAAAAACCCGACAAGAATCCCTCAAATGTGAAATATTTCATGAAAATGTGAGAATAAATAGGTGGTAGGTATATTTACCACTATGCCTCAAAAGGTTAACCCCAAGAGATTTTGTTCAATTCACCCGATTTTTTCTTTCGGTGTATTGTGCCACTAAATGTTGAGATGATGCTAGTTGCGTAGTAACTGCCTTTCGACAATCGCAGGGAAAAACGCCGGGACACTCGAAGCGCGCTCGGAAGTTTGCGCACTTGTTTGCTTAAAGAACTAAACGGAAGTTAAGTTCGTAGGTAGCCAATCAACGGCGCGGATTACATGGTTAAACTCTGGTCAATCCCGGAGTCGGGTTGGCAGAACTCCGGGAGTGAATCGATAACCCACTGATAAACTGCAACAGCTTCATTACCTCGCTTGATTTGTTTTCGCCCGTGTACCGGTTTTCGTCGCAGCCGCGAAACTTCCCGATCGACCTCACTTGGGATAGAGGAAAGGGGGGCGGGGAGCAGAAGATGGACAAAATTATGATTGAATTATCGACGTGACTCGACTGTGTTTCAAACGGCCCTCGTAATTAACGTGCGAAAGGGGTGATTGGAAGATTATTCTAATGGCGAAGACGCGCGCTCGATCAACAATCGTTCCACCCGCAACAGGATAATGCTAGGACACCCGGTAGAGAGTCACCCGGCGACCTCGCTGTCGCGAAGCGGCCATTGAGTTTATAAAAGCTGCGAAATGAATTGCAAGAGAAGCTCCTATCTTCACGTACTTCTCAGGCTAAAAGTGCCATCGAGAAAGAGAGAGAAAGCGACGGTATGACATCGTGGTACGGGCGCATTTTAATCAGACACCATGGATACGTTCGTGGATAATGCGGAAAATTAATAAGGGTCAGAATTCAAGGATCCTTTGGTTCTTACTCGCGATGAGCGTCAGAAGAAAAATGAATCTTATCTGCTGCCATTTACTTGATTGTTCGTTGAAAGGAAACAATTGTTCGCGCGTACGGGTTCTTTTCCTTTAACTTGAGAAGATCAACTGTGACGGCGATAAGATTGGTGTATGGAAAAAAACCTTAATTTGAACAAATGACTGGAGAGGAAAATTTGATGAGTAAAAATAATGTCTTCGTTATCGCGAAAGAATGATTGACCCTAAAAACACAATTATTTTACCTATTTTATGGCCTTTGAAATTCGAATCGAATTGTATGTCAAACGATGCTATATGATAGGATGATATTAATTTCAGAAAAATGTTAAACTTAATATAGAGGTAGTTTTGGACATACAGATAAAAAAATAGCTAAATTCCCAATATTGTTCAAGCATAATAAACACGAAAAAATAAAAACTTTTTTTATGACGGTGAGATTTTGACTGGAAATAGTCGGAATTATTTTCTGACTAATGTACTAAAAATCCGTCCTTTTATTCCTGTTTAATTTTTGCTCTGTTTAATTTTTTTAAAAAGGTAAAGCTACTTCTAAAAAAATTTTTTACTGAATATCTCGAAAACAGATGTACATACGAGAAAATGTTTCGGATAAAAGTTGTTTGTCTTGAAATTCTATATCAAATCCTTTCTTTTTTCTATAAGACTAATCTTTTAGCTGGAAATTGCACCTGAAGGATAGTTTCTGAAATTAATTGGAATCCTCTTAAAGAATTATCACTGCAAAAACAAGTGTCGATATTAGCGATATTATTATAGTATATTTTGAGGTATAATTATAGAGAAATTTTAGTTATCTTAAGTATTGCAAACCGCAATATTTACACTGCATGTGATATTTAATATTAATATGAAATATTTATTTTTAGGAGCTAAAAGTTGACAGTTATAGGCGCTAGTTTCAACACTTATAATTAGCTGCTTTTGCAATATACGGAAAGATTTCTAAGATTAGTTTTCTGTATGTTTATATTGGTTTTAATGAACGGTTAAATTCACAATCTCTTCTCCTATATAAAAATGTAAGGGAATAAAGTAAAGGGTTGCTATACTGGAAAAACAAAAGGTTTTTTTTACATAAGCGTAAAGAAAGAGTATTAGCCGTTGTTTTTATTTACAGTGAATGAATAATATTGTATCTCACACGAGATATGCCGTTGCAAATGTATTGCTGAAAAAACTTTTTTTAGAAAAGTTATTTTATCCTCCTTTAAAAAAATTAAGCAACAAGGATGGATGGGTCGGATTGTGATGGTCAGAGAACTATTCTGATTAATTCCAATCAAATTTGCAGTGTTATGAAAGAAGTTTTAACTTTCTTCTTGTGTCTATTATACTTAAATAATATTGGAAATTTGGGCATTTTAACTTCTCATACCTCCGAAACTACTTCTATACTACCTCTATACTCAATTTAAAATTTTCTAAGTTTAATAGCCCATCGTATAATATCGTTAGCATATAACTTGATTAGAATTTCGAAGGGCACAAAATAATTGAAATTTCAAATCATTCTCGTCTAAACATTCAACTATATTAAAGTTCAGTTAAAATAACTTGAAAATGATTGGCTGATTAGATATTTCATGCAGAAATCTTCTTATTCATGCAACCATGTTTTCTTTCTAGTTCTTATTCTTTTCAGATAATGGAAAATTCAATTATGTGTGTACTAATACAATTATTTTTTCTATGTAGGAATATCTATCTCTTGCATGTTTAATTGACGTAAAAAATTAAATTTTGCATCTAATGATCATAGGACACATTTTATAATTTTGTCGATTCCTTCACGGAACTTTTATATTTATTTATTATTATTACTGCTTATTATTATTATATATTTGTTTATATATTTATCGTGAAAGAAATAATAAAAAATGAATAAAAATATTTCTTTCAAAACGTAGATCTTTCTCTGAATTTCATTAAGGTCGAAAAAATATTGCAATTAAAAAAAGAAGTGTCTATTTTAAGAGTGCCAATAAATATTCGAATATCTCGAAATTCCGTGTTAATATTCGTCGTTATGAGTGAATAAAGCTAAGTGTTATATTATTTCTTACAATGAAATTTTTTGCAGTTGTATAATATACCATTTTGCGTAAAAAACGCTTATTAATACAGTGACTTATCGCAGAGTTCTCTTTCTATTAAGGTGAGTGAAAAATGTTTAGTTAATATAAGTTCACGGACAAATCCTTTCAGAGCAAATAACGATTCTCTATTTCAATAATGTAAGTCTCTCCATCTGCTTCGCCTTTCTTTCTCCCTCCTTTGATATTCTGATTTACTCTTCAAATATTTCTCTCTGTAGAAATATTCCAATATTTTAGTATATTTCTCTCCAATATAACACGTAATGGTTGTGGCAACAGCTATGGAATATCTATATACAGAAAATACATACTGCATTCATACATATATACACACATATAAAAATATTACTTATTTTATATATTCATATATTTACAAATCTATCATAAGTTCATTACAAAGCATCAAATTTATTCATAATACGTTCTGAATCTCAATAAGTCTAGTAATTTAAGTAAGAATATTAAATTGAAACAAGAATATTAAATTTAAAGCCCCCGATTTGCTCTCTATATACGAGGGCAGTCCGATAAGTACTTAGCCTCACCGCCCGATGGCGCCACTATCGCAAGAGAAATTTACTATCGTGTAGTACATTCTCGTAGACGGCTACTGTCGAAATTTCAGCCGAATCGGACTCGTAGTTTTGTTTTGACCGCATGTGGAAGCGGGCGTGTCCGCGGATTTTAGAAAAATGGAAAAAGAGCAATATCGGTCGGTGATTCGATTCTTGTTTTTGGAAGGAAAATCGCGCAGCGAAATCAAAGAGCGCTTGGATGCTGTGTACGGTGACTCTGTTCCTTCGATGGCGACCGTCAAAAATTGGTTTAACGAGTTTCAACGTGGTCGCACGTCGGTTTTTGATGAGCCACGCCCAGGTGCCCCGAAAACGGCTACCACGGAGGATAACATGACAAAAATCCACGATCTCGTATTGGCAGACCGCCGATTGAAGGTGCGCGAGATAGCTGAGACAGTAGGCATCTCAAAAGACCGCGTGGGTCACATCCTGCATGAAATTTTGGGCATGTCGGCGCGATGGGTGCCGCGTTTACTCTCCGGACAACAAGCGAAACCGTGAGACCACTTCAGAGCAGTGTTTGACGCTGTTTAAGCGCAATCCGAAGGAGTTTCTGCGTCGTTTCGTGACCGTCGACGAAACATGGATCCACTGGTACACACCAGAGACCAAGGAACAGTTGAAACAGTGGACTTCACCCGGCGAATGTGCTCCGAAGAAGGCGAAGACTGTCCTATCGGCCGGAAAGGTGATGGCCACCGTTTTCTGGGATTCACAAGGTATGATCTACATCGACTACCTGGAGAAGGGCAAAACGGTCACAGGGCTGTACTATGCCGAATTATTGGGCCGATTCGACGCCGAATTGCAGAAAAAACGGCCCCATTTGGCGAAGAAAAAAGTGCTCTTCCACCATGACAACGCACCGGCTCACACCTCCGCCCTCGCCACGGTCAAATTGGTCAAATTGGGCTACGAACTGCTGCCCCATCCACCGTATTCTCCAGATTTGGCCCCGTGCGACTTCTTTTTGTTTCCAAACTTGAAAAAGTCACTCGCCGGGTAGAAATTTGAGTCGAATGAGGAGGTCATCGCCGTCACGGAGGCCTACTTTGCAGACCTCGAGAAAACGTATTTTTCAGACAGGTTAAAGAAGTTGGAGTATCGCTGGGTCAAGTGTATCGAGCTAAAAGGAGATTATGTTGAAAAATAAATCGCCACTTTTCCAAAATTTTCGTTTTTCTTTTGTAGGCTAAGTACTTATCGGACCACCCTCGTATAATATACATTTTATGATATTCTTGAGAGAAGAATAAATTATTCTTTTTAATATATGAGTGTAATAATGATGATCTTAATTGTAAATGATAATAACTTTTTAAATTTGCGATGAGTATATTTTAAGACTATCATCAAGAAAATATTCTTTCTTGAAAATAACTATTACCTAAAGGAAAATAAGCTGAGTAATCATTCTTATCAGCAATAGAGTGATCTTTTTCTCTGTGTCTCAAGTAACTCAAAGTATTGGGTAAATAAAAAGTAATTTCGTACTTTGCGGGCAAATGACGTTAAGAGAAAGTGTTTAGTGCAATCTTCACTCAATATCTGACACTACGTATTTTCTGAAAGGTCAAGTTTTCCTGTGTTATTTGTCAAAATCTGTGCAGTAATTTTTATTTGATAACATTGTAAACATAGAGCAAAACAAGCAGTATTTTTGGTGTTTGATGCTTCTCTATTTTCGCCAAGGTAAAAATGCGACGCAAACTAAAAAAAGACATGTGTTGTGTATGGAGAAAATGTCGCTAGCGAACATGTATACCAAAACTGGTTTGCGAAATTTCGTGCTGGTGACACGACATGTCAAGATGGTAAACGCTCAGGGCCATTGGTAGTTGATGACGACCAAATCAAGATATTGATTGAAAATAATTAGAAAATCAAACGAACTTACAGTGAAGTTCGATTTGAATTATGCCCGGTGTCTCTCCGGATGGACAATGTAGTAGTGCTTCCACGCACGCTTGCACCAACAGTTTAGATTCGCATCATAGCGATTCGCGCGCGGTGGGAGCGCGCTCTGCGCGTCCCGAGCCTCGCTCGCCGCGCCACGCGCTGCTCCTGTCATTAGTTTATAGACCGATGGCAAATTGCCGAATGATTCTCAAAGAAGGGGGAGGGAAAACGTCTGTTGCGGGTGGGAAGTGTTCATCCGGAGAGACACCGGGCATAATTCAAATCGAACTTTACTGTAAGTTCGTTTGATTTTCTAATTATACCACGGTTGTCTCGTCCGGATGGACGATGTAATTGTTCAGATGGCGATTTGCCAAAAAGGAGAGGAACGCTTGAGGCTCTCTGTTGCAAGGCGGGTTCTTGTATCTTAGTACGCCCTTGAAAGATGTCTACCTAAACTTAGTAGATATGTAACAACGAAAATATCGCAGTGTCTTATGTGGCATGCAACAGACTTACAGGTAATCGCAGCGAAGCAATCATACGTGTCTTAAAGTTTAATCGAACTTAAGATTTAGTCCGTTTTAAGGTCTACGGACGGCAGAGGTAAATGCTTCAATAATCTGACGGTTACCAAAAGTCGCGAAGACACCAGATTGCCCCGACTAACTGTCCGCTTTATAATATCAACCGAGACACCTTTTTTTATCGTTGTTCACGCGTTTGATTCACAACAGATGCTATGCGGAGCGAAGAAGTCTGATCGAACCCCGTATTCTTCTAAGCTGGATCACAACCAGCAACTGATTGTTTGAGAACCCACTGCTTTATGAGGGCGAGCAAAAGGTATAAAAAAAGAGACGCACGTAGGCGATAGCAATTTTTCAGTAAGGATTAAATAATGTCGCGTGAGATTGTATATACACAAGTTGTCGTGACCTTCGAACGGAGAGAAAGAAAAACGGAGTTGGGGCGTCTTGATGTCGACGTTTTTAATTTTCCGGTATTCGAATAAGCAGCTTATCGTTAAGCGCAATTTGAAAAAGCCGCCTAGCTGCAAGCGTTTGGAATCTCTGGCCCGTACCGGGAGCCAACCGAAATATCGGTCTTTTTTCTTTTTTTTTTTGTGACTGTCTTTAATGGCAACGATTTTTGCGAATATACACAGTCTGTCCCAGATACGATGAGACTGGTTCCACCAAAGTTCTTAGCGCAGCGATATCTATGAGTGAATGATGGTAGGTGAATGTTCTACCCTTCATCTACTTAACCTCAAAATTTGAGCGAATTCGGTTGATATTTCACTGTGGTTTGACATTTTATGTAAAGTCACTTTGTGTACGTCGGTCGAAAAACCAACTTTTAAATTGGGTAAAAGTGGTGCACAAACGTACGAAACGCTAAAAAATGTGTACGGGGATGAATGCATGTCCCGTGCACAGGTTTTCCGTTGGTTTGGCCGATTCCGTGACGGTCATGAGGACCTTGCAGACGATGACCGAGCACCGCCGCCAAAAACCACTCGCAATGAAGAAAACATCGAGAAAATCAAAGAAATTCTTCGAAGCGACCGCTGTGTGCCTGCCCAGATATTATCTGGGAGTTCTACAACGATTGTGGGCCAGAATTCGACGAGTTCGACCGGTATATCGAGAGCCAGGCAGTTGGTTTCTGTTGCACGATAATGCACCATCGCACAAAGCCATCATGGTTCGTGAATTCTTGACCAAGAAAGGCATCATTGTTATCGATCATCCACCGTATTCACCTGATTTGGCTCCGTACGACTTCTGGCTATTTCCCAAACTGAAATTGGCGATGAAAGGAAATCGTTTCGATACCATCCCGATCATCCAAAAGACTTCGACCGCCATACTAAAGGCCATTCCAGCCGATGAGTATAAAAAATGTTTCGAAAAATTTGTTGAACGTTTCCAGCGCAGTATTGACTCAAAAGGAGACTATTTTGAATAAACAAGAATAAAAAATCAAAATAATAAACGCTTTATATTTTTTTTAAACCAGTCTCATTGGATCTGGGACAGACTGTGTAATTGCGCAAGACATGCCATTACGGCACTGGGGTCCCAATTGAAATTTTATCTTGGACGAAGAAGTTTGAAATAAAACTCCGACGCCCCAATAGAAACGGCGGATGAGCGGGTGGATTCCGATCTCGTTACGCGAGGCGTGAAACTGCAGATTGGAACGTGTTATCGAGGTATCGAGGAATATGAATGCGTGACCGCTAACTGCTGAGCGAGAGGGCTGAGGAACTGAGCGGTACTCGTTCAACATAGGGGAACTGCCTAAGTGCGCTAACGGATCTCCTAGTGGTGAAGCGGTTTTAAATATTGCGCAATGGTCGAAATTGCTATCGAGGCTTGCATTGCCTCTAAGGCTTCTGAAGGAACTCCACGTTCCAGAAATGCTTGCCGGATAAGCGCCTTGTCGCCAGGTAAAAGGTTCTCCATTTCGGATGGCAACTCCTGAAAGGAGAAGATAATAAGTTGCGAGAAGGAAGAAAGATTACCGGCTCTCCGATCAGGAGACGTCCAAATAGGGAGAACCAAGATTGTGAAGGGCACCCCAAGGATCTCTCTCGCTTTTTCGTTAACTATTTTCCGGAGAACACGTGATAAAAGAAAAACTGGAGAGAAGGCGTAACCGTGAATTTCAGCCTCATCTAGAGAGAAGGCATCAGCCGCTATACAGCCCGGATCTGGGATCTATGGAACATAGGCGTAGCCTTTTACCTTAAAAGTGGATGCAAAAAGGTTAATTTTCGGTTGACCTAATGCGAGCGAAAAAGCGCGAGAACGCGTCCTAGGCTAAAGGCCATTCAGTATCCGCACTAATTTTTCGAGACTCACGGTCAGCGATCGCCTTATCAATGGCAGCGATATGTGATACGAATATGTAACTTATGTTCTTCGTATCACGATCCACCCTCGATCCACTTGACTATAAGGTTTAAGTGAGTGTATTGGACTGAGCCAAAAACGATTCACGTAAGCCATGGCTGACGTGTTGTCAATGCGAAGTAAAATGTAGCTATTGGGGAAGGCCGGACACGAAACATTGTAAGCCAAAATGAACAGCTTTGAGCTCAAGGTAATTGATATGATGTGCTTGGTTATCACGCGATCCTTAATCGTGGGTACTACGGTCCCCACAGGATGCACTCCCGTCCGAGAGCGAAGTATCCGGATAAATCTCGCGAGATACGGGGTTTGAAGTATTCTGGCTTGAATGGTATTTGAGAAAGTTGTCATCCATTAGCAAAGTCCCAAGCGAGTTGCGGCGAAAGATTCATATGGGTCGAATGATTGTAAGTGAATCGCTCGAGAGCAAGAAACCTCCTGCGCTCGAGATTCTTCATATACAATAGGCCGTCCTCCCCGGCGAGGCAAACAGAGGTGGGAGATCCAATGACCCGCTCAAGTTCGCAAATGCAACACCCGGATCCTCCTGCGAAAGAAGAAAATGTGTGGAGAAGTTTGTTTCGCCGTGCCGGAGGAGTCGCGATGTATTGACGTACCGAATCCACCAAATATGAAGCTCAGATAGGTGCATTGCTGTGTCGGCGTAAGCCGGGACTTGGATGACTTGATAAGGAAGCCGAGTGATTCTAAGAGTTGAGAGGTGTGGTTAACTTGGCAGCACACTCTTTCCGAGATGTACCGAGAAAGGCCATATGTTAACGCCATGAATCCGTGAGTGACGTTTCGCTACCGGAAACGTAAGAAATAGCGACATCTCTGAGATATCGGGATAAATATTCTTGTTCGTTAATCGTGATCATCCGTCCCTCCGGTGTCATGAGTTGCACCACTGTGCGCCAGACCTCGAGCTGGAGATATGGAGGAGAGAGGAATAATTCAGATCGTGTCCTACCCGAAGACTTCGGGACAGGGAAAAAATGTGACAAAACTGTGACAAAAAATTGGCGTTCTGAGAGGGGTCCAGAGATTATGCGCCTTTGGAAAGTAGGCGGCCGATCTCCCGATCGCAGGTTTCTGCAGTATTTGGGGCAATAGCTCTCCATCGTATTAAGGACCTCCCGATTAGTCGCGAGCTTCCTTCAATTTGAATAATGAATTTGAAAAATAGAGCCTGACAGCCCGTTGAGCTCACAACCTCTAGCGGCGTATCCGAGATCGGGATCGGGAACGTAGTCCATAATGTCGGCTCATCCTCTGCCCTCGGTTGGCGCTGAGTCGCTGTCGATGAACGCTGCACCGGAGCTCGGAAGTTCCCCGATCGATGGGGGATGGGGCGTTGCGGAGGTTGACGAGTTTTAGGTCGAGGTCTCTGGGCTGGTGTTAACGTTACCGGCTGTTTTGATAGCTTGCGACCCACCTTCTTCCAGGTTTGGGCCGATTTCTGGTCTTCGGCAAAACCCTCGTCGAAGAGCCTCCTCTGAGCAATCATCTGCCACCGATTTTCCCACGAACGTGAGGCCTGGCTTTAGGAGACCCCAGCATCCGGTGGATGAGCTTGCTGCCAACGCAATAGCTCCGTGATACCCGATCCGAGAGCGCTAAGCCCTATGGAAATCTTGACCTGCGATTTCCATCGGCATTCTTCCCCTTTCAGGACACTGGGACTCTTGGAAAGGGCCTGCGAGCCGCTGTTTTTTAAGCTTCAAAGAGTTTTGGCCAGCCAGCTCAGGACCACGAGCCTCCTATTCGGTGAGTCAAATCTGACGCTCCTCAGCTTTGAGTCCTAACTGGGTCTCAGAGCGTGTCGAAGAGATCGCCATCTTCGTGTACAGCCCCCCTCGTCTTCCTCCATATGGGGGTCAGAGATGCGCTCGGGCTCAAGCACGATCTTCTTCTCGTAAACCTCTAAAGAAGTTCGCAGGCGAGTAATCGGTAATGTTCTCTCTGTGCCTGCTCGAGAGAACATACCTGGTTCGACGCCCCGGTTCTGAAAGAACCGTCTGCTCGTCTGTCGGATGAGCTTCCCCCGGATTGACAAGATCTCGTCTCGGGAAAGAAAAGCGCGGTCTCCTCCTCATAGACTACTGGTTCGACACTCTTGTTCTGTAAAACCGTCCGCTCGTCTGTCGGATGAGCCTCTCCCGGACTGACACGGTCTCATCTCGGGAGGGGGAGCCCCAGCGAGCCTCATCGGACTGTGCCCCCTTGGAAATTCCGCGGTGTTCGGAGCGTTATTGTAACGCATAAACAGACCCCGTAGGTAGAAGGGTGTGTTCGAATCCGGACTCCCACAAGAACCACCCTAGGAATTCTAAAACCTATCGGTAAAAAGCGCGACAAGACGTTCGGAACAGCTGTAGGAGGTGCCACAATCGGCATTGGTGCCATCGGATGAACGCCGCCATAAGACCATATTCTGAGATCTATTGTGGGACCTAATCTCTCTAGAACGATCTCGCGATGCATCCCGCAATCGGTGGCGTTTCTTATAAGACCCATTTCTAAACAGGCTATAATGGATATCCTTCGGACTCTTGAAAGCACTAGAGTGCACATGAGACCTAAACAAAACTTTCAGAACAGAAGAAAAGCCTGAGAGAATTGATGATGCAACAGAAACACAACGACAGACAGACAACACGCAACAGAAACACAAAGACAGGAGCAGCGCACGGCGCGACGAGCAAGGCTCGGGACGCGCAGAGTGCGCCCTCACCGCGCGCGAATCGCTGTGGCGCGAATCTAAACTGTTGGTACAAGCGTGCGTGGAATCACTACTACATTGTCCATCCGGACGAGACAACTGTGGCATAATCCACGTTATACACTAGAAATCGCAGAAATAATCAACGTATCTCAAAAGACCGTTGTGAACCACTTGCACAAGCTTGGCTATGTGTTTCGATACTTCAATTTGAACGAAAAAAATTTGAAGGACTACATCTTTATATGCAATTTATTGCTCAAACGCAATGAAAACGTTCCATTTTTAAAACGGATGATAACAGGTGACAAAACGGATTGTGTATAACAATGTAGAGCGCAAAAGATCATGGGGAAAACGAGATAAACCGCCGTAAGCCACACCGAAGCAAAACATTCATAATTCGAAAAACGTCATGTATTTGATGGGATTGGAAAAGAATCTGTACTACGAGCTCCTTCCATAAAACCAAATAATTGATTCTAACAAGTATAGTTTCCAATTGGACTGTTTCAGCCAAGACAGCAATCCATGAGAAGCGTTCAGAATTGAGCAATCGTTATGATGTCATATTCCACCAAGCAACGCTAGACCTCACGTATCTTTGGCAACCTGGCAAAAATTATTGCAGCTTGGTTGGAATATCTTACCTCATCTTCCGTATTCACCTGACCTGACACCATCAGGCTTCTACTTATTCAAGTCTCTGCAGAATTCCCTCAATGAAAAAAATTTCATCTTATAGGCCTCCAAAAGGCATCTTAAGCAGTTTTTCATCCAGAAAATTGAGAAGTTCTAGGAGAATGAAATTTTTCATTTGAAGATTTTAACGGTGAAAAATGTCATTTTAAACTTCAGTTCGAACGTTGAAAGAAAAATAACAAAAGTTATCGAGAATAACGTTTCGTTGTTGCCTGAAGCCTGAAGATAGCGAAAGATTATCAAACAAAAGAATGCATACATTGTTCATTAAAAACATTTTTGAATATATTTTTTAATAAAATGTTTTTCAATTTCATCTAAAAATGCGAAATTACTTTTTACTCAACCCAATCCAATCCTTTTATTCATCCCAATACATTGGGAATTTACGAAAGAGTATGTGCAGATGTCGAGTGTATATTCAGTTGGAAAGATGACACACAAAATGTCTCTTTACAACAGACTGAAAGAATAACCAAACAATTTCGTATAATCCGCAGTAAACTCTGATTTCACACTGTATTGCTGTTTACTCCGAAGAGATTAATTCATCGAGTTATATTGTTCAAGCTTTTTTTATTCGGCTTCTACCCGTTTCTACCGACCGTGGTTAACTTAACCGGCTGTTCATTCCAACGGAATGAACCAATCATATCTGTCGTTAATCAGTATTGGCAAATGCGATTGGTCAATTCCGATGGAGTAATCAACCGGTTAAATTAATCAGCAGAAACGGACGTTAGTGAGTACAACTTTGCCAACTTTCGAGCCATCGTTTAATGACACTCTGTATAACGACAACGAGACTGCAAGTTCAAATCGAGGACAGAAATCGGAGACGGAGAGTTTCCGCTGAGACGGTATTTTGCAATTTTTATCGTAGCTTTCCAACAACGAGTGATTCTCGATTTAACCTTCTTATTTATTTATTACTCATTATTTTTCTTCGAGCGTTCGAACAGAAGTTCAAAATGATATTTCTCGCCGTTAAAAATCAATTCCACGCACTTGGCAAACGACCGCGGCGGTAACCGCTTCGACAGCTGCCAGAGTCGCTTCTTTTTCTCTCTCTCTCTCTCTCTCTCGCACTTTCCCGCGAAAATTACGCGAAATTCACGTCAGCAGCATGCTTTCGAAAATCGAGAAATGTAAATGCCGCGACGCGTACGTTCACGCGCGCGCACACAATCGAAACGTCGGCAAAATTTTCCGATAGCCGAAGCCAGCGAGTTTCGAAGAAACTATTCGTGATACATGACGCGCCTCGTTCTCCTCCCTTCCTACGTATAACGAAGTTCACTCTGCCCTCTGCGAGAGCGCAAGGATCTCCGATTTTCCCACCCCGTCCCTCTTTATTCGGCCCTTATGTGCCGGCGACCGGCTCGATTTCACGAGTTCGCCAAATCGAGAAGCAAGTTTCCTCTCCTGACTGAGCGAGAGACGCTTTAACATCCCACATAAGACTTCCCCACGAGAGCGACTTCCACGTTGTATGGCCAACCCATCAAAACACTTCCGTCTTTTTACATTCTCCAAGTTGGTCGTCGTACACATATATATACACATACACACACACACATATTGCCTTTTCCACCTACCTTCAACTCTCTTCTCCCTTTCGGCTCTCCATAAGAACGTAAAAGTTCGTTTTTTGACAAAGAGAGAACGGACACGGCGATAGCGCTTTCCCATGTGCGATAGTTCAGACTGATAACATTGATTTATTGAAAATCGTACAATTCACACAGCGTAAAGCAGAGACAATTTAACGACAATAAAAGAGAACTCTATGAGGATTCCTTCTTACTGTAAGCGATTTTAGAATAATACCAGAGAATATGAAGCTAAGCAAGGATCAATCCTAAAGTTTTACGAGATTGTTCAAATCAGAACGAGAAATTAAAAAGATGCGAGTCATAATCAGAATATATGCATATAAAAGAAAAGATTGTTGTATTTATTAAATAAAATAGGAAATAAAATTTCTCAATTCCAAAAAATTGATGATTATTACTAATTGATTATAAATTCATATTTTTCATTAATTACATATATATAAATATAAATATAAGTAAATAAATAAATATATTATAAATTTAGAATAATTATTAATTTGTAAATATAAATTTTGTAATAAAAATAATAATAAAATTTTAATACAAATTTCGTCATAACAATGCGTGATAAAATCTAAATTTTTAAGAAGAAAATGAAACATAAAATGATCTAACAAGGATTTTTCATTTTTCTTTTTATACATAAATCTCCTGCAATAACTTAATAAAAAAAAATAATAAATCCTTTGCATTAAGTTAATACATGTAGGATGATACGAATTTCCCGCATTCGGAGTACAGGACATGATACTTTATGTCAAAACAAACAACTTTTTTTTTAGCAAAATTGCGTCCGACAAGTACTTTTTGCAGAAGAGCGTGTTAAAGTTAACGAATAAGCGCTTTTGTCTATATAGCGCTCAAGGCCGACACGCGCGCCTTACTCATGTGTACTTAGTCAGTGACTAGTATTCATAAGTATTCATAAGTAATGCCTTTTAAGATATTCATACCGTTCTGTTGTGATTAGTTTACGACATCTTAAGACTGTATTTAAGACACACACAATCTTAAATAATAAGAATCAACTATAAACAATACCAGGATTTCACAACTCACGAAGCATATTACTATTTACATTTGCTTTTATTTTTAGATAATATGGTGCAATCAGACAATTTTTTATTCATTTATTACGTAAGAAATAAAGGCAGTACTTATTTTATTAACTTTTCATTATTTAAGCAATACAATACGGAAGGAGGTCAAATCTCAGTATTATTCATAGTTAATATTTATTATTTAAGATTGTCTTAAATACAGTCTTAAGATGTTGTAAACTAATCACAACAAAGCCATATGAGTCTTAAAAGACATTACTTATGCATACTAGTCACTGACTAGCTACACGCGAGTGAGGCGCGCGCGTCGGCTCTGAGCGCTACATAGACAAGAGCGACAAGAGAGAGAGATTATTAACTTTGACATGCACTCTTGCAAAAACTATTTGTCGGACGCAATATTGTTAAAGGAAAAAGTTGTTTATTTTAACATAAAATGTCATGTCCTGTATTCCGAATACGGGAATTTCGGATCACCCTGTATAAACATGATGATAGAAACAGAATTAGAGAACATTATTAGGCCTTTGATGAAAGAAGAGTCGAGTACCATTTTGCAAAAATCACAAGAATTATGAAGTTATTAATGATTGAAAATAACCACGTCTAAAAACTTTCTTAATTGATAACTTGAAAATTCGAGTACTTATTTACAAAATGGTAAAAAACTTTTTGGTTCAGAATGACCTAATCTACAATTATATGACAGTTATTGTGCCTAGCAACAGGTTCAAAATTCAAAGTTCAAAGTTCAATACACTGTTACGCACTGGGTATTGATTCGTACGTATCCGGGTTCGCGAAGAAATCTTACACCAGACTTTATAAAAGAACTTCATTTTACTTCTATTTACAAGATTATTTATAAGTCTTTTTCGTTTAGGCAATACTCAAGAACACGTTCGCCACACATCAGCCTGCGTTGATGGCTCGTGTGCGACTCTCCGTCAATTATTGAATCGTTGTCTAGGGAGATCGCTCTTCAATTCGAAGGACCGGTACTAATTTTCTAAAGAACAGCTGACTAAATCGTCCTAGCTGACCGGCAATCAAAAGACGGGCGACACCACATACCGTGGCCACATAACAATATTCATATCTATTGCTAGACATAATAGCCGTCATATAATCGTAGATAAAGTCATTCTGAACAAAAAATTCCTTTACTATTCTGTAAGTAAGTAAACGCAAATTTTCAAGTTATCAATTAAAAGAGCCTCTGGATGTCATTTTCAATTATTAATAACTATTGCAATTTTTGCAAATTGTACTTGCAAATGGTATTTGACACTTTTTCTCAGTTTGATCTGATTAATCTCCACAATTTGTCGTTTCTAAAAGATTCTGAATATCTTGTACAGTCGCTAGAGAATTAATGAAACGAGTTAACAAATATATCACATTCTAAGATAAATCAAGCATTGGTAACAGAATGTCACAGTATTAACTTCCAAAAGTAACAAAGAGTAGTGATATACTACCTAAAATAATTTTATATTGGCTCTTTAAAACACTTCATCTAGGACTAAATAAGACGTTCCACTTGTTTTTTTAACATAAATTTCAGAGTTTTGTTTAATCTTATAATCTACTCTGTTTCTTACCAAGATATTACCAAATTTTTCTTAATAGTAATAACATCGCGAAGTGCATTTATTTACCGCATCTTTATAACGTGAATTCGAGTCGAGCATTGAAATAATCAGAGATTAGCGTGACAACCGGCTATAACATTTTGCTGTTTGAATTGCTTCGAATTTTTCCTCTCGACCGATTGGTAAACATTCAGTTATTTGATAACGATATTGCGCAGCTGGAATTATTTTAGTATTTCAATATTTTATTAATGCAACAACATATTTACAAAAATATATTTATATTGAGTATGTTCAATGAACAAGTTAAAATATTAAATGATGAGTTAAATTATGTTTAAATGGAGTCTCGTGTCACAAGCTCAATTACATCGATCCGTATATAATTATCCTTTTCCCTTCCTCTTTCCCTATCTTTCTCATGCTCTTATATCACAAATAAAAATTTTATGGAAGTCATTGTTCGTCAAATATTCTCCTATTTTCAAGCAATTTAACCAAAAATACTTAAATTATTTAAACAACTGTCATATATATGTCTCTTGGTGAAGATACATAATATTAGGTGTACAAATGAATAATCCAATTTTTCAGCTACATTCAAGGTTTATTTTAAAAGAAAGTAAATTAAATTGTTCAATCAAAGTATTGTTCAATCGAAGTATTCGCCGTTGCTTTCTATAACTTTAAGCCATCTTTCAGGTAACTGATGAATTCCATCTCGGAAAAATGTTACGTCTTTGGACACGATAAAGTCGTCAAGCCATTTTCGGATCTCATACTCTGATTGGAAGTGCACATCGGACAAGGCGTGTTGCATCGACCGGAACAAGTGATAATCGGATGGAACAATGTCTGGTGAATACGCCGGGTACTGCAAGACGTCCCAGCCAAGACTCATTATGGTGTCTTTTGTATTGGAAATAATGTGTGGCCTGGTGTTGTCATGCAACAATTTCACTGGACGTTCTCCTTTGCCAATATACGGGCGTTTTCGTTCCAATTCTTGACTCAAGCAGATTAATTGACGTTGGTAGCAGTCCGCAGTAACTGTTTCACCCGGTTCCAACAACTCGTAATAAAGCACGCCCTTGATATTCCACCAAATGCAGAGAAGAACCTCCGCTTCTTTCCGAAGCGATTGGGTTTTGCGACCGATTTTAATGATTCGCCGGGATATACCCATGACTTTCTGCGTTTCGGATTGTCATAGAGTATCCATTTCTCACTGCCCGTTCGATTTTCCATAAGAAAGACTTTCGACGCTGCTTATTGAGAAGAGAAAGATACGCTGCCACTCATTGATTTTTGTTGGTTTCAGTGAGTTCATGCGGTTAAGCACCCATTTTCCTTCTTTCTGGATCTTTCCCAGCTCATGTAGGCGTTTGGAAATCGTTTGCTGCGTTACTCCCAACTGTTCTGCAAGCTCTTTTTATGTTTGTGCCGAATTCTCAGCGAGCAGTTGTTCCAAATCATCATTATCGCACTTCGGAGGGCCTTCAGGGCGTTGTTTGTCGATTAGACTGAAATTATCGCTTTTAAACCGCTTAAACCAAAATGCGCACACATCATACGATACAACACCTTAGCCGAGAAAGGAACAAATCGATTCGCACGCTCTTACAGCATTTTTTTCTTGTTGGAATTCGTAAAGAATGCAGTGTTGGATATGCACCTTATCTGTTGCCATTTTCGACTGTACTGAACTGAATACTTTTGAAGGTTATGTTGGGCCTTTCGCGAAACTATATGTTTTTTTTAATAGCTATATGTCAACATTGCATAATCACAAAAGAGCGGGAAAATCTATTTAATTTAAAATTGATTTCATAACTGCTTAAAATAATTTGGATTATTCATTTGTACATCTAATATAATTGCGATACATCATTTCTCCAAAATATTTACAGTAACTTGTATCGAGTATACTCTTAATGAATAAAAAGTTAAAGTTGTATGTTTAGATTAAGTTGTGTATGTGTATGTGTATGTGACATATTTTCTTTCTACACACTGCATTTGCCGTAATATATCACATCAACCTGATTTTTCCACTATTTTCTTTCCTCTTTTCCCCTCTCACGCTCTTATATCACAAAATTTATGGAAGTCATTATTCGCCAAATGGTTTCCTATTTTTCAAATATTTCAACCAGAAATGTTCAAATTATTTAAACAGCCATTGTACACGCATGATGTGTCCTAGTGGAGACACGATAATCCTAATACATCACCCTTCCTCCTTCCCAGTTCAAATATCTCCCTAACCAGCATCTTAAAAAATAATTCTTTTTCTGTGCACGCACGCCGGAGCACAATTTATTTATCGCAATTAGATATATGTGTCGCATTAATAAGAACGTGAGCGAGCAGGTGATGTTTATTCGCGTGTGCGGCGTATCAGCTGACGGATATCAAATTTTCATCAGAGAGAATGTTTATAGGCGTATTACGGGTAAACGCGATGATCAGTCACGTCGCATTCAACCGCCGCGCTGGTGTTGCGCCGCGTACCTGTCGGACTCAGCATTCGCATTTAGAGAATTAAAAAATTAGGCTTGACAGCGACAGCTTTTTGCGGCCAGCTCGCGTCCCTTTGTATCGTATCGCTTGCATTCGTTACATACGCGATTTTACCCGCGAGCGGCGACTGTGAAAAATCTGCCACAAAAAATATTTACATGCAAATCTCCCGCCGTGCGTGTAAATAAACTCATTAATATATGCATATAGCTGTTGTGTGTTTTTCGTGCTGTAGAGAGGGAGGAAGAGAGAGAGAGAGAGAGAGAGAGAGAGAGAGAGAGAGAGAGAGAGAGAGAAAGTGGGAGACGTTGAGATTGTCGAGAAGTATCTTTGTTGCTTAAAATTAAAAATACAAAAGTCCTGGGACCACGAGATAAGCGCACGTGCGTGCGCACGTATGTGTGCGTATATATATGTGTGTTTTATCAGTATAAAAACTTCCGAGTAGATATGTGGAAATACTAAAAAATTAAAACACACTAGCACATAAATGCAGATTTTATACGTGGGTTCAGAAAAGATTATAAATCATTAATAATGTTCGAGACGTTGCTTTTCCTCTTTTCTCATCTCTCTCTCCCCCTCCTCCTTCTTTTCTCCAGCTATAGCTTTTGAATTTATATTACAAGGAACACCGCGTCTAAAACATTACATAGATATTCAAAATTACATAAGATATTCAAAAACTTTTATTCAGAGTTAAAATTTCCGGTCGATAAATTGAACATATATGGTTTATCATACATAATTTAGTCACTTGTGTTAATGGGTGCTATTTGAATTTTGCTCTTTCTTCTAATAAAACACTTAGATTTAAATTTAGAGCTGGATGTGCAAATTTTTCAGTTTAATCATAATTACAAATATATTCATCAAAGTTGGATCAGATAATTTCTTTTCTTAAGTTAAATTTTTAAGTTAAGAGAGTTTGAGAGATTAAAGTCATATAATATTAACTTCATTACATATAAAGTTATTTAAATTAAAATTAATATATACAGGTTGTCCGGTAATTGTCAGGGAGGAAGTGCCGGCGCAGTTCCCGACTCCCCCCACTCCGACCTGCCTGGCAAACACCCTGGTGGGGTTTTAGTCCGGCATAACCTCCACCTCCCCCCAAGGGGCGAAGGTATTCATGAGGATTTCTCCACCGTGATAAAAAAAAGAAGGGTGTCCGGTAATTAGCCGCCAAGCTATAATTGTATGTAGCCAATGTATTAATAATATCATTGTAGATTAGGTCATTCTGAACAAAAAAAGTCCTTTACCATTTTGCAAATAAATATGAAAATTTTCAAATTATCAGTTAAAAGAATCTTTAGATGTTGTCATTTTCAATCATTGATAATTATTACGATTTTTGTTTTCAGTTTGATCTGATTAATCTACACAAGTTTTCGTTTCCAAAAGATCTTGGACACCCTATATATTATAAAGTTAATTATGCAATCGATTTATATATTTTTATATAAACAGATGTTTATTTAAATGAATGGATGATTTTTTATATAAATAACTTTGCAATTGTTCGTTAAAGCATGCGGTTAGATTTGAGTCACTTTATTGTGACAAAAATTTTGAATTAGATTTATTTTCTAATTTTTAACGTGCTGATTACGAATATACAAGTTCTAAGATACGAGGGTAGTCCCAGCAGTACCTGACCTGACGCATAGATGGTAATTGTTGTTTGAAAAGAATGACTATGGTAGAAAGTACCAACCTTATAAAGCTTAAGTTTGAAGTTTGACGATGCTACATTGTTTAGTATTTGTTTGGCAGCCATCAATAGTGAACGCTCTCAGTGAATTTGTAAACATGGAAAAAATTGATCATCATTATGTGATACAATACTTTCATTTGAAAGGCTTTAGTCCAATCAATATCAAAGCGGAGCTAGATTATACTCTGGGGGAGTCTACTCCTTCGTTTTCAACAGTAAAATATTGGGTGGCAGAGTTTAAACGAGGCGGTACGAGCTGCCAAGACAAACATCGCAGTGATCGACTAAATGAGGTGACCATGCCAGAAATGGTGAAGAAAATCCACAAAATGGTATTGGATGACCGTCAACTGAAAGTGAGCGAGTTAGCAGACATGGTAGGCATTTCAAAAAGTGCTGTACATCGCATATTGACTGAAAATTTTGACATGAGAAAGCTGTGCGCAAGATGGGTGCCGTGATTACTCACAATGGAGCAAACACAGCGTCGTGAGAATGTTTCAATCGAGTGTTTGGCGAAGTTTCACAGCAATAAAGCCGAGTTTTTGTGTCGATTTAACGATGGATGAAACATGGGTCCATCACTTCACCTGAGACAAAAGAACAGTCAAAACAATGGACTGCAAGGGGAGAATCGGCTCCAAAGAAGGCGAAGACAGTTCCATCTGCGGGCAAGATCATGGCGTCAGTTTTTTGAGATGCGCGTGGGATAATTTTCATTGATTATCTTCAGAAAGGAAAAACAATCAACGGCGAGTATTATGCGAACTTATTGCAGCGTTTGAATGATGAAATAAAAAAAAACGGCCGCATTTGGCGAAAAAGAAAGTTTTGTTTCATCAAGACAATGCACCAGTTCACACATCCGTTATCGCGATGGCCAAAATCAATGAGTTAAAGATCGAATTGCTTCCTCACACACCCTATTCGCCAGATTTCGCCCTCGGATTATTTTCTGTTTCCAAACTTGAAAAAATGGCTCGATGGTAAAAGATTTGCCAACAATGAAGAGGTGGAGTCTGCGGTTAATGGCTATTTTGAGGAGTTCGACGATTCCCACTATAAACAGGGTATCGAAGCTATTGAACATCGCTGGGAAAAGTGTATTGAGCTAAAAGGAGACTATGTAGAGAAATAAAGATATATTTTCCGAAATTTTTTGTGTTTTCTTTGTTAGGTCAGGTACTTCTGGGACTACCCTCGTAAGCTAATATATCGTTCTAAAGAAAATAGCTCACTTAAAATTGCATTACACGAAATAGAGCTATCTATTTTCACGAAATAAAATTGTTTAAATATTTGCAATTCTAAATTATTATTAGCGACTCACAGCGGCAGTTTCAAGTAAGACAAATGAAATGGATCCATAAAAGTTTCTAGTGAATTTTCAGGCAATAGATACAAATAAAATGGATCAGTTGACCAGTTGATTAGTCAGTTACACTTTGAAACTACCAGTAGGATTAAATGTGAATTACCTAAAAATAAATCTAACAATCGAATATTTCTGGAAAACAACCGATCGTTTCTTGCACGCCGCATATTTTTACATCTTTTATATTATAATACTTTTCTCTAAACTTAGTTTGATGTAGCGGTGTGCAATTCAAGAAAATGGGCCATTTTCTTTACGGTACGTCGGTCCACTTTGGGACATATTCGTAATCAATGTGTCGTAAACTATAAAATAAAATTAATTTGAATTCAAAATTTTTTCCTCAATAAAGTGAGACACTAATCTACATATCGCACTTTTTATGCGAGATAATTAAAAGATCTTTTACAAGAAAATGCCGGGTGCTTTGCATTTAGAATTCTATAGAAAGAAAAGCATACTGTTTAAAGGGAGAGAGAGAAAGAGAGAGCGAGGGAGGGAGAGGGAGAAAGGAGAGAGAGAGAGAGAGAGAGAGAGAGAGAGAGAGAGAGAGAGAGGAGAGAGAGAGAGAGAGAGAGAGAGAGAGAGAGAGATGAAAAAATTGTATATCTTTATGATTTTATCTTATATTCATACTGACATTATTTTATATTATTCTTATTTTATATCATAAGCAGCTTGCAATTATTTTAATATTGGAGAATTATTACTATACTTATAGAAAAAATGTTAAGAAGTCAACGTCAATGCATTTTATAATAACTTCTTTAAGTTAAAAGTTAATTCTTTTTTAAAAGCAACTAAATTAAGATAAAAGTTATTAATTGTTTAACGTAACTTTTAAGTGATTAACTAGTTACTATTTAAGTCTGGATGTTCTATATGTTATGTAATTCAAATGAAATACTCAAATTTAACTTTAAATTTAGATCTAAATATTTCAAGTGAGATAAATTTCAAATAATTAATACGAGGTTATTTATCTAAAAGATTTACATTAAATAAAATTCAGGACTAAATAAAGATTTAAGTTTGTATTTCTCAGTTGAATCATACGATCTGCAATTCAAAAAAATTCGTATCTAAATTCAAATCTGAATATCTTTTATAAGATAACTTTCAAATAATTAAAATTAAAATAATAAGTTCCAAAAAAAATTAAAATGATACTCTGATTCATTTATGGTTTTGCAGCATCTCGGTATTATTTGATGTTTGAAGTAAGATTTCGAAGTTTTAAACAATTCAACATTGAAAATTCAAACTATTGAAATTCACAATAGAACTAATTTTGAAGAATGCAACAAAATTTTATGCAATTAGTATCTTTCGTATGTTTACATGTTGAAAATTTTTTGCTGGAATATAATGCTTCGAAGTTTCAAATACAATTTATAATTTAAATGTTATCGATGAAGAAATAATAAACAGTATTGTAATTACACCCTCCCCATCCCTTCCAAATTCCACAAGAAAAAGAGCAATCTTATCACATGATTGACAAATGTTACATTGAGAGGAAAAATATTTAATGTTATTAAGATTATAATTATTTTTAGGCTCAACTGGACTTTATTGTTGTTCTAACGAAAAAATATTAATTATTATATACATATATAATTATTGTTAGTAGTAGTAGCAATACACATATACAATTATTGTTGTTAACTAGAGATGTGCGAATCAAGAATTTTTATGTCGAATCGAATTGAATCGAAACTCATTTTTTTAATTCGAATTCGAATCGAATCAAATGAAATCGAATCGAATCATTAAAAAATTTAATATGACTATTAAACATGCAAATAATGATGGAAGATTTTAATATGAAAGGGAATATTGATATTGTAATATCATCTTAAAGTAAAATATATATTTAAATATTTGAAATAATTTATAATTAAGTTATTGATTATAAGTTAAGTTAATTACAAGTTAAGAGCTCAAACATATAGACCCAAATGGCCCGTTAGCTAATGTGTGCAAACGCTAATATATTTGATTTGTATTCGAATCTTCGTGATTCGAAATTTTCGAATTATTCGAATTCGAATAGAATTCGCAAATCTCTATTGTTAACACTATAGTAATATTTATAGGTAAAGATAGTTCTCTTTTTATTATAATTCTTTTACTGTGCGATTATAATTACAAATACCCAATACATTTTTCTCAGTGCGTGTTTGCGTCACTTTATAATTAGATAATTTTTTTGCTTTTAATAAACATATCTCTGCGAATATTAATATAGGTTTTTGTCACGTTGCAATCCCTTGAGTTTCTCGAATTAATTTCAAATTAACATAAAATTCTATATCTTCGCACATACCATATGCGTTACACACACATTGAATTCATAATCGTGGATCGTGCGATCACATATTCAACTGGCTAGTAGTAGGATATACGTGAACTTTACGAACACTTTGTATAGCGCATGTTGCACGAGCTCGCGGCGATTAGTTTGAAGTCCGCACTACAGAAAAGAATGTCGAACTGTCGTATCGATTAACGATGTTGCTCGATTTTGCGTAACACTCGTAACGGCTTGTCCAGCAAACGAATAAACAAACGACGAAGAGAGAAAGAGGAAAAGAGAAAAAAGAGAGTGACAGGGGAGGGAAGGAGGAAGGGAGGGAGGGGGAGGGGAAGGAGGGGGAGGGAGGGAGGGAGGGAGGGAGGGAGGGAAGGAGAGAGAGAGAGAGAGAGAGAGAGAGAGAGAGAGAGAGAGAGAGAGAGAGAGAGAGAGAGAGAGAGAGAGAGAGAGAGAGAGAGAGAGAGGGAGGGAGGGAGGGAGTGAAAAGGAGAGAGCAAGAGAGCGTTGTTGTGTACATGGTTAAAAAAAAGGTGTCTTTGTCAGCAGACAGACCGACGCATACACGTACAACACAGGAACACACGGCGCGTGTCCGAAATTTCATGTAGAACAAGTTCGGAACCGCGACGACAAGAACGGCGTAGCAAGATCGCACGGATATAAATCCTGCGTTACGTGTATCATTTATAATCAGTTATCGCGGCCGATACTGCACACCCGAAAAAGTGCAAAACGATATAAATGCAAAGCGCTATGTAAATGCGAATTCGAACAAGCCGCGTAGACAGTTGGACCGTTCTGCATAAAACTGTAAAAACCCGTTTGACGATTGTCTAAATTGCGTAATAATTTCGTGGAGGAGAGTAAATGTGAAAGAGAGAGAAGATGAAAAGAAAATGAGAGAGAAAGAGAGGGAGAGAAGGAGGAGGAGAAATAGAAAGGCGGGAGAGAGGAAGATAGAGAGAGAGGGAAGAAGGAAAGAACAGTCGGGAGAAAGTAAGGAGATCGTTAATTGCGAAATAGTATTTTTTTGCGAGGCCGTGTTTCATCGGAGATAAAACTCACGTAAATTATACCTCGATTCGCGAGTTAAGCTAACACTTTAAAGCACTTTAATTGCAGCCGGCTGAAAGTAAAACAGATTTCAACGTTGGATTGTGTTTGCAGCGTGAGCGCAAACTTTAACGAAATTTCCATTCCTTTATTTAATCCCATGGAAACGGGATGCATATAGATTTCGTCGGTCAGCCTCATCCATCTCGTTTGTGGTATTTACTTTTGCCGGCTTACGTATACGTTCGCCTCGGTATCGGGGAACGACGATGATTTTCCTGTCATCATCTCGCTACGATAATGACCTGGAATTAAAAATAGCCGCAGGTAGGAAAACAGGCGCGGCGCGCAGAGATCGCGCGCGAGCGCGCGCGTCTATTGAATCAAGCATTGCGGCGAATGACCAAATCCGCTCGCGTTCACTCGATTTTCTGCTCGGCTTAACATTAAGTAACCAAATTTTACACGCGCGTGTCCCTCTCTTTCTTCCTCCACCACAGACCTCGCGACCTGCACAGTGTGCGCTTGCAATTTTACTATGTATCTTTAAGATTACCCTTAACTCGATATTATGCAGCAACCCTATTAACCTGTGAATTTTTTAGCCGGTCCCTCCTTGTACGCGACCTGAGATAATGCATTTAAGAGTTTTAATAACGCAATTATTTAGCTTCAACATACCGGAACAGCCGTTGTTCTTTTTCCCCTTTATCTCCCATCCTCTCCCTCCCTCTTTCTTCTTATAATATTTTTAAACACCTTGGGCATCACAAAACAGGCACACTCCGCTTCATCGAATTTTTACAGGTAGGTCTTCCGCGCTGTGAATAGACAATCGTCATGAAATACGTATACGAGGCTCTTTACATAAATTATTTCTTTGGACCCGCCTTCTTTCTGCCTGAGGATTATAAGTGGCAAAGAAATCATGTCCAGATTCTAATTAGAGATGTTCGGCGTTATATTAGTCGATCGAATTATTTTTGCAGCTTGCTCAGTTATAGAGCGAGTTGCACTGTTTAGGACAAATATGATCTAGAGCAGAGTTCCCAATCTATTTTATATTTCACACTCCTAAAAATTTATTAATGAACTTTCGCATCCTCTACAAAAAAAATTATTCGTATGTTTTATGATAAAAATTAGTTGTTAGGGTTTTAAGGTAAAAAGTTAATTTATAATAATTTATTATTACATAATATTGTTTTATAGAAATTAACTATCATTTTAATATTATGAAATTATTATTCATGGTACCAAGCTTCTCATAGTGATACGTAATGAATATATACATACAGATACGTAAAAAATATATAATTTGATAATATTTTTTTTAATTTGATGGTAAAAATGCCGGATTATTCCAGAATTTATCTTAATCATTATTAATTATAATTACTATTCCTCGCATCCACAAGAATGTTTTTTCGTACCCCCAGGGGGTGCAAGCATCCCCGGTTATGAACCCCCTATTTAGAATATGTCGTGCTCTTCTATTAGATTCTAACCTACTAAATGCATATTTTGTAGATGTACATCTCAGGCCTCACTCTTTCTCTCTCTCTCTCTCTCTCTCTCTCTCTCTCTCTCTCTCTCTCTCACTTTTCTTCTAAACAACAGATGCTTTTCTTTATAGAATCCTAAGCGCAAGGTAGTCAGTATTTTCTTATAAAAGATCTTTTAATTATCTTCCATAAAAAGTGCGATTTATAGACTAGTGCCCCATTTTATTGAGAAAAAATTTTTGAGTCCAGATTAATCTTTTTTTATAGTTTTCGCATTGATGCAAGTCCCAAAGTGGGCCGACACATCGTAAGGAAAATGGCACATTTAGAATTGCACACCACTACATTAAGCGAAAGTTAGGGAAAAGTGATATAAAAATATGCGACGCGCGAGAAACGATCGATTACTATTCGATTGTTAGATTTATTTGTAGATAGTTCGCACTTGATCCTATTAGTGGTTTCAAAGTATAATCAACTAGTTAACTAATCCATTTTATTTGTGTTTACTGCTTAAGAATCCACTGGGTCCAATTCATTTGACTCATTTGAAATTATCGCTATGACTCTCTAATAATAATTCAGCATTACAAATTTTTAAACAATTTTATTTCATGAAAATAGATGGCTCTATTTAGTGTGATGCAATTTTAAATGGGCTATTTTCCTTAGAACGGTGTATTGGCTTATCTTGGAACTTGCATATTCGTAATCAGCACATTAAAAATTATAAAATGAATCCTTCAAAACTTTTGTCACAATAAAATAAGCCAAACCTGACCACACGCTTTAACGAACAATTGTAAAGTTATTTATAAAAAAAAAACATCCATTCATTTAAATAAGCATTCATTTATACATATAAAAACATATAAATGATTTGTATAATTATCTTTATAATATACAGGATATCCGGGATCTATTTCTCCTTCAAATTTTTACCCATTCAGTGTTAGGTTTGGATTCAATGGACGATTATTTTTATTTCATATTCTCCCTACAAATGTAACGCGCTGTATACTCACATTTACTTCTAATTCCAAAGAAGTTGACTAGCTGACTTTAAGATATTTTGAATTGTGCCTGCCTGCATTTCTTTCTTGTGTAGACGATCTAATTAATTCACTTTTTAATGTATTCTCTCTTTTTCTCAGTTTTCCTTTAAAAAAGACTGCTAATTCTTCCACAGTGACTGTCGTCCAATTTTACTTTTCATAGTATCTTATCCAAGATCTTACAAAATATTGTTTTAAAATATAGTTTTCAGACAGATATAGAATTTTCTAATAGCTAAAAATTTGCTTCATTCTTCCTAGGCTGGATTTCGCAGAAGAAACGGTATTCGAACAGCTCTGCTTAATGTTACAAACAATATCCAATTGGCTATGATGAAGAAATAGTTACATTCTTGCTATTTGATTTTAATAAAGCTTTCGATACATTAGATTATTTTTTCTTTATCGATAAGCTACAGAAATTCTAATTTTCAGAATCAGTGTTGCAATGGTTTGTATTTTATCTTAAGGATCTTTTATCTTAAGGAGTGATCCTAATCGGTTTTGAGCATGATTCACTTGGTTGCAGTCGGTGTACTTCAGGGCAGTGTATTTGGTTTTTTACGTTTCTTTTATTTATTAATGAGCTTTTCACAGTCCTTTCCTTTTCTAGGTATATTTTACGTGTGTGAAGCTAGCATCTCACAAATAAACTGTATATTCATTGGCATCCAGTATAGTTCCACAGTTCCTGTTAGGTTTTAACAATAGTTCCGATGAATTTACCATAAAAATCTTAATTTAAAAAAATGGGATGCTAACTTCCAAAATACCTGATAGCATCTCATCGTATTTCAAATATATGATCAAGGAGAAGTAAGATTCCACAGAGTTCTATAGTCTAAACACATTCTGTCAATAGTTCTGATGTCCTAAACTCCGTATAAAATAATTTATCGCTATAAAATCCATCTGATCCTGCGTATGTGAACCTGGCATATTATTTCGTGAAAACTCATTAATTGTTGAGAGCTTTGACTATATTTTTCATAGTTCTAAAGTTCCCCACGAATTAAACAAAAAGTTTCAGCCGTTAAAACAAAAAAATTGATCCAGACAAACTGAGACGCTAAGTTCACGCGACGTCTCACTTTGACCTATAGCAGTTCCCTCATTATATTTTTTCAGATTTTTATCAATAGTTCCAGATGAGTTCCACAAAGAGTTTGGCAATTTAAAACCGAAAACATCGATTACAATAATATAAAAAGTAACATAGTGTAACAAGTATATAGAGTTGCGACGCTCTAAGATAATTTCCATATAATTCTAAATACATTTATACAATTTCTGAAAAGTTCTAAACATAACGAACGTTGTACCATTTTTAAAAAAATTTATATGGCTCGGAAAATGCTTTTTAGCACGGACCAGGGTGAGGTGCAGGTCGACATTCGAGAGTTCTAGTCATTGAAAAATATTTCTTGTACAGTTCTGACCGCATTGAACAATTTTCTCAAAAGTTCTAGGCACTACAGACGTACTATTTTTAAAAAAATGTATACAGTTCGGAAAGTGCACTTTAGCACAGGTAAAGATGAGATGCTAATCGATATTCGAAAGTTCTAGTCATTGTAAAATATTTTTCGTGCATTTGCGACCGTATTGAACAATTTCCTCAAGAGTTCTAGGCACTACCGACGTACTATTTTTTTAAAAATTTGTATGACTTGGAAAGTGCTTTTTAGCACAGACCAGGGTGAGATGCTGGTACGTCTGTGAAGTTAATCCGCCATTTTGAAAATTTGGAAAAAATGAGCATAGTTCTGATTGCCTTCCAAAGAGTTGTAGAGTTCTCTATCAATAAAAAAAAAGTTCTGTTGATTAAAGTTGTCAAATCACGAAATAAAGTTATAGGGGGACCAACTTCACGATTGTGGTACTCTGATGAGCTAGAACTCTTTCATTTCTGCTCGAATCGATTCAAGTCATAATGAAAACCGATAGAACTCTTCGGGATGTTACCGGAACTCCGAAGAAATTGACCGATTTTCGAACAAAAATTATATTTAGCCTTTTTTGTATTTATAATGATTTTTCTTAGTATGTTCCTAATCTAAAAATAATTGGATTTAGAAAATTTTTTTCGAGGTATCGGTCAATTTCTTCGGAGTTCCGGTAGCATCCCGAAGAGTTCTATCGGTTTTCCTTATGACTTGAATGGATTCGAGCGGAAATGAAAGAGTCCTAGCTCATCATAATATCGGCGACGCCGAATTTTTCAAGTTCAACCAGGAGAAAAATTTTTTTCGAAAATCGGTCAATGTCTTCAGAGTTCTGGTATAGGAACTCCTATAGGTCAAAGTGAGACGTCGCGTGAACTTAGCGTCTTAGTTTGTCCGGATCAATTTTTTTGCTTTAACAGCTGAAACTTTTTGTTTAATTCGTGGGGAACTTTAGAACTATGGAAAATATAGTCAGAACTCTCAACAACTAATGAGTTTTCACGAAATAATACGCCAGGTTCACACACGCAGGATCAGACGGATTTTATAGCTATAAATTATTTTATACGGAGTTTAGGACATCAAAACTATTGACAGAATGTGTTTAGACTATAGAACTCTATGGAATCTTACTTCTCCTTGATCATATATTCGAAATACGAAAATAAAATGCTATCAGGTGTGTTGGAAGTTAGCATCTCATTTTTTAAAATTAAGATTTTTATGGTAAATTCATCGAAACTATTGTTAAAACCTAACAGGAACTGTGGAATTATGCTGGATGCCAATGAATATACAGTTTTTTGTGAGATGCTAACATTTGAGATGCTAGCTTCATACACGTGTATATTTTTTATGCTGACGATTTACAAATTTATTATCATTACCTTTCTACGGAACTGCAACAGGGGATCGCTCGCATCTCTAGAGACGTCCAAGCTGTTAGTTGCTAAGCTTTGCGACTTAAATTAAGGCTCATAAATTCAAATTAATGTAGTTTAATGAAAACAAGGGCAATTTATATGAGTATGGGTAACTGTCCGTATATAAGGCGATTGGGCATTAATTAGTTCTGCGGAGATACAACACAGTAATACACTCATTCCCTTCTAACGCTTGTTAGAATGTTGGGTGTTACAATATCTTCAAATTTAACATGATGCGAACACATAAATCGCATATGCGCTAAGATTAGCTGACGTATATAACCAGGTAAAACTACATTCTATTTAATCTATTTAACGTTAAATTGCGCAGAGGATTTGTAATAGCTTTAATAATTTCACATTTTGATCATTAGTCGGCCGTCTACAATAGTCTTTCAGAGAAATTTAATACAAAGCTTCAACGGTCTTTTAATCTATTCGTTTCATACATAATTCCTAACGGAATGCGCATATAATTTCATATCATGAAGGAGAACTTGCCAGTTGTTAAATATAGAGAACTTTTTTTTACATAAATGCCTATTTTTTTCTATTCTGCACACTCAATTTTCCCCATATCTTTACTTACTCTTTACTTCTCACTCTTTTTGAGGTACATACCATTCGGATAACCGACCACCGGCAGAATCGTTGTACTTATCTGTCGTATACGGTAATGTATAAAAGGTCATTTATTGTCAAGGCTGTCTATTTTTAAAACTCCCTACATAATACAATTATCGGTGTCTCTAGCTCTATAATTTTCAAACGTGTACTCTGGCAATACTTCCTTAAAATAGAAAGGAGTGAATAATTTGAGGTCACTTCGCAATGACCTGCATGTTTGTGAAGAATATTTGATTAACGCTGAACTTATCTATTAAACTTATCTATTAAATGTTATTTACTTAACAATTAATATAGATTGCTCTCTTGGCTATAACTCTTTGTCTTTCAACTATAGTTTGTATGCTTTGCTTTCTAATTATCATATAATTATCATTATTGTAACAATGTTATTTTGTAGCCTTGCACACCTACTCTATTTCTCCAATATGTATGCATCTTTCTCTTTAAAATTCTTTAAAGTAACGTTATTAGCGATAGTTATAATAGCTACTTTATTTATAATTTATTTATGTACAAAGGACAATTTCTCATTCCTTTCCTTCCTGTTTTTATCTTTTTATAATTTTATGCTATAGTAACAAGTTATTTATGTTATTCTTTTTGTTATTTAACAGTTTAGCAAAAAAATTAATAATAAATTGTCTTTATATAATTTTACTGTCTGACATATACTGAAGTATATATGCAGAGTGTATAAAAAGTATCAAGACGGCGAAATATCTCGAAAGCTATGCATTTTAGAAAAGAATATTTCAGACAAAAGTTGTAAGGTTCCAAGGAGGACATAAAACAACTATACCATTTTGTTTACAGATAGCGCCACTTTCGAGATATTCATTAATCATTACTTTTCTTAAATGGAAATTCCAATTTTTTATTATATCGTTTTTATACTAATTAATTTGAACAACTTTTGTCTGAAACAAACTGGTACTAGACATTTTTACTCTATTTGGTCTCAAGAATATATTGCCACAATAGTGCCCTCATTTTGATTAACTTATCATCTTTTGGAAATTTCAAAATCATCATGTTATATGTCCCTTTTGAAATCATACAACTTTTGTCTGAAATATTTTTCCTAAAATGTCAGGTTTATAAATAATCGGGTGATACGGGTAATCTATGACACTTTGTATATACTACCTTCACATTTCTATTTAATTATATTACATTTTTAAACAGTTTTTTCTGACATATATTTATTACGTATGGTGTTTGTTATCAGTTTGCAACTTGATCGCTGTACATTAGTATGTGCGTGTACCGATACTTCAGACACTTTATTAATTTTTCTTTTTTACAATGCTGCGTTACCCTACTGTTAATACGCATTGCTCGACTTTGGTACTTAATATAATTTGTGTTAACGAGTTGCAACCCTAAATAGAGTTTTATAAAGAGAGAGATAAGGTAAATTCTATTCTACTCAATCTCTCTCCCTCTCTTTTTCACTTTCGTACTTTGATTTTAAATAAGTTATATTCACTTCGACCTGTCGCGATTATTAAAATGTACGATAGACGGGCAGTTTATGCAAGATCGACATAAATTTCGATGAAAATCATATAAAAATCATATACAAAGCAGCATTTCATCTGTACACCAATATCAGATATCAAAATATAAATCTCTGCTAATAGCCCATGTCAATATGTATATATACTGTGCTACATTATTGTACACCTGTCGATAATCTATCGAGAGGATGCATATACGTATTAATATAACGCGAGAGTGATGATTTGATCAGTCGCGTTAATAATTTGCCGCATGGAAAAATCGCTCCGGACGGAGAACGATATGGAGAACGCCCGATACGCGCAACGAGACGAGGATGCTTAAAATGCGACGTGTGTGGAAGAATGACAGAGTTATATGGCAGAATGACAGGTTATACCGCCACTGTAATTTATGTATGCGCGAAATTACGCCTTTATACGTGAACACCTTTACATTGAGAAGGTGCATCTCAAAGAAACAATGCGTCAGAATTGAACGATTTCGCTGTTGTTGCTGCTGTTGCTACTTGCGTTACGGTAAATAAGAAACACCATTACAGTGCAAGAGCCAGTTACATGTGATAAAATACCGCAAACTCCATATATGATATATCGGGCTAGAATAATCTCACCGTGTTTTCAAATGTTTTCTCTTCATTTCACTTTACGTTCTATCGTCTCCCTTGTAATATTCGCACGGTGCAATCGCGATCGCTGGTCGCCAGTGAAGACAAGATATAATATAATATGTGGAGCGCGCGGAGAAAATTTCAAATCATATGCAAAGTTCGCGATAACGAGGCGACGACTTACGGATAGCACCAGATATATACCGTAAACGCGTTTGATCGTGAAGTGAAACTTAAATTAAATATGCATCCAAATGCAGCACTCTGATAAGTATATTGGTGAACTCATTATAAAATCACTCGGGAAATTGTATATATGAAGATAAAAAGTGTTTGATACTTGTAGATATCACCGTAAAGTAAGATTGCACCGTGAATTAATTACAGTCGGGAGAATTATTTTGTGGCAAATACTTTGTCTGTTTTATCTAGTATTATTTCTCCGACTGTTAAAAAACTAAATTGTTACAATCTTTTATGGTCGTAATGATAATCTTACTGCATGAGATTAAATACAAATTTTATATCTAAAATACATCATATCTAAATGCTATTTAAATAGATATTATTGTTACTATTTTTTATTAAAATAAGAAAAAAATATTTACGCCACAAGTGTCTTTTTAGCGAGACAGTGGCTAATTTTAGTGAGATTTATAATTTCTTTCTTTTAATTTTTTTAATATATGTGAAATCTAAAATATGAGTTTCCATATAATCAGATTGCGACTTTAGGACTTTGAACTTTCAGAATCGACATTTTGTTTTTATTAGATTGGTGCAAAAGATTTTATTTTTCTTGTATTTTCGTAAAATATTTCGACACTGAAAGATAAAAATAGATAGTTCTTGTTAAATATTTAAAAAAATATCAAATTAACGTAGTTAATTTTATTCGTAGAAATTAATTCTTTAAAATTAGGTAAGTGTGCTTTATGTGTATTTTATTTGATAAACACGACAAATCTTTTATACCAATGTAGTACTGTTAATTCTGGAAATGCTGTCGAACTCGAAGAATCGAAAAAAATCTCAAGATACAACTTTGTATGGACTATTTTCATATGTTGAAGCTATACTTGATTACTACTGTTTTCTTCACGTTGAATCCAATTAGGAAAGCATTTATTCAACAATTATCTAATATCCTGTTACTTTAATATTCTATTTGCATTTAACCTTTTTTTTAATATCTATAAACAACGTTCATTAATTATGTGATTTACACGGTTGCAATAGAATATGCGCAATAAGTGGATATTTAATATAATATATTTAATATATAATAAATTTATATTTTAAATTTATATTTATATTTTAATTATTAATATATAATAAATATATAATAAATTTAATTTAATTTAATTTAATAAATAATATTTAATATAGTATTTAATAAGTAAATTATTAATATTATATACTAATTAAATGTTATATACTAATTAAATATTATATACTAATTAAATGTTAATATTAATATGTTAATATTAGTAAGCAAATAACACAACAACAAGATGACAATACATAATCTCATATTATTTGTTTTGTGCTGTCACACACACCGTTAAATATTTTTATGGGAATGATATCAATTTTTATGGGAATGATTTCAAAGAAAATGAAAGAAGGAAGGAGATGGTAGGGCCATAGATAATAGTTGCGTAAATATCAACAAAGGTTTGAATTTAAGTTTCCTAGTCGAAACCAGAAGGCCAACCCGATCGGGAAACCGGTCGGGGGACCGCGCCCTGGACTCCCTGAGTGGGGCAGGGCACGGTACTCGAGGCGAGGGGCTCCCGAAGAGCCCTGAGGCCGGGGTGTTGGGGAGGGAATGCGGGAGCAATTCCCCTAACTCCCCTCACAACGGTCCGAATGGTAGACATCCCGCAGGGGTTTTAGTCAGTAAGAGTCTGACATAACCCCCGACTCCCACAACAAGTCGGGGGTATCCATGATGGATTTCCCCTGCGTTAATAAAAAAAAAAGGTTTGAATTTAAGTTCGGTAGAACAAATGGAAATGAAGAAGACGTTGACAGATTTAAAGTGAGAAACTCAGCTTTTCAAGAAGCGCTACCAGAGGAATGAATCTCAGCATTTGCGACAATTGGGTCGCTATTCCTAAATGTAATAAATTTATCATCACTGGAGAGCATAATTAATCATAAATGTGTATTTGTGGATTCTCATTCAGCTGTTTCAATCGACGATATTTCTTGTTATGCAAAGTGTTGGTATTACAGATTAATGAACAATTAGAAATTCATAGGAAGGTCTTGATTATTTATTAAACAATGACGAATTATATAAATGAGCCCTAGAACAGTTTCTAAATTTCAAGTAGGACATCTCTTCATTGTCTCGGCGAGTCCACTAAAAATATATTAAAATCGGAAATATGTAATTCTACGTAATAAATAATTTGATACATCTGAAAGTATAAGATGCATCGTGCTTCAGCGTCCTACATCCTATGTCCTCCGTCCCGATTGCCTAATTCAATATTTTGCTCCTGGCTACTATGTGATTCCGGGCACTCTCTGGCACTAAACTCGTGCAGATGTGATTCAATCGGTGAAATGCATGTTAATTAAAACGATGCCGATGAGAACCCAGTTAAATATTTTGATAGCCCGAAGGAAGTTGTGAACAATGCACTGATATACGTTGCTCATCGGTTCGAGATGTAATAAGCCGTTCATGTAAAAATACGCGACGCATGAGAATCCGCAATCAAATCATATGGGAAAGGAGTAAAGTCATCAGTAGCCAATCGCGAATCGTCGCTCACCAACCAATGATAAGCACATTTAATGGCTGAGAAATAATATTAGAATAGAAGGGGAGAGTTAATCGTTTAAAAAATCTTAGTTGAATTAGTTGAATTAGGTAAAATAATCGGCAAATCAATAATCAAAATTCATCAATCTGTCATTCATATCGTCATGTATGTAACTGAAGGTAATTTAATCAATTGATAAAATAAATTATTAATCAGTGTATAATTAATCAAATCTAATAGATTGAAATAATCTAATAGATTGAAATAGATTGAAATTATATATGTAATCGTGATTCACTTGATGTTAATTTTAATTATCATAGTCAACTAAAAATTTGCAGCCGATTAATGCGCAACACTGCTGATAAATTCTGACAATCAACGTCTTGAAGATTTTCTAGACTTTCGAAATATAGTCAAATTATCAAATTATCGGATTATTTAATTATCGGGTTGCTCGCTCTTTATACGGTTGCAAACTTTCAACGATTGTCCTCAATCAAAGCGTTTTTATTTAACGCTACGTTTCCAATCGAATCGTATCTTTGAGTGGTACTATTGAGTATCTGGCCACAATCGACGATTAGAAGCTGACTTCAAGACAGAATGTATAAAATGTATTAGTAATTGCGATGCAATGAATGGATCTTTTTTATCGTTCCTTTGAGTTTCCAAGGTCTATTGGATATTTTAACATGAATAAAAGATAATAATAAAGAGAGCGTGAAAAAATATTTGTTGTTTATTCAATCATTTATTTACTAATAAAGATATCATTATGATAAGTATAATATACATATATCCCATTTTAACAAACTCATCTCGATAATTCTTCAACGAAGTATTTTCAGCAAAAATGTTTTGAACAAAAGTTATATGATTTCAAGGGGGACACTATACTATTTTGTTTACAAATGGCACCACATTCGAGATATTCACTGATAATTTCTTAAATGGTGATAATTTAATAATTTCTGATAATTTCTTAATTCACTTTTCTTAAATGGAAACCCTAATTTTTTTTTATATCGCTTTTTTCTACCAATTAATTTAAACAACTTTTGTCTGAAACATTTTTTTATTTTAAATTTTTTGAGATATTTAAGGAAAACTTGATAACTTCTTCAATATTTAACTCATGATATCTTACTAACTATTTGTCGGAAGAAAAAGTGGTACTAGACTTTTTTGTTTTACTTGGCCTCAAAAATATATTGTAACAATAGTGTCCTAACTTTTGTTGATTTGATGATTTTGAAATTTCCAAAAATTAGTAAGTTAACAAATGTCAGGACGCTATTATAACAATATATTCTTGAGATTAAATAGAGCAGAAAAGTTTAATACCATTTTCTCTTTCGATAAATAGCGAAATATCGTGAGCTAAATATTGAAACAGTTATCAAGTTTTCCTTAAATATCTAAAAAAATATTAGGCAAATAAAAAAATGTTTCAAATAAAAGTTGTTCAAATTAATTGATAGAAAAAGACGGTATAATAAAAAATTAGGGTTTCCATTTAAGAAAAGTAATGATCAGTAAATCTCGAAAATGGTGCCAGTTGTAAACAAAATAGTATAGTTGTTTTATGTCTCCCTTGAAATCATACAATTTTTGTCCGAAATATTTTTGCTGAAAATGCTTCGTTGGAGAATTATCGAGGTTTTTTAAAATGGGACACCCTGTAAGTACAGGGTGTGCAGAATCTTACAAAAACGAAAAATTGCGAAGATTAATCAGATCAAATTGAGAAGAAAAGTTAAGTATCACTTTGCAGAAATCACAATACTTATCAAGTTATTAATGATTGAAAATGACTACATCTAGAAGCTCTTTTATTGACTTTTATTGATAACTTGAAAATTTGCATACTTATTTGCATACCAAATAGTAAAGGACTTTTTTGTTCAGAATGATCTAATCTACAATTATATAACGGCTATTGTGCCTAGCAACAGGTTTAAGATTCAGGGCTCAAAATTCAAGATACTCATATTTATCGCTAGATATAATCTTTGAATACTCGAACCCGACTCGAAGATTTTTTATATGAAAAGAAAAAAATGTTCGGTAGAATAAAATAATTTTTTGGTAATATGAACGATACAAAAATTCCAGTTAATATTATCAGAATTTGGTTTAAATTATCAAGATTTCCAAGATTAACTTAAACTTGAAAAATTGGTTCATTAAACCAAATATTTCGTACAAATATCAAAAGTTTAAGTACTATGAATATTTGTTCAAATATTCCAATCATCCAATCTCAATGATTCCTTCCTAGTGTCTAATTAAAAGTTCAACAGTAACTTTTCACAGTAGTGACGGAGTATATTGAGATGATTAATCGGAATGGATTAAAAATGTGGTAAGCTCATCCCCACCGAATACCACTCATTACCGCATTCGCACGCTCGATCCACTAAATAATTGCAAAATGCAACAGCAGAACGCTCGCCGCACAAACGCAGGTCGAGCCTGCAAAATTCCACTTTCATTCCAGCGGCAACAATGCAATTCGACGAACCGGCCTCAGCGTCGGCGTCGGCATCGGCGTCGACGTCGGCGAACCGCGTGCAGTTGAAATACGTGGTTGCTCTTGTTCGGCCGGTTAAAATGAATCTCGAGAATGCTGTTCCATGTATCGCTTTGAGTTGCGAATTTATGACGCGGTCGGAAGTAGGCGACGAAGTAGATAAAAGGGGAAGTGATAAATGAACGATTCGTGTGGCGAATCCGCCCGCCTGCCCGCGCTCCGGCGTTGCGTGAATATTTCGAGCGACAAGCCGATTTTTTCTGAAACATTGCGTCGCGATGAATACACTGGACACGTTCGGTTCGCGAATCGGATCGAACTGCGATTTATAAGCGCGAATCCCCTGGATGCGAAGTTATGCGTGCGAAACTACGCGGTTTCAGTGCACGACAGAACAATGTGTGATGAAGGTTTCGGAAAAGTATTTTCTCGTAAAAAGCAAAATTCAAAATATTTGGCATTTTTCATCGCAATTGAGAGAGACAACGTCAGTAATATAATCTCAGGATTCTTGTAAAATATGCTGAAGTAAGATTTATGAAATGTCCCGGTAATATTCTTTTCTTTTGCTCCTAGTCAATACGTAGTCACAAAAATAATTTGACATGTTACTTTTTAACTATGTAAAATTGTGTCATGTTAATTTTATAACTACTGGTCAATTATTAAAACGGAGAGATTTTTGGGGTATTTGATGAGTCTGCTTAATCAGTTGCAAGTTTCACTTTATGAATGTATCTTTTCACTTGTTCATAATATATCATGTAAGAATTTTTAGCGTTTTTATTTTTGCTTTTAACGTCAACAATTAAGTGGTTACGGCGAAGAAACAATAGCTATACCAGGAGTTTTACTATGCGTGTCTTTCTAAAATGGAATTTTATAGATTTCCATAATATTGCAGAAAATATCGAGAACATCGTAAGAGCGCGACTACTTCAAGCGTTAATTTTACCTGTGTAAAAATAAAAAGCAAGTCATTTGCGTATTTGCGCGAGCGAATGTGTATTTCAAATAAAGCTGCATATCTCTGTAACGGAACGTCGAAGTTTTATGCCAATATGGTGCACAACACTAATTTATCTTAACATAGTTCTTGCAGGATTTTTCTTCGCTCGATATCATAACTTCAGTAATGGACGCCTTTTAAGTTTAGAATATCACCACGCTACATGTCTCCTCCTTAGTTTCCCAAGCAAGAACTTTGCTCATGAAGCATATAGAGATTTTCTTAAAACTCTCATAACTCGCCCGCGTGTATTATAAATTGCCGTTTAAACGGCTTATTCCCGCGAGACGCGAGCTCGATTCAAGAACGCCATTTTAAGAGGAAAATACCGAAATTCAACTCTCCGCAGAAGCAGTTAATACCACATATTAGCACTAGAACTACCGACGATTAGCACGACCTATTTCTGTCGAAGTCGAAAGGGCAAGTTTTTGAAAACGATTATTCAAAAGGTAAGAATTTGTTTTTCTTAATTTCTTTATATATTTCTTTAGTTTATTTTTTAGTTTTATTCGTCAATTGAAAATACGAAATACGTCGTTATATAAATTCGATTTTTATAAACAATTAAAAAAATCGGTCATTTAACCGCTTTGATACTTTTAATGTTAAACGAGAAAACGAAGTTTCACGAACAAAAGAGTGTTTCGCAATTGAAAAAGTATTTTTTCGCATTTAAAAATTTAAACGAGCCGCGAGCGATCGCCGACTCGATAGAATTCTTCCTTCGTCGAAAAGTAATATCTGCTACACGCTATTTTCTTCAAGCGCAAAAATTGTGAAACCGTTTAACACGATAAAAATGACTCAACTTCAGAGACCGGAGAAAATTGTTCATCGATTGTTGTCGACTATTGTCGACGTGTTGCGACGAAAGGCAGGATCGCTCGTGATGCGGAAACAATCAAACCTGGCGTATAATAAACTATAAATCAAACGTGCTTGGCTATATATACGTACATTGGAAGGGAACAAACAACTTCTCTCTCTTGTGCGACCGTGCCAAGTCGCAGCCCGCTATCTTTCCGGCAGCAATGAGAAAACTTTCTTCGCGCGATGTAATAATTGACTCCGGCATAACGCACGAGAATAGTGCGAACGGACAATGGCGGGAACTTTCCGGTATTAATCCCCTCAGAACGCTTGGAACAATCGTCCAACGATCTTTCGAAAACTTTCCGACCGGCGCTATTCTAATAATCACACGGAATGTTATCACTCATATCCGCTGAACGATCGCGAGATAATCGAACACATTATCAAAACGGTCCCTTACGGTATCTTATGTAGCGTTGTTATATAAATCCTTGAAAGCGCAATTGTGCTGAATCTTGTTCTATGGGTGTACTCGTAATAGAGATAAGGAAACGGGATAATAGCGCGTGCTTGTAAAATCGTAGACAATCGTCGACTCGGCTTAAGCTTGAAAAACTTTCCTCGAGGAAGTGCTCTCCTTCGCGGTGAGCGTCGCGGTACACTCGCTTGCAAAACGAGTATCTTCACACATTTTCCTCCGATAAACTTAAAGGTACTTCACAATTGCAAGTCACTGCTTACCGGTTTGCGTTATAGAGTTATATAGCGTGTCCCAAGATGGCCAATCGTTCGTATAGATGTGAAATACGAGGGCTATTCAAATATAAACCGGATTTTTTTATAGATTTATTAGTAACAGATGAAATTACAAAAGCGATATATTATTTTCTACATAGTTGCCTTCAACGGAAATGCATTTTCTCCACCAGATAGATAGCTTCTTGATCCCTTCATCAAAAAAAGAAGAAAGGTGCTCCAACAGCCAATTGCGGACGTACTGCTCAACCGCTGCGTCGTCGTTAAATCTTTCCCCTCCTAAAGCCTCCAGAGATCCAAATACACTCAAACGCAAAAAACCCGATACACTAAAAATTTGGGAAAAAATTACAAAATTTCAAATGATCATAACTTGGTAAATAATGAAGATACAAATATGCGCAGAAATGCAAAATGAAGCTTGAAACGTCCTCTTTAAGAATATCTGAATGGCAATTATGCTCGGCCATTTTTTTCAAAATGGCGGATGATAAAGTGAGAGGATGCAAAATTGATAATCAAAGGTCCGTGTTTGCGATGGTGCATAGTGTGCATCAGGTATCGCAGCGTAATGGGACCAAATGCACATGAAAGTATAGAGTGTTATCTTTAAAATGCTACTTTACCGAGCTCGATGTGATCATTTTTCACTGAGTTGTTCCAAATTTTGCTAAAAATGCGGTTTTCTTGTTAAATTTGCATAATTCAGTGAATAAGTATCGCATCAAGCTCTATAACGAAGTATTTTAAAGAAAATATTCTATACTTTTAGGTACTTTTCGTCCCATTGAGCTGCGACACTTACTCTGCTCCATGCGTCGTCGCACGCTCGAACCTTTTTTTAGCAACATTTCATGTTCTCCTTTTTATCACCCGCCATTTTGAAAAAATATCGTTGCGCACAATTTCGATAGATCTTTCGAAAAGTACGGTTTCAAAGCTTTCAAACCGTTTTTGAAATTTGCTGCTAGGATATTTAGGTGTCGAGATATTCAATTTCGAATTTGCAACAAATGTCGATTCAGCAAGGCTTAAGGGGCTAAGAGGCTCTGCGGTTCGTTTGGCTCTTTCATAATTTCAATAGCCGCGTTCATTATTCTTTATACAATAATTTACACAATTTTGCGAATTGGAAATTTAATTTTTATCAAAAGTTATCATTCTTTACACTTCAGTTACGCATGATCACTGTGGTATACACTTTAGTTCGCGAAGCTGTCCCTAGCTCTCTACCTTCTCCGTACGATTGGCCATTATGGTACACAGCTTGAATATGCTGTTCAGGATCGCGCCTGAGTTCACGGTGACCCAGCGCGCGGGATGCCGAGACGCTGGACGCCACCTGAATGTCGAAATTCTCTGGCGCTCCTAGTCCACGGAGCCGCCGCGACGCGGCGACCTGGGTTGTCGCGCGCGCGAGCCCCTCGGCTCGCACGCGAGTTCGAGCTGCCCAGGGCATATAAGAGTACCCGCGGAGACGATCAGAGATTGCCTTCGTACGACCCACCACCGATAGTGGCACTATCTCTTGTACGCTGGACTTCGCGAGTTTGTCAGTACGCCGGGCTTACGTTCTAGCTTGACTGAGATTCTGTCGTTGTGCCGGGCTTTAACGCCTGGCTTGACTGGATTTTTCTTAAATGTATGTGCCAAGACAATAAACAAAGACAAACAATTTTCCTTTTCCGAACGTGTTCACTCCGATAAGCGTTGCCTCGTGCGACTTTTCTTTTTCCGTGATCTTTTCCTTTCGAGGCGCGTTGCTTCGTGCAACTTTATCAATTTAAACCATAATTGATTGTTTCGCATCGAAATTATTGCGTCGATTATGGCGACGATAAATCCTGAAAAAGCTGCTCAAGTTATTGCTTTAATTGAAGATGGCAGAAGTCGAAGGTACGTTGCTCAGGCACTTGATTTGTCAGTGTCAACTGTGCAACGTGCTTATGCCAGGTACTTACAAACCAATTCTTTCCATAGAAGGCCTGGTTCGGGACGTCCTCGATGTACCAATCACAATGATGACCGATTTATTGTTTCAAATTTGTTAAGAGACAGACATCGAACATCTGTTCAAATTAGAAATAATTTAAGGGATGTCCGCAACATTAATGTATCCGTTAACACCGTTCGGAGAAGATTAAAGGAACAAAATCTGCTTTCGCGCAGGCCAGCAGTTGTACCTTTGCTTAAATGTCACCATCGCGTAGCTCGACTCAATTTTGCAGTTGAGCATAGAGACTGGACTTACGCAGACTGGAGCAAAGTATTCTTTAGCGATGAATCTCGTTTTTGTGTCTATTCTCCAGATGGGCGAGAACGAGTTTATCGTCGCGGTGGAGAACGATTTGCAGATTGTACGGTAAGGCATAGCTACAATGGAGGCTCTGTAATGATTTGGGCAGGAATTTCAGCTAATGCTCATACAGATCTGCACTTTTTTGACAAGAATATGAACGCAGATGTATACGTGGAAGACATACTCATTCCGTATGTTGTTCCGCACGCACCCTTCATCGGAGAGAACTTCTTGTTTATGCAAGACAATGCTCGACCACACACTGCGAGAAGAGTGCTTGATTTCTTCGATGAAGTTGGCATAAATCGACTCGATTGGCCAGCAAATAGTCCAGATTTAAATCCAATCGAACACTTATGGGACAACCTCGGCAGGAAAGTACGAAATCACGTACCTGCTCCTCAGCAACTGTGAATAATTCTCGAAAACGAATGGAATACAATTACGCAGGATGAAATTAAAAGACTAATAAGGAGTATGCCTGATCGTATGAATGAGGAAATATACGCACGAGGCAGTCATACCCACTATTAGTACACACACACCACACACGCAGCAGAGAGGGTTTGGAGTCATTAATTACTGTAGGAGTGACGAACTGCGGGGTCCTTATCTCTGCTGTAACACCACACACACACACACACACACACACACACATACACACACCACAAGGAGGGTGTGAAATCTTGAAATACTGTGGAGCTGACGAACCACGGAGTCCTTATCCTTGTGGTATACAAACACACACTCACACACACACACACACACACACTACATACAATGGGACTTTTCCTACCAGTAAAACTCCATGCGGTTTATATTGGAAAGACTTACAACCATAATTTGAGCTAATGACAGCGGTATCTTAAAACGCAATTCATCTTTATTACGTAATATCGATTACGCAAAATGAAGAACCTAAATTGAATTTTACTTTCATTTCCTTGGCTTTCAAAATAATAAATGCAAATCATTGAATATATTGTGCTGGTTATGTAAATTATTATATAGAGAAACATGAACACAGCTATTGAAATTATGAAAGAGCCAAACGAACCGCAGAGCCTCTTAGCCCCTTAAGCCTCGCTGAATCGACATTTGTTGCAAATTCGAAATTGAATATCTCGACACCTAAATATCCTAGCAGCAAATTTCAAAAACGGTTTGAAAACTTTGAAACCGTACTTTTCGAAAGATCTATCGAAATTGTGTGCAACGATATTTTTTCAAAATGGCGGGTGATAAAAAGGAGAACATGAAAAGTTGCTAAAAAAAGGTTCGAGCGTGCGACGGCGCATGGAGCAAAGTAAGTGTCGCAGCTCAATGGGACGAAAAGTACCTAAAAGTATAGAATATTTTCTTTAAAATACTTCGTTATAGAGCTTGATGCGATACTTATTCACTGAATTATGCAAATTTAACAAGAAAACCGCATTTTTAGCAAAATTTGGAACAACTCAGTGAAAAATGATCACATCGAGCTCGATAAAGTAGCATTTTAAAGATAACACTCTATACTTTCATGTGCATTTGGTCCCATTACGCTGCGATGCACACCATGCACCATCGCAAACACGGACCTTTGATTATCAATTTTGCATCCTCTCACTTTATCATCCGCCATTTTGAAAAAAATGGCCGAGCATAATTGCCATTCAGATATTTTTAAAGAGGACGTTTCAAGCTTCATTTTGCATTTCTGCGCATATTTGTATCTTCATTATTTACCAAGTTATGATCATTTGTATCTTCATTATTTACCAAGTTATGATCATTTGAAATTTTGTAATTCTTTCCCAAATTTTTAGTGTACCGGGTTTTTTGCGTTTGAGTGTATATGAAAGTTACATGGGGATAAATCGGGACTGTAAGGAGAATGTTCAAGAGGTGTCCAGTACATTTCTCCGAGTTTATCGCGGATTAAGATTGCTGTATGAGGCCACGTATTGTCATGGAGAAGTAGAACATCGCGAATGGATTGAAAGAATTGTGTGAGCACTCCCAATACTTATGCCCACCTCCGATGAGATTTCGACAACAGTTAAGCGCCGGTCATCTTCCACAAGTTCGCGAACGGCCCGAATGTTCTCATCAGTGACACTCGATCGCGGACAACGTTCGTGACTTTTGTTTTCCACAGCATTACGACTACTGCGAAATTTTTTGGCCCAATCAAACATTTGGGTTCTTGACAGGGTATCATCTCCAAACTGTGCTTGGAGTCTGGTCAAAATTTCAGTTGGTTTGACGCCTTCGTCAAAGCGAGAAATCGGATGATAATGCGTTGCGCAACTGTCGTAGGTACCTCTTGTTCAGTCATGGTGCTACTGAGAGAACAGCAACTGAGGAATATTGCAGGGGGTCCCACCGACGACTGCTTCACTTCATGGTTTTTTTCTCTTTTCCTTTAATTTTCGACATATAGTAATACGTTATTAATAATTATTTATTTCTTAATTTATTTCGTTTTTATATAAAAAATAAGGACATTTAGGGATATTTGAACGCAATATGAAATAAAAAATATATAAATCGTATGAACTGATTATATATTTTTCAAGCAACGTATAAATTTTATACAAGTCAAAATCAAATACAAACTTTATACATGTCTACATATTATAAAATGTTTCCATTGCTTCGCAATATTGTGGATGAAAATTAATTTTACTTGTCTGTAAAAATAAACATTGTATAGTTTATCGATGTACATTTGACAGTTATGTGTTGGTATGTTATTTTTGTTGTGATACATTTTATATGTTTATTAAAATAGTATGCGAAATATTATATAGATGAGACTTGCAGGCAAAGAACAGGCAAGCGTTTTAAGAAAAGACCTTGTTAGGTAGAAGAGACTGTTGGTCCCCTCTATTCGATCTTTTTAACAGTTTTTACGGAGGGATTCTCTCACACGTTGTAACGTGTTTCATCAGTCTCGTGGCAGCATTTCTACAGAGAACGTGATACGAAATATTAGAAATGGAAACAACATATATTACTGATGAAACCATTAAATATGTACAAGTTCTTGCAAAGTGCGATATTTCGAAAGAAGATTTGACAGATGCGGTCGAATATTTTCGTGGTAAATATATTATTAATGACGAATTGAAAAAAAAATCTGCTTTCACAATGTCACAGTATATTTCAGATTATAATGTAAAATAATTGTTTGTAGATATTGTTATACAATTTGATTTAATATTTGCTGACGCCCCACGCAAATTTTCGAACAATGCCAAGTTAGCTGGCGGCAAACTTTTTGAAAAATTTATTAAACTGGTGGGAGAGCATGAAGTTTTGGACGACATTGAATATTATCTAGAAGAAGGAGAAAAGGTGGTTATGCACGAAAGTATCCCGAATACGAATGGGAATATACCCGATGATTTAGAAGACTACGAACCTCCGAAAAAAATTTCTACGCATCAAATAGTGCCATACGATACAAAATTAAAGATCGTACTAGCAGCTCAAGAACATCCAAATTGGTCTTTCAAAACATTAATGCATAATTTTAGAAAATATTTGAACCATCCTTCTGATGTTACAAAATATAGAAAAGCTGTTTTGTCAGGTGGCACTTTTAGAGACAAATTAAATGCAGTAAAAACTAATGTGTACGATCGGTTCACAGAAGCAAGAAATAATAATCAATTAATAACACGACGTTTGCTGCAACAGTGGGCCATAGCTGCAGCCGCATAATATAATAAGCCCAAACAGGAAAGTGAAGAACACATAAATGTTTTTCATTTCGTAGCATCTAGTACGTGGTTGATCAATTTTTTACGTGAGTACAGGATATCGAATCGTCGCGTTGCCCGATATATTTCTAAAAAAGAAGCAATTTCACTAGAAGCTGTGATAAAATCAGCGGAAGAATTTCAAACATTAATTCAAGCAATTTCACCGGATTACGACCCCGATTTTGTAATTAATACTGATCAAACAGGATGTGAGTATAGAGTTAATGTATTGCGAACTTACACGCACACTGGGAAAAAATTAGTTCAATTGTACATCGGCGATTTAAATAAAGTTTCGCATTCATATACCGCCCAGTATTCGCTGACAAAATCCAGGAAGTTATTAAATAAAGTATTTTCTTGTTTGCAAGAATTTTCTGATAATTTTGGAGTACGTATACAAAAAGATGTGGATGAATTATTAAAATTATGCAAAAATGTTGTCATTACATGTTCCAAATCGGGAAAATTAACAACGTCATTATATGAACATTATTTAAAAAATGTTGTTAAGCAGTATGTCGGAAATCATTTGTTTTTATTTATAGTAGATTCCTAGAGAGGACAAAAAAACATCCAAATGTATAACGAAATATTTCGCGACAAAAATAATAAACCAACATGTAATTTACAAATTATACCACCAAAATGTACTCCGATATGTCAGCCATGCGATGTTTATTTTTACAGACAAGTGAAAATTATAATAAAAAAATACAAAACTATCCAGATGTAATTGCACAATCAGGTGACGAAAGCAAACAATTAAATACTCGTGCTGATGCAATTCGTATACAATCATTAACTCATTATTTATTATCAGCACCAAGATTTAAATGTATGCTTCAATATGCATGGTACGCGTCCAAATTAACTGACGAAAGAGAAATGTTTTTAAATGTTAACCAACTATGCTTTCCTGCAAATATTTATAATAAAAAATGCGTATGTGAACAACATAATTCATTTATAAAATGTTCGTGGTGCGACAAAGTTTTATGTTTCCAATGTTTTTACATGAATTTTCATCCACAACACTGCGAAGCGATGGAAACATTTCATAATATGTAGACATTTATAAAGTTTGTATTTGATTTTGACATGTATAAAATTTATACGTTGCTTGAAAAATATATAATCAGTTCATACGATTTATATATTTTTTATTTCATGCGTTCAAATATCCCGAAATGTCCTTATTTTTTTTATATAAAAACGAAATAAATTAAAAAATAAATAAATAATTATTAATAACGTATTACTATATGTCGAAAATTGAAGAAAAAAAGAAAAAAAACCATGAAGTGAAGCAGTCGTCGGTGGGATCCGAACGCTCGCCGCCGGTGCAAAAATCTACATGTGGGAGCCTTAGTCCCCTCAGCTACGCCGCTTACTCGAAAGGGGTCGTAAAGTTCTGCTCATGTACGACGTAGTTGCGTGACCCTAACTTTATCTCTTAAATTCTCTTAAACAAAGGCGCATTGGCACGAACGGCTCAAGGGTTTTCATCACCTACATACAAGCTATCGAACGCAAACTATGACTCGTTCGAAAAACGATTTTCTAATTGGCGTCATCTCCTTGTCAGTCAATATATACATATGTACAGGGTGGTCCATCGAAAACGAAACAAGCATATTTTTCTGGTATTTAACATAATTTTTTCGGAAAACCATTTCATCATAAAAATTTTAATGGCATGGGCCAATTAAAATATCATCAATATATCATTGGGAAGTACGATAAATTCACTTTACAACTGTGTCTTACTTTTTGAATTCCGATTATTATTTCCCGAATAAACACGCTCCAAAGAAACAATATTTACCAAACTAGCAACTACGTGTCAGCATAATAAATGTTGAAGATAAACATCGCCAGCTTTTATATAATAATACAAATTTTGTTCAAAATATTGTTGTACATTCTGGAACATTTATGAGGTGATTTGACGGCATTTATTGACGATATGTAAGTCGCTCTTGCAACAGGAGTTGACGTATGCAAGCGTTTTTCGAAAAAATTAAGTTAGCTACCAAAAACTAGACTTGTTTCATTTTCGGTGGGCCACCCTATATATACAGATAGACAGGGTGTCTGAAAAATTATAATGATTAATCAGATCAAACTGAGAAGAAAAATCCATTTTATACCATTTTGCAAAAATCGCAATAGTTATTAAATTATTAATTATTAAAAATGACTGCATTTAGAGGCTCTTTTAATTGGTAACTTAAAAATTGGCATACTTATTTGCAAAATGGTAAAGGACTTTTTTGTTCAGAATGGCCTAATCTACAGTTATGTGATATGACGGTTATTGTGCCTAGTGACAGGTTCAAAAAGATTTAGAATTTAAAGTTCAATACACTCATATTTATTGCTATCATTTCGCAAATAAATACGCAAATTTTCAAGTTATCAATTAAGAAATCCTCTAAATGGTCATTTTCGATCATTATTACGATTTTTGCATAAAATGGAGGAGAGGAGATATACGACTTTTTTTTCATAAGGAACATCCGCGAAGTGTGTCTCCGATTTCGACGAAACTTGGCATATTTGTAGAATAACCAAAAATAAGAGATCCATATTTTTTTATCGGCAATGGCTCAGGTTTGAGGAATGAAACTGCCCCTCAAACTTTCATCCTCTTCTCTATCTCTATCTATCTCGATAATTATTGCGAATAGCACAAAGAAGATGAAATTTTGAGGAGCAGTTTCATCCCTTGAATCTGAATCATTGCTAATAAAGAATATGGGTTTCTTATTTTTGGCTACTCTATAAATATGCCAAGTTTCATCGAAATCAGAAACACACACTTTGCGAATGGTTTTTGTCAGTTTGATTTGATAAACTTACACAATTTTTTGTTTCCAAAAGATCTCGGATACTCTGTACATTGAGATTTAAAAAATGGGACAATTTCCTGAAAAGTTGTCGTACCGAAATCCGAATATCGAAGTATCTCCCGTAATACAATTTTACTGAAATATTGGAATTATCTCGTACAGTCGAATGTACACTAGATTCATTCATTTACATGTGGCAAAAATATATTTGAACTAGTCGATATTAATATATCTTTATGTATTATTTTCACGGGATAATAAATTTTTTCGAAACAGTTATATGGTTGAAGAAAATTGTATCTCGGAACATCATTTCGATATTTATATCTCAGTTATGACTCTCTAAAAAATTATTTCGATATCTATAAATATCGGGATTTTGATTTCTCAGGGGACTGTATATTGATCTGTCTATCTCCATTTTGTTGCGTCGATGCTACTCGATAATCCATTGCGTGATTTTTGTTGTAATTTTATTAATAATCAGCAAATCCGTATAATATTTTCATACACAGAAGCGTGCAAATTGGCTGTTATATATTTTTTGCTGTAAAATTATTTTAAATTACGTATGTTATATAATACGTTTAAATATTATCAAATTATAATTAAATAATATACTAAATGATCTGATTTCAAACGACAAGAAACATATAGAAAGAGTTTCAATCAGAATAACACTTGGATTTAAAATGAATATATAATATAAGTTTTGCTTGAAAACGGAACCAGAATGTTCAAGTAATTTCGAGGTTGATTTTAAATAATTATAATATATTGCGGAACTAAAAAAGATACATCAAGTATATAAAAAGTTCCAGATATGATATGAATAATTAAATTCTAAAATAAACAGCTTAAAAACTTACTCTTAAATTTGGAGAAAAAGATCTAAAAATATTCAAACAAAGTATGTACCAAAAATAAAGAGGAAGTTAAAATTATCAAATAATCAGTTTTTTCTTCAAAGAAAAAACAATTCCTCTGTAAAAATCACTTTCATGTAAAAAAATGTATTTTAATAATTAATTGGTTTTTATAATTAGAGACACTGTATGTATTATTAATATTAATTTTGTTAAATTTATTATTAACCCTCCCTCATCACTCTCTCTCTCTCTCTCTCTCTCTCTCTCTCTCTCTCTCTCTCTCACTCTCTCTCTCTCTCTCGCTTTCTTTCTCTCTGACTATTGATTTATTTATTGTTAAAATATTTTGCTAGTAACTGTACACTTAGAAATATACAAGCAAAAAAATCAAAAAATCAAAAATTAAAAAAAAATCAACGTCAGGACCGGAAATATTAGCTTCAATTAACTGTACATTTAAACATTCCTGCACCTCTCTCTCTCTCTCTCTCTCTCTCTCTCTCCCCTTCTTTCTCCCCACGGTCATTAAGGGGGTTGAAGGGTCAGATTTTCGATTTCTTTTTATATTTTTTCGAAAGAATTAATATTTCTTTATATAAAAGAAATATTACATTAAAATTTTGAAAAATGTAAAAGTTATAAGCCAATAATATTAGGTACTTGAATGTTCCCGCCGTTTACTAATAGATGATGTTAGCAATACTGTGTGCATCTAGTTTAAAATGGTAATATATCCATATAGAAGTACTACAATCATGGTTTAATATTCAGTATTACCAATTGATTGCAGTGTAAACAACGAATTTTTCTACTGCATTGAAAATGTCGAATTTTGTACCGACAAAACAGCATTTGCGGGAGGTCTTACTCTATTATTTCATTTTAAAGAAAAGTGTAGCTGAAAGTTATCGTTCATTCATGGAACATTATGATGACAATGTTCTAAAGAAGTTGTAGAGAATGGTTTCAACGGTTTAAAGATGGTGACTACGACGTGAAAGACAAAGAACGCTTTGGTGCACCAAAAAAGTTTGAAGACGAAGAGTTGGAAACATTACTGAACGAAGATCTACATCAAACGCTTAAGGAACTGTCAGGATCATTAAATGTTGATGAATCGACTATAAGCAAACGCTTAAAAGCAATAGGATTTATTCATAAACAAGACTACTGGGTGCCACATGTTTTGAAAGACAGAGACGTAGAAAAACGTTTAAGCATGGCGAATTATTGCTTCAAAGGCCAAAAAGAAAATCATTTTTGCATCGAATCGTTACTGGCGATGAAAAATGGATTCATTACTATAATCTAAAAAGAAGAAAATCATGGGTAAAGCCTAGTCAGCCTTCAAAATCAATGGTAAAATGGGATATTCATGGAAAAAAGATCATGCTGAGTATTTGGTGGGATCAAAAAGGTGTGATATACTACGAGCTGCTGAAACCGAATGAAACCATCACTGCTGATCGCTATCGAGAACAAATAGTCAATTTGAGTCGATGAAAGAAAAACATCGAGAATATGCCAAAAGGCATGACAAAGCCATTTTTCAATATAATGCTCGACCGCATGTAGCGAGACCGGTTAAGGAAACATTAGAACTGCTCGGATGGGATGTGTTACCTCACCCGCCGTATTCACCGGACCTTGCGCCATCGGACTACCATCTGTTTCGATCGATGCAACATGGTTTTTCAGTGCAGCATTTCACTTCTTGTGAGGATATAAAAAATTGGCTCGATGAGTGGATCAGCTCAAAAGAGGAATATTTTTTTGTCTCAGAATTCATTTGTTGCCTGAAAAGTGGCACAATGTTATAGCTAACGGCGAAAAATACTTTGAATGATGTGTTGTTTATTCTTTTATTTTACTAAGTTATATAAAGGAGGAGGTGTAAAACCTATTTTCGGCACCCTTCAATATTGGACCAAAATGGCTGTAATCACTTCCTTATACCCTTGGAAGTAATATTTAGTCAATTCCAGCCTAAACGGGAGTATTTAGAGTGTATACTTTAAGTATACAGGGTGCATCAGCGCGCCAGTATCAAGCATTTCTTTGGAAAATTAAGCGTTTCTGAGAAAAATGTTTCAGATAAAAGTTGTATAATTTCAAGGGAGACATAAGATGGTGTCATTGGTTTGACCTTAGATAGTCATTTGAAGGTCACGTGAATATCGATTTCAATATTTTATATAGAACCTCCTATTTTTACATATCTTGTAGCTTATCTCGAGAGCTTTCCAAAACACTTATAACTAAGTCATTTTTCATTAAGTACTTTGCGAGTTATGAGGCTTCTTACAGATAGATTTGTAGAAACGTTACTTAAGGAGATCCGAGATTGAAATCATATTATTTATTCTTATTGATTCTCCACACGTGAACAGTAAAATCGTAAAAACGTAATCTTCCTTTAAGAAGCTACGTAGAGTGGGGTGTTGGATTTACGTGAGTCCCCTTGCCTGTCACTTTTTATCAATTATCAACCCACGCTTAACAAAAACCCGAAGTTTAGCCAGGAAAGGTACAACAACAAGCGGCGACTTAGCTTTGCAGATAATGCATTTATGTGTCATAGATGGTCTACTAGAAGGAATAGTTATTGTTTCGTTTGCAGGAACATTAATATTTTCTGCCATATTGGAAACGCCTAATTATAAATTGCAATTCACTGTAGAACAAATCTGAATAATTATGCAAGATTAAAAACTGAAGAAGGAGAAAAAATAAAGAAGAAAAACTCAAAAATAACAAGATATCTTTTTGCGCAATAAGAAAATCTCGAGAAGCAGCTCTGACAAGAACTAGTTTTATTTTTATCGTAACCAGGTCCCTGGGTACGCGCATACACGCATTTTGTGTATCTCTGACATTAAGATGTGAGACCGGATCCGATATAAGGCCATGGACATAAGCAGAACTTGGTCTATTGAATTAAAAGCTTAAGGGATCGTAGTTGCTCAAAAAGGTGCATACAGTTCTTAAAACAGTTCTTTTCGAAACTTCGTATTTAGCCTTGCGGCAGAAAATACGTCAGTCATTTCTTTCAGAAGTATTTGTAATAAGTGTTTCTACGTGATCTACGATAGTGTTTTGGAAAGCTCTCGAGATAAACTACAAGATATGTAAAAATAAGGGTTCTATATAAAATATTGAAATCGACATTCACGTGACCTTCAAATGACTATCCAAGGTCAAACCAATGACACCATCTTATGTACCCCTTGAAACCATACAACTTTTATCTGAAACATTTTTCTCAGAAACGCTTAGTTTTCCAAAGAAATGCTTGATACGGGCGTGCTGATGCACTATGTATACTTGAAGTATACATTCTAAATACTTCCGTTTAGGCTGGAATTGACTAAATATTACTTCCAAGGGTATAAGGAAATGATTCCAGCCATTTTGGTCCAATTTTGAAGAGTACCGAAAACAGGCCTCAGAGGCCCTCCTCCTTTGAGTGTATATTTGAGAGTAAATTCGAATAATTGAGTGTAACACTCAATATTTGAATGTTTCTTTCATAAGAGTTAATTTTATATTAGTTAATCTAATATTAGATTTGAAATGTTATTGTTGAAATGTTATATTTGTTAATCATTTTTACCTCCTGAAAATGTAAGCAATTCAGTTTTCTGTTATGTATTCATATCTTTTAGTTCGGACTTTTCTGCCTATATTTTAAAATTTTACAACTACTATATCTCGAAAATTTTACAACTATATCTCGAAAACTAAACATTTTAGAAAAAAATATTTCAGATAAAAGTTATATAGTTTTAAGAGAGACATATAATAACTATATTATTTTGTTTACAGATGATGCCACTTTCGAGATATTCACTGATTATTACTTTTCTTAAATGAAAACCCCATTTTTTTATTGTATCTTCATCAATTAATTTGGATAACTTTTATCTCAAACATTTTTTATTTGCCTAATATTTTTTAAAATATTTAAGGAAAACTTGGTAACTTTTTCAATATTTAACTTACGATATCTCGCTAACTATTCATTAGAAAAAAATAGTGTTAGATGTTTTTACTCTATTTACTCTTTTTTATCTGAAACGTTTCTTAATATCTTTCATGTTTTTCGAGATTTTTGTCTGACTCATTTAAAATGGGATGCCTTGTATTATCCCCGAAATATTTTATTTATACTCCAATGCGATGTATAACGTTTAAGTTAAAGTAGCAAGTGACATTAAATGACATTTCAATGACGTTTCTAATGTCCATAAGACAACAAATAACAATAAATAACAACAAAGACAACAGATAACATAAACGTCATTTGATATCATCTTGCTACTTGAAATATACTACTGGATATATTGCAATACAATATTACAATAATCTTTTAATGTTACATATAAACGTAATATATTATTCACTATTATTGTAATATTTCAATATCATATATAAACGTAATATATCAGTAATATTTCTGTGATATTGTATTATAATATGTAATATTAATGATATATTGCAATCTAACTATGATTTTTTGTAATATTACGTGCTATGTGGATTGTCACTCAGACTGAAATCGCCGCTTTTAAACCGTCTAGACCAAAATGCATACATATTGTATGATATAATACCTTCGCCGAGAAAGGAACAAATCGATTCGCATGCTCTCGCAGCATTTTTTCCTTGTTGGAATTCGTAAAGAATATAGTGTCGGATATATACCTTATCTGTTGCCATTTTTGACTGCGCTGAACTGAATAATTTTTGAGGTTATGTTGAGCCTCCCGTTATATTAAATATAATTTTTAATAGCTATATATTGACACTACATAACCGTAAAAAAAAGGGAAAATTTGATTATTTGAAACTTAATTTCTTAGCCGCTTAAAAATGTTTGATTTATTCATTTGTACACCTAATACAACGTTTCGTCCGATGTCATCGGGACAATGCAAAATCGCGACGGCCATTAGACGCTGGTCGGCGGCTCTTTGCGTTTCGAGGCTACGATGATTCGTCCGATTGAAACGACATACGGCTAAATCAACGACAATAAGCTCATTCCCTGTGCATGCGAACGAGCGAGCGTAATACGGTCTCATAACGACCGCTTGAGTAGTCTTGCCCTTGAAACTCGCAACGCGACCAACGAAACGAAACCAAACGTCACGTCACCCTGCCGCTGCCGCCGCAGTCGTTGTCGTCGTCGTCGTCGGCGACGACGAAAGCTACTTTATTGATAGATCACAACGTCATCGGCCTCTCCGCCTCATGGTAATCGACGTCTTGATTCGATAAGGAAGTGAAGCGCCTTAACTCGCAATCTCTTGTAATCTCGCTAATGGTAGCAATTGGGATCGTGCGTGGGTGAAGTTGTCCCACGAATGACGCGGTGTGATAACACCGCGTCTCCTTCTCTCCCTTTCTGCCTCTCTCTTACTTTCTCTCTCGTCCTCTTTCTTTCTTCCTCTCTGCTTCTTATCCTAATTGTATCTTAATTCGAGATCGAACGGTTTGGCTCTACGATTATTGGCCTTCTTCTTTCTCTCGTCTTCTCCTTTGGTTGCATTATCGAGGTCGGATATTCCTTGTGTCTCCTTTAAGCGCTTTAGCTTGCCCTCTTTCTCCTTCTTTTCCTTTCGCCTCTCTGTGTATCATATTTCCGTTCGCTTCTTTCTAACGACGAATCCGAGCGACGCGGTGACTCACAGTTAGTGCGCATGCATCCTCGCCGAAAGATTCGAAAGAGCGGAAGAGAGCGTTTTCGACATTTTCAATTCCGGGAGCGTTTAGGCGTGATCAAGGTCAGCTTTGTGCCATAAACGTCACGGTTATTGGAAAACACGCGAGCGTTCCGCTTTACAGCAGCTTTGCTCCGCTTCAAGCGAAATCGTTGATTCGATCGCAGAGTCACGAAACGCGAGTGCATTGCACGAATGCATTCTGTCCACCGCGCTTCGAAACGATGGCGACGCGCGACGGCAGCGGCGGCGGCACGCGTTGGCCAAGCACCGTGAGTACTTCAGACTGCGCTTTACGCTTGCGAGTGTGACGTCAGTCCTTTTGCATTACGCGCGCATCAAGGACCATTGGAAAGGAGCAAAAGAGAGCTGCACGAGATACAAAATTCTGGCCAAAAAGATCGACGGAGGTGATCCGAGCGAGCCAGACGAAGCGCACATGAATGTCGTCTTCCTCAAAACAAAAACGCCCGTCGGGCGCTGCCGATTGTTTGAGAGGACGATTGATTTCTGGCAGATGGAAAAAGCCAGCGAGATCGATTTTTTTCTAAACGATACGGCGCTCTCGCGCGCCCCCGAGGCAGGTGGCGGCGGCTTTTTTACGATCAACAGAAGCACTCAAAGCGACGCACATAGGAAAACGCTGGGTTCTTTATTGAGTAATGCGATCATCGGCGCATAGATCATCTTCGCCGCGAGCGATGCTTCAAAGTGGATATAACTGCAACCATTCCGCCACTCTTTGTCTTATGATATTAATCTGATCAAGCTGTAAGGCACGGTGACAATTGAGCGTGTTACACATAGGAGATTGCATTAGTTGCAATCTCACTTCGACTCAACAATGCCGACGGTTAAACGGTTGCATGTGTTGCTTCAGTTTCCTATTCCGCTCGGAGACAATCTCCTAGAATCTTCCCAGAGATCGCTATCGATCAGAAGCACTGAAGGCCCGCAGATTTTCATTCGGGACGAGAAAGAAGAATCAATTAAGGGGACTGAAGAATCAGATTGCTGAAAAATTCTTGTTTTTGATATTTTGTGACGAACTGAATAAATGCAAGAATAAACATTTTAGGTATATTCATACAACATATGAAGAATAAGCAAATTTTGTTTATTAACAAACTCATTTAAATATACGATATAGCTGAAATATATTCTCCTTTTTTTTTCAAGTCATTGGTTTTGCAGTAGTATCTCGGCTCTCGGTGGTCCGATCAGAGCGAATTTTAGCTAGAAATCTTGAGGAGATTTATCACTATTCAGTGAACCACTATGAAAAAAATCGAACAAAATTAACAAAATGGCAGCTGTTATTAGGAAAAAATTCAAAATTTTCAGTTCTTTTATAATGAAAGAATTAATATCTCGAAATGAAATATTTTCACGAAGTTGTCCATGGTTCACCTGAGAGCCAGATGAACAAATATTATTGTTTTAAAATTTTTAATCGATACGAAGCTTAGTTTCGGAGAAATCACTGCAAAAAGTTGAAAAACAAAATTTCGAGAAAAATACGTTTAACCCTTTCAATACTACGGGTGACTATAGTCATCCATCTTGAAATTATATTATTAAACAATTCTTTAAGTCTGAATAATTTAAAATATATTACATTGTAGTATCTCATTCTTTATGAACAATTTATCTGTAACTTACATTATTTTACCGAATATCAAATGTTATATCCACTCCACGATAAAATGTACGTTGTAACTGGCCCGTACAATAGAATCATATTCACGACTCGAGTGTCGTTCGCGAGTACAGCGAAAGCATACTCGCGAACGACATAGCCGTATCGAAAGGGTTAAAATTTAAGTGCGGTTTACAGTTAAAATAATGACACTTACAGCATTTAGAAATTGCCTGGAAAGTCCGAAACAGTTGAAACTAAAATACGTCTCAAATGTTTCTATATATGTGTAGCTGTTGTAGCTTGGTATAATATGGTCTAAACAGTTATACATATTATATCAGGCCACGGAGGCGTATTTCGTCTCTATGCATTGCAAGGTATTAGGTACTTGAATAAATTTCTGCTTTTTCTTGTTCAAAGGAGGAGGGTTCCTAAGGCCTGTTTTCGGCACCCTTCAAAATTGGACCAAAATGGCTGGAATCACTTCCTTATACCCTTGGAAGTAATATTTAGTCAATTCCAGCCTAAACGGAAGTATTTAGAGTGTATACTTCAAGTATACATGGTGCATCAGCGCGCCCGTATCAAGCATTTCTTTGGAAAACTAAGCGTTTCTGAGAAAAATGTTTCAGATAAAAGTTGTATGGTTTCAAGGGGAACATAAGATGGTGTCATTGGTTTGACCTTGGATAGTCATTTGAAGGTCACGTGAATGTCGATTTCAATATTTTATATAGAACCCCTATTTTTACATATCTTGTAGTTTATCTCGAGAGCTTTCCAAAACACTATCGTAGATCACGTAGAAACACTTATTACAAATACTTCTGAAAGAAATGACTGACGTATTTTCTGCCGCAAGACTAAATACGAAGTTTTGAAAAGAACTGTTTTAAGAACTGTATGCACCTTTTTGAGCAACTACGATCCCTTAAGCTTTTAATTCAATAGACCAAGTTCTGCTTATGTCCATGGCCTTATATTGGACCCGATCTCACATCTTAATGTCAGAGATACACAAAATGTGTGTATGCGCGTACCCAGGGACCTGGTTACGATAAAAATAAAACTAGTTCTTGTCAGAGCTGCTTCTCGAGATTTTCTTATTGCGCAAAAAGATATCTTGTTATTTTTGAGTTTTTCTTCTTTATTTTTTCTCCTTCTTTAATTTTTAATCTTGCCTAATAATTCAGATTTGTTCTACAGTGAATTGCAATTTATAATTAGGCGTTTCCAATATGGCAGAAAATATTAATGTTCCTGCAAACGAAAAGGTCAGAGGCCAGGGAATTCACCTTAACCAAGCACCCCAAAAGATAAGAGGCAAGGGGACTCACCTTAATCAAGCACCCTAAAAAGTGAGAGGCGAAGGGACTCACCTTAATCAAGCACCCCAAAGGGTGAGAGGCAAGGGGACTCACTTTTTTAATCAAGCACCCTAAAAAGTGACAAGCAAGGGGACTCACGTAAATCCAATACCCCACTCTACGTGGCTTCTTAAAGGAAGATTACGTTTACGATTTTACTGTTCACGTGTGGAGAATCAACAAGAATAAATAATATGATTTCAATCTCGGATCTCCTTAAGTAACGTTTCTACAAATCTATTTGTAAGAAGCCTCATAACTCGCAAAGTACTTAATGAAAAATAACTTAGTTATAAGTGTTTTGGAAAGCTCTCGAGATAAGCTATAAGATATGTAAAAATAGGGAGTTCTATATAAAATATTGAAATCGATATTCACGTGACCTTCAAATGACTATCCAAGGTCAAACTAATGACACCATCTTATGTCCCCCTTGAAATCATATAACTTTTATCTGAAACATTTTTCTCAGAAACGCTTAGTTTTCTAAAGAAATGTTTGATACGGTCGTGTTGATGCACTATGTATACTTGAAGTATACATTCCAAATACTTCCGTTTAGGCTGGAATTGACTAAATATTACTTCCAAGGGTATACGGAAGTGATTCCAGCCATTTTGGTCCAATTTTGAAGGGTGCCGAAAACAGGCCTTAGGGACCCTCCTCCTTTGAGTGTTTTTTTTCTGTAAGAGTATTCTATAACTTTACAATATTACAATAATATTATTGTGATATATCACTGTGACAATATTACTATGATATATTATCACAATATTATTGTAGTATATCACCATAATATTATTGTGACGCATTTCGACGGACATTTTAATATTACTGTGATATCACTATAATAATGTAGTAATATTTCTACTATATTACGCTGTAATACTGCAATGGAGAAGTAATATTATTGTGATATTGCTGTAATATTATGTGCTATATGGGAAAGAACGTCTTGGAGGCCTTCGAAAGAGCGGCAACAATGATTTGGAGCAATTGCTCGCTGAAAATTCATCACAAACGCAAAAAGAATTTGCAGAGCAATTAGAAGTAATGCAACAAACTATTTCCAAACGCCTACATGAGGTGGGGAAAATTCGGAAAGAAGGAAAATGGATTCCGCATGAACTCATTGAAGCCAACCAAAATCAACGAGCGGCAGTGTGTCTTTTTCTTCTCAATATAAGCAACGTAGAAAGTCTTCCTTGTAGAAAATTGTTACAGGCGATGAGAAATGGATATTCTATGACAATCCGAAACGCAGAAAGTCATGGATAAATCCCGGCAAACCATCAACATCGGTCGCAAAGCCAAAATACTTAGGAAAGAAGATTCTACTCTGCATTTGGTGCGATATGAAGAGCGTGATTCATTATGAGCTATTAAAATCGAATGAAACAATTATTGCGGACTTTTACCAACACTAATCCGTTTGAGTCAAGAATTAGAACGAAAACGCCCGTATAGTTGCAAAGGAGAATGTCCTGTGAAATTGTTGCATGATAACGCTAGGCCACACATTGCTTCTATGACAAAAGTCATCATAATAAGTCTTGGCTGGGACTTCTTGCAGCACCCAGCGTATTCATCAGATATCCCTCCTACCGATTGTTTCGGTCGATGCAATATGCTTCGTCCGATACACACTTCAAATCAATGGATGAGATTCGAAAATGGCTTGACAATTTTTTATTATGTCCAAAGGCACAACATTTTTCCGATATAGAATTCATCAGCTGCCTGAAAGAAGGCTTTAAGCTATAAAAAAACAACGGCGAATACTTTGATTGACAAATTTGTTTTACTTTCTTTTAAAATGAACTTCAAATTTAGCTGAAAAATTTAGATTATTCATTTGTACACCTAATAAATGCATGTCCATCGACTCATTTTTCAATCACTAACAAAGCATAGCGATGATGGCACTCAATTTTGTTATTTTTACATTAAAAACGAATCCTCCACCATTTTTGCATGTTTATGTAATTTGTTGCTTATTATGAAAAACTGGCCACCCTCTTTTGCATTCTTTTTATAAATCGATAAGTATGGACGTCCGAAAATCACGATGATTATTACGATAATCGCGCTCTAATTGTGTGCATATGTGTAACATGTGTATGTGTATATGTGTGTTGATATTTCACGGCATGTTGTAAATCGGCATTACAAACTCTGGTCGGCGACAATTATCAGCGAGATCCACGTTAATCGAATATCGAATATTTGCGCGCCGAATAATTGATGCTAATCGCACGGATGCCTGCATGAGTGCAAATGAATGATGCGGAGGGATAAACATCTGTTAATTAGCGAGAATTTGCTAATAGACGAAACAATTTTTGGTTTAGATAAACGAGATACGGTGAAAGGACGCAAGTCAGCACGACTTATACCCGTGCCTGCGACTACCTTCCTTCTCCTCATATCCTCATCATTTAACACAATCCTCTCATTTTTTTATTTATTCAACCGTACGCGATTAAGATTGATCGAGGAAATATAAATTATACGGACTATAAGAACATATATCCTAGCAGGGGGATACATTGACCCAGGTCGATTCGATTTTCGATGCTCCTTCAATGCTAAATTTAATTCAAGTTAAATTAAGTTACATTAAGTTTAAGTTCTAATGGCGCTAAAAATGCACGCGGAAAAGTCCTTGTCGCGTCTCGACGACCGTGAATGAGCGTGAGGAGGGATTACTTTTCCCAGCCGGAATTGATTTCTCCGGAATTATGCCGATTTCATTGTGTTCCAGCTGTGCTTATACCTCGAAATAGAAAATGCAAAGTACACAAGAAGCATTGGTCTGTACAAAGCGCGAGCGATAGATATATTTCATTGTTCACACATTCTGGAAAGATTAAACTTCTTATCAAATATTAAATAGTTTCGAAGAGCGGCGGAGATCGAGCTTCGTTTTCAGCTGAGCCTCAATTTTACGCTGCATGGCTTTCCATCTAAGGGAGGATTCACACTTGGGGAAAAAAGCAAAAACCAATCAGAACTCTCTTGAAAGAGAGTCTGCTCTTCCCTTGCTTATTTTAATGTATTTTATAGAAATATTCAGCGTGTATTTGCTTGCTTCTGATGTTGTAAATCAAGATTACGTTGAATAGACAAAAGTTTTAAGAATATGAATAATAAAATGATCCTTACATCGTGTAAGCAGTTTTTCTTATATTATAAATAACGCGAAATTCGGGATTGTTACAACGCAAACGACAAAATTAAAAGGGAGGTCACATAAAACGATGATTCTCTCCTGTAAGAGAAACAAATGAGGCTTGCACGTGCTTCTGATACGCTTACGCGTTCTGAATACCTGTATACAAACATAATTATTGTCGATAATTATAACATAGCACTGTTACAGTAACAATAATTGGCGGTAATATTAACAGCGAATACCAACAATGCTAGTTAGTAACGATAATGAGATAATGCTAATTAACATCAATATCATAACAGCACGGCGAATATCACGTGCAAAAAAATGGAGAGAGAGGAAGAGAAAGAGAGATAGAGAATAAGAGACAAATGAGAGAGAAGGAGAAAGGGACGCAGAGAGGAAAATCTGCAGAGATGGGCGATGAGTTACGACACCCGGTAGAATGACACAACGGGGTTAAATTGAATCGGTCAACTTCTGCTGACGAGCTTGCTCCAAGTCACGACTCTGACTTCTTTGGGGTTTAGGGTCACTAGTGCGCTCGGCGACTATCCTATTCCCTTTAAGGGCTCCTTATCCTCATTCACGGCCCTCTCTCCTCCATACACGGGCAGATTTCTGCTAAGTTTCGATTTGATCCGTGAATACACATCGGGGAATACTCGTATAGTCCTGCTCTGCTGGAACTGGTCGCTTCGTGTATGTGCATATAAAAACTTAGTGCAAGCGGGTGACAAAGGAGAAAGGGAGAGTGAAGGGGGAAGAATATCGAAGAGGAAAAGAAAGAAGAGGAGGAAGTGGTGGTTTACGTCGTCGTCATTCGATCCCGCGGGAATATTTTTCATCTATTGTCGTATGTTCCGCGAGTTATTGCTAAGACGAGAAAGAGAGGAAGGGAGAAAAAAGTAGAAAGAGTTATCGTTCCTTTCTTTGTTTCTTTCTTCTTCTCGCTTCCTCAAGCGTGCGTTGTTAAGGCTGATTTTCATTATCCGTCTAGGCAGACAGAATCTTCTGCCAATGTGTCTTTAATGGAAAGATTGAGATACGACGATGACGGATATTGTAAATATTTTAATACGAGACCATTCAAAATGTTTTAATGCAAAATTGTGACGGATTTCGATCTACCGCCGCTACGGTTAATGAAAATCAGTCTTTACGAATTCACACTGTGAGTGTATGACAATAACGCAATATAATGTTAAAATGTAAGGGATGAGACGGTTTAATTCAGAATTCTATAACAAATATTTTATTCTCTGTATAATAAATTGGATATCAATCGATTAAAATCTTAATTGGCTAAAATAATCGGCTATAGGCGGTAATAGTCGGCAAATCAACGAATAAAATTAATTAATCGTCATATATATACATATATATATACACACATATATATATATGTATATATATATATATATGTATACAGGATGTTATAAAAGTCCCGGAAGAGCAGAATAACTCGAAAAATATGAGTCCTAGAAAAAATGCGAAGTACTGGGTTTTTATGATTTTTTCCTGGCTATCTGATGGTGACTTTGGATTTGACCTTGACAATGACCTTGAAGGTCATTTCAAGATCAGGTCAATTTTTTAAATGGGACCCCATACTTTTGACTCCAGAAATGAAAAGAGCGGAAAATTTTACGTTCGGATATGACCTTGAATACTGCCAAATTTGACCTCTGAAGGTCACATAAAGGTCTAAGCTTGTTTTAGGCTGAAAACGCGAATATCTTCGAAAATGTACCTGCTAGGGAGCAATATTACGCATAAGCATAAGAATATAGAGGTCAATGAGGGACATTCAGCCGTAACCTTACCCTTATTCCCAAGAATATATTGTTCCAATAGCGCCCTGAATGTGGTTAATTTGATGATTTTGAAATTTCCAAAAGTCAGTAAGTTAACAAAAGTCAGGGCTATTGTACAATAACAATATATTCTTCAGACTAAATAAAGCCAACAAGTCTGGTACCACTTTTTCTTCCGACAAATAGTTATCGTAAGTTAAATATTGAAAATAGTTATCAAATTTTCCTTAAATATCTAAAAAAATATTAAGTAAATAAAAAATGTTTTCGACAAAAGTTGTTCAAATTAATTAGTAGAAAAAGGTGTAATAAAATATTGAGTTTCCGTTTGAAAATTTCGAGTTGATCTTCAAATAACCTTGAACATCTAAGTTTGTCATTTAGAATACTGAAACTTTTACTTCTGATATTTTTCTTGAAAACTTGACCCTTCAAAATTATTCAGATGTTCTGGTACTTTTTTCTCACCCTGTATGCATATATAGTACATATAACTGTATAATTATGGATAATTTAATTAATGGATGAAATTAATTATTAACCACTAAACCTTTTGCTCAAAAAGTATCCAAAATCGGGCGATAAAACACAAAATATTCAATTATTCAAGTAAATTTATTTTGTCGCTTTCAAAATAGTTTCCATTCTGTGCAACACACATATGTCAACGCTTAACCCAATCAAAACACTTTTCATAAGCCGATTTTAGTATGGTCTTGAGTTACTTCAGCGAATTCTCTTTTACTGCCTTAGTCGTCTCAAATCATGCACCACAAAACGATAATTTAATAAGTTTTGGAAAGAGAAAAATGTCACAAGGTGCCATATCTGGCAAGTACGGTGCTTGCAGAATGATGTTAGTCCAGTGTATGGCCAAATAGTCACGTACAAGAAGCGGTATGTGTGATGGTCCATTATTGTGATGCAAAATCCATGAGTTGTCTTCGGTTAAAATGGTATGGATAGAGCCATTCGACATGTTAAATTCGGCAACGATCTCTTTTTCATTTACACGGCGATTTTCAAGCACTAATTTTTTCACTCTTAACGTTTCCGTCGGTATTTGACGTGGATGGACCATCAGATCAAAATAAGTCTTTGACGGCTGTACGACGCTTCTTGAATAATTTATACCACTCAAATGTCTGTGTTTTTGAAATACAATTATCCCCATATGCTTTTTGTAGCATTTTCAACGCGTGGGCATAAGAAATTTCGTTAATAACATAAAATTTAAGGTAAACTCTTTGCTCCAATAATATAATTCCATAATTCTATCCAACAATATTCGAAAAATCGCATATGGTATTGAAGTCAACTAACATAAATAACTGCCACAAACAAACTAATTGACAGATCGCACTCTAATTCTGTGTAAAAGTTAACTGGTATAGTGGTACCAACTCAACCACAAAAGGATTGTGAAATATCATAAACGGGAGTCATTTAAATGAGCAACTCTGGATACTTTTTGAGCAGAAGATATAAATCAAATCAAAACAATCGATTCAAACAATCATTATATTTATATTATATATCATTATATTGTTATAACTACTAATCATAATTTTCATAGTCGTCATATATTGTCATGATTTATTCGATGATAATATTGATTATTTTAGTCAAATAAAATATAAAAATGTTTGTATACATTAACTGTTGGTTGGTTTGAACGATTAGTGATTCCTCGAATAATTAACAATTATAATAATTATAATATAAAGGGTGTCCCAAAATTCACGCAAGAAGTAATTTTGATAGAAAACACAGGTTTATCATTAAAAATTGTAAATTTTTTATTGATTCATAAAGTATACAGTATAGGGTTATGTATGGAATAGCATATCGGGTAAATGGCCTCCATGACTTTGCTGGCACATATGCATTCTTTTGTTGAAATTTTCCATGGCCGTTTTGCATAAATGTGGCTGAATTTCGTTGATACAGCGCTCAATTTCCTCCTTCAAGGCGTGGGTGGTCGTGGGCTTGTTGGCATAAACCTTAGACTTCAAAAAACCCCTAAGAAAAAAGTCCAACGGCGTTAAATCGCATGATCTGGGCGGCCAAATCTGATCACCAAAACAGGAAATTACACGACCAGGAAATGACTCATGCAGTAACTGAATTGTTTCTCGGACTGTATGGCATGTGGCACCGTCTTGTTGAAACCACATGTCGTCCACATCCATATCTTGCAATTTAGGCACAAAAGACTGGATTATCATGTCGCGATAGCGAGCACCATTAACTGTTATTGCCTGACCAGCCGCATTTTCGAAGAAGAATGGTCCGATGATGCCTCTAGCCCAAAATCCGCACCAAACAGTAACACGTTGTGGATGCATTTGTTTCTCAATAATCACTCGTGGATTTTCTGAACCCCAAATGCGACAATTTTGTCGATTAACCAAGCCATCAAGATGAGAATGAGCCTCATCGCTGAAGATGATTTTGTTCGAAAAATCAGCATCCACTTGTTGTTCCATAATCCATTCAACAAACTCTCTTCGCTGTGGCCGTTTACCCGATATTAGGGTGACCATATCCCAGTCATAAAAAAAGAGTAAAAGATAAATAAATAGTATAAATAGGATAAAATAGTATAAATAGGATAAAAAAAGAGTATAAAAGAGTACTAATTACGGTCCGAAAAGAGTACAGTAAGTAGAACATAAAATCATATAAAAGTCAAGGTGATGTCAAATAATATAAAAATTATATCATTTTGACGTCAAAATGATTTTATGTTTTATCTGGGGCAGTGATTAATGGATTACTAGGTATAATATTTAAAATAAAACATAGTGGGTACTAAATAAACCGAGAAATATTAGTTGAACACATATTTTATTATATTATTAAGATATTTTATAATTATATTTTGCACTCCGTACATCGCCTGACAATTTCGGTTTTCACTGTGTCGTTACCAAAGAGCGGACATCAGCGCCGTTTTCCGCACTCACAACACCAGAGCGCTACGCGCCAGTGTCGATTGTGCTGCACGATTTACCATACGAGGGCAGTCTGAAAAGTTCTCAGCCTAACAATGAAAGAAAATCTTTTTGCTGTGAAATATGTTTTATTTTTCAATATAATTTCTTGAAACTTCAATACATTTATTTCAACGTTTTTCCAATAATTCAATATCATTAAAGTGTGATTCCGGAAGATCTTTTTCGCTCTGATATATAGTGATGGATCCAAGTTTCATCAATAGTTATGAAACGACGCTCGAAATCCATTTTATTTTGCTTAAAACGATCCAAATACGTTTGAGAAATATGCATTCGAATTGCGTTTTTGGTCAATTGTTAGCAAATGCGGCACCCATCTTGCACAAAGCTTTCTCTACTGGTGCTACTACTCGAATGACTTGACAGATCAAATAAAATTTTACATGGGTTTATATCAGTTTATATCAGAGATGCCACTTTCCAATACAATTTTATAGTTTGACAACTTCTAATGCCATGTATGTGTCAGGTGGAGAACTTTTCAGACTGCCTACGTAGTAACTAGCGGTGCACCGTTGCGCAGAACCTCTACGCATAATCGGTATTGGCGCTCGCGGCGCACAAATGCTGTGAGTGATGAAAACGTCACCGAAGTCTGCTCTTTGATCATTATCAACAAAGTATAATTAACATTACGAAAAAAGAGTACATACAAGAGTACGATACGTAAAAAGTAGAGAGTACTCTTTTTACCACCTTAAAAAGAGTACATATATTCTTAAAAGAGTACATATGGTCACCCTACCCGATATGCTATTCCATACATAACCCTATACTGTATACTTTATAAATCAATAAAAAATTTACAATTTTTAATTATAAACCTGTTTTTTATCAAAATTACTTCTTACGTGAATTTTGGGACACCCTTTACAAATATTTATATATGAAATGCTTGATGGAAAATTTCTGATGTCACTGTCAACGGGACTGTATTAATATCGATCTATAATTTTTTGTGTGAGCATCGGATGTATCTGTCTAATCCAATATGAATATTTATCTTCCAACAATAGAATTTTCTTACTAGGCAAGATGGATGCATTCTGAAATTTACATAAAAAAATCACAGACAACCTTTCTATCCACAACTGTACAGGAAGTATTGTTCTTAAAAGCGACGAATGAGTTGAAGAGATAATTGACAATATAACAATAAGTCGAGGAATCCGAAGATTCGGACAAGATTCAAAAAATCTTCGAAGTTTCCGTTTCGACTGGGAGGTACTCGTGCATATGAATATAAACAGTTGAAATTAAAAGATTTGTAACACTCGAGCGATTTACGATGTGTACTTAAATAAGTGTTCATTACTTGATGCAGATAACTATCTTTAAAATCCAAAGATCGTTCTCTATTCCAACGAGAGCACACACGTTTATAATGATTACATATAGTCGGCCAGAGTTTTAACAGCCACACTAAAAATTTACGATGTTTACCCAGATAAACATTTATCGCTTGGAACAGAAGTATCAGAAACGATGATCGTCTACAAAAGGGATTAAAAGGGACAACGAATTTTTTATGCCATCTAAAATATGAAAGTTTTCAAGCAGAGAAGTAAATTTAAGAGAAAATCTATCTCTATACCGAGATAGAGGAAAAGTCGTTAATTTCACTACAAATTATATTTGTATATACATATATTTCGACGTCAAGTATATCCTCTCATTGTTCTAACAGAAAAGTAGTAGCAATATACCTGTAAGGCTGTTGTTAATAACATTTTAATGTTTAAAAATCATCTTCCTGATTATGATTCTTTCGCTGTTTATAGTTACAAATACGAAAAAACTTCTTTCTTCCTGTAAGAGGGAAAGAATTCAAGGATGTGGCACGTAGTAGCGTGCGTGCGAAGAGGCGCGTTAGTGTCGACTGGAATCTTCCACAATCGGATATCCATCAGGCGTCATGAAATCACGAAGTTACGACGGGACAAAAGTTCGCCGAGGATTCTTGCGGCCCGAGTTTGAGAGAGTTGGTCGACGTTACATTCAGAAATTGCATTAGCTTCTTCGGCGCGGTCCGAAGTCCACGTCAAACGTTGATGCCTCGCAAAACGGCGTATTCCCGTTTCATCGTCATCACAGGACGTTATTTATTACGTTCGCGATGTACTGAGAGGAAAAACTATTATATTAATCTCCTTGCGAATAATAGTCATTTCCGACATTATCCGTACATATTCTTATTCTTCCAGCAAAGAAATAGTAGCAGCAATAAACAAAAAAAGAAGTTATTTTGAGCGTATAATAGCATTTACTAAGCATTACTGAGAGAAAAAATATTTATTCGGGAGACACTGATAATATATTTACTATGAAGTGTAAGTTTTACTTTATTTAAATGGAATCAACGATTGCGTTTTTGAAAAGCTACGGATTTAAGAAAATGTATATTTCCTCATTTGAAAAGGATTTGTTCTCGGTATGTAAAATTAAAAATATGATTTAAATATTAGTACAAATAAATATGTTATTAGTAATTGTTAAACAAATATCTTTTTTATTTTTTATATATTTTTTTCTTGTTATACATAAATCAGGAGTTCCCAACAATGTTATACATAAATCAGGGGTGTGAAAAAACGTTCTTGGAGATGCGAGGAAAAGTGATTGTAATTAATAATAATTAAGATGAATTCTGGAGTAATCCGGCATTTTTATCATCAAATTAAAACAAATATTATTAAAATTATATATTTTTTACGTATCTGTACGTATATATTCATTATGTATCACTATGTGAAGCTTAGTATCATGGATTTTATAATATTAAAATGATAGTTAATTTCTATAAAACAATATTATGTAATAATTAATTACTATAAATTAACTTCTTACCTTAAAACCCTAACAACTAATTTTTACCATAAAACATACAAATCATTTTTTTTGTAGGGGGTGCGAAAGTTCATTAACAAACTTTTAGAGGTGCGAAATATAAAAAAAGTTGAGAAACCCTGATATAAATGGTTTTCTCAAGAATAATTGTTTCAACACATAATTGTAGTCACAAATACAAAATACTTTTCTCTCAGTGCGTGACGACCTTACATGTTTTAACGATCGGTGGTTGGCAAGCAGCCTCGAGCGCTCAAACAGGTGTGTTGATGCGACGGGAGAGTGGAGTGGGAAATTCTTATCGGGCAGTGCCACTTTGAAAATATTCGTCTTTAATGCGTAAAAAAAAAGTTACCGGAGCAAATCGCGGCAGTCCCCGATGCCGACGATTCTCCGGAGTCCACTCCTCATTCGTATCCCAAGTTATCGACGAATTTTCAAGCTCGGAAGACAAGCGAGAGCGAACGAGCGAGCGAGCGCATCCAGGGACGGGAGAATCCTTATCGAAGATGCATCATGTGTCACCGTCGAAGTTAGGAACGGAATTTCGCATATGGCTTTGCGGGGGACTTTTCAGTTGAATTTTAAGGAGGCACGCAACTCTCTCCCGGTTTCGCGGCGCGGGATATTAGCCTCGCTATCGCTCGACTATCAAGTGAGGGAGGAGATCAAATCGATATAGTTGGAAGGCGAACTTTCGTAACGTGGACAGGCTTACGAAAAAAAATTTTATTCGCTGAACTTTTCCCGTACCGCCAGACGTTCCCTTCAACGTTTTATTGGGTAATTTGCCGATGATTTGTGATTTTGCGGTTATCGCGTCGCTTCTGACATGTTTAATTAATCCATTTTCTCTCTCTCTCTCTCTCTCTCTTTCCGAGGTGATTCGATATGAAACAATTTTGCATGTTTCGTTTGTTGGATCGAGACGTAAGTAATGTCTGGCGAAGATTCCGATTGTAAATAATTATTAGTACTTATTGTAATTTTCATGGCCACATGTAGAAAGAATCGACAAATACCGTTTTAATTGAACATACGATTTATTATTAATAATGATAGGCACATATATTGAATTACACTCAGTTGTAAAAAATTTCACTAGTGAGGATATATTTTTCATCAGTGTGTGACAAGTGAAAATGGAAATTAATTCATTATATTACTTATAACCCAATATATCGTTATATAGGTTGTATAAAAAGTACCGGGACGGTGAAATATCATAAAAACTAAGCATTTTAGAAAAAATATTTCAGATAAAAATTGTAGAGTTTCAAAAGATCTATTTACTGACATTATGAGTTTGACCTTAGATGGCGTCGCCAAGGTCAGGACAAGGTCACCTTGAATTTTTTTAATGGGACCCCATATTTTTTTTGCATATTCTTGTAGCCCTTTTTCAGATCTTTTCAAAGCACTATACATTTTTTCACTTTGAGCAAGTCATTTCGAAGTTATCGAGTTTTTTATAACATGTCCAGCTAGCGGCTGGAGAAATTTCGTGACTTATATTTCAGATACATGTAATATTAAAAAAAGTAATACTAATATACTAAATTTATAACAACATTAAAATTCACCTTCGAATCATTTCAAATCAATTGCAATGAATTTGACTTGAAGTAAAACACATTACTTGTATATGATACACGTTGTTTCATACGGAAAAGATAAATGATTTTTCTTACTGATTTTTCTTTCTTTAATTGAATTATCGATTTTGTTACCCAATTAATATAAATTTCTGTTTATTGGATACATTTTTTTGTTTCCTAGTTTACTCGTTAGACTTTACTTTTTTTTTAGAGATTAACATTATTCTCAAACGCTTTTGTAAGGATCTTGCCTTGGCTGGCTGGATACTTCTTTGATCTTGCCTTGATTGGTTGAACATCTTATCATAAAAAGCTCGATAACTTCGAAACGGCTTACTCAAAATAGAAAAAATTATAGTACTTTGAAAAGGTCTGAAGAAGGGCTATAAGAATATGCAATAAAAAATAGGGAGTCCCATTTAAAAAATTCAAAGTAACTTTGTCCTGATTTTGGCAACGCCCAAGGTCGAATTCATAATGTCAGTAAATAAATCTTTTGAAACTCGGCAATTTTTATTTGAAACTTTTTTCTAAAATGCTTAGTTTTTGTGATATTTCATCGTCCCGGTACTTTTTATACATCCTGTATAACAATTACACAAATTGAGATACATCAAAGGTGATATCGAAGTTTGATTTTATATAAGACGTTATGCATTCCAATCGGCTAGCCAATCGTTTATCACTGTTAATATACATTTCATATTTGCACTATTGCAATAATTTTTAAGATGAAACTCACTTTCCAAGACAACTGCAAATTTCGCGAATAGTCATTTTATATATTTACGTATCTTCCTCGATGGTATGCGTTGACTTTTCTTAAATTTTAAACACTAATATCTTTTCTTAAAAGAAATGGCGACTTTGCCACTTTTGTATGAAATGCCACTTGTATAAAAAGCGTATCTTCCGAAAAAGACGAACCATGATGAAAGTAACTGATTTATATCGCAAATATTCGTCATTAGAGAATGTGCTCGTTCATACGTACACATATATACAGTTATACACACATATACACAATATATGGCATAAGGCGTACATTCGCTCGTGTAGAATTTGCAAAACTAATCGAATTGAACGAAACGGCTTTCTACTATTTTACAATTTCTATCATTACAATTTTTTACAATTTACAAATTTACAAATTCCACAATAATTATAGAGGAGTTGATTAAAAATATTAGCAAACGAGCTCTTTTGATAAAGCCTCATCTAAGATATTTGAATTTGTTGACAATATTCTAACAACAATGAGTGACACAAAATATTGTGTATTTGATTGCAATCGAGAGTACTGATGGGTTGACACAATAATTAATTATGATAGAAATCTTAAAATGATTAAATGCAAACTATCCAACGTCACTATTGCAACAGAAAATTCATGAAAGGCTAAGTACTTTTATCATTATCATTAACTCTTGTCATACAAAGTGCCCGAAAATTGTTAATACAACAATTATGTATAGGCAGAGCAAGTTAAATAGAAAGTCGTATACTATTTTGCAATACCCAGAAATTAATTTTAAAATACCTTTTGAATTACCTAGAAATTAATTAAACATAAGCACACAGGAAATAGGATAGGATGGATTCTGTTAGAATATTTAATGAAAGATGGTTCTAGCTCGCAAGAAAAAAAGGTTAATTCTTAGGATCATCTAGTCATAGTGAAAATTAGCTGATAAGAAAAGATATTATTTTTTATGATGTGCGGTTTTCAATTATCAGATGATATTCGCTATATTGCTAGAATATTCTAAAAAATAAGATATCTTTTTTCAAGTTGAAAACCATATTTTATTAGACATGTCCACAAAGTCCATCTTATCGTTTCCCTTGCGTTTATTCGTTTACAACATTTAATTAATTCCTGGAAAACTATTGCAAAAATTATTAAATAGTATATAATTTTTTTCTTTACTTACCTACACACAGTTTTATCGTCACACAATGGCTATATTAAGATTTTTCAGACATCCTGTATACTTTCATTTATCAGAGAAGAATATAATATATTTCATAATCGGCCATCGATATTACTTTGTTTATAATATATATATATATATATTCAAGGTCAAATCATTGTCACCATTTTACGTCCTCTTTAAAACCATGCAACTTTTGTGTCAAACATTTTTGTTTGCCGGTCTCTGTTTTCAAAATATTTGGCTAAATGGATATTTTTTTAATGTGCCACTCTGTACATTGTTCGTATTATGTGTATTATCTATAAAAAAAAGTATAATACATTTCATAATCGGTTATCGATTATACCACTCAATTATTTACACTCTGGTCTATCAAATAAGGATATATTTCATAATCGGCTGTCGATATTATTTTACTTAATTATATTGCACTCTTGTCTACCGGATACGAGTATAATAAAAAGCCAATATTTACTTTGTGCACTGTCACTTTGGTCATAAACGATGACTGTGTAAACCTGTCAGTAATGGTTCTCATGTACACAATTGCGCACTTTAGTGCGCTCCATATTTCATTATGTCTAAATCATTTTGCAACAAAATGTACGTTTCCCTTGAATAAGATTTATCCGAAGAGCTCGTCGTACCGCACCATACGCACTTATTTGCTAATTTTCATTAATTAATATATTAATTAATTAATTAATTTTTATCAACAATGATCGCAGTTATTTGCAAAATATAGAAGACTTTCCCGTCCAGTTCTATCAATTTTACTAGGTTGGTGCAAAAATAATTGTGGTTTTTACGTGATGTTCATTTAGTTTATGCGACACCTATTTATCCAGCTTTTTGTTTTTATTATTAGGCTCAATGTCGAACAATTGTTGAATGATTAACTTTGAGTTCTTCTGCCATCTCTCTAGTTGTTTCGCGTGGGTCGATTTCAATAATGGTTCTTAAATAATTATTGTCTATAACTGAAGAATATCCATGATCTTCCTCATCTTCAAGGTTTTCGTTTCCATCACGAAATTTTTGGAACCAGTGTTGAGCTGTACGTTTACTCTTCGCCAAAACAACTCTTCGCCAAAAACAAATTTGATATTTTGAGCAATTTCTACTACTTTACATCCCAATTTAAATTCATTCAACAAAATCGCGCGAATTTGCTTTTTTTCATGACTAATTTAAGAGATTACATTCAACAATATTAAAGAATGAAAACAGTAAACATCAGCTATGCCGATAATCAGTAATGCCGATTTCATTGTGTACAATGTATCACATGACTATAACAGAAGATAACGGTAACTAGAAAAATCGGCGCTAAATTTAAAATGATAAAAACCGCAATTATCTTTGCACCTACCTAATACATGCACACGAGAGTACGCGTTGCGTCAGACATCCTATATTATATTGCTCACAAGTAAAACGTCATGAGCAACATTATTACCTTCGCTGTTATTCGAAAGATGCATTTACGTTCGAAGCACGTAGTGGCTCGCGCGTTCGATTTGCTAGTCACGTATCTACCCCGTAGTACGTTGAGACGTATTCTTTAAACCGCCATCAAAGATACGGGATTCGCGTGACGTGATAAAATTTAGGCTGAGAATCCTGCGCGCGCGCAGATGCGTCATTTAACATATCGCGAGACCTGCCGATAATGGCACCGTCAGCGCGCTAGCGAGCGTGAGAGCGAGATGGCTATAGACATTATACTATACAATGTTCAGCGCTATTATGCACAGCGATTTAGAAAAGATAATATCGCAGTAATTACAGGATACCACCGGTGCCGTGAGGCATGATTAGATCGACGATTTAAGCGGGCGCCGATTCCGGCATGTGGACGCGTTTAGGGGCGTGAAGAAAATCGACGATGAAATTTAACGATTTTAGCTGCGCACTTGTTCGAATCGAGTCGTGCGAATTTTTAACACTTGCGTTTGATGGCCGCTGATCACATACGCGTGTGACTCATTTCTGTCGGCGATTATCGCTTTACGAATACGCTTACGAAGATTTTTTTACTATGAGTGGAACGTAAAATGTGCATTCTGAATTATCAAGGATATCTTAAATAATATAAAAAAAGTGGTTATATATTCTGGAAACTCGAGGAATATCAATTGCCAGGTCAAAGATGCACATTGTTTAGAATACGATCGTTGATCGACTTCTGCAAACTCTGTTCACAAAGCAATTCCTCAATTCTAATCCAATAAAACTTAAATTCACATGTCCTAAACTCATAAACAATAGTCAATACTTCATTACTATAAAAAACAGATGTTTGTCAATTAATCCAAACTCATTTGATAAAATTGTTTTAAACAACGTTACCACATATGTTAAGATTAAATCGATTGTATCTTATTTATCTTCTCTTATAATGTTGAAGTAATATATATTATAATTTAATATTTGGAAAGTATATATATATATATGTAGGTTTGAGTTCTTTATCGAATATTATTTATTCCTTTGGAACGAGAATACAATGGTGTGGTGGTGACGCGGTTTACAGTTGAATAGTACATACAAAAGAAAAACACCTTCTCAATATAATTATCTCGTAGCAGCTTACACGTTTCTTCTTTGCTATCGTCCGCTTCTCCTCTCTTTCTCACTCTCTCTCTCTCTCTCTCTCTCTCTCTCTCTCTCTCTCTCTCTCTCTCTCTCTCTCTCTCTCTCTCTCTCTCTCTCTCTCTCTCTTCCCCTCTCTCTCTCCCTCTCTCCCTCTCTCCCTCTCTCCCTCTCTCCCTCTCTCCCTCTTTCCCTCTTTCCCTCTCTCCCTCTCTCCCTCTCTCCCTCTCTCCCTCTCTCCCTCCCTCCCTCTCTCCCTCTCTCCCTCTCTCCCTCTCTCTCTCTCTCTCTCTCTTTAGCATTCTCTAGCACACGCGCGTCTACAACTGACGGAGTCAAAACGAAAACTTACTGCTAGCGTCGATCAACCATTTAAACCACATAAATTAACGCAGTTGAACACGAGTAATCGCAATCCTACATATATATATATATATATATATATATATATATATACATATGTATATTATATACAATTGTTTATGGAAAATGAGCATTAACTCATGACTTTTTTGTAAAATACTATTCTTTTGAATTTTTCTATATTCAGAATGACATTACTTGTATTATTATAAATTCGGACGATAAGGCAAACCACTATTAAAATGTCAAAGATTTGTGAAATTTGCAAAAATTATCTTGAAAAACTCAAGCGTATCGATTATCATGAGCGAGATAAAAAATACTATTGTCAAAAATGTTACAGATTTGCATCGCGCTCATCCAATGAAAGTTTTACTTTGAGGTTTGACAGAGTATCAAATGTTGAAAATGAATATGGTGTTCCGAATTCGACGATTAAAATAGATCTTCCGACAGTTCCAATACATTCTTCAAAATGTATTTTTGGTTGCCCAGAACGATGTCTGAGACTGTTATCAAAGCAAGAGTGTCTAGAAATATTCATTCAAAGAAACATGTATGTCAAATATGGAGTATGTGCTTGCCGTATACATGGAAGAAAAGAATCCTTTCAACAAATTCCTGAGAATTTATCGTTAAATTGTAATATAGTATGTATGAACACTGATTAGATTGTGTCAATGATGAGTGGTTTTAAAGAGATGATTTTGATGGAATAGGAACTGAGAACCAGAAAACCATTATTTATAGATATGGAAGATCTTACTTATCATGAAAGAAGTAGGGCGGGTACTAGGTGGAGACGGGACGACGTCGTGCGTTCGGGACCTGCATCTTATTTTCCTTTCGAAGAGAGAAAAATATCGAAAAACGCGGGGGTAGTCGCTACACCGGGAATCGAACCCGGGTCTTTCGTTTGCCGGGCGACTGCTCTAAACCACTGAGCTACCTGACGCTCCACGCTCACGATACTCTCCTTTCCCTAGATAACGTTAACAGAGTATATTTGAAACAGGATTGAAGAAATCACAATTTAAGCAGGTACTGTCTCATTTAGATAACGTCTCAGATGTGGGAAATGTAGCATACGCTTTAGGTGTATATTTTCCTGGCTACGACGAGGTTATACATATAGTGAATTAAAATGCAGATGAGATATACATCGTGAAATTGCAAGCAGATACTGTGATGTGATTCGGAAATCTTTTGTGGACATGATGAATAATTTAGTAAATCTTAGCTGCGATCGAGATAATTTATTTAAACATCGCATGGAAATATCAAAACTTCTTCATTCGCCACTGGGAAATTCCGTTATTGCTATTTTAGATGGAACCTATATATTCGTTCAAAAAAGTAGGAATTATGCCTTTCAGCGAATGACTTATTCAAGACATAAGCATAGAAATTTAATAAAACCAATGATGATAGTTACTCCAGATGGATTTATAGCAGGCGTTTTTGGACCTTAAACCCGGTAACATGAACGATGCAACCATCATGGCTAATCTTCTTAAGCAAGATATCTGGAATAGCTTTCAAAATGGTGATATAATCATTGTTAATAGAGGATTTCGGGACGCTATGGATGATATCACCAAAGCAGGTTTTCTTGGAAAAATGCCATAATTTGCTGATACGCCATCAGCATAGCTCACAACAGAGCAAGCGAATAATTCACATCTTGTAACCAAAACTAATAGATATATAGTAGAAATTGTAAATAGAAGGATGAAAACGTGGTTCCAATACTTTAACAAAACTATACATAATACAACTATAACATATTTTTTCGATGACTTTAAAATTGCTTGTTTTCCGCATAATATAATTTTCAAGCCTGTTACGACATCAGATCTAGATATTGAAATAGCTAATCGAATGCTATTAACATCTAAGGCCAAAAATAATCTCGCGACGTTAATTACTGATCTTAATTTGAATGCCCGCAGATCACAATTTTCACGATTTAAAATTTCCAATTTTCAGTTTCCTCAATTGACTATGCGTGATTTTCAATTGTATACATGCGGTTCGTGTCAAATTAAGGTTGCTGCTAGTTACTATCAGGATCACTTTAATAAAGAAGGAGATTTTGAATTTCAGGTTGCTTCAGAAAAATCGAACGTTGATTATAAGAAGTATAATATACCTATTCAGCAGCAAAATGGCCTTTTGTTAAAGGTTCGCTTGCGATGAAGACACTTAAATAGTGTTAAATACTTTTCTTACATTTTGATTGATAAACAAAAACAGGATACACAAGCGATAATTGCACATACCATATATGTAGCTGCAAGGTAGGTGTAATAGGATGTTAATCGCATATTACGACCATTATATGATATTTTAGTTATGCCAACTGTAAATCTTATCATGAAAGAAGGAGGGCATATTAAGTAACGGGACGCCGTGCGTTCGGACCTGCATCTTATTTTCGTTCCGAAGAGAGAAAAATACATAAAAAACAATATCTTTGCCTGCTAATTATTTAAATAATTATTTTACTGAAGATGCTGATATGACATTGAATGATCCAGACTTACACTCTGGTGATGAAAACGAGTGAATTGTTATTTATCTAATAGGTAGAATGCATTGTCTTGTTTTGCTAATGTGCCTCGTCTTTTCCAGACAAATAAGTTATAAAAAATATTAAAAAATTATAAAAAGTAAAAAAAGTAAAAAAATTAAAAGTTGGAAAATTAAAAAATTAAAAAATGTAAAAAAAAATTAAAAAATGGAAATGATAACCGCCACGCTCTCGTTCGTGTCTCTGGGTTCGATTGAGTGCGGTTCAGAATTTAGGTTCGAAAGTAAGATTTACAGTTTTAGTTTTTAGACTCTAAAGTCTGTAAAATCAGCGATAATAGGAAGAATTCTAAGTTGATGTTTTTGGATTGATATCTGGATTTATGATTCATGATTTTGAGATATATAGATATAGAATTTATGGATTTATGGTTCATAGGTTTAGGATTTATGTGTATGGGGTTTAAAGGTTTAGGGTTTATGAGTTTAAGATATATAAAAAATTGTATTGGATCAGAATTGAGGAATTGCTTTGTGAACAGAGTTTGCAGAACAATCGATCAACGGAATTCTAAATAATGTGCGTCTTTGACCTGGCAATTGATGTTCCTCGAGTTTCCAGAATATATGATCACTTTTTTATATAATTTAGGATATCTTTGATAATGCAGAATGCACATGTTACGTTCTACTCATAGTAAAAAATCGCGACTTTCCGACATCCTCCTTTCCTTCAAACTTAATAAATCCAATTTCATTTTGCCGTTTTCCATTTTCCAATCGTTTGCTTTGGATTTGTTATACCGAAGCAGTATAATATCTCGAATGATTAGAATAAATCATATTATTCGATTGAATAAAAACCATTTCGTATTGAATTGATTGAATAAATATTGCTCCATATACATGGCGTCTGGAAATTCTAAAGTGCCCTCATCATATATGCAGGTAGATTGAATTAAACTGAACGGAAAATTTACGTATCATTTTGCAAACGAACACATGAAATGTTAATGAGAGGAGATTGGCTAATTAGTGTACGTAATACAGTGGGACGAGTTTATTGAAAATGGCTTAGACTTGTTGATTGCTTCTTAGCAACGGGGAATACATGTGGTTTAGCTTCATCCGTTGCTTGCTGCTAGCTGCTTGCGTATTTCATCTCTCGTTGCTAACTGAAATGCTGTTGCTAATAGATAATTAAATCGAAGCCATTTTCGATGAGATTATACCTACAGACATCGTTCCACATTCATGCGCACTAATTAGCCTATTTTCTCTCGTTAATATCTCGAGATATCTTGTGTTTGTTTACAAAATATTAGAGGAATTCTCTATTCAGTTTCACCTAATTTACCGGCACACGACGGGAGTTTTAAATTTTCGGATACTCTATATACATATGTGTTATCTTCCAAATATTTATTATTTAATCTAAGTATTACGATGTTTGTACAAAATATCTAAAAGCAATCATGACGTCATTGATAAATTGACATATAAGCGTTTCCAAGTTAAATTGACATATAAGCGTGTATCCAAGATTTGTTGATTAATATAATATTTTCTTGAACGTTATAAGATATATTATTACACAGGATGCCCTCTAACGATAGATATGAGTATATTGAACTTTGAATCCTGAACATTTTTGAACCTGTCGCTAGGCACAATAGTCGTCATATAATTGTAGATTAGATCATTCTAAACAAAAAAGTCCTTTACCATTTTGCAAATAAGTACGCAAATTTTCAAGTTATTAATTAAAAGAGCCGCTAGATATAGTCATTTTCAATCATTAATAACTTAATAGCTATTGCGATTTTTGTAAAATGATACTTGACTTTTCTTCTCAATTTATCTGATTAATCTTCATAATTTTTCGTCTCCAAAAGATCCCGAACACCCTGTATATTAAAACTGTAAGATTATATAACGATATATCATATTTATTAAAATTATAAGTCATAATATATATCATCAGATAGTTGTCATCATCAATAGTTGCTTAATCATTAAAGTTAATCAACCTGGATGAATGGGTAGATGAGTAGATGGATAAATAGAGAGGAAACAGGAGAATTACACATATGAAGAGAAAAAGTCAATGTAAAAATAAAGTATCAGCTTTTTTAAAGCTTAAAGTTGTTTAAACGAAAATAATTTCAATAAAATGAGGAAATGAGGGAATTAAGTAGTTCTTTCGTATCAAGTAATGAAATTATTTAAAAAACCAAATAGTTGTATTTATTAATTAAAACGTTGATTTATTTGGACTATTTCAATGGTAAAACTGGTTTGAATCTAACACAGAGCTCGACAAAATGTACACGCGACGGCCGATTTTCGACTATCTCCGCCCACCGCTATTCCCATTACCTCGCCGCTCCGCGCGCTGCCCACAAGCCGCTCGAGCCTCAGAAGTATGTTTCCAATAGTTTTCCATTGCTAGCGACAAACGCTGGCGTATCTCTCGCACGTTACATAGAAAATAAACGTGATCTCTTTTTTTTTTTCAGCAATTGTTTTTTAACGTACATGAATACATCAGAGCATTTTTAAGACAGTAGCAACCCTTTGGTTATCATTTCGTTATCATTTGTCTCTCGTATTTTTAAGAGTGAATTAGTGTCATATCATATAAAAACCTCTCTAGATGACAGCGGATACATCGGTCGATAGAAGTAGCAGCCGTTCCATAACAACGAGGATTAACAGGTTTCCTTGTTCTTTTATCAATTTCCAGGATAGACAGAAGGAAGTATGTCCAAAATGTTGATGAATCTTGGGAAGTTAATTTCTTCTTCAGTAATATTTCAGGTCGAACGATTTATTTACTTTGTGGTTTTGAACCGGCGGTTCAAACATTTAAACATTTTTTCAAACATTTAAACAGTTAAAACATTTTCAGTTGAAAGGCATTTCATACGTTATCATTCGGTGCAATATTCAAATTATTCTAATGCTGAAAAATTACAAATTATCGACGGATTGAAATTAGTTCAACAGGAAGGTTTAATACCTTCTATTTGTTCTTCATTTTCGCAAGAATCCCTACAAGCCTCTTACGCTATTTCTTTGCTTATAGCACAAAATTCAAAACCATTTACCGAAGGTTCTTTCGTAAAAAGCTGTATTATCGAAGCGGTAAAGGCTTTCGGCAATTCCATGACTCTTGACGAAGCAGCGAGTATTTCTCTTAGTCCAAAAACTATAACGTCATGAATTATCGATATCAGTGATTCTATAAAGGACACATTAAAGGATCTTCTGAAGTCATGTAGATATTTTCTTTTATGTATCGATGAGAGCACCGATATTCGACATATGAGCCAACTGAATATTTTTATTCGAATCGTGCAAGACGATTTTTCATGTACCGAGGAGCTTTTAGATTTCGTCCCATTATATGACATAACAACGGATCTTGATATCATTTTAGCTGAATTGAAAAATCGCTTAAAAATTTTGACGTCGATTTCAGTAAATGTTTTTCAACTACGACTGATGGCGCGAAAGCGATGACGGGTTTAAAGATAGGATTAGCCGGGCAATTAAATAATAAAGCAGCGAAATATCAATATCTCCGTTATACATTGTATCATTTATCAGGAGGCATTGTGTGGTAAGGTAATAACATTATCCACAGCTATGGAGACTGTGACAAAAATAATTAACGTTATTAAAGGTGGAAATAAGTTCCTTACTCATCGCAAATTTCAATTATTTCTTCACGAACATGATGCTGTTCACAAAGATTTCCCACTTCATTGCCCGGTTCGTTGGCTTAGTGCTGCTAAATGCTTAGAAACATTTTTTTCCATAAAAAAGAGATCCTCCTTTTCTTGCAAGAAATGAACAATTTCAAGAGTACATAATCCTTTTACAAGATGTTACATTTCTTGTCGAACTTGCCTTCATTACCGACATAACGAATCAACTTAGGCTTCTCAGTTTAAAACTGCAAAGAACGAGTCAAAATATTTGTCAATTAGTGAGTCACATTGATTCCTTCCGAACAAAATTACAGTTATTAAAATCTCATTTAAATAATGATATTTTTCAATTCTTTCCTTCTTGCCAAGTTCTTCTCGAAGAATACGGCAATAGCTGCAATTTTAAGAAGTATATTCATTTTATACAGTCTCTCATAGACGAATTCGATACGCGTTTCACTTGCTTCGAAAGGAATTAATTCTTTTCGCGAATCCCCTTACAGCGACAATCGACAAAAAGCCTCTCGAGTTGCAGGAGGAATTATGCGATTTGCAAAACGATATTTCTTTTGAAACGGTTAAAGAAACCGCTGTCGATTTTTACAAAATGTTGGAAAAGTCATTATACCTCAAGCTTCGGGATTTCGGACTTCGCATTCATCCTATGTTTGGATCCATGTATCTGTGTAAAACTTCATTTTAAAAAATGAAGCTTATAAAAAATGAGAAGCGTTCTTCTTTAACCCGTTTCGGACGAAAACGCCACTTTCGGTACACCGCTCTTTGGCGGCTCATAACTAATACTATTTGTGTCTGAAAAATTCGAGAGGTACATATTTTTATAGTTTAAGATGTGCCCTTTCTGATAGTGTCCATAAAATTTCTCCAAAAAATTGTTAATTATGGAAAAAACAGTTTAAAACAAAAAAAACATGATTTTTTCGCACTTTTTTTTTTTAAATCGAATTTTCAAAGGGTTTCCTGTCTGCAATGACCCTAGAACCCCACTAAACGGTGGAATAAACGTTTAAACTTTAATAATATGTGGTTTGGAGATCGATTTTACTCCTTAATGTATTCAAAATGGCGCCTAAACTGCAAAATTTTCGTGAAAACATTCATGAATTTTTTATTGAAAAATGATGCATTTTTACGAAAAATTGTCAAGAATAAAAAGTTCTTAAAAACACTCAGAAAATGCACTCGAATTTTTTGAAAATATTTCGAGCAATTTTTTTGATTTTGTAAATAGTCAATTTTCGCAAAATTGAAAAAATTGCTCAAAAAATTCCGAAAAAATTTGGGTGCATTCTTTGGCTAATTATAATAACTTTTTATTCTTCACCATTTTTCTCATTAGTGCATTATTTTCAAGAAAAAAACTTCCAAATGTCAAAGTAAATATTGTATCGGATAGTATCGGATCATGAAAAGGTTTGATATATTCGCACATCTATCGTCAATCCGCCGCAAACAAAGTGTACATTGCGTTAAAATTTTAGAAGGATTGCGATGGTTTTTGAGATAATTAATGTCAAAATTTCGTTTTTATATACACGAGCTCTTATGGAAGGGACAAGAAATTCCGCAGTAAATCCATCGCATCTTATCAAATGATAAGAAACGAAAAAAAATAAACATACGATAATTAAAATGAAAAATTTTTCTTTTCATTTCCAAACATTAAAAAACTCACTTACAGCATTGTCTTTTAAGTATTCGATAAAATAGACAATAAAACGACTTTTATTAGCCAGCAGCATTATAATCTATCACTTATACCAAAACTGTAGCAGGCGAAAATCATTAGAATCATTTTATTCTACGTGATCAACTTACTATTCAGTTTTTCGACATTTTAATTTAGACTATAAAATAATATAGTTTTTTGAAATAGTAGAAACAATTTTTTAAGTTTGTATCGCGCAACTGATCTCGTGTATATAGTAGGTGAACCCAGTTAGTAGGTGATCCCACGTTTGGCCCGTTTGGTAGCACGCCGTAGCATGGAAGGGTAACGCACACAAGCGCGCGTCGCGTACGTGAGCGCGAGAGGCGTCGGAGTCTGACTTTTTCTCTTGAAAATAATGCACTAATGAGAAAAATGGTGAAGAATAAAAAGTTATTATAATTAGCCAAAGAATGCACCCAAATTTTTTCGGAATTTTTTGAGCAATTTTTTCAATTTTGCAAAAATTGACTATTTACAAAATCAAAAAAATTGCTCGAAATATTTTCAAAAAATTCGAGTGCATTTTTTGAGTGATTTTAAGAACTTTTTATTCTTGACAATTTTTCATAAAAATGCATCATTTTTCAATAAAAAATTCATGAATGTTTTCACGAAAATTTTGCAGTTAAGGCGCCATTTTGAATAAATTAAGGAGTAAAATCGATCTCCAAACCACATATTATTAAAGTTTAAACGTTTATTCCACCGTTTAGTGGGGTTCTAGGGTCATTGCAGACAGGAAACCCTTTGAAAATTCGATTTAAAAAAAAAAAAGTGCGAAAAAATCATGTTTTTTTTGTTTTAAACTGTTTTTTCCATAATTAACAATTTTTTGGAGAAATTTTATGGACACTATCAGAAAGGGCACATCTTAAACTATAAAAATATATACCTCTCGAATTTTTCAGACACAAATAGTATTAGTTATGAGCCGCCAAAGAGCGGTGTATCGAGAGTGGCGTTTTCGTCCGAAACGGGTTAAGCGACGATTCCTTACCACGTCTTATGCGGCTCGCTACATACGAGCTCGTACAATATGCAAATTGACGTTTCCGCTCTTACCAATAAAAGACACCGAAAATCGAATTGAATATTCTTCATTTAACGATATTTTATTTCACTTCTGTTCAATTAGTTACGGGTTGTTACAGTCATCAGTGAATTAGGCCTACTGGGGATACCACTTAAAAAAAAAAACGCGTCAACAATAGTACCTCATGGGTGACGTGGAAAACTATTGGAAACACACTTCTGAGGCTTGAGCGGCTTGTGGGCAGCGCGCGGAGCGGCGAGGTAATGGGAATAGCGGTGGGCGGAGATAGTCGAAAACCGGCCGTCGCGTGTACATTTTGTCGAGCTCTAGTTTAACATAATTTATTAAATCCAAAAAAAATCCTTTTTTCTCTATGTAATAATAGTCTATAATTGTAAAACTATAACAGCGAGGGAAAGAGAGATGGAGGTTAAAGTAGATTTATTGATTTAAATACAAAGGGCACATTCGTCTCTTTATTTACGGTCTGTACGAACTTTTGTCGTCTATCAAGGACAAAAGAAAATTTTTCTACTATATAAGTACGGTCTTCGCAGCGTTAAGGCGATAGTTAAGCACGCGAATAAAAGTCATCAGGTCTTATTTGCATATCACGAGCAAGAGAATACATGTGTCTCTCGTCGATCTCGCACTTTCCCTCGTCGGGAATGGCGAAACATCGAAAAAGTTGTGCGTTAGCTTACGCTTCACCCTCGCGTGGAATAGCTGACCAATGAATTATAGCAAACCAGGTCTGACATACAGCATGTCACAGCGGCATGGTGCATCCATTTATCGTACGAAATTGCATCGTGGCAACGGTAGAAAAACAACATTATCAGGGAATGAATCTCCGTCTTCTTTGCGTCGCAAAGAAGAAACCCGAAGAAGAAACCTTCGTGGAGTTTAATAAGATTAATTTAAGAAGATTATGTCACCCTTTCAGTCTCTTGGTTTCTTCTTCTAGAAACTTCATGTTTTAGTAAAGGAATATTAAATAAGTATAAACGGTGTCTTAAAAGTTTTATTTGAAAGCGGTCTCAGCGGGAAAAATATAAACAAATTTTTTCTGTAGAATTAGAAAATTAATGGAGATTCAATTATTTTTTCAAAGTATGCAAATTGTCACTAGATAGAGAGAAAAGCGCTGATAAACAAACGCTCATAAACGTTAAAAAACAGCATAAAGGGATATAATTAAAATATTTTTGTTTATATATATGTGTCATATCATCAAGGATACGTCAGGATGAAATTTTTAATTCCTCTCATGAAATCACGGTTAAATTTTTAATTGTTAATTTTCCGTGAATATATGTAATGATACCGTTTTACTAATGGCGATAAAACGGATTAGTGACGCGTGAAAATTTATAATGATTCAGCGAGATGTAACGCCAACACTCGTATTTACGCTTCGCGCTAGCGGTATCCGCCTTTCACTCAAACGATAAGAGTCGACGCATCGGATTTGATTTAAACAGTCGTTACATAACGTTTCCTCAAAGCTCAAAAAAGTGAAAAAAAAAGTGTGTAGAAAAAGGGCAGTAAAGAACATATGTGATTTATCTCCGGTGACTTTACGACATGAACGAGACGTCTCGAAATTGCTGGCACGGCATGTTTTCGCGCGGCCAAGTTAGTGGAACACAACTGCCCCGTCGAATCGGTGAATACCTTAAAAGGTATTATATAGTTGAAAAGACTGAAGCTCTATACAATATAACAACCGGAATGCGTCGGCAGAGCGAGTATCGATCAAAGGTATGACTCACGTTGTACATAATAAATCGACAGTAGCTGTTTTTTTCCCTCGCCGAAGTGTCTTTACCACTTGCTACACGTGTGTAACAAAACTTTCAAGCAGACGGTCTAACGGCGAGAAAACAACTAGGTGGAAGTACGGGAAGTATGACACTAAATCGAAAAGTTGTCGTTACATTAGAAATAGTAATAATGAATAAGTCTATCTACTCTTCTCTTTCTTACTCACACGTACATTTTCTCTCCTCTCCTCTCCTCTCCTCTCCTCTCCTCTCCTCTCCTCTCCTCTCCTCTCCCCCTCCCCTTCCCTCCCCTCCCCCTCCCCCCTCTCTCTCTCTCTCTTCCTTCAGCATTTTAATAATATTTTCGTATATACTTTTAATTTTTTGAGAATATATAGATGTCTGGTAATTCGTGTCCATTATTTTCACAATACAATATTCTTCATGAGAATCTTTTACAATTTTCCCTCAGAGAAAATGTCGTGGAAGATTATTGTTTCTAGCGATTTTTTTTTAATTTTCAATTTATAATACATCTTTGAAGCTAAGCTTAAATTAAAATTCTGCTAAAAGTTCATTTGAAATTGTTCGAAGAAAATAATTTTGTTATAAGTACTCCCTGATTGTTCAAAACTTAATTTGCCAGAATTCTCGTTTTCTTTGATCGTTTATTTCTCGAAAACTGCCGATGTCTTGACATTTTTTCTGAGAAAGAAATATCAAGTTTTCATAAAAAATGTGTGCAATAATATATGTGAATTACCGAGCATCCTATATAAAAATATCGAAATTAAAAAATTTAAGTATTGTGTGTAGGAATATCTTAATGCTATGATAAAAGTATTTTCATTCAAATCTTATGAAAAATATTGAAATAAATGTTCAGTATATATTTTCAATGTAATCTGCTCTTCTCTGTTATCCTCGTGGAATTTTTGACGTCCTCTTTCCCGTTTTGATGAATCATCGAGGCAAAACTGGATAAATTTGAACGTTGGGATGTCATTATGTAAAATCGTTGCTAATGGTTCGCGCGGAAATAATGTGTCTATCCTCATTTGCTTGCTCTGAGTTAATGCGATGCAACCGTTTGACTAACTCGTGCTGTTAATAAGGAGCGCGAGTTCCCACGGTGAAATTCGCGAGAAGACGAGTAACGGAATGAAGAGCGTAGTGCACGTATTCTTTACTCTGATTTAGCGCTTTTGAGAAAACTTAAAAGCCCGAACGATAGATTTAAAGAGTCATCTAAGATCGACAAAGCTGCGGGGAAATTGCTAGCCGATGTTGTTACGCACGGGATGTACGTACCGTAAAAATGCAAATTAAATGAACTGCTTTTCCATGAAGATAAATTAAAGTTTTTAATGCGGCTGTCATAATTTTTAGTTGCTCCATTTATTCCTCTACATCCTTTGCCACATCGAATAGCAGCGATAAAACAAATGAAACCAAATGCGAGTTAAATCCAATCTGTTGCTTTTTACAATTCAATACTGTTAATCGACAAAAATAATGAAAAAATATTTCTTTTGAAATCAACAGCTTTTAAAATCTACCGATACACAGGAATATCACGCGCATAGTTTATCTACACTAAGCGTAAAATAAAAGCATGATAAATCAAAGATAAAATAAAATGAGATATCATACATTGTGCCCGTATATTGTTACTGATTTCAATCTAAACGGCACGTGAAGTTTCTTTTACTAACATGGGTAACTCTCTTTCTCTCTTCCCTATTCTCCCCCTCTCTTTGATATTAAATTATGAACATTCCTCGTCTGTTTTAATATTGTATTTTCAGTATTTCGCTTTTATAGACGCGAGCAAAATCATATATTCGAGGTACCAGAATTATAAGAGAGACAAGAGAACGATATGTAATACTGAAGGATTTAGAAGCTAGAGAAAAACTTCAAAGACAAAATATATCCGAAATTAAAAATCTTGCGTCCTACCAAAAACAGATGACTACATATGAATTTTGTCTCTATATGATTATACATAGTATATTCATATATAATTATACAAGGTGGGGCATTTAAATTAAGACAACTAAATATATAAAAAATACAGCAAAATGAGAAGAAATGTTTCAGACAAGAGTTGTAGGGTTTCAAAGGAGACATATTGTAATACTATTGGTGGAGTGTCAAGGTGAAATGAAGGTTAGTTTCAATATTTTTTAATGAGACCTTAATTTTTTAAATATTTGCACTTGTAATTCTTTTCATGATAAATTCAAGCAGAAGTTACAGTAATAGGACGAAAAGCAGCAATTTCTCAATCTGCTCGTTCATCAGATTTAACATTTCCAAATTTTTTCTATGGAGATTTCTTAAAGTATATAAAAGTATGTCAAAACATATCAACTACACTAGAAAATATAAAAGAATGCACTAGAAATATTTGTCGCAATATTGACAGAAATATTTTGTTGAATGTTCACCAATCTTTTATTCAACGTATTCAAAAATGTATTGAAATTAATGGTCACCTTTCTTGAGCATTTGATAAAATAAATACAAATAAATTAAAATTATATGAATTTATATATATAAATCTACACTGTATATAAATCTACAAAATATGCTATTGTATAAATACACTGAAGCAAATTTTTATATTGGTAATAAACCATGATGTCGAGGTTTAATCAAACTTTTTTCTTTTTATATTCAACATTTTCCATTTTAATCATTCAACAAGTGTTTTTCATCTTTCATCATGGCCATATAAAGATAAAATTCGTATGTAGTCATATAATTATATACAATTTATAACTAATGATATATATAATTATATATAACTATGAGATGCAGCTAATTAGATTCGAAGAAAACCAGGAATTGTTGAAAAAGTTTATAATTCTATGATGTATAATTAAGATATGTATAATCTATGATGTATAATAAAGATGTTAAGCGTGTATAGAAGCAGAAAGAAAACACATAAAATAAATAGTAATTATAATTGCTTATAATAAATAAAGCAGTAATAAAATGATAATATAGCAAGATATTCGCTTATTTATTCATCGTACGTGATTACCAGGTCTGTAAATATGAAACCGTAATTTGCCCATAGATGGCCCTAGCTGTCATTGTAGTTACTGTCAAACCGCGTCATTGACGTCATTTCCATTTGTTGACATCTGACAAAGATTTTCAACTCACAACAATACAAGTTTCATACAACAGCATAGTTTGTAATAGCGTTGAACATGTCGAATTTTGTGCCTGGAAGCTACGATTTGCGGACAGTGTTGATTTTCTGTTACCATTTGAAGAAAACTGCTGCAGAATCGCATCGAATGCTTGTCGAAGCTTACGGTGAGCATGCTCTTGGTAAATCACAGTGCTTTGAGTGGTTTAAAAAATTCGAACGATTTTGACGTGAGAAACGAAGAACGTGGAAGACCACCGAAAAAGTTTGAAGACGGCGAATTGCAAACATTGTTGGATGAGGATAACGCTCAAACGCAACAACAACTCGTGGATCAATTAAATGTAACACGAGAAGCCGTTTGAAAGCCATGGAAAAGATCCAGAAGATGGGAAAATGGGTTCCATATGAACTGAATGAAAGACAGCAGGAAAACCGAAAAACCACTTGCGAAATGTTGCTCGCCAGGTACAAAAGAAAGTCATTTCTCCATCGAATTGTGACTGGCGATGAAAAGTGGATATATTTTGAGAATCCTAAGCGTGAAAGATCATGGGTAACTCCAGGCGAACCATCGACATCGACTGCAAGGCCAAATCGCTATGGACGGAAGACAATGCTCTGTGTTTGGTGGGATCAGAAAGGTGTGATCTATTATGAGCTGCTAAAATCTGGCGATGCCGTTAATACCGAACGCTACCGACAACAAATGATCGATTTGAATTAAGCTTTGCGTGAAAAATGACCAAAATATCAAAAAAGGCAATACAAAGTGATTTTGTTTCATGATAATGCACCATTATACACAGCAAAACTGGAAACGATTTAGGCGTTTAGTTGGAAAATACTTTCGCATGCGGCTTACTCACTAGACTTGGCTCCGTCCGATTACTACTTATTTGCATCGATGGGACACGCATTTGCTGAGAAGCTCCACTTCTTACGAAAATATACGAAAATGGCTCGATGACTGGTTTGCCTCAAAAGAGCAACAGTTTTTTTGGCGTGGCATCCATAAATTGTCAGACAGGTGGGAAAAATGTATAGCTAACGATGGGCAATACTTCGAATAAAATATTTTTTATCATTTTCATACAATAAACGTGTATGTTCTATACAAAAATTCCGGTTTCATATTTACATACCTGGTAATGGAGGCATACAAATAACTTTATTAAAATCAAAGAACATTTATAACTCTGGTTGATGCATGGATTTTTCGACCTATGTTTACTAAACACTTTTTATTTACAAGGGAACGGACACAACTGTTGGACTCTAATTTTTTAATCTTCTTGAAATGTTATTAAATACAGATAATTAAGAGATTTGTTTTTTTATACGTGCCCAAATTTATTTCTAATAGTTAAACATTTCTTGACAAAGATAATTTAGTATGTTTGATCATAAAGGAATATTGAAATTTTACAAAATATTTTTTCTTTTCATAATAAAATGCAAAGAAATATCTTGACAGGAGACAAGGAAACAAGAAAATCAAAGAAACAAGAAGATCAAAAAAAATAAGAAAATGTTCAGAGAAAATAAACAAGGAAATCAGTTTTTCCAAATGTCATTCCTGGAAATTGATACATTCGTGATTAGAGTTTATTTGGAAAATACTTTTTACGAATGATCTCATACTTTTTTCTGTAATTATTATATAGAATAGATTTAGATTGTTTATATTAGTTTGTATAATGTTAGTTTATATTAATTTATGTCAATTTGTTTATCTAGACATAGAAAAGAAAATGATTGTTGTCATACATATAGTATGATTTTTGTTGGTATAATTTAAGAGAAATCAAGATTGACACACAAGAACCTTTATTATTGTTTCTCCTGTTCTGACATAGAACAACAACTCTCTTAAGATTACCACCAGCCCTGGAAAATCATAGAGCGAGCGTTACATAGATTGGAATGACGACAAACGATCAGGTTAGCGAACTCGCAGTGGAAGTGCAGTGTGTATACAAGAAAATTAAAATCCGTTTACATGAACTAATAATAAAATACTGTGGATATTTGCGTATTTATTTTATATATTCTTTATTTTATTCCGCTTGTCTGCGTTGTGATTATTCATTATATTTTATTATTAGTCCATGTAAACGAATTTTAATTTTCTTGTGCACTTCCACTGCGAGTTGGCTAACCTGATCGTTTGTCGTCATGTTTATTCCAATCTATATAACGCTCGCTCTATGATTTTCCAGTGGTGGTAGTAATCTTAAGAGAGTCGTTGTTTTATGTTAGAACAGGAGAAACAATAATAAAGGTTCTTGTGTGTCAAGCTTGATTTCTCTTAAATTATACCAACAAATACAATGAATAATCACAACGTAGACAAGCAGAATAAAATAAAGAATATATAAAATGAATACGCAAATATCCACAATTTTTTATCTCTCACAACAGATCGATCATATTGCTTGAAATTTAAAATCTCTACTGTGGCTGTCGAATCGATTATATCCGACGAAGGTTAAATTAATAAAGGAAGAAGATGAGCAAGAGAGAGAGAGAGAGAGAGAGAGGGAAAGAGAGAATGAGAATAAGTGAGCAAAGGAAGATTGGGAGAAAGGAATAATGAATGTATGTGGAGTGAAATGCGCAAAGCAATAAAAACAAAGCAAAAGTTTACTCGGAGATATTCGGAAGCGGATTATGATAAGCCGCGGGCGATGCATTCTGGTTGGTTATCCGAGCTTTAATAAATACCGCCGATCCCCGGCCGTATGATGAAGCGCTAAATAAGCGCGCCCAGCGGCGAAATGAACATTTATTGCGGTTCGCACGGGAAACGTAGCTCAGATACTTAGCGTTTTTCCTAAGCTGCTGCCGTCGCTCGCGCGCGCTAACTTCTTTTATAACGCGGGATATTGCGCGGCCGAGCGCTCGGAGCGAGTAACGAATAACTGTCAAGGGGTCGATAGTTGCACGACTTACCCTACATATCTCGACCGTCATGTTTTAATCAACCAATCAATAAATTCTCAAGCTAGTTCTCACGGCTTTAAAGTTGCGGAAGTCATCCCGGAACACTATGAACGTATCAATCGTACCGCTTGACACGTGTTGCACGTGTGCACCCCTCTCGAAACGTGGCGGTTGCGATTTTAGTGGGCGAATTGGCGAATAACCATTCACCATTTTCGCGTGTGTCGCGCAGCCACTGCATTACTTATAAAAGCAACTGCAAGCTCGTTCGAGTAATCTCCTGAATTATTGGAAACCCGGGAGAAATGATTATAGATAATTATATAAAATTATATATGATTATATATAAATTATGTACAATTATATATGACCCATATGTGACTTTTATCTCTGTATAACTATGTATACGTATAATCATATTACATTATACATGTCTACACAAAAGAAAATGCTATTAAATGAAGGAGAAAATAGTTTTATACAATTAAATTTTTATGTTACAGGCTGCCGCAAAGAATTACTTTAATTATATTTGCACAACAGCATTTTTTCCATATGAACATATATATGCATAATTATACAGGGTGTTTAAGAAAAAAGAGTTCCAGATATTATCTCATTGTGTCAACAAAAGAACAGTCATTGTCCGATTTTGTTCTTTTTGAAATATTAGGTGTACAAATGAATAATCTAAATTATTTTAAGCAGTTATGAAATCAATTTTAAATTGAATAGATTTTCCCGCTCTTTTGTGATTATGCAATGTTGACATATAGCTATTAAAAAGAACATATAGTTTGGCGAAAGGCTCAACATAATCTTCAAAAGTATTCAGTTCAGTACAGTCGAAAATGGCAACAGATAAGGTACATATCCGACACTGCATTCTTTACGAATTCCAACAAGGAAAAAATGCTGCAAGAGCGTGAGAACCGATTTGTTCCTTCCTCGGCGAAGGTATTGTATCGCATGATATGTGCGCATTTAAGCTGTTTAAAAGCGATAATTTCAGTCTAATCGACAACAACGCCCTGGAGGAAGTGCGATAATGATGATTTGGAACAACTGCTCGCTGAAAATTCGGCACAAACATAAAAAGTGCTTGCAGAACAGTTGGGAGTAACGCAGCAAACGATTTCCAAACGTCTACATGAGATGGAAAAGATCCAGAAAGAAGGAAAATGGGTTCCGCATGAACTCACTGAAACCAACAAAATCAACGAGTGGCAACGTGTCTTTTTCTTCTCAATAAGCAGCGTTGAAAGCAGCTTTCTTGTGGAAAATCGTTACGGGCGATGAGAAATGGATACTCTATGATCCAAAACGCAGAAAGTCATGGGTAAATCCCGGCGAATCATCAAAATCGGTCGCAAAACCCAATCGCTTCGGAAAGAAGCGGAGGTTCTTTTCTGCATTTGGTGGGATATCAAGGGCATGCTTTATTATGAATTGTTGGAACCGGATGAAACAATTACTGCGGACTGCTACCAACGTCAATTAATCTGCTTGAGTCAAGAATTGGAACGAAAACGCCCATAAATTGGCAAAGGAGAACGTCCAGTGAAATTGTTGCATGACAATTGTTTCAATACAAAAGACACCATAATGAGTCTTGGCTGGGACGTCTTGCAGCACTCGGCGTATTCACCAGACAGTGCTCCATCCTATTATCACTTGTTCCGGTCGATGCAACACGCCTTGTCCGCACTTCTAATCAATGGATGAAATCTGAAAATGGCTTGACGACTTTATCGTGTCCAAAGACGTAACATTTTTCCGAGATGGAATTCATCAATTGCCTGAAAGATGGCTTAAAGTTATAGAAAGCAACGGTGAATACTTTGATTGAACAATACTATGATTGAACAATTTAATTTGCTTTCTTTTAAAATAAACCTTGAATGTAGCTGAAAAAATTGAATTATTCATTTGTACACCTAATATGTTGTTAAACAGAAAATTAAGAAATACATATTTTTTGTTATACCCAAATTCATTTCTAAAATGCCTAACAGACATTTCTACTAACGAATTTAATATTAAATGCATATGTCTTGTGTCTTAATTACATAACTTTTATAACTTGAAGTGGGCAGAGAGATTGAAATCTCGGGCCCATAGTTGAAAGAGGAAGAAGAAGACATAACTTTTATCTCTATTTGTCTGTCGTGTATACATATATGCATATGCAAATACGAGAGTAGTTTGATAAGTCAGTGACTTTTTTAAAAGATATTTTTTTCGGCAAATAAGCGTTTTATTACTCAACGTAGTCTTCTTTTAGCTCGATACATTTAGTCCACCGTTTTTCCAATTTTTTTATTCCTTCCAAATAATAAGTTTTCTCAAGGCCCTCAAAATAGGCGTTTGTTTCAATGATGACCTCTTCATTCGACCCAAATCTCTTACCGCCCAGCCATTTCTTCAGGTTTGGAAACAGGAAATAGTCGCAGGGGGCTAAATCTGGTGAATATGCTGCATGGGGTAGCAGTTCGTAGCCCAATTTTATGGATTTTTGCCATGGTGACTACACACGTGTGCACCCGTGCATTGTCCTGATGGAACAGCACTTTTTTCTTCGCCAAATGCGGTCGTTTTTGCTTCAAATCAATATCGAATCTGTCCAAAAGCTCTGAATAATATTCGCCGGTGATCGTTTTACCATTCTCAAGGTAATCGATGTGAATGATACCGCGTGCATCCCAAAAAACTGTGGCCATGACCTTGTTGGCCGACAGACCCACCTTGGCCTTCTTTGGTGCACGTTCACCCGAAGAAACCCACTGTCTTGATTGTTCCTTGGTCTCTGGTGTGGTATGATGGATCCATGTTTCGTCTACGGTAACGAAACGGCGCAAAAACTCGTTCGGATTGCGGCTGAACATCGCCAAACACTCCTTTGAAATGGTCACACGATTGCGCTTATGTTCGAGTGTGAGCAATCGCGGCACCCATCGCGCGGATAGCTTTTTCATGTCCAAATATTCATGTAAAATGTGATGTACCCGTTCAGTTGAGATGCCTACAGCCTCAGCCACTTCACGCACTTTCATTCTCCGATCGTCCAATATCATTCCATGGATTTTATCGACGATTTCTGGCGTGACGACCTCTTTTGGGCGACCTGAACGTTCGGCGTCACTTGTGCTGGTACGACCACAACGGAACTCAGTAAACCACTTCTTAACCATTGAAATTGATGGTGCAGAGTCCCCATAGTATTTATCAAGCTTTGCCTTGGTTTCGGTGATGGTTTTTTTACGCAAAAAATAATGCTTAATCAGCACACGAAATTCACTTTCTTCCATTTTCGTTAAAATTTACGAGGTTGTCTGCTTTCAATGGCTGTCAAACACTAACTAAATGGCGCAGCTTGCCCAAACTTGTACAGTAGTCTATTAATAGATGTCAGTTGACGGGAGCAGTGCTGCATTTAAAGTTACTGCGCGGAAAATTCAAAAAGTCACTGACTTATTAAACTGCCCTCGTATGTTTATTCACGACTAATCAATCATGTACACAATTATATACGGTATCTTTAGTATAGGAAAAGTGTTATCGCTTTATCATGTAAAATATGCGAAACCGGATGCAAGGCGATTAGAAAAATAGCTACTTTAATCATAAATTTTATTTATTACACGTGTCGTTATGACTTTGACAATTTTCAACTTGTAATTGCAATTGTCACTTTTTAAAAATTTTATTTGACAAAAATAGATAATAAAAATTAACAGATAGAAGAATTGAGTGGGAATATGATATGATACAGAATAAACTAATATGAGATACCATGTATAAACGGGAAAGTAACGCTGCACATATCTACAGCGTGGCAAACATAGCACATAGTTGTTAATATTTTATTTCTTAAAAATGGCATTTTGAAAATCAACTATATTATACATGGATAAATTCGGAATAAAATTTTCTATAATTTTCTAATAAAAATTTTTCAATTTTTAAGAATAATTTATATGGCGGTGGATGTATATTGCTCAAAATATTAAATTATCGTAAGATGTGATTGTACCATTTTCAAGAGCATTGATTATCATGAAATTTTCATTTGAAATATTTTTCACAGACGTTTGAAATATTTTGCACATTGTTATATATTGAGAATATATAAGAGAAAACTTTTAAATGTTTTAAAAAGTAGTAAAATGTGCTTGTCAAATGTGCTGTGTTCATTATAATCATTGTATGCATTGCACTCGACAAAACATTGAAATGTTGTATTTGAGACGTATTGCATTTTATTATGAAAACGCGAAATCTCCGTTTTCCACATCGCGAAAATCCCAATCAATAGGAGATTGTGTCTTCCAACCAATTATAAATGTATGGAACTGCTGAAATCTCCTTCATGTTAACTACCACGGTATGTTTATTTTGCACTTCACCATAAATGGAATATATTAAATTAACCGGCGACGGCAACGTCGTAACTTAGAATTTATCCCACGTCGGTAAATCTTTCATGATATAGCAGTCGCACGACATTGTATGAAAATTCCTATCAGCCGGGCGCCTGATGAACAATTTGATCGAAAATTTTCTACGAGCTGTCACATGGGTACTTACGTATCTCATCGTGAAGAGAAATCCATACTGTCGTTGATGTCGTTCGAAATGAGAAGCATGATATTGCCGAACGCTTTCCGTGATTTTCGATCGAATCTAATCTTTTACATAGCTTTCACAAGAGAAAGATTTTTTTCCTTTCAGCTAAACAGCTAAATTGTGTCGCATTATATTAAAATAATTGATCCGTAAACTTATCTCGTTAGGAATCTCTAAAAATTATCTTAAAATTTCAATAATATATATTAATGAAAATACGATTATATGTATAATTAGAAAAAAATCGACCGTATCAAAACTGAAATAATTGAAAATTACATTAACAAAATAGAACATACCGATATCATGTTTTCAACTCCAGCTACCAAATTACTCTTGAGTTTTTAATAAGAAATAAAAAGACGATAAAAGAGACATGCAGAAATAATAAAACATAAAAAACAATTACAAAATCGTAATTTTTGAGAAATTAACATAGAAATCATAATTACAAAATTGTTGATGATATAATTTTCAAAAAATTGACATAGAAATCACAATTATTGATATTTTAAAAATGGTTGATGTATATAACAGCTCAGTTATCATTTTTCTTGTAGCATTCTTTAATATGCGTCTATTGCCCATACGATCCTAAATCTGATTAGTAATATTAGATATTTATCTTCTATATACATGAAGTTATTTCTTAAGTTCATTAAAAATAAGCTGTCAGTAAACAATAAAATAAAATTATTTTATCAATAACTTTTTAATTGCGACGACTTCAAATGAGAATTATACGCTCTGTACAATATTCAACTGAGAATTGTACGCTGTGTACAATATTTGCATGTCGCGTCACTGAAGCTAGGTACTCGAATAATTTACACGTTTCATATAAAGTGTTTACTTACTTGCTTATACAGAATGTTCCAGAATATAGGTGCCAGAGCTCGTGGAAGTATAGAACGGATTAAGATGAATAAAAATGTCCTGCACCGTTTTACGATATTCGCAATAATTATTGAATTATTAATTATGGAAAATAGCACGCGCTGGAATAAGCACGCGCCGAGATGGATAATTAGAGGAGCATTGCAGCCACTCGGGCAAGAGCGCGACCCAGTCGATTTAGCAATTGTTGCCGACGCGCAGCGAGAAGAAGGACAATGCGCCACTATTCGGCCATACGCTAGTTTTCGTATCTCCTACGCGTTGTTCTTCCGTGCGGCGGCAATAGTTGCTATTAGGTTGGTGCAAAAATAATTGCGATTTTTACGTATCAAGTATAAAGGCTCATATATCAGTTAAAAATTATATTTATTAATCAAAATAAAGAGTGCTTTCCAGTCGATCTAGCAATTGTTGCTGGCGCGCGACGAAAAAAAGGACAATACGTCGTCTACTTCTATGTCTCATAGTTGGAGAAACATTGCAGCCACTCTTGGCTACAATACTTCTCCAATAATCCATTTCGACATACGTTCACTCGTCAGATTTCTATAATTAATAACTCGATAATTATTACGAATATTGCAAAAACGGTATGGGATTTTTATGTTCGTTTTAATCAGTTCTATGCCTCTCCATTGGCTATGAATATGGCTACATAAAGTACTAAACCCTATATATCGATAGATATGTCAAGGCATATATACAGGGTGTCTCAGAACTTTGGGACACGGGCTTCGTAGGGACATAGAGCTAAGTGAGAGGAACAAAAAAGTCCACTACCATAATGTGAAAATCGTAATAGTTTTTTAGTAATAACCGCGTAAAGTTTGGCGTTTTCCACGCCCATCGCGGCCTATAGACGTTTCGCGGCAAACTGTGTGCGTAGGGGCTGAGCGATAACGCATCTCGCGTTGACTGTCGCGATGGCGTCTTGGCGCTTTAACGCCGCACGACGGTCAGCGCAAGCCGGTTTAATATATGCGGTTTAATTATAGCGGTTTAATATAAAGGTTAATTAAACAATTACACAGCCCCATAAAAAGAAAGTGGTCGGTGCCTAAAACAGAACACGTATATTCTTATGTATTTTGATCCGCTGAATCCGAATCCGAGGTCAGAATTGCATAATTGCTAGCTGTATCGTCCCTAACCTCAAAAAACTGATCATAACTTCACTTAATAAAATTAAGCTGTATATGGTTGAATTCAGCTTAAAAAATGCTACAATTCTTGTCATTACAAAAATTTTCAACTTGTAAAAATAAAGATAGTGGGAGGGGGATAAAAAAATATAATTTTTTTAAGAAATCTAACTACACAGTTGTCAGGAGCGTCAAAAACCATACAACTTTTATCTGAAACATTATTTTGTATCTTTTATAGTTTTTGAAATATACTCTCTGAAAACCAGATATACCGATATACCTTGTAAGGGTGATTTTAACCCCTAAATATGAAATTGGGCACGTATAAAAAAATACGTGTCTCTTATTTTTATATATTATATAATATAATTTTTATATTTATATAATACATATTATATATTGTGGAGTAGCTAAAAATAAGAGACGTATTTTTTTATACGTGCTCAATTTCATATTTAGAGGTTAAAATCACCCTTACAAGGTATATCCGTATATCTGGTTTTCAGGGAGTATATTTCAAAAACTATAAAAGATACAAAATAATGTTTCAGATAAAAGTTGTATGGTTTTTGACATTCCTTACAACTGTGTAGTTAGATTTCTTAAAAATATTATATTTTTTTATATCTCCCTCTCACTATCTTTATTTTTGCAAACTGGAAATTTTTGTAATGGTAAAAATTGTAATATTTTTTAAGCTGAATTCAAGCATATACAGCTTAATTTTGTTAAGTGAAGTTATGATTAGTTTTTTGAGGTTAGGGACGATAAAGCTAGCAATTGTCCAATTCTGACCTCGGATTCGGATTCAGCGGATCAAAATGCATAAGAATATATGTGTTCTGTTTTAGGAACCGACCACTTTCTTTTTGTAGAGCTGTGTTATCAGAAAGTTTGAGAAATGTTACAATCAGTTTGATCTAATTATGCCATATAAAGAGAGCAGCTGATTTACAATTACAGCTTACAATTAGCCTATCTGTAGGGGTTTTTCTCTTCCCTCGTGCGCGCTAATATACAGTTAATATTAATTATTAGTTAGATTTTTAATAATAAGTTTCGGAAGTTCCGGATTTCAAGCATCTGCCATATTTTAGTTCCGCTATTCTGTTTATAGAGAATTAGGCTTTGGGTCCTATTTGCCATTTATGTAGTTCCATCGTTTGACGCAAGAGTGCGCATGAAATTTGGGCGTACTCGAATATAATATTTAGTCAACGTAGCTTATAACAAGCATTTTACAATAAACCATTAGTCACAAAACATAATCAAATCGACTACTTGCAGTCGATAATTTTTCGGAAGAATCGTCTGTGGTGGGCTCAATTTATTCTTACGTCTTATGATTGAGAATTTATTGTAGAAGGCCTGTAAGTATAGTGGCCAGTTATAACCGGTCGTATTATCGTCGTATATCGCATAACCGGTTGTATATCGCCGGCTCGTTGGACGAGGAATTTATTAAACTTTATTCCTGTATGCTCGACATTCATTGTTTGAGAAATCCCCACATTGATATTTTGCTAAACTAAATTAATAAACATACCTTTTAGAGAATATGTTCTTACCGAGTGGAATAGGTAGGAAGCCAATATCTTCGGCAATTAATCGAAAATTCAATGTACTCCTTTTATTTTTATCCAAAAAACCTAGATGTATATACTTTTTCACACAAATAAAATTAGGATATAATTATTTACATAGGGACATTTCGTCGATCACTTTCATTGTCATATATGTTGTCAAATACAATTACCCGAGTAATAGTGAATAAATATCAAGCGCAATCTTTGTTATAGTAATTATTTAGACATTTTTTAGATATCTCACAAATAAAAAAAAAAGTTTTTCGATGAATTAAAAAAAATATAATAAAATTATAGAGTATATACACTCATCCGCAAAGAAAACGGGCCGCTAAATTTTAGCATAGTTTTCTTTCAATATCTTTCAATAACAATAACTCAGCCCAAAATCATTGTATTAATATGAAACAAAGTTCAAATTAAAGCTTGGATTTTTCTTGTTAACAACCAATAACCTAAAAGTGAATTATAGTAAATGTTTTACAAAATGGCGGATGTTAAAGATAGACTTTCGATTAATGGGAAAAAATTTGTTTCTTAACTGTTGCGTTGCTCAGGAGAATAGGTCTTCTGGTATAAAAATGTATGAAATTTAAAGCTTATTTATTTCCTAACAAATCCATATTTTAATCATTTTTCTACGACCTTTTTTGATAAAGTTATGTCGTTTTGAAAAAAATGTTACAAAATGGACAACCTTAAACATAAGGACAAACATAAAGCCTGTGATTCAGAGTAAAAATTATCGTAGAAAACTTTTTTCAAAAAGGAAATTAACATGTAACTCAATCAAGATGTCACATGGTGCTAGATGATCAGATTTAAATCTCGTGTGAGTGCGTACGTATGCATATGCATGCATGTGGGTGTCTTGCCTTTAACGAAACCAAGATCAACCGCATGGAAATGACAGGAATCTGTTCCCATGTATGTAGGTGTGTGTATATCTGTATGTGTGTGTGTTTAAGTTGAATAGTGCGTATTGCCTCCTGTCATATTTAACAATTCTTCTATTCGTTGGGGCATACTATAAATCAAATTTCTTATTTCTTCTTGTTTTACATTGTTCCATTCTTCTTACAAAGCGTTGCGAAGTGTTGCTAACGTTTGAATATTATGTTTTCTTATTCATTGTTTTCTTATTCATTGTTTCAATATGTTGCCCATAAATGCTCGATAGGAATCTCATCCAGACTCATAACATTTTCTTTAAAATGGCATAACTTTATCAAAAAGGGTCGTATAACAATAAAATATGGATTTGTTAGGAAATAAACGAACTTTAAACCGCATACATTTTTGTACCAAAGGACCGATTCCTCTGAGCTGTGCAACAGCTAAAAACAAACTTTTTTTCCATTAATCGAAGTCTATCTTTAACATCCGCTATTTTGTAAAATGTTTATTATAATTCATTTTGTTGGTTGTTAACAAGAAATGTCCGAGCTTTAATTTGAGCCTTGTTTCGTATTAATACGATTATTTTTTGGCTGAGTTATCGCTATTGAAAGATATGCAGAAAACTGTGCTAAAATTTAGTGGCCCGTTTTTTTGCGGGTGAATATATACAGGGTGTATAAAAAGTACCGAGACAGTAAAATATCACAAACAAAGCGTTTTAGAAAAAAATGTTTTAAATAAAAATTGTAGGGTTTCAAAATATCTATTTACTGACATTATGAGTTTGACCTTGACTAGCGTCGCCAAGGTCAAGACAAGGTTATCTTGAATTTTTTAAATGGGACCCCCTATTTTTTATTGCATATTTATTGCATATATAGCCCTTCTTCAGACCTTTTCAAAGCACTATAATTTTTTCGACTTTGAGCAAGCCGTTTCGAAGTTATCGAGTTTTTTATGATAACATGTTCAGCTAGCGGCTGGAGCAATTACGTAACTTGTATTTCAGATACGTGTAATATTAAAAAGTAATATTAATGTACTAAATTTATAACAGTATTAAAATTTACCTTCGAATCATTTCAAATCAATTGCAATGAATTGAAGTAGAAAATGAATTGAAGTAGAAAACATTACTTGTATGTACATGATACGCGTTGTTTCATACGGAAAAGATAAATGATTTTTCTTACTGATTTTTCATTCTTTAATTGAATTATCGATTTTGTTACCCAATTAATATAAATTTCTGTTTATTGGATACATTTTTTTGTTTCCTAGTTTACTCGTTAGACTTCATTTTTTCTTTTAGAGATTAACATTATTCTCAAACGCTTTTGTAAGAAGATGCTGTTTCAGGTTTTTATCATCGATTAGCGCATTGTCAAACAATGAATAGTGAACAATTTGAGCATTTGATACATTAATCGCACTTTCAATTTCTAGTTTTCCTTTATGATCATCTTACCATAACTGGCTGAATATTTCTTTGATCTTGCCTTGGCTGGCTGGATACTTCTTTGATCTTGCGTTGACTGGCTGGATACTTCTTTAATCTTGCCTTGGGTGGCTGGATACTTCTTTGATCTTGCTTTGGTTGGCTGGACATCTTATCATAAAAAGCTCGATAACTTCGAAACGGCTTACTCAAAATAAAAAAAATTACAGTGCTTTAAATAAGTCTGAAGAAGGGTTATAAGAATATGCAATAAAAATAGGGAGTCTTATTTAAAAAAATTAAGGTGACCTTATTCTGACCTTGGCGACGCCACCTAAGGTCAAACTCATAATGTCAGTAAATAGATATTTTGAAACCCTACAATTTTTATTTAAAACATTTTTTTCTAAAATACTTAGTTTTGTGACATTTCATCGTCCCGGTACTTTTTATACATCCTGTATATATAATAAAATTATATCTTAAATGTTTAAACTATCTAACAAAATTAATTTTAAGTACTCTCATTCAAACACGTGCATTATTAATTTATTTTTACGATAAGATTATTTATGTAGATGTTAATTAGGATATTCATCTTATATGCAAGTTTAATCAATATATTTTTATACAGTACCAAAGTTATGTATATTATGTAACATCTTTATAAATATTTAACATATAGATTTGTCAGGCTGCTTCGTACTGTATTAACTGTTGATTTTTTAATAATTTTGTCCATGGATCAATGACCTTAGTTTAACGTTATTAAGATTATTAGGAATATTACGGAGATAATATTAAGGAGAATTGCTTACACGTACACATACATACAAACATACTATAAAAAAGATGACAAACGTTGTTTTCGAAACAATTATGAAACCTATGATGTCGGGTATAATTTGCATCGTTAATACTGCACAATAATGAAAGCCAATTAAATCTGTGGTTGGTTATGATACACATGTGTAGCTGACAAAGCAACGAGTTTGATCGCTTTGCTGATAACATCACGTTCGGCCATTATCATCGTATAAATCTCACGCGCTATTAAGCAATATGCACGCACGTTGCTGTTATGTAGTTAAATATTCAATGTAAAGCGACGAAACTAACTTCGAGATGGTTGTTAGTGCTTGACATTTACGGCTAAATGTTTTATCTAGTTACCTCGTTGAGCGATTGTTTGAAAGTATCCCGAGAAATATTCGAATCCGCCATGAAAACGTGCAACTGAGTAGACGCCGTATTGCAGAAATAAAATATAATAAACAGCGAAGCTTGTGTAGTTTAGTGTTTTTGTGAGGATACGCGACGAAATTTATTAAAACAGCCTTCAAACCGAGAGCCTTATAAAATGGAAGGTTCTACGTAGCGCGTAATATCGTGGAAACGTTATAAAATATTACTCGGCTCAAGTGCGATGTGGCGCAGCATGACGCAGCGCAGCGTGTTTCAACTTCTCTGTTAAACAACGTACAAAATTCACAACCGAAGTATATTAATTTTTGAATGTTCAAATCCCCAATAACAATTTAACATGAAATTTATCTTGAAAACCTCCTTCAAATTTTATGTAGCGGATATCTGTTTACATAAAAATCTAATGATAGTTTTGAGAACGTTACATAGAGAAAAATATTATAGTTTTTTTTCATACAACTTCTTGCTGATTTTATTTTGTGTTTCTTGCAAGTAATGCAGGAACAGATTGTCAGCAGAATTTATCTTGCTGAAAAACATTGCAATCTTTTTACAATTCAAACCAATGGAGGAAGAATGAAGGCAAGTATAAGAGCCAACGCTAGTCTAACAGCGATCAATAATGAACTGAAATTATTTACATTCATAATCAGTATCAAATATTGATCCAATATTGATTGTTCCAATATTGATATTAAATGTGAATAATTCCAAATTTCTATATAATTTATTTCTGATCGCAATTATACCTCCCAGGGTTAATTCTGACTTACCTACATTTTCCTCTGTTTGATAGTGATTGTATATCATAAGAACTTTTCTTAACTTATCTCGTAAATTTTTTAATAGTAGACTTCCTAAAATATAAATGACACGTATGAAACAGAAGAATAATAAACTCTGGCAGAATATCAATATACAGGGTATCCGGAATGTGATCATTAATATTTTGTGTACTGGTAGATTGGGTGTTGCCGAAAAGAAAAGTCATATACTATAATGTCAAATTGGCAATAGTTATCGAGTTATTAATTGAAACATATGAGCCAATGAGCGCGTAGAGAACGCTGGGCGGCCGCCTCTTGTCGCTTGCGCTCGCTCGCTCCTTGTCGTTCGCGCTCGCTCGCTTCTCGTCGCGCGCGCACGCCTCTTGTCGTTTACGGTTGCCTCTCGCCACGTGAGGTGAGCCATCTTCTTATACACAGAGCTCGTCCTGTCGCTTTCTCGTGCGCTCATTCGTTTACACATTTTAATTAATTACGGAATAAATATTGAAAAAATTGTAAAATGGCACAGGACTTTTTTAATTGTTTTAACGAGTTCTACCAGTACACAAAATATTAATGATCACATTCCGGACACCCTATATACTCATAGGGTGAAGGGACAGGAGGAGAGTTGCGAATTTTATAATTTTTACTAGAAATTTCTTCCCGTTCGTGGGTGTGAAACATTTGAAACAACTAATTCCTGCGATCGACTGTACAGAGATAATGGAGACAATTTTCCTCTACGCTTTTATGTCAACTGCGATTCTGTAAACTATATGTTTTTTTGTAGCAACTAAAATAGTAACATGCAGTGTCATGGCGAAGCTGCTTCAGTACCGGTGTAAATTTGCAAATAGCCTAAAATAGCTTAGGAACATAAAATATGACATAACTGTAAGAAATGTTTTATCTTTTGAAACTATAATGTTTTATGACAAATTTCATTATATAAGATGAAAACAAAGACAAAAACTCTAGTAAAAATTAATTCGTAATAAAAAAAATTTATTATTACTGTTTTGCTTCAAAGGAAATTGTAAAAATTATTTTCGTATTTTTATTAATTATAATATAATTCTTGTTTTTTTATTATTCATTAATTCATAGTTTATCATTGTTTATCATCATATTTTTTATTAGTTCTATTTTTATGATTTTTATTAGAGAAAATAATTAATTATATTTAAATTATTTTGGATGGTAGTTGGTCATTTTTGATCTTGTGACAAATTATATATTTGTTTTCAAACAATTTAATCAACAAACAATGTAATCGATTATCATATATGAGCTTTCATATAGTTAAATAATAGATCTACTCAATTTGCTTAATTTTAGTCGTTTCATTAATGGATATTGCTTTTATTATTCAAAATAGTATATTATACAGTTGCGGCAAATTTCGTTGTAACCAATAATACACTATTTAAGTTTAAGTTCATTCATTTAAGTTCATTTATTCATAATGATGAGTATCAATACGAAATTCCACAATTCTAGAAAAAATTCTCAATCAAACTTCCTTCTTTTTCCGAAAAAAATACCGAGAGGAATATCTTACGAATCCTTCCCTGCTATTTATCTCACAATAAATACACAAATGAAACGTTTAACGTATCTTCGGGCTCAGTTCTCCTTCAATCGGAAATAGCCGTTTCTTCTCGACGAAATAACTGAAGAATTTCCTAACAAACCCCCACGGGGCGGGGAGGGTACAGGAGTTGAAAATTTCGCACGATCTCAAGGTTCAAACAGACGGTAACGGATCACCTGAGCTAATTCATCTCGAAAGAGCAGATTGCCACCGTGCAAACCTGGTATCACGCGATATCGCGCACAGACGCCCTGTAGCATCGCCTATACGCCGAGCGTCCACGAGATGGCGTTATTTCACGAGCAGCCGTCTCTGATTTTCCTCTTTCGGATTTTACCGCACTCTTAAAATCGGAATCTTCCCCGGGCAAACAATTTGTCAAGCCGAGAGAATGAAAGCGCAGGCTTTGAGACAGCCGCGCGAGAGACGCGGTCCGATTGTTCGTGGCCTACCTACCTACGTACTTATTTACCTATCTAGCTACCTACCTGTCTATCTACACCTACCTACCTACCTACCTACCTACCTACCTACCTACCTACCTACCTACCTACCTACCTACCTACCTACCTAACCTACCTACCTACCTACCTACCTACCTACCTACCTACCTACCTACCTATCTACCTACCTATCTACCTACCTACCTACCTACCTACCTACCTACCTACCTACCTACCTACCTACCTACCTACCTACCTACCTACCTACCTACCTACCTACCTACCTACCTACCTACCTACCTACCTACCTACCTACCTACCTACCTAACTACCTACCTACCTACCTACCTACCTACCTACCTACCTACCTACTTACCTACCTACCTACCTACCTATCTACCTACCTACCTACCCACCTACCCACCTACTACCTATCTACTACCTACCTACTACCTACCTATCTATGTAGCTACCTTCAGGCAACAAATGACCCGATACCTCCGCCACCCACTTGTGCTCGCGAGTGCACGCGTTCTCTAATGGAAGTTACCGTTCGTGATCTTTTGTATACATACGTTACCTCATCGAGCTTGTTTACGTTACTTAACCCATTTGCATTGAGAACGTAAATGCATCGTGGCTGGGCTAATAACGGGGAGAGCCGTCAGGCGCCAATTAAACCGGATTATCAACGTTCTCGCCGCGATCGGTGTGTGCGCGCACGCGCGAGTAATACGGTCGCCCGTCCCGTCGAAATAATGTTTAATTACGCTCATTATAGAATTACAATAATAATTGTTAGCATTTTGACAACTAGATTACGCTGCAGAAATGAGTGATGCGGATATCGAAAAATGCATTTATCGGGACAGCTTCGTGCTTATAATACGCGTGCAATATACACGCGATACCATGGGTCATTTAATATCCGTTGATTATTTCGTTAGCCGATATATGTATATATATATATATATATATTTGTGTGTGTGTGTGTATGATATCGACGCCTTGCGGCGTATTTCGTTTGTAGCTGCGGACGTATTAATATCATCCGTTGGGTGTTGCGTGAGCCGCACCAAACCCATCGACTCGGGCGCATTTTATTTTTATCCGCTTGCGAATTATGAGAGCGAGTTATCCCTACGCGTGCAAAAGTTGCTCGGCTATCCTGCGTGGCGATTGCGAGCTAACGTGAACGTTAAAATGTTTATAAAGCGTATACCGGGGAACATGTTTTTAATAAAAATAACTCTATAAGGATTTTTAACTAGAGAACATATTGACATTCCATCTTAATTTATTGTCCTTCCGTTTCCTACATATTGTTTATATTTTAAGAAGCGAAGTAGAAAAATTTATGAGATAATTGAAAAGGCTTTCACAACAATGAAAGTCAAGGAGAAAAGAATGAAGGCAAAGAAAAACTAATGTTGATATAATTGCGATCTCTAATAAATTACAACAAAATGTAAAATTATTTACATTTAATATAAATATCAAAAAGTTCGATATTAATGTTAAATGTAAGTAACTAATTTCAGTTCATTACTGATCGCTCAGCGATCAGACTAGTGTTAGTTCTTATATTTATTTTATAAAAGGAAATAATTTTTAGAAGGTAAATTTTTATAAAAGTTTTTACTATGATTTTTATCTTTCATCTTTCATCAAATTTATTACAAAATAATTTCAAACGATGAAATATCCCTCACGGTTACATGTATTTTATGTTGCTAATCTATTCTGGTCTGCAAGCGATTTTGTCCTGATATCAGAACAGTTTCATCGTGATGTGCTGCATGTTTGCATGTCGATTACTACAGAAAAAAGCATATAGTATACAGGATCGCAGGTAGCATAAAAACTTAAAGCAAGATTGTCTGTATTATTCTCGTACAATTCTCGATCGCAGAAATTAGTTATCTGAAATATTTTGTACTCATATGCGGAGAGAATTTTATTGTGAAAATTATTATAAAATTTTTCATAACCGAGGAGCATAGAGTAGTGAGCAAAATACATCATACGTCAATCAAAAATTTACATTATTGTTTGTAACTTCTTTATTTAAAATTTATTAACATCGTGTTTTGAGTAAATTGTATCTTTTTATTAATTTTAGCAAAATAATGTTAAAGATATAAAAATATTTCTAGGTTTTAGTAAAAAAACTTTTTAGTAAACATTTATTTTTATATGGAGTAGAATATGTTGTACATTTTATTTAACTCATCTTGAGAACTTCCCGTTCATGGGATACCACTCTAAACTACAACACAGATAAATGAGATAACTGACGATTCCAACACAACTTTCTATGTAGGAGATAAACGAGAGAATAATGGATAACAGACAAATTTCGACTGATCTATGTAAGCTAATTATTCGGAAAGAGGGCAAATCCTTTTGGAAAATAGTTGCAAGATATTTAATGTCCGAAGGAGCCATCCAATATATCTAGAAAAAGCATCAGACGTATAGAATTGTGACGGATATATGATCGGACGTAGCCGAAAGCGGGCGACAACAGAGCAGGAAGATGCCATGGTCGTGAGGGAGGTGAAGAAAAATCCTGCCGTAAAGTTTTCGGTAAGAAACATTAAAGATTCGTTGAATTTGGATGAATTTGTTTTAGTTTGAAAAACTACATTGCATCTAAACATCCATTTATTAGCAAGATTAATAAAAGAAAACGGTATTTTGTGAAGAAATATATCGGAAGCTCGCACATACATTAAGCTTCTGGAAAACAGTTATATGGTTTGATAACAGCAACTTCTAACTGTTTGGACGTAAACGTTGTTCTAAAATGTGAAGAAAAGCAGGAAAAGCACTCACAGAAAAAATATTCAGAAAATATCAAGTATGCAGGATATATTATAATATAGAGGTATTTTGCATGACCTGATATTATGAACTTAGTCTATATCAAGGATGCAATGACAATAGAAAAATATATCGATATCTTATGCAAAAATCTTGAGGAATTGGTGAAATTAGGATTGGAAAATAAGTTCACTTTTCAACAGGACGATGACCCTAAACATACCGTTAAGACATTAACAAAATTCGTTGAGAATTCGAAGATAAAGTTACTAGAGTGACCTCCCTAGTCACAAGATCTAAACCCTATCGAGAATTTATAGAGTTATTTTAACGACAAAATCGATAAAACGAACGTATCAAACAAAACTAATTACTTTAAAACATAGCATGCGTGGAAGCGAATTAATATGAATTATGTAGAAAAATTAGTTGAGAGCATGCCGCGATATTTGGAAGCAGTCCTTAAGGCTAAAGTAGGACATATAAAATATTAATAACAAGTATTTATTGTGTTCAAATTATTATTTTGTATATTTTTTAAATATATGATTTATTTTGTACCAAATAAATGTCTTTCTTAAGATATAAGTCAAAAATTACAAATATTTCCTATTGTTTAACCTTTCTTGTTAAGATTGATAAAAAATAATATAATTTTTCCAAATATACTATTTATTTAATTATTATAATAAAATATTATAGACGAAAAAATAAAATTTCATTAAATATGTTATTTATTTTGCTCGCTCTTGTATATTCCGTCAGAGTTTATTATTATTTTTTCATTTAATACGTGCCATTTATATTTTAGGAATTGAAATCTATTATTAGAATATTTATAAATCAAGAAAGGCTCTCAAAATATACAATTAAATCAATAAACAAGGAGAACACAAGAAAATAAAAGCCAATGTTGTAATTGTAATAATTAATAAATTACAAAAAAGTTTGGAACTATTTTCATTTCAAATCAATATCGGAAAGTTCGATATTGATATTAAATATAAATAACTTCATTCGTTATTGATCGTTACTAAAATAATTGCTCTTACATTTATTTTTATTCTTTTTCTGTTGGTTTGATTTATAAAAAATTATTATGTTAACAAGATAAATTCTACAGACCTTCAATTTTCTGCAGTTTTATAAAATAGACAAAATTGAATAAACAGAACTTAAAAAAATAGATGTTAAAAAGAAATTGTAACGTTTGTAATATTCTCTTCTGTGTAACGTTCTTATTTATCGTTAGACTTTTACTTGAATACAAATTTACTGTTACATATCATTCGAAGGAGATTTTCGTAATAAATTTAACGTTGAATTGTTATTCAGGATTTTAATATCTGAAATCGATATACTTTCATTGTGAGTCTGTAAATTCTTCAACAGATGATGTTAAATGTTAATAGTACTAGTTCATTATTAATTGCTATTAAACCAACATTAGCTACTATACTTGCCTTTATTAATATATTCATTAGTTTTCTATTCGGATAGTAGAAAATTTGCTATACCTTTTAACGAGATAAACTCGACTGATAGCATCACCGGAAAACACGAAATTGGAAAGAATATATGCGAGAGGGAGGGAGCAGTTCTAT